>NC_065978.1:2020698-2641764 GCF_021464435.1 Cataglyphis hispanica
TGAACGCGTCGTGAGGCAGAACGGCGTGCTAATTTCCTCGGCTGGTCTGAGAAAAAAAAAAATCGAGGATACTCGGTAAGCTCCTCTAGCACGGGTCTTAACGCGCGCCAGTGTTAGTCGCGGAATTATATGATGACTTCTGTCTTATTTGGGGCGGCATCGCACATTCTAGTAGTGGGTGTGAGAGGCCAGACTGCAAGGGATGGGACAAGTAAGACCTCTCTAACTCCAGGTATTTTCATCCTATATTCCTCGACCTCCGAGCGGCAGGATTACTTCGAGAGACCCTGAGAACTTCTCCCTTTCTTACGTTTCTCCAACCTCGCGGCTCTCACGCTCCTATCGACGCCATTCCCTCTCGCATTCTCTAAATTTACTATTCTCAAATTTTTCGATAAATCGATAAATTATTTTTATCGAGATGCCTCAGAATATTATTATATCTATCTTCTAGGTGATATCTATCTTCCGTAAATTTGCTCGTTAAAAATGCCTAGTATGAAATAATAAATGGCAACTCTTGCAGTATTTTAATTTTTTACTTTTATTTTATATTTAAAACATAATTTCAATATTTATCTCTTGTTATTGAAAATCATAATTATCTCACTTTAATATATGCTAATATTTGAATTTTCTTTCTGAGTCTTTTTTTTTTTATTTTCAATCAATTGCATTTAGACATATTTCTAGATTGTGTATTCTCATTATTACAATATCAGTTCGAAGATAACGCAGTAGAAATTTATGTGCATAAATTATTAGCAGTTAAGAGACACTTCGAGTCTAACCGTGATGATGACGCGAGTGGTCTCAACAATGAGTACAGATGTTCCCGAAAGAGAGAATGTCGGAATATTTCTGGAGCGATACTTACAAGTACGGATTCGGCAAGGAGGCCGCATTTTCTATGCAAAAGAGTTGAAAACGCGGGCTGACGGGAACTGTGTGCGGTGAAGATGCGGCTGACGGGAGGTAGAGGGTGTGCAGCGGTTGCAGCCGACGGCACGTTTTAATAATGCCTTCTCTCCGACAGGGTGGAGCGAGGAAGAAGTTTAACGAAGATTGTGCCAGATACTTTTAATTGCTATTCCTCTCTCCGCCGCCGCCGCCGCCGCCGCCGCCGCCGCCGCCGCCGCCGCCGCCGTCGTCGTTGTCGGGCGACGCCGGAAAATGAAGGGAGAGTTGGAGGACTGCAAACCACCCCTCCTCTCGTCAGTAGAGCCTTCTACCACCCCCGTCCCTTCCCCCACTTTCCAGCTTTTTTATCCCATGGACCCTCGTGATTTTATCGTCCTTGTATCCTCTCGACTCCCGTCCGCCGAAGAGGTTTGTTATTTCAGCGGCGGATAGGCGACAAAGGAATTAATCGGGTTGTCTCGTCCTCCCCCTTCTCTTTTTCCGTCTCCTCCTCCTCCTCCCTCCTTTTAGAGCCTCGCGGGCCCTCGCTCTCAAGTGCCGTCAATTAAATTGAAACGTTAAAAACCAGATAAATTGAAATGATCCGAGTGTATCAGTTTCTCTCATAACTTTTCTAACTAATAATATTCTAATAATAATCCATTATTAATCTCTCATGTTCATGATAAATAAATCGTCAAACTGAAAAAAACTACGAATAACGTTAATAATATTGTATTAATTTTTTTTTTATTTATTTACAAATAAAACGACATATATTATTTTTTAATCTGTAATGCAATAAATGAATGGAAGATTATTATTATCCGCAGTGCAAAAAAAAAGAGAATTTTAATATATATATATATGTCAAAGAGATTTTATGATTATACATCGCGACTGAAAAAAATATTTTGCGGTCTCTCAGCCACTTGGCGTACTATACGATTTTACTGTGCGGCACCGTGCGGAGCGACTTCAGTACGTATAATAAAGCGAAGGCTCACGGGCGGATATAATGCGAAGTCTAAAAATCAAAACACATTAATCTCAGGCACGTGGCGCGGGTCGCACGCTGGTAACAAAACAGTGTGTACCCCGCCTCGCGTGGCCTGCATTGACGTATCCGTCGCTTCAGGGGACAACAGTCACGATGACGCCTAAATTGTTCGACTATTTATACTATTTACTATTTGCCTCTTTGAATATACAGAAGGTACAGCGTGTTACGTAAATACATCGAGTTTATTTGTAAAATGTTAAATCGCAGTCAGCAGAGTATATAATAACATAAATTTTTCGGGAAAGAAATCTGTTTTTTTTTTAAATATTTTAATTAATAGAAAAAGGGAGAAGTATAGAAGTTGGTTTTGATGATAATCTTGATTGTTTCACGCAGCAAATGTTTATCACGCCGCATGTATAGATTTCGAGCAACTGCGACGAATCGTGCTAATCTGTCAACGCGATAATCATGAATCCTGGAAACTGATGGACAGGATCAATAGATCTTCCATAGCTCGAGAATTGGGATGTGTTCACGGTGCAGCGCGATTCTCTCCCTTGTAGCACGTGGACCTTTATGAGCCACCCTATTCTGTCCCTATACAGCTCTCTTACCCCGATCGACAATGTCAAAGGAAGGTATTTAGCAATGGAGGGTCAATTTATCGGGGTGTGATTTTCTGTAGCTGAGCGGTCTGTTCTGTTCGTATGCGCGTTAAAAAGAACGGAAACATCGAAATATATACTAGAAATATTAAAATTGATTCCGATAACGAAGACTCTCTATAAAAAAGAGACGCGAAAAAAATCGAATTTTATTATAGTTGTATTTTTCTACACAATATTAGCTGTTTTAAAAGATTTATTATTTAAAGAGAGATATTATTTAAAATCCATTATTTGATGAAACTTTTTATACTAAAAAATTTTTTATCTCTTAATTACTCATTCACTAATTATTAAGAAGACGTATTGCAAAATTATTCCTTTACATTTTAAGTCCTTTACAGTTATGAAAATACAATTATCTCGTTTCCTAGAATTTGCTCATTATATTTTTAATTACTTTGATACATTAAGGATTGACAAATTAAACTGAACTGATATCTTTTTAATGACTGGCGCGGAAGTTAATTTCTAGATAAGGATAATATTGCGTGATAATGTTGCTAACCGTGAATTTTTTTCTGCGCACGCACGTACGCGCGAAAGATGCATGTGCGGTGCGCTTATCTAATTCAATTTGGCAATATCATGCCCATTGAGAGAATAAATGATTACCGCGAAGATATGAAGTTATCTGGTCCCGCGGGACGCGTAAATTGCCATTACCCGCTGTTCCCCATTGGAGGAAAGAGAGAAACAGAGAGAGAGAGAGAGAGAACGCCCGCGGCTTTTTAGGGCCCCATCCCACTTTAGTGATCTTAATTATTAATCGCACTCGTTCATCAAGCCAATCGGCAACGGTCCGCCCGTCGGCTATATCTCAGATATACCGCGTATCGCCGAGTACGTGGAATATCGCACAGAAGGTAATCGGAGAAATTCATCTATTTTCGCGATCGTTTCTTCGTCGGTGATTTATGGCGGAAATTAATGGATGAAGCTGGAAAGAGATGCGTATTTAAGGAAATGCTCCAAGTTGTGCAATATGGATGATGATACGCGCGATAAAAAAGATGTATTAGTCTCATTAAGGATCTTCAAATTTAATTTGTTCCGCGGAGATATAAAGAGAGACATAAATCTAATTAAATAATACAATATTTAATTAATAAATTTGGATAAATCAACTGTGAAAGGACTAAATTTGTGGGAAATGTGTTAGATCACTTTTTTACAATTTTTTGCTTATATAAGATCTAGAATTGCATATCAAATTAATCATGCATAAAAATTAAAGTATATAAATATATTAAAATTAATTTTTTTTGTAAGATTAAATTTTTTTTTTATTTGCGATATATTAATATTGTTTAAATTTTTCATTTCTGAATTAGTTTTGTACGTTATTAATTATAATTAAGCCAATTTTTAGTGTTATATTTTATTTTTTTTATATTGTTCATCTCTTGTTTGCTCACATATAGTTTGCCAACAAAACTAAATATGTAATTAAATAGTTATTAAGTAATTAGAGAGTTAAAAATAATTTTTTAATATTTTGTTTCTATAGTATAAATATACTTGATGGGTACAATAAACAGATGATATCGCAAAATGATGATTTATCGAAACTGTCAAACGCGATTTTCGGTAAATCCATGCATCGAGCGGCGATCATGAGGAGGATGACGATCAGGGCTAAGTTTCGTAGAGGTTTACCATGAGGGTGGAATAAAGAAGGGTGGGAGTTGACTGTGGCAGGCTTTTTGGAGGGGTGCTGATGGAAAATCGTGACGGTAAGAGGGGGCGCGAACAATGCGTCGAAGATTTAGCGTGACACCGACGGTGTAAAACCAGTTCGTGTACTCGTCGAACGGCCAAACGGTTCGAAAAGAAAAATCATCGACGCGATTACTCGTCACTATCACACAGTGTGATTGGTAGATGACAAGTTTGAAATAATTTTTAGTTCTCGTTTCAACTTTTTATTTTTTCACATTTAACAATTAATAACAAAACAGAATAAAACGAAACTTATTTTATATATTCTTCATCGTAAAAATTTTTAGAATACATTAACATTTTTTTATATATACTCTGTACTCGGTGTATCAATTTATTTTCGTTTAAATACGAGAAATTTTTCGTTTTACTTTAATAAATGCGCTTATTTCGGAGGCGCAACGAAAATAAATTGTCTTTATATTACCAGAGAATTAGCCAAACGTTTTTCAGAATTCTTGACAGTCAGAGAAAAAAAAACGGACTGTAGTATCATCGATCAATTTTTTACTTATTTCGGGCGCGACACCCCGATTCACAAATCTCCTCCGCTAAGTACGGGGTTCCAGACGAGGAATCGAGGGGGTTACAGCCCCCCCTCTCGCTATCCCGATCATGCGTGAAAAACAGAGGGGTCTATTGTAAGCTCGTCCTGTGGCTAATGCGACTGTCGTCGTCCTGCCGAAACCGGGTGCAGGCACAGGACCTCGTTTCTGGCGAACATTAGCCAACGGTCGTTTACCTCGAAAATCCTTCCAGGGCGCGTACGTTGGGTTCCGCCTCGTTGCGAACGGATTTTTTCAGCTGTACTTTCGCACGAAAGTCGAGGACTCTTCTTACGACTGCGAATCACGCGCTTGGAAAGTTGTCTCGTGTTAAATTGTAGTTGGAATTTTTGAAAATTGCGCGAAGATAGAGGAAAGATAATGGTTTACTATCGATGTACTATCGTGCATCGATTTTGAAACGAATATTAATATAAGCGAATATTATTATAAGCGAAAGAAATATTAAGAGTTGCTCTATATGGATATAATTTAATTAATTATATAACCGAATCTTTTCCTCGATTCTTCTTTGTTCAAAAAGTAAATGACACACAATTAATTTTTGACTAGAGTATCAAATTCGAAGCATTGCCAAAATTTTTTTTAATAAAGATGATAATAAAATTAAAATTATCTTCGAAAATTGATATTCAATCTTTCTCTCTCTCTCTTTTTGAAATATTCCCCATGTCACATTATCTCTATATTGAATCATAAATGGATTCCTTGCTGCAAAAAATGCCACACCTTATTTCTGGTCCATATCTGACTTATATCATACTTGATGCGGAGAAGGGAACGCTCGGCGTAGAGGGAGTCGGTTGTTCTTTTAACGCGGCTTTAGAGGGGGTCCTTTATGCTGACACAAATATCGCTTTTGCCGACGTCGCGCCGCTGTTTTGGTAACCCATCGAGCATTGTGCCTTCCAAGGCCGTGTGTACCAAACACCGAGTTCTGTGTACCCAGCAAACACGGCTGTCACGTGGCACCCCGAGCCCTTCCGCAGCGCGGCACCGAGTCGCGGACTCCCCTTCAGGGATTTACGCAACGGCACTATTCCGTTCCCCGCGTTACGGTGTCGGTAGCCCAGTCGAAGTCTCTTCCCGACGGATACCGAGAGCTTCATTCACGGCGAGAGGCTGTATCTCTCCCTGTCCTGGACCTCTCGCAGGGCGCGGCGGGTAGCAGCAAACACACGTGCATCGTGCTCTTTGCGTCAGCTTTGTTTGCGCGAGTCGCTCGTCCGTGCGAGTAATGATCGGATGGGATTGGATGGAATGGATTGAAAAGGCTTTCGCGACGCAAAATTGCAAATTTTTTTTTTATCTTCATAAATGGCATACATATCGAAATAAATGATTCGACTTTTTGTTTTTATGGATTCAAGTAGGATATAAATAGATTTGAAGATAATAAAAATTCTTGGAAATAGGATCATTAAAGAACTTTAAAGTATCTTTAAAAAATAAGTTAATGATTGAAACTTTTACGCATATGCAGTACATCTCTACAATTTTTTTGTAAGGATAATTTTTGCCAAATGCATAAATATACAATGAAATATAGTTGACTGATATAATCATATAATTAAAATTAAATTGCGTTCAATAAAAATGAAAATAAAGTGGCTTAATAAAAATTACGCGTCGTTAACGAGGGATTCGCGCTCTCCCCCTTATGTGATAGTGATTTAAATAGAAGGGATTACAAGGAATGTAACAAAATTTTTATGCTAATGCGTCGCGACCTTTATGGCTGCAGATAAACACATAGGCACAGAGTTTTCTTCCCTCTTCGCGGATCTCTCGAAAGGGAACTTGAAGAGAAGACGCGAGCGGAACCTTACTGGAAAGTGATAAATAACATGGTCGCGCAAAATCGTCCGTGACGGAGGGTTTTCGAAAAGGGCACACGCCATTACCTCCGACGTGTCTGCGGAACGACAAGCTCGTCTACTACGACTACCAAGAGCGGCGGTGTCAATGATGGTGGCTCGTCATAGTGAATATTCCACTCGTATGGAAAATGATCGGAGGCAGAGGGATCGTGGGCTCTAGATGAGATCGGAGACGAGAGTAGGAGGGGGGAGGGAAGGGTGGGAGACATAGGTCATCCGAGAGAAAGAAGAACGAAGAAAAGAACGAGAAGAATGGTACAGGGGAAACGTTTACCCTTCGACCGAAAATGAAAATTGTATTGTTGGACGCCCTTATGAGAGGGCAGAGAGCCCGGCATTATATCTGCGTTAGCGAGCGTTGTGCCAGCGATACGAAGACCGCGGTCAACTCTCTCTTTCTCGATAGCCATCAATGCGCGTCATCAATAATCGCTCGTCTGACAGCTCGGCCGATTCCAGCCAGCGGGAGTCTTTCGAGGATTTCGATTCACCCGGATCGTCCAGTAAACATCGCATGCTGGGAATGGTTATTCGCCGATTTCTAATCGGGCGCGAACCATCTTTGCGACGATTAATTAACGTGTAATCATCGCGAATACTCTATTTTATCGCTTCGATATTTAATCTTTACAAAGTGTAATATATTTATTTTCTCTATATTTTCTTGATTTAAAATACACTTGTATTTTAAATAATTCTTAAATATTTTAAACATCATATCTTTTTGTCGTTCGTAGAGAGAAGCAAAAAGAATAAAAGAAAACCCGGGATATTTCAAGAAGATGATAGAATATAAAATAGTCGGGATAAATATGGTATTAAGTTCGTATTCAACGAGCATGTGTCAGAAACGTATTCGTTGGTCAAGTAAGTAGTTTTGCCGGAAAAATAAACGGGATATATCGAAGAAAGAAAAACACATTTAATTCCGTGAGCAAGAGCCAACTTGTCCGCCTTCGTCGATTTGTCTCGGGCAATTTGTCCCGCTTTGCCGAGAAGTTTGGCGATTTATTTTTTATTTTTTCATAGACAACGTGTAGATATCTTTTTATATCAATATGCCGAATGCTCACGAAGAAGCTTCGAGATTTCATGAAACGCTATAAAACGCTATATCCGACCGCATTGCACATTATTTGAACGAAATTTCCGACTGTATTTTTTTAAGTATAAAGTATATTATTAATCAATTGACTCTCTACGTGGCCAATGTTTTATAAAACTTTGTTACAAAACTTTTTTCACATCTATTATCTTGATGCATATCCAGAATTGGTCAAAGAGAGAGTTTTAATTGTTTTCCGAATAATGGCAACTTGCCGGAAAATACCGGTGAATTTTAAAGCCGCGGGAAATACACCTGACGCGCTTCTCCGTTGATGTTCAGATCGTGCTGAAGGATATTAAGTCGAAAGGGGCGGGATATATGAGGTATAACAAAATCGCGCGGGGAAGAAAGGGAAGCGATAGAAAGAGAGGACGGTATCGAAGTATAGAAGAGGATGCATGTTGCGTCGCGCACACGACATCGATCTTCATCCATCAGCCGCTCCTTCGGCTTTTTTTTGCAGACGAGGAGGATTCTACTGCTGCGGTTTTCCCGCAGCAGAACGCCAGATGTACCGATCGTGGTTGCTGATCGCGCGAGAGAAGTTTTCGCGTCGGCGTAACATTGCGATTCGTCATTGCGATAGCGTCAAGTCGAACGAGGAAAATGTCTTCACGCGTGATCGCGTTCACTCGTCACTTGGATTCACGTTCCCTCCTAATCTCGTGATCGAATGATTCGGTTTCGCTTGCCATTGTACAAAGGATAAATCGCCGAAACAACGATTTATGACAGTTCAACTATTGACTCGTAGTTCCGTTTGAGATTCAATAATGTAGAGCGTCTTTACTAATTACGATATAAATTGTGCAAAACATATTACACATTATTTCTCAAACAGTTGATCGATTTTTCTGATCGTAACGTGCTGTCGTCGATCGCGATTCATATTTTCAAAGGACATCGCTTAATGAAAAAGCGAGCGTGCGCAGCTAAACGGATGCGCTTGAACCGGTCATATCTGTCGTATCGCCTCGCGATCTCATTAATTTCCGGCAGCAATAAAAGCGGGAACGTCGCGTCGGTCCACTAATATACGCGTGAGACGGGCACGCCCAGGACACGCGTCCTGCTCCGAGAGAAACGACCACAGTGCGTAAGATAGAGAAAGGGAGAAACGAACGACGCGGGCTGCGTCAGATAAAGAATCGAGAATAAATGCTTTTTGGCATCGCTCCTCTTGTTTGCCTTCGGTATTTCGCAGGGAGGGGTGGGCGTGCGCTTGTCGCAGGGCGAGAGACCGTGTCGATTGATGACGATGCTGATCGCAGTCGAAGAAGAGAGAGAGAGAGAGAGAGAGAGAGAATACACAGGAGTCACTCGGTACCATTGTGAACGGCACGTGCCGTCGCGATACAAAACGAGAGCGGCCGTCGGCCGTAACGTAGTCGACCGTATTTAGTATCGAAAGATGGAAAGAGAAAGAGAGAGACGCGAGAGTATATGGGCAGCCAGCGTCGCTGTTACAATGGCTTCTCTCCGTACGCGATATACGAACGGAATTAATTAATTGATACCGGCATCGTGATCCGGCATCGAGCAAGGGTTACGTAAGCACCGTGGAAAAAGCGTGCCCACGTATCGACGTCGGCGTCTCGAGGGAGAGCTAGTTCCGTTTGGCTTGCAAAACGTTTAAGCGCGCGACATGTCTCTCACGCTTCGTTGATTTTTGATTGGTGGTTCGAACGAACGAATGCAATTGATGATCCGAATGTAGTGACTCGTTATCGCGATGGCAGGTGAGAAAAAAGTCGACGATAACGTAAAAAAAAAAGAATTCAAATCCACTTTCTATGTACAAGATTAACGATTAATATTACTCGTAGTATTTTTACTGATAAGAAAAGAAAATTATGATCTTTTTCAATTTAATTTAATTTTAGAAACAATATTAACGAAGCGCGACATGTTTCCTTAATGACATGAAAAAGTATGTTTAAAAATTGTATTGTTATATATTTACTTTTTCTGTAATTAGAATTTTTTTTTTCTGAACGCAAAAATATAGCGATGTTAGCGATGATGTTGCCGTTCCATTCCGTAAACGCGAGAAGGCTCGTTCGCGAAAAACCGAGTTTCCTTCGGAGAATGTAAAGGCAAAGCTAATCAGGAGCAGAGAGTCCGCTTCTCGTCGCCGGCGAAAGACTCGTTACGCATTCAGCGCGGCATCGAGATTATCATATATCCCCTGGATCCTTTGACGAGAGGACACTCGATCCTCGATGCGAAAGACAGGAAAAATATAAAACTTGAGGAGTCGTCTCCGCGTGCCCTAGAACGGCATGGCCCAGAGACTACCAGGGAACGTCGCGCGACTTCCAGCCTAGGACGACGGCAAAAAGCTCGTGCAATGAATAAAAATCTTTTGAAGTATCGCTAGGTGCAAATTAACGCATAATCGTCAAACGTAATGAGACGCCATTCGCTGGAATCGCGCGTAGCCGGCCGCCGGAACGTTTCTCGACCCATCATCCATCCTGACGAGCCTTCCGCCCCAGGAAACTTTGATTATTTTTATAATGACTTTGGTCCGCGTCGGCGGACATCTTTGCCACCCTATATTGCGCACCGTCCTTCAAATCCTAGCTCCGACCCTTTTCTTCGAGCGCTTCTTCATCTCTCGACGACATGAGCACGATTCTCAATTTCATATTTTGTAAGCAACTACGTTATACAATTACTTGCTAAATATGTGAGATATTTAATTGGAATTTTAATTAATTCTTTAATTATTATTAGCGAAGACGATGCTTATTATTAATTTTAAGATTGCAAAAATATGAAATCACATGTTTAGTTAAATAAAAGGCAAGCTTACGTGAATCCTCGCTCTAGCAGATAGTTCTCGCCCTTTTATAAAAAATATTTTCCAAAAGCGGGCAATAATACGAGAGCGATATTAATACCCGGAATACGTTAGACGCGCCGCGTAAAAACGCAATAGATTGGAAACCGCATTTGGTTAAACGTCGTTCACCCTCGTCCTGCTTCCCTCTTTTTCTCACTCTCTCCTTTACTCCCGCTTTCTCGCATTATCGTGTTCCCGGTATTGCACTCGGGCTATTAACTAATGCCAGCACCCCTGTTGAACGCAACGCCATACGCGCACCAGTCAGCGAGCCGACCGACCGACCATCCAACCATCCAGTCGGTCAGACAGGGTGGCACAGAACCACGCTGGTAGGACATGCTTGCTGCGACGGGACAGTTTAAGCCCTGATATATCGCCCGCCGACACTCCCAACTTCTGTCGCCGTTTCTGTAGCGCTTTTTTGTCGCGGTGAGGCACGGGCTGACCATATGTCCACAGAAACCGAGCGCCCCCATCGGCCCCCGTGTACAGAGGATAGTTGTTGCACGTTGCTTCGATGACGTCCTGAACGAACGTTTTATGGGAGAACGAAGCCTCGTCGCGATATCACTTGTAATTTGTTTCTTTCAAGCCGAATTTTTTCACGATTACCAGAGACTTTCTAAGATTGTTAATACCTTCAAGACTACTTTCTTCAGCATCAATTAATTTCACAATAGAAAATAGCTAGTTTTATTTTTTTAACATGGGATAACTATGTATATCCTATTTAATTATGGATAATCGGGCATAAAAATGTATGTCCCGAAATACTGTTGATAAATATTATTATTTGTTCCCTCGGCGAGATCGGTCCTTTTTTGAATGATCGAACAACATTATTTACATGCTCGAATGATCTCTCGCTCCTTCACGCTTTTGGATTTTTCGATACGTAGGCGCTTTTAAACGGGCTTAGATAAGCCGTAGGCTCGAGAACCCTACTTCGCACGTAACAAATGATGCCACATGTTCGAATCTTGACTCCCTTTCGTCTCTCTCCTCTCTCTACATTCGACGGACCCGCGGGGCACTCGACTCGATGCCCGGGGACGTATGCGGCCCTCGCTCGCGTAATTCGTACGGATGATGCTCACTGAGACAGAGTGAGAAAGAGAGACAGAGATAAAATATACGACAGACGGAGAAAGACAGCGACAATTTGCACGCGGCTAACTGCCGCACTGGGACCATTCTCGACGATCGCCAATCGAATTGTTCCTACTTAGCTGTTAATGGTACCTTATGCCAGCTGGCATCGACAAGATTCCGACGAAATACGAAGGGCATTAATAATATTTCACTCGTATCTCACATTGTTACGATTAAATAAATTTTCTTTATTTCACTTATGAATTTAAAAATAATATACATAAAAAGCAATTTGATATTTTAACGTCAAACGTGTTTTGATTGAAAAACAATATTTTATTAAGAGATATTATTAAGAGATGCTTGCTAACTTTCCGATATCAATTTTACTGAAGAACCTATCTATCTGGCAAGCAGATTCTCGAACGTTTTCTAGTCACATATCACTCGAGAAAAGGAAAAGAAGTCACTTAACGCGATATTGCAAACAACACTTGTCCGAGAAACCGGCGAACGAGATAGCGTAACTGATGTCGACGGACGGAGGCCATTGAGTCGGACAAACGTACGAATCCCTTCCAATCTTATTCCAGTTCTTTTCATCTCATTGTCGTCGGTCAGCTGAGGTGCCACCGGCTCGCAGGTGAAGATCCGTCATCGCGGACTGTTTAAAAAGACTAACCGATTGCCGGCCGTTTATCAAGTACTTACGAACACGGCGACAGAGAGCGGTTGGGTGACCGAGGTGTCGCTTTACCTTTTCTTTATTGTTCCTGTTTGTCTCTCTCTCGCTTTCAACCCGCGCCGCTCATTGTCACTAATTCTGACATATGTGCGTGCGGCTCACAAAAGCGCCGATCGCATTCAAACGCGTTGCTTCGTAATTCCTTCAGAGTTCCGCGTGCGGAGAAACCCGCGAAAGATATGAGCACGAAAATCTCGAGGAATTGTCTCGATATGATGAATACATCATCACTGTGGGCGGTCTAATACCATCCATAATTTTGGAATTTGTAAGCGAATTTTAATTTCCGATATGAAATCTTTGAAAAAAAAAAAATGTCTCTGATATTTTTTATATGGTGGGGACTCGCAGATTTCGATCGATTAATCTGTAAAAAGGAAATTATAGTTATTTATTGATGATCATAAATGTTGATTGATATTGCATTCAGCCGTAAAATCGTTGTCCGATAGATACGGGAAGATACGTTGTTCGAGTTCCACGAAAAATAATCAGCGAACGGATGTTGGCAATTTTTTGACGGCTCAACTTGAATATATTTCGGCGTGTACTCTGTCATGCTTTTATTGTATTCTTGCCATTATATATTCTTTTATTAATTTACTGTGATATATATTGACATATAATTAAAAAACGAGACTCATCTTTATAAAACATCATAAAAAATTTGAATTTAATAAACATTTTATATTATATTTATACATTTCATGTATATATATTATTTATTATTTAATTTATTTATTATTTATTAATTAATTATTATTTATTATTATTAACTTAATTTATTTATTATTATTATTAACACCAATTGATTACAAGGTTGTATCGTATCGCGATTTCTGTTGCGAGTTGCGACGTAACAGACGAGCAAACGACGAATAAACAATTCCATTACATTTATCAGATAATGAAAGGACAACGATAAAATTGCAATAGCGTGTAAGCGCGAGGGAAATCTAGAGTAGTCGACGGCGGGAGAAGGACAGTCCCTTGTAGGATAAAGAACCCACCGTGTATCGTACTCGTTCTCTCCCCTTGTCATTAATACCAGGCGACTGTTACATATGGATGAGAATGCTGGGTTAGGCCAGGACAGTACGCGGAACGAGACGAAAACGAAACGGGATATATAGGGAAGCGAACTCATCGACTAAAAGCATCCGCGGCCCAAGTCGTTTCGGTTTATTCTCGAATCTACGCCGTCATGGAAACTCCTGACTCGTGAAGAGCAAGGGGTTTGGGGGAGGGAGGGGGAGGGGGAGGGGGAGAGAGTGCCACTCGTCACGAAGACGAGATGGACGGAGATAAAGCGAGTGCTCTTGACGTTTATCTTCGGTTTAAATTATCCCCGCGATCCTCTGCGCAGCCGGAGGAAAAGAAGTTTTGTCGTTCGCTGATTTCTCTCTTGGCCTCTCTTGATTTTCTCAACAAAAGAAAATTGAGAAATTGAAGCACTCTTGTATCTTTATCTTTGATTTTTCTTTTACAAAGAATAATTACAATTTATTATTACGATTGTAATAATTCTTTGCAAGGAAGTATTTGCATGGCGCATTGTCTAATTCTATAAAGATATTACACGGGATTCTTAGTAAAATAATCGTTACATTTTACGCGCGAAAGTTCTCGATAATCTAAATTATATCAAGACTGCAGATCGGCTGACATTGACCAGTCACCACCACTTTGTTCATCGGAAAGGTTAAATAGCGCAATAACTTAAAACGAGAAGCAAGTACCGCGTGCCCTAGAATTTTCATCCGAAACGCGCAACCTCCGTTCTCTCCGCCAGAACGATAAATCTGTACGCACGCTATATATCTTGGTGTCCAGTTCAAGGGGGAGTAAACGTAATATAGGTAATGTTCTGGCTAGCTACTTAACAAATTGCTACAAATTGCGGCGGGCGTTTAACCGTCCGGTCGAATCTGTGGCTTCCTATATTCCTCCCCCTTCCAACTTCGTCTTTGCGTTCGCACACGCCGGCGTTAGCTTAAAGCTTTCGTCGGCCGAATGAACGATACGGTGGTGACCACATGGTGCTCCCATATGTCCACACCACCACGATGGTACTCACCCTAATTTCGTTCGCTGTCCGTCTGCGGGGTGCAGCGAGGACGTCTGGAAGATGAAATCGGGAGAGAGAGAGAGAGAGAGAGAGAGGTTGGAGGAAGAGGCTTACGAGAGAGATCGGCAAAGGGCGCCCTTTCGAGAACGAGAAGTAACACGATGATCCCGTTGGAGAAATGTTTGTTTGCGGGTTCGTCGATCTCGTTAAGTCACGGCGGATTGGTAGCTACGGCAAATTCGTGCCGGTTCATTGATGCTGAGAGCTCACCATGCCGGGTGTGGTCCATCGCATTCCGGTCCATCGAGATGAATGGGCGATTTAGTAAATGACTATTATTGTATTAGTTTAGCGTAAACGAAAGAAGACTGTTTCCTGAAGTAACGGTAGATTAGATTCCGATGTATGCGGCTCAGAAAGAAATAAAATTCCAACAATCTTGGAAAGAGCTCTAACAGTGTGTAATTATATAATTAAATGCGATGTTCGTAATTTTTTGACTATTGAAATTACAACTCGCGGATGAACTGAAATTCGAGAAAATTATAATCATCTTTAATGCGGGTGTTTCTGCTTTTGAAAAATTTAGTCAGAGCAATCACGCTCTTTTTAACAACTTTTAATAACTTGTATTACGAAGTAGCACGTTAAATATTGCGTTGGTAATCATTTTAGTAAATTACCGCACAGGTTCATCATCATTGACGTCGAACGCAAAACATTTTCCAGAGATGCTCTCGCGGAATGGGTGGCTCGTTTTTTTTCGGAAGACGTTACCGCCAGAACGGCCACCTGAGCCGGACATATTCTGGCGAACGCATCATTAATCGTCGCTCGACAGCACGAGGCGCTCTAATGACGCTTTAAAGGCGATACCCTCGAGCCAATCAGCGGCAATTGCGTGCCGGCCACAGATCGGTCGAGTTAATTTCACGGATATTTAACGCGGTTTCGCTTAACAATGATTCAATCAAGTCGGATTTATTTTGTCTGGGATTCGGCGCTTGTCGGCGGCACGAGGCACTCATTAAAGCTTTCCACTGTGTGGAGAGAGAAATGCCTCCAAGCCTTTTATCGGACTGAGCGCTAATTTGACACTACCGCGCTTTTGTACGCACGATTCTATCGAGTATGTAGTGCTTGTGTCACTTGCACAATAATGAAAATATCGTGTGATTTTATTTTTTTATATATGAAATCTAATTATAATTTTAAGATTGCGTATTGCGGAATAATTTTTTTTTTTACACATTTTTTTTTTTACAATTTTGCAATAATTTTGAGTTTTTGAAAAAGCGGATGCTTAGTTGCGGAGATTATTATTATTTCTATTTTGAATAAAATTTTCCTTTAAATTTTTTTTTTCACTTTTCTCGAGATGTTTATTATTAAATTAAATTTAGTTTCGCGGGAAAGATTCTTTATTGCTCCATAATTGAATGCATTTAGGACTTATATATATATATATATATATATATATATATATATATATATATATATATATATGTGTGTGTATATATGTATATCTTTTTGATTTATTTAAATCGTTGAAAAGAGGATGTTCACAAGAGACATCATCCATGTGGACGCATCGGACCGGACCGCAAATTTGGGCGTACGACGTCGTCGCATCATCCAGAAAGGGATGGTGTAACACGGTGGGGAGGATAGGAGATCGGTTCGGCAATTCAGAGCTCGTGCGAAATGTTGTCAGGCAATTTTCTTGGCCAGTGCCTCCGAATGCCGCAGATTTCCATCTAGGTCCGTCCTCAGTGCCGGCGCGTACCGGCACTGTGTATTGGCGGTGGGTAAATACACCCTTTTCCATTCCTCCCCCCTGGAAGCGGACGCTCGTAGCGTCCTTCTCTCCGCCTGGTCTATCACCGTGTATTCCCCCTCCCTCCCCGCTCCCCTCGCCCTGCGCATCCCTCGGCGTCTCCTCCGTCGCGCCAACCACAACTGTGATTATAATTCGCAGCTCTGACAGAGCCACCCGCTCTCCTCGTTCTCCGCTACCCATCTTCCCTTCCTTCCCCCTTCCCTCCCCACACCCTCTTCTCGTATCCCACGATCCACCCCATTCACGACGCTGGACCGGGGTTCGGACGTTGTGTAAAGGATTATGCACGCGGATTTAACTGATGAATCACATTGTCGTCTTGATTCGCGGTGGCGTTAATTTTCGATGCCACACCGCAATGCGCGCCTCGGCAATTGTTCTTGCTCTCAAACGATCCACGCGTGAACATGCTCGGATATAAAGAGTCCTCTTATTCATCATATAAGTATTACTCATTTATGATAGAAAAATCAAAGAATAAGTTTTAAACAATCTTTAGTTATCCGATTAAAATAAGAAAGTCAAAAAAATGTATGAAAGAGATTTTTAACATATAAAATATTAAATTTCGATGTCTTTGCAGCATTTATTTATTTATCTATTTTACTATATCGAGCATTATTATAAAATTATACTTTTATACACTATCTCATTCAAAATCTGAATTTTATTATTTTTAATGCAGAACATCGAAAGATGGTTGAAACGTAAGAATTATGCGGTGCGTCCTTTAATTAATTTTTTTTTATTAATTTGTATGCATATCATATATATATATTACCAAATATAATTATCACTGAATGGCTGTTTATTACTTTATTCAAAAGAATATTTGAAAAAAGATTAATATCAATAATAAATCAGCCACACATCAGTCAATCCGCGACAAATCAGCGGTTTCAATTAGTCAAACAACGACTGACGCGTATACAGAAAACTCGTCTCGCTTAATGCGCTGTAATAAGTATCGTGATTGCCGGACGTTGATTTGTCGCCTGCGACGGCGATCATTCATCGCGGATGTTTCTTCGGCTAGTTCTAGCTTCCGCTAGTGGCTCGGGCTTCGATATTTTCCCCTTCGCAATAGTGTACAAAGCCATACCATCGAAGCCATCGGACAAACAGTTTCCATTCGTTCGGAAACGTTTCTAATCTGCCAACACAGCGGATCAATGAGCGGCGGGCCGAATTAACCGCTTCCCGTTTTGACAGACCGCGATACAGCGGGGCTTATTAATTTTGCCAATAACGCCGCGCGAGGGTGCCTTCTCTCCTGGCACAGATGGTGTATCACGAGTCAATATACTTTTCCGCCACGAAACCCTCGCTCTGCGGGAATACGTGACGAGTTCTGAATTTTCGTTATGACCGCTAATCATATCTTTGACCTGCTCTATGCTCGTCGCATATGCTTACTTGCTTGATGATGAAGACGCTGAAACGAAATGAAATGAGCTAAATATTAAGAAAAAAATTATAATATTATTTATATTATAATAAAGTTTTGGAATTAGTTTAAGTATGTGTTTCAGAAGATTAATCGTTATTTTTAATTTTAATTATTTAATGGCTTTTTGGAGGCTAGTACCAAAGCTATTATTGTATTATTATATTATAAAAGAGATCTGTTATATTTATGATGATAAGATGTGCTGCTATCTTGTATATGCAATTAACTGGCATGTGATATTTATTCCTATCATAATCTTATCATCATCAATTATATTTCGCAGAATGTATTGCGAAACAGCATCTCGCGTAAAACAATATTATTCCATGCCCGACGTTCATTCCTCTCAAGGGTTACCGGGATCGTTGCAAATCTATATTTCACTTAAATATGACGGACCGTTCGCGCACGTACTTATACGCGACATGCAATGTACCCGAACTCGTCTGAATAAACGACGACGACGACGACGACGAGCAGAAGCAGGAGAAAGAAAAAAAGGAAGAAGACGACACAAAGAAGAAGAAGAAGGCGTCGAAAGGAAGTAGTGGAGGGAGGAGAGTCACGAAGGCGGGAGAGAAAACCGATGCTCCTGCCAGAGTCAGGACACAATCGTGGACCATGGACCTACGGAGAGAGGAGAATAAAGTAACCTCTCCGTACACGCGCATGTATGTGCCTCTATATGCGAGACGAAAGAGAAAGAGGAGGATATAAAGAGGGTACCGCGTGTAAGCAAGAGAGAAAACGAAGAGAACCGCGGCGGCGGCGAAGGTAAAGGGAAACGGCGGAGGAAGATGAAAGAGACAGAGATAACGAAACCGCGCGGGAGGGCGAGACAAAGATGAGAGAGGAGAAGAGAGGAGAGAAAGTGGGAGAGGGAGAGGGAGAAAGAGAGAGAGAGAGAGAGAGAGAGGACAACCCCCTCTTCTTTCTCGGGTTGTGAACTCCGAACGCCGGCGATATCTCGACCAATCAAATCACGCCGCGGGCTCCGCCTTTTATCATTATTTTACTTGTTTTCCCTTTACTTCACCCTCATTGGATGACATTCCCCCGGCCATATCACGGGACAAAAAAAAAAAGGTACCCGCTCCCAGAAGAGAACTCCATACTTCCTCCCGGCATCTGGTGTCCTCCGGTACCCTCTTGGTACCTCTACCTTGGTCCAGCAAACGCGCCTCCTCCAAGGGGGATTCCTCTCCCATCGCACTTGCGGGGGACTCGCTTACTGTCTGTCCTTTGCACGAGCAAAGCTTAACTCTGGGACTTGTACACGAAACTCTGACGGCATCATGGTTTGACTTTGTGCCCTCGAAACCTGAGCCAAAAGCGAGTTTGTAAATTATTATGCTGAGCGATTCACCTTTGACTTTGATAAGTTTAAGAGGTCACAGTAGTAGTTGCATCTATGTAATAAAATATACGAAAAATCCCGATCTTAAAAAACAAAAAATGAGAAGAAGAGAGAGAGAGAGAGAGAATCATTATATTAATTACTAGAAAAAAATACGAAGAAATATTTTTTAAAATATTAGAGATAATGATTTGTTATTATTCAAGAGAGTACCCGCAAAGTATTATTTTTTAAATATTTTTTTGCTTTGTAGTTATTTATCTAATTATTTAATTATTTATCAAATTATTATTTATATACTTGTATAATAATACATATCTAAATACATTGAATCTATTTTCTTATGGATTAAATTGATGATTTTTGATTATGGAATTCTCTTTCATGGAGAAAGTTACAATTACACGAATGATCGAGGACTTGGCTGAAAAATCGATTTGATTCGTGAGTTCCTCATAATCGTGAGATGAGAGAATCGACAATGAGAATTGTGAGTATCACGGTATTTGCAGGTGAATTCGTCTAGTGCGTCGGGGATGTGATTGACGAGATTCTCTCGTTAAGGATTACGTGATTCGTTGATCGAGATTGATGGTTTTGGGATATGAATACGTAGACAAATATATATATATATATATATATATATATATATATATATATATATATATATAAAATGTTATAGTTTGGTAAAAATGTGACCAATAACTTGCAGATGATAGCATTAAAGCATGAAATTGATGTCACTCTGGCATTTACTCTTTATTTGTTGTATATTCTTATAATTTAAATAAATTAAATATAATATAAAATATTGTCAAAATTTAGCAAATCTTCTCTGAATTATTATTATTAATTCTATATAATTTTGAAATAATTAGCTAGATTTCTGATGACAACAAATAATTTGGTTTAAGATATATCTCATTACACACACAACGCACAGTTATATCCTTTCACGATAGCGCATTGTCGAGGTGAACGATGCATTTCGACAGGAATTTCGAAATTTTTTCGGCAGACACTTCGATCGGTGTGTTTCTCGTGGCAGGCGGATAGCGATTTGTTCGAAAAGCAATATAGCGGGTTATCACCGTTGTGGAGGAGTACGAGGCGACGAAGGAAGCGGATGAGCGCGCGGGACGAGCGTAGGGACCCCCGAAAGGGGGAAGGCATGAGGGGTGCCCTTTTCCTGAAATTTGCATGAGGTATTAAAGCGCGGTGGCTGCGTTCACCAGCGAAGCTCCTGTTTGCCGACACCGAGTGCGGAGGATCAAAGGCCCTCTGCCAGGCTTACGTCTCTGTTCCCTTCGGGAATGAGTGATGGTGAGGCAGAGAGAGAAGTAGAAACAGAGAGAGAGAGAGAGAGAGAAAGAAAAAGTAGGCAGAATGAGAGAGAAGGAGATAGAGAGAGAGAGAGAGAGAGAGATGAGAATCAAGAGACAGTCCGAAATAGAGCAAAGGGATTCGCTTTCGGCGTGTCTCTAGGCAAGCTGTCGTACGACAGCCAACTTTAGATCTTGAATATCGTGGTCTTTGTCGTTAAATCATTGATCGTACGCCTGATTTCCTTCCCCACTGCGAGATTTCAGTTATGTTACAACTGTATTATCGGAGATTTGAAGAGATGCGCTATCAACTTCGTCATTCACATTTATCGAAGATTTCGTTCTTTGAAAATTTTCCGTGAAATTTTCCGCACTCTTTATGAATTGGATTTTTGAACTAAGAATTACGCGCGTTCGAGTAAATATAGAAGAATTATTTGTATACTTGTCTGGGATTTATATATTACTGGGATATTAATAATAAACTTTGTTTTTTATATAATTTTATATAAATTTTTGCTATAAAAATATAGAGTATACTGGATATCGTGAGATAATTTTTTTATTTAAGGCCTAAATACACTCCAAAGGTAATGGTAGTTTAGAAATAGAAGGTTCTCTAAAAATTCTCCGCTTTTAACTACTCAGCGATTTCATGCGCGATAATATTAATGGTGAATAGAAAATAGCAGATACAATTAAATCTTTAGCGAATTAATTGAGTCTTCCGATTCCCTGTCCCGTTATTAATTCGCGGCATGAAGAGAAAAAAAGGTATGTGAGCGCTGACAACGAATCCATGGGCAGTGAGCAAATAATATTCCAAGAATGTTAACGCGCGTAATCGCATCGTGTCCCGTAAAAAAGTTAGCAAGCAGTGATATATGCCGACGAGGGCACGCATCGCATAAATAAGGAAGGCCTTGAGCCGATTCGTTGGCTATAACGGGTGAACTAGACCCACGATGCCTACTCGCTTCTCCTATTCTGCAAGATAGAAATTTCGACTAACGTAAGTGATTCTTTTAAAGAAAAATTTGCCAAAGATTATTATTCAATATCTTTCTTAATGCGTTGAGAGAAACGATGTAGTCCAATGTCCTCTTAAAGCTCGAGTATTAGCATAATGTAAGATTTACATGCGACCTTTACTATTTCACTTTCAATAATCTACAGAAAGTACTTTTATCTTATTATCACACTAAAGCATTTTAATCATTAGTCAAGATTAATGATTGTTGCGGGAATGTTAATAACGTTTACAGATGTCACAAAACATTTCTTTAGCAGGTAGTATTGTTTGTTGCAAGAAAAAATTATTATTTCACTGATTAAATATTTTTGCATCGAATCTTATATCATCATAGTTGAAATAATTCATTGCATGTTAGAATTTACGGACGCACAGATGAAGTTAGCGTCTCCTTCTTCCGGTATGCTCACCGGAGTGATTCACGAGGCGTAGGATCGCGGCGACGGCGTTCCTCGCGACAGCCGGGCGGATGTCAAACCGCATTTTCGGCGAGCTATCCGCGGCATACCTTAGCTTCCAATTCAGCTGGTAGGATAAGGGTAAGGGATATCATTCCGCCAGTTTCGTCCTGTGTCGGCCAGTAGGCAGGCAATTCTGGCTAGCGAGGCAAGCACGGGAACATGTTTGCGCGGGAAGGGGAATGCGAAAAGGTCGCGGCCCGCGCGGGCCGGACCGCCGCGTTTTACAAATTATTCAATTAGCCCCGCGAATTAAGGTATGCATATTCATCGCTCTCTGATACGCGTATGCGCGCTTCCTGCGAAACACACACGCACACATTTATTATACCGGGTGGTGCGGGCGGGTTCTCGGACTCCACCCCGGACGACTGGCCACCGCCGACGTCACAGCGCATAAACAATTCGGACTCGTGCATCCGCGCGTTAGACGCTCTAACGAACTCGCAGCTGCATCCGAAATGCATCCGTTTTACCAGCGATGCGCGCGAAGGGGGGGAGGAGGGGGAGGCTACGGATCGGCCGCCCGCGGTATATTTCTCCGTGTTCGCGATGCAGTTGCGTGTTGGAATATACATATATATATATATATATATATATATATATATATATATATATGTACAGTTTATATATGTGTGTGTGTGTGTGTATACGCTGATCTCCATGCAGCTCGGTTCGTTTTTCGAGTTGGCTTGTTCGCGAAAGACTGGGAAGAGGGATTGGGAAAAGATTTATACGGTATATCGCGTTGTTTTCTTCTCCTTTTTTCCTGGGGTACGCCCTGGATGAATCTTCGTTGATATAGACTGCTGTTGATGTCGTTAAATCGATATCATCATCCCCGATATTTTTACAAAGATCAGAGTTATCCGCCATTTCCAGGAATTTTGAAAAAAGTATAATTTTATGAATGTTGTGACATTATTCTCTCAATAAAAGAAAGTTCAACTGTAATAACAATTTTTAGTTTTTTTAAAAATCTAGCATTTTTTATTTTATATTTTCCGCGTTTAAACTTATTACTAAATAATGATAAAAAAGTTGATAATAACTTTCTATATTTTTATTTTTTTCAAAAATAAAAAGGTATGATTAACCATATTCTCTTTTCTCTTGAGCATATTTGACTTTCAATTCAGTTGCTCGCATATCAAATCTGTTTTATGTGATTCAATATGTCACTGTTTTCTCATTCAATATGTCACTGTTTCAATCTGCGCAGCTCGTCTCTCAGGCGTGTAACGGAATCGCGTTCTGCGTATTAATGTCGCACGCGTCGCTCCGTCGCGTGATAACCGAGCGAAACGTAAAGACCGAAATTAATTGGCGACGCGCGGTGTGCGCAAACCACCGGTAGGCGCGCGGATCCGATGCGGTCTCGTATTATTATTTCTTCTGGTAGATAAAACCGCAGCGGATAGCGCGACGGCGCAGCAAAATAAAATATCGTTGTACGTGAAATAGGCGAGCGCGTGCGGGGCGGAGTCACGGGTCGGGGGTTGCGTTTAAAACAACGCTCGAGAAATGCACATTTTAATCGTATCACTAATAGCCCGACGTTTATAAGCCTCGCTGTGTCTCATGAATACGCATGTTCCTCCCGGTGACAACGGTACAAAATTAATGAACGCCAGAATACTCCGCACCTCGGCCAAGTCCGGATGCGACGTTCCGCTGGCGGACTTTTTCCGCCCGCGAACGGGACCGCCCTATAACCGCTGCCCTTTTCGAAATCGTTTTTCCTCGAGAGACTCTTTCTCTCTTTTTTTTTTTCTCTCTATTTTAATAAGCGTTTTTGCCTCGACATTTAATGATGAATCGCCGCGAAATCTGTCTGCGAACGTTTCTTTAAACGTCGCTATTTATAAATGATTGTGTACGATAAATCAACGATATGTAAATAAACAAAAGATTTATACGATATTATTCGTGCTGTGATAAGTTGTTATCTTGGCATGTAATTTACTTTGTCAATATCACATTGCAATTATGTATACTGGAACATTGCAAGATGTATTAGCACTCGATAGTAATTCATTATTCATCACGTGTATTCGAATATTGTATATTCATGTGAAAAAATTGTAATAATTTACGATTTAAGTAAGAGAATCAGTTATTTAATCGTACAGAGATTAGAATTTCTAATTGACGTGTACTTTAAATTGTCATGTAGATTTTGATAGTACAAGAAAGCGGCGTGTATGAAGGCAAATCAAATGCATATTTATGCTCTTTTTAACGATGATTCCGATGAATGATGAGCGTCTAAATGTTACGTCTAAGAAGAGAGTCATCATCGCGTCGTTATGTCGAAAAAAATGATATTAACAAGTGCGCGTTTGTCGGAATAGAAATTTACATTATACAATTGCAGACGAATTACGCGCGCACAGAGCGTATCTACGTAAATAGTCGGATATAATAATTCCGGTAATTGATACTCTTGTGTAAATGTTTCGTATGTAATTATGCTTAACAACGTTAATAAGCGCTTGAATGGCGAAAATTTATAGAGCGTGTTATAAGTTTGTTTCGACGTTAAGAAATTATCTGCATAAGCTAATTAATTGTGCGCGTGATTAGCGGACGCCCATAAACTCCCATGCTAATATCCTTTTCTTATCGGTGCCTTCACCGTAAACGTTGATTAAGTGGCTTTAAAATCCGAGATTTAGAGTGAATCGAACTATAAATTACCAGTGTTCTTAATTAATTCCACCAATTGACATTAACAATATCGTATCGAACTTCTTATCTGCTTCTTAATTGTGTTTTAAATATGTTACATTTATTTACGAATGGATTAAGTCATGGATTTCTGATTATGCTAAGATCTTTTTTTAACCATTTTCATCGATAAATTAGTATTCGGTGTGAAATTTATCTACAACATCTTTGATTAGATATGGATCTTTTTTTTTTTAACATTACATTGCATGTAAAAGCGATTAGATTATAAAATTATGCTCTTTCTCTCTCTCTCTCTCTCTCTCTCTCTTTTCTGTTTTATGCGGCTTGCGGAATGAAATGAGAAGACAAATAAACGAATATTCTCAGTTAGAGAAACAAGTTTTCTTGTGTCTTCTCGCAATACGTATCTTTCGTGCTTATTTTAATATGAGACACGTCGCGTAAGTACACGTTGCATAAAATAGCAAATATCGGTAGGGCTTACTGCCGTATTATGCCGACGGCTTTATTACGCGACATTCTTGGAAAGAAAAAAAAATACAAGACCAGGGGTCTCGAGGTCGGCAGATGTCCAGGATGTCGCTGTTATAAGTATCTACGCATATCGCGCGGAAACGATTCTCCATTATGTATAACTATACATGTATGAACTTTGGTGTCGTCAAAAATATGGATGCCGTTCATAAGGAGCAGCTGGGGAACGAAAATCCCGCGCGGATTATCTAGACGAATGTTTTGCTAGAGATATATACGTACTGCCGTATAGAGTTTTTTATCGGTTATCAATGAACATATATATGTATATGTATGAAAAAATATTTGGAAAAATTCTTGATAAAGATTCTTGGACATCTGGCAGCGTTAAGTATCAATTCACATAGATGTCAAGATTGTTAGATAAAGTTTTTCATTAAGAGAAATATTTTATTTGTACCTGAAAACAAGCTTTGTAATACAAATAAAATCATTTTGAAAATAATTCAACGTCCAGTTACATGAGTCGTCATAAGTCGTTAGCGACCATGCGATGCTAAGCGCAGGAGTTAACGATCTCTGTGGATCGTTGGCAGGTAACTTTTTTTCGCGGAAGAAAGAAAAGCGCGGGCGAAAGGGCCGTGGAACAAGACTAAAGGCGAGGCGAGGTATTTCCAGCAAGAAGCACCGCGATTAGAGCGATTACAGACTAGGACGTGTGCGTGTGGAACGGTTCCATATATCTAGCCAAGCCTTGCGCAACCTGCGCTCGGTCTCGCTCTCAATTAACGCAATTACTCGCTCCCTCGTCTAATTACCTATCAAACGCAATTATTATTACACGCGCGCCTATAGTCGTCTTTAATGAATGTTATTAATTGCTTTATGATTTTTCCTTTGCTCAAGTTAAAATATGTCGCGTATATAATCATATTATTATCCGTTCTTGAGAAGCCATCGTTATTCTTTATTCTTTTCACGAGAAAAATCCATCGGGCAAATTAAATGTTTCTTCGAGCAAGAAATGGTGGAGCTCGCACCCAAATAGGTTTAGAAACATTAAAAATTGGGTTGATTCATTTTTTCTTCAAGCAAAATTGTGGAAACGTGTATGGCAAAAGACAACTGTTAGAAAATAATTATATAAAATGTTATGAAATAATATGCGTTGCTTTTCAAAGACGATGATAGCTTAAGCATTGAGGGTTAAACACACTGCTATCCAAGCAGCAGGTGATATCGAAATTGAAGAGCCGTAAAATTCCGAGAGCGAGACGAGTGTGTGACGCTGGCCAAATAACAGTCGGGATGTCCCGTCACGGACGCTTTTAAGATATGGTCGTTTCCCCTAATTTCTTATCTGCCAAGGCCAATTTGATAGATCGGCGATAGAGAAAAGTAGCCTTCTATAAAACGAGGCAACCTGCGAGCCACGGCGGACAGGTGCATCGTGTCAGGATGCACACCCAGCCGGGAGAAACCGAGAGAGATAGGTACCGACGCACCTGACCAACGATGCGGCTATAACCGATGCGGTGTGTGTGTCTCTATTACCAGCAGCCTGCGCGATTTTCCTCGCGTAAAAGCGCGAGAATACTTTCGTAAATCACTAGATAATTACGGCTCTGCACGATGCACGCACGTTATTGCGCATCACGTACATACCTGCATGAAATCGAGATTACGACGATTATCGGCCTATAGAAAAAGTAAAGCTAATTAAACTATTAATTATTATTGTCGCTGCCATTATCCTTTTATTTTCCTTGATGAATCGATATTACGAATTTACGGTAACGAGGAAATCGTGTGTCTTTGCATTTCTGATTAATTTTATATGATATTAATTATGTGATTATTAGAATGTTAACATGCGATACATATCGTGTGATATAATAAGGATTTTATACCGTAAGAATTAAGGGAATCTTCTATCTCTTAAATTTATTGCGACAAATTGACTTCATCATTTTGAATTATAAATTTATAAGCTTATAAATTCAATTCCTTTCTAATAATAATTTTTATCAGTGATGCTTGTTAACTTCTGTATTTTATTCAACATTATTAAAAAAATAATATATAATCACAAATAGTAAAAATATTTTTAGAAAAAATTACACTCCTTCTCTCTACAACAATTTTATATATAAAAACTTATATATAATTGTAATTACGATTACTTATTAACTTTGAAGAACACAATTTCGGCATTTCGCGTACTTTGGATATTTTGGTTGAACTGCTGCGGTGCAAGAAACAAGCTCGCGCTCCGTTAATACATACGTGTAGCACGGCACACGGTTTTTGAGCGAGCGTGACTTCCACGTTCCCACGAGACGTAGACTCGACTTTTGTCCCATGATCGAGCAAAGCGAACGAACTAGCGAGCATCCTCCGACGAGTCCCGGACGTTCGCGCACGCACTCATGACGGACGGACGAACGATGGGCACGTACACTAGAGAACGTACACGTGTATGGTACAGTCCGAACCGCGAATAAGTCCTCGTCCTCCTTTACGAGAAAATGGTAGCGTAAACGTTTTGAAAAATTAGGAAAGAAAACAAATATATCTAATTTATATTTTAAATCTATGTTTTTGTATCTCTAATAAATTTATGGTTAATTTATGTGGGGAGATGTGTGATGGGATAAATTATATAAGAATAGAAAGGAAGGCCGAAATCATTGGTATGATTTCCGGTAAATATCGCTGCGATTCACCTTGAATAAAAAGATTAGGCAACACGAGTTTGAATAACCTTCTTCCAATTTTAGGAAAATTGGAATCTACAAAGAGAGCTCGCAAAACGTTTTGCGCCAGGTTATATTTTCGACCAGGTGCTTTATCTAATATTGGCCGTGATTTAAAGCGCGATTGAGGTTTTATGCGGCCACGCGAGACACGAGTCCCGGGTCTATTTGTGAGAGCGACTGTATGCACACGTGATAATACACACGCGAGCACACAAAAGATTCAACTTTACGTATGGCGGTACGTGATATCAGGTTGTACGTGGGTGCTGGACGTTTTATGGCTTTCAGTGGACTCGGAAAGAGCGAGTTTTGCGATGTCTCTTTTACGAGACGGACCGTGAGTTTCTCGCCAGTTTGATTCCGTGATGAGTATCTTATTTGGGAGGGGCGAGTTTTATGAAACTTTTGTCTGGCGCGTTTCCGCGACGGTTACTTGAGAAATTGGCTCGAGAGAGACGTAATTAAGACGCTCCTTTGCGCTCCTAAGATTATATTAAACACTCAACATTATTTGTTATCTCAATGGGAAAAGCGTGAAAGAAATACGAGATGCTTTCTTTTTTTCTCGTCATCATAAATCACTCTTGTATGAGGCCAATTAAAAGAGGCGCGGCTCTTAAATTTTAGCAGTGCGTAGCCGGAACGTTACGCACGTAACGTATGCGCTGTTAAATTAGAAGAAATCGAGAGATAATTATTAGCACACGGAAGGATAGCCGATATAATCATAAGAGAGTCTTTGAACTGATGTAGAATGGAAAAGATATTCTATGTCTATGATATTCATTGTGCGATGTGTATCGATCTGCATTATACGTTCGTCGTGATTGCGACTAGAAACACAAACATTAATAAATTATTCAGAAATTAAACTTATATTTAATTAATGTATTCAATTAATAAGGCCAATCTCACGATTGTTGTCAACGCGTTTTTATTTTCTTAATTAATTAAAGTTTGTACAGAATATATGAAGTGTCATCCGCTTTCTCTCGTGCGGATAAAGAATCTGTAAAAGTTGAGAGAAAATAAGCAATTAAATCGAAACATTATATAATTAACAAGTACGAGTAAATAACATTTATTTGTTTTTTTTTTTATTTTTATAGATAATATTATAAGCGATAATTTAGGATATTTTATCATAATGTTTTTGATCAATGTAGGGAAAATACCCGCAGCTGCGGATTCAATTCCGTTTATCTGCCCAATGAAAAAAAAAGCTACAGATATTTTATTGATTTTTTCTTTTTTTTTTATACAGGCAATGGACGCGCAGTTTGACCGCAAGCTCGTTACGCCTGTCGGAAGTATAAATCAACCGCAAAGTTATTCCGCCGTGCTGTCAAGAAACTCCCCTTAGGGCACCTCGCTGGAAACTGCTACCACCTTCTCATCCGGGATATCATTTGCGCAGATATGTAAGTCTTTATTACGTCCTTTACGTTTCACGTAATTCTATCGTAAACGATTTATAAAAATCGTAATGCGGAAATAACGTAGCGATTCCCTGTCAAGTTTATCGTTAGTTTCGATTTTGAGATAAAATTCAATTCTGTTCGAATTTTCTCCATTATCTCTTGCCCAGACCGTGTGTTGCACGCACTCACGCTCAATAGGTATAGCGAGATATGAGCGGCAATAGCGGTGCCCTCATAACACCCTGAGAATTTAATTGTAAGATTGCCGCGTGAACAAGTTGCATTTTCTCGATAACAAAGACGTAAGTAATGATAACATGGTAACGATCCCTTCTTCTCTTCTCCATCGCCAGTACAGTTATCCGCAACGGGGAAAACGATTTCCTAGCTAATAAAATCACAAGAAAGATAAAAGATCCGCCGTGTATGCCGGTTGTAATGAGCCCAGCCTACGCGTAATACGTAATTACCGATGCGGCGAGATATCTGATAATTGTTACGGTATAATTGGCGCACCGGTAGTAATAATATTTCTCCGATAATTCTTCGTCGTCGCTTCTCACGGAGAAACACTCGAGGGATATCCGGAGTTTTCATTTTCCTTTGACAGGATTAACTTTTTTTTTTTTTTCTCAAAAGCATAGATGCATATATACTGTTAATTATCGTCGTTTGACACGAAAAGTAAGTACATATAACAATAAGATTAGGTGTATTATTACGAGCACGTGAAAGGGCGAAAACTTAGAAAAGTCGAGTTTCGAGTAAACCCGGAATCGTAGGATAATCCGAGATGATCGCCTAATAGCTTTAGGAAAGAATCGACTGGGGACGACTACTTTAAATTACCATAAGCCCCAATTCTCCCCGGTAACGAGCGGAAGAAGCGACGAGACCCCAAAAGTGTTGCAATACTAGCCACCGCGAAATAAGAGGAACGATAAAGATCAAGCGACGATTTTTGTATACTCATATTTTTTTTATATCATATCTTCATTTAAAATCAGCATTCTTGCTACATATAAATCATAATACATAATTGACTCTATTTTGGCGTGGTGTGTATGTTTTTTTTTATGAATTCTTATTCATATGAATTTTAACCGCTTGAGTCCGGGGAAGCGCTATCGCGCTTCACTTGTCGTATGCCAAAAAGACGGCGCAGCGCGATAGCGCTTCTCCTGTTTTGTATCGAGAATGCGAAGACGCTGCTGTTTGTAGTATACTTTACGTCATTATTGAGAGCAGTTGTAGTAATATCGGTAGCAGTTTTTATACATTTAACTCAGTTGTGGCTTTTAACAATATAAGAATTAAAATAATATACAGTAGCAACCCACGGCTCTGGTACATTATTGCTTATCACTGTGTGTTATTTATTTATTAGTAGGAAAAATCTTTTCGTTGTTTTATAGGAATTAGAAATTGTTTTCATTTTTTTACCAAGTGTTATACTGATAATTACGAAATACACCATGTCAAGTTCTGATTCATCTGAAAGTGACTATGTTATGAGAAGTGATAATGAAGAGTATAGTAATGACCTTGAAAGTGATAGTGGAAGTGACATCATCATTCGTTCTAAGAGATTACGAGTTATTAGTGATAGCAGTGATGATGATGAAGTAACTGCAAGTACCTCCGATGACGATATTATTGATGAGTTTTTACCCGTGGACACAATTTTTTCGAACGAATCGAATACTTTTTCTGAAGTACCTGGTCCAAAGCATGCTTCTCCTCCTGATGCGAAACTCTTTAGAAAAATTGCCTGGGCGAAATTTGCGGCAGTGTGATGTATGCAGTAATAAAAATGGTAATGGAATTAAACGATCCAACTTAATTTGCGCTATATGTAAAAAAGGAATTCATGGAATTTGTGCAGCAAAACATTTTTGTTATAAGTGAAAATAAAAAAATTTTTTGATCAAAAAAACTTGTTACATAACAATTAGTGGTAATTATAACCATTTTCATTGTTTCCCAAAAAAAAAATACTACGCATTTCATCCCGGACTTTTAACATAAGAAATTTAGCATAAGAAAATTCTCCCGTACTCAAACGGTTAATATATATTTTTTAATAGAAATATGAAAAAAAATATCAGACTGGAGGGAAAAGGAAAGATTGTTTCCTTTTTGATATTTTTTTTTATATATCTTCATCAGTCTCTTCGTCACGTTTCATGAAACAACTTTAGGGGTCCATCGTTAGAAGATGCTTAACAAGATAGTAGATTCAGATGCAGGATGCTCTACTCCTTGACTATCAATGACTTAGTGTTACGTAATTGTGGTTATACTGTTAATGCATAAAGTATTTATATATATATATATATATATATATATATATATATATATTACGTTTTTAACATTAAATAATTATTATATTTATTAAACAAATTTTCATCAAAGTTTATGCTACTAGATATGCTATTTAAGTGAGGAGTATTAGGGATGCGGGTACGAAACGTTTAACTTTAATAAAATGTGCCTCTACATTATTTTTTATTTACGATTGAAAAGTATAGTGGAATTAAATCTTATCTTAGCAATGCTTTTAATATTCAGAAAATATTTCAATAAAAATTAAACTAACGTAAAAAAAAAAACAAAACACCGCCGACGGTTGCGTAGACGGAGACAACGCGGCGGGCAATCTCGCAGGTAAAACATTGAATGAAAAGACCAACTCGAAGATTTGTAGTGCCACTGCTTTTCGTCTCGCAGGCCTCTTCATGGCTGACGTATATGTTATTCGAAGAAGTGTCTTCCTTCCACGAGGGGCAAAGGGAGAGGGGAGGAGGGGGGGGGAAGGGGAGAGGAAAGGACAGAAGAGTACACTCGCGGAATACCTAACGACTTCGGGAACTTTGGGACGTGGGAGGGGTGGGGGGAGGGGGGGAGGGAGGGAGAGAGGGATCGTGAGGCCCCGGTGTAGAGGTCCCGAAAGTCGCTGCACGTCGACGAGAGGGAAAAGAGAAGTCAAGAGGGGCCACGAGCAAAGGCCCGTCGCGCGCACAGCGTTTTTTGCGCTTAAATCTCCTCTCGTCTCGCCTTTTATTTGGGCCAGACGGGAATTCGGCTAAATGCATTGATTAAACTGCTGACATGGTTCGGACGGCCCGGTGGCCGCTGCGTCTTCGCGGATCCCTTTTTTTGCCCCGCCCGTCTCCCTGTCATTTTTGTCCCGCCGCTTTGGATCTCGAATCGTAACTCGTACCTCGACGACGCGCTCGTGCGATTAGCGAGGTGAGCGTTGCACGTTTACTAATGTTTCGAAACAAATTTGATCAAGTCATGTTGCGTTGATATAGTTACATACTTGCCGACGATTACATTATCATTATCAATTATAAGAGAAAATTGCCAATGATATGATTTAAGAAAGGATAGAGATATAATTTAAATACGGTCAATTAATCATAAATTAAATGATCGTAGAAGATTAGATGACATATACGTAAAAGATCTAATGTTTCTAATGTTTCTGGCTTGCCAGAATTATATTATATTCGATTAGCATTTACATAGTATATTGTCGATACTATCATAACATGTGTGCGAATCGATAACTGGCGTGTCATTAATATTCCTCTAATACAGCGTAAATGAACGGCTTGTAAAAAATATGAACAGAACGCGAGGGATACTTCAAGATTAAATTGACAGGTAGTTTTGCTTGCAACGATAGAGTGATTGACTAACTCTAAAATAATCGATGCCGTATAATTATAGAGAGATATATGAATCAGATATAATAGAAATTATTCATAAAGAGAATCGCGAATTCTCGATATAGGCTTAATTAATTTATATATTATTTATAATATATATATATATATATATATATATATATATATATATATATCCTCGCTTGCACATTTATAAAACAAAAATTTAGTTAGTCAAAGTTGAACGATTAGGCGAATTTATTTTTCTGTGATCAACGAAGAACCTATCGCTTTTACAATGACAATCACTTAAATACGGAAAACACGGCAGAATCGCGGCGTTACAAAATAAAGTAGAAACAATGCAGCCCTTTCGCAGATTGTTCAGCGGACGAGGTAAGTTTGGCATGCATCGCTCGCTCCTTCGAGCAGCAAAGAGCCATCTATGGAATTACCCCGATGATTAATGGTACGGCTGGCTCGGGGCACCCTTCCACCTTGTTTTCCAACCCCGTCCCCCGTCCCCCCCCCCCTCTCCTCATCGCCTTCCTGCTCTTCTCTCTCTTTTTCTTTCTCCTTTCCCTCCCGAATATCCGACCGCCTACGTCTGTTGCGGCCTCCGCCGACGTGCTACCAGCCACTGGCCCACCTTGGGCCCAACACGGCTCCGGGGCCTCGGAACTCGTCGTGCACGAGCCGGCCGACGAACTGTGTACGGTTACCGTGTAAAAAAGTATACAATGTTAAACCCGCGCGTTGCCCGTGCGCTGACCGTATCTCATCCGTCCGTCTGTCCGTCTGTCTGCCTGTTCCTCTCTTCATCCTGTCTTCCCGATTTAATCTAGATTAAATATTTAGATTACTTTGTGCATCGTAACCGTGAACTTCATTGAGTTGCCGCTTGGCTCATCACTTTTGTATATTTAGTCGACGTGGCGTTGCTGCTTGCGGATATTTAGTGCCATTTGCAGATACGCTTGCGAGGGAACTGCCTCTGCTCGTTTGAACTTTCAATAATTTAGTGCACCAACGATGCACACGTTTATCTCTATTTTGTCTTTTTCGTAATCTTCACACTTAATTTTGCCACTACCGTCATGGAATCCATTTCTTTTTTTTTTTTTTATAATGTTTATTCATGCGCAACTTTGGATCATTTTCGCTTATACTATATCTGATTTGACAGTTTTAAATGCGATTTTACAAATATTTAATTCGGAAAACGATTTTTAATCAATACTCATTGAAACACATTAGGAACTTAATACTCGCAAAAATTGTTTTATCTGAAAAACAAAAATTATTGTGCAAAGTCACTTGTCTTTTACGAAGTCGTACTGCTGGTCTCGAGGTAAAAAGAGAGAAGCACGAGGAAATCATAGGCACAAATATGAAGGACAGAAAGGAGAGAGTATACAACGATATGACTCAGGGCAAAGTGGAGCGGCGTCGAGGAAGAATCGGCCGGTGAGAAAGAGAGAAAGAGAGCGAGCGATAGAGAAGGCGAATTCGGGATCGCATGTCGGGCAACAGTAAGACCTCCCAAACAACCCCGACGGAGGCATCTTCCCTGGGAATAGCAGTGATTCCGGGGAAATGTGCAATATCTTCCGTGATCGGGTATTATTACGTTGTGATTACGGGTTTTGATCTAGGCTAGAAGCGTCCACAGAGACTTTCCCCTCTCCTTCCCTCCATTCCTTTTTCCCCGCCAGCACTTGGTGCACCGTCTCGCTGCTGATATTCGGCCGGCGATGCATCGATGATGCGGCTAGGAACGAGCTGAGGTGGTTACCTGGCGAGAGGGAGGCAAGGAGACGACGGATTGTCCTCAGTCGCCATCGTCGCCGTCACGTCGTCATGCGATTCGTGACGATCGCCACCGTGAATCGCCGTGGGAAGCTACGTAGCTTCCATTCCATAGTTTTCTTTCTTCTTTTCTCTCGATACCTCGTCTTCTTCATTGAAAGCGCGCTCTCCGTGTCTTCCTTTCGATTACAAGCGATAGGATAATGAACGATCTATGCCGTTGCCTGCTGCTCTTTTCCTCTCTTCCTCCTTCTCCTTGATAATTCTGTCATAAAAACGGCCCATGATCCCTGCTGATCCGTTGCTCACGAGATTCGATCGAATCTGATAACTGTTTCGGCCGGCACGATCGAGACACGCTCCAACTAGCGCCGCTTTATAATTAGAGTACGAATTGCACGTATTTTTTTATGTCCAGTTTACTGTTTCTCGAGTTTCTCTTAAAACGTGGAACTTCTTTTGTTCTTTTACTTTGTCTTTCTGAAATACTAAAGTACAGAATTTCTGTAACATCGTTTCCAATTTTAATTTTCTCTCGTAACAGATACAACATTTTATATAAATAAAAAATTAGTGATTTTTCATCTTAAAATTAAAAATAATTTTAAAATCTGACGTGATGGAACAATTTGGATCGCAGCATTGTTTTTTTTTGTAGCTGTGAAAATCTATAAGAAACACCTACTCTGATTAGAGTTACTTGACAACAATTTTTTTTGTCGGCCTGTGTTATTGTTTTTCTTTTGTTACTCTACAGATGATATTGTCAAATTTCAAGTATACTGATTCATATATCTATTTTTCTCTCACTTAATCGAGATTAGAAAATATCAATCCTCACCCAAGAACCGATATCCGCGACTTTTTAATCGCGGTTCTTAATCGCGACGGCAGGAAGTGCATCCGTGGAAGAGACGTATATACAACGTGGAGAACATTATAGTATATACATAGGTATAGTTACAGCCGTTTTAGAGGGTCGTCGAGAGGTTTAACGACAAGCAGCACGCGATCACGCGTCGCATGTAGGTTCGCACTTTGGGACCCGAGATTGCCGAGGGAGACATTATAAAACCATGAGACAAAGGGTGGAACGAAGTTAAGTAGACGGTGCAGTTTGAGAGGAGCGGGGTTAGAAAGAGAAAGAGAAAGAGAGAGAATGAGAAAGGGGAGAGCCGCGGGGAGAAGCATACATCGGCCCGCATTGCGGAACGATGCGCAACAGCTGCACCTGACACGTCATTTGCGTGGAACGTGTATCAGCACCGACGACGGCTAATTATTATTCCACGTGCGCGAATGCATGCGCGTTCGTTCGTCCGTTCGTTCGTTCCTTCATTCGATCCTTCGTTTGTAAGTCGTTTTTCGCGGACGAGAGAGACGCTTATCCTTTCATTGCGATCTTCGTTCGTGACGGATTTTTTTTTTTATATAGAAACTATAATACTTAATGAATTTCCGAAGAAATCGATTATATTCAGATTAAGCTGTTGGCACGTGTTTACAATTTAATTCGAGATTAAAGTAATTTTTCATTGCAATTCAATTATTCATCATTGTATATATATTTTGTTGTGAATTGTGTTCAAGAAATTTCAAGGATTTTTTAAAGAGATTTTTTTAAATACGTAACTTCTAATAGCTTATCAAATTAATCTCTCGCCTTTTTCTTTTTCTTTTTAAATCCATGTCTTATTGTTAGTCATTATTCGCATTGTTGCGCGGTAGTATATCCACGTTATATCGCGATACACTTCGCAATGTTAAGTTATATCATGATTACGCATTCCCTCACATTTACCTTCCATGTTTCATCTAAAAATGCACGCTACTGCAATAAATGTCACTTCCGTTCGTAACTATACTTCTGACAAGAAAGCTCAACGTGACAGGCGGCCATAAATATAAATGAATCTTGTCATTCTTATTTATCGTGTTATTTTCAGATTGATTAATTATATAATAACGGTTATAGTTTCGTGAAAACGAGATTTGCAAGACGCAATATTTCATATATGATATAATTATCGGAAGCATTATATTTTCGACATCACTTCCCTTTTAAATCTTTTAGTCAGCTTCATTACCAGCACATTTGATGTCTTTGAAAAAATTTCCCGAAATTCACTGTCTTTCACTGAGCGTAGGGATGATAATATAATTATTTCGAATTTCTGACGGCCAATCTGTTAACATTGCGCCTATTGTGTCCGCGTCCATCAAGGGACGCCGAATCACCCCCTAGGCATGAAATTAAACCGTCACCTACCTATATGTCCCGCGTACGATCGCGGCATTCGAGGTCTTCGGATGAAATTGTCCGTCTAATTTTATCACGACGGGCTTTAAAATGATGGAAGGTCTCTCCGGGATAAGCCCGGCCACGTGGAGCCAAGGGGAACCCCGTGGTTGGGCTTTAATAAAGAAGCCCGACGCGGCTGGTTCGCGACGGGAACTGTTGCCTGCATGGCGCGCGTCAACTGTACCGAGGAAATACGTAAATCCTCGGGAATCCTCCCAAGGGACCGTAAAACGAGTTTCAGGGACGATATTTGACTCGATAACCTGTGTTTTACTTTTGCGCGGACTTCATACTCAGATATGGTAATCTTAGAATTAACGCTGTTAATATGAAAAATTAATCTACAAATAGGCAGTGATTATATTTAATTTCTTGGATAACAAACTTCTTCAAATTATGAAAAAAAGAAAGACCGATTTATATTTACTGGATAAAATTACAGACTAAGTAGATTTTTAATGGGAAAAGTTGGAAAAACAGAATTGAAAATATCAGTTAATTGTTTCCTATTTAAAGCAAATATACATTTTTCAAATATGAATATTGTCCGTGAAGAGATTAATTTAAGACATAGATAGAAATGTTATATTTTTGTCCTAGCCTTGGTTTTTGTTTACAACGTAACTATTTACGTCGATAGCAATAATAGACTCTTTATATAACAAGGTACTTTTTTAAAAACATCAAACGCTCAATTTTAAATGCTAAACTTCGATAACGAGTGAATTTTAATGTCTGTCTTTGAAGTGCTTTGAGAAGATAACTACGAAGTATCGCTTCCATTTTACTCTTCGACAAGTATCGTATTTTAATTTAACGTTGTTCAATGCATCGCATTATAGTGCAATTGACATGCGTAAACTGATATCAGAGATATTCATATTCACGCAGTCAGCAATTTTCGAACACCATGTTATTGGAAAAAAATCTCCAACCTAGATTTTCAGTACATAATAAATATATAAATAATTTAGAAAATATATTAAGAATTATAAATTATTATTATTTTAAAAAACAAATCGATCAATATTTTTTGAAATTTAATAGAGTAGATTTACATAGGCCTTTCCATGGTTTTTCAAATATTCCTATGATTTTTCAACATCTTCATTCATTATCATATTGCAATAAATTGTCGCTACATCTTGAAACATAGTTCTTATCGCGCGAAGGTTTCACTACGATCTAACTTATGTCGATTTCTACAGATTTGCGGGCTTTATATCGGCTTTATATGTGAGCACGTTCTCGAGTAACCCGCGGAAGTCATTTGCCAGGCATGATAGGTAATTAGCGCGCGAAACGCCGATCCATCGAGATAGCGTGCGGCCTTCCTCTTACGCAAGAATTTGCGTCGTGTGCGCAAAAAAATTATTGACTACCCATCTTTATCTGTCAGCTGTATCGCGACCTAATCAGCGACGTTGTTGCGTATGCAGATAGATCGATAAGTAGTGTAATACGCAGAACAACGACTCGGCGCAGATTATCAAAATACGCGTGCTACGTGAGGCGTATTTGCGTTTTTCGCGGGTTATCACGCGGAAAAATGGGGTTACGATGACGAAATTGTCGCCATTTAGAGTTTATTTGCAAAATATTAATAATAATCTTTCTGTTAATAAACCGTGACTTCAAATAGCTAATTTTTACAAATTCTTTTTTTTTTTTTCACGATACATCTCATTTTCTATACAAAAGATATATTCTTAGATGTATAATTAGATAATAATTATATAATTATATTTTTGTATATTTCCATAAAAAAAAACAGTAAGCCATAAATATATTTATTTTAATGATCGAATGTACATGACCGAAACTTATAAACTCTCCTGAAAAGCTTAACTGCTTCAAATCTTTGGGAACGACGAATTTTGATGTTACGGGAATTGTGCAACGACAGAGATGACGTCTGTAGGCATTGTTGGAAACGATTATTCGTGCTCGTAAGCGTAATTTCCGCTTTAACATCGCACGCGCTGCTTTTAAGGTTTAACGGTCATTATCCCGGCAATGCGGATTTTATCAAACATGCAAATTGGGTCATAAACGGCTCTGCATTGAAAACAAAGCTTGCAGTAAAATTGCGGCATAGAATCTATATCAAAATATTGGTTTTCTTGTAAAATATGTGAGGAATCGCATCAAGATGTCTACGTTTTGTCAACTATTGTTCTAAATCGAAAAAATAATGAATATTACTCATTATCATTTTAAGGATTAATCTGATTAATTAACATAATACGGATTAATTGACAAAATACAGATAAAATAAAGTAAAAGCAATTTTATTCATCTAGAAACAAATTTGCGATAGATGGAATAATAGGATTTTTAATGAACTAGATGTTTAATCGAGAAAATGTCACATTAATAACACATGAATTATGACTGGGAATTATCATTCTAATCCCTCATCAAGGTAGAAAATGTAACGTGTAGTGCGGTTAGTGATGAAAAGCCGCAAAACGCTGTATAAAGAACCGAGCAACCGCGTGATACGCGGTGAATAAAAACACAAATTGTTGCGAGCGAGGGTAAAACGTGGTTTTGTCATTATGACTATAATTTGCCGGAATTCCAATTGTAACGGTAAAGCCTCAACTTTAAGCCGCCGTTGATTGCACGCTCGCGCAATTCATGATCGACGGGGCACGCGAGGCACGCGTCTCGTAACTTTCGTCTCGGTATCGGGGAAAAAGAGCAGGCGGCAAAGACACGAATGGCGCTAATAAAGCAGTCGGATAATCCGCAAGCGGATCGGTATTTCGGACGAAACGGCCCCATGGGTGGATAGTAACGGCTGCGCCCCATGACTCTGCGCGACGTGATTAAAACTAGCGTCGAATCGACGGTGCCGAAGCCACGGGGGGCTGATTGTCCGGGGGCGAGAAGAGCCGCCTCGTGCTTAGGCTAATTTATCGAGATGTCATCGTGCCATCGAATCTTTATTCGCGGCGTGTCTTAACGAATATGTTTGCTAGAAATTTTGCGTTTTTACATACAGAAATGCGAAAGATAAAAAGATTTCGTGAATAAAAAAAAAAAAATTTATCTTTTTAAAATTACTTTACTTCTAAAAATATCTTGGCTATTTTCTACTATTTTTATTCTGCGCATCCATAAAAAAGATTTACTATCTTTTTAGCTTACATCCAGCAGAGTGAGTTTTAAAATCTGATATACGTCAGACTTCCGCAGTTGCTCAATGCATGTCTTTTCTGAAGAAGCTTAACGGGCGATAAAAAGAAAATCTTACGGTAAAATGTACGACTCATTTTTCTGACGCTGGTATGTCAACATACGCTCTATTGTTGTTATCGTGTTGTGTCGTAGATCGCGATAAAAATAAGATATACACAGGAAGATATACTCGGCGAACTTTGATATGTCAAGGGCATTGGATAAGATGATTGGTTGGTTCGGACAGGTACAAATCGCCGATAAATAGCGTTCTTATTTTAGTACCTCATATCAGTTAAGCGATAATCATTTATGTAGCGACGTTCCAAAATTGACAACTTATTTACATTTTTCCACTATACTACAGTATTATATAATGCTCTTGTTTCTGGGCATGTGATAGAAGGAGCGAATGTCATCTACGTGGTATGTTTGACATCATAATATCAATGTGCTTTTGCATTTTTTAATTAATCTAGAATTTAATATAGACTACAAAAAATAATCCATCATAATTAATCTTCTTGTTAAATGCGCTAGTTCCTTTTCCTTGCATATATTCCATAACAATTAATAGCCTTGCAAAAATAACACTTAATTTTCTCGCGAAACTTCTTTTCCCGTATATATAAACACAGAAAGAAATTTATACTCGACAAATGAATTATTTAAAGGACCATTACATTGAGAGGCTAGAATTGCATAGACATATATGTAATCACAAGAAGTAATCGGGCCGCGTTATATCGTACAAAAGAGAGAGAGATTTTGCATAAAATTTTACAATCTAAATTGAATAATATCATAATGGATGAAAAAATGTGACAGAAAAATACTGCATTACGAGGAATAATTATCTGCCCATATTACGAACCGTTATGTCACTTAAGGAAAACTTAATGATTCGCGAAATCGTCGAGCGATTCGCGCTATCAGGAAACGTTTTTCTTTTCTTTGTCGACATGTAAATCCCAAGGTGGACTCGCGACGCACGTTGCGTCATATTTTTTATCGCGAAGGCACACGCACGTAGCGCGGCCGCTGTTATCGCAAATATTGCCTACTCAACCGCGACCTATATGCATTCGCAATTTTGCTGTCTCGCGATTGGACGCGGTCAGGGGTGGCTGAAAAAAATTCAGATGCGTGGCGCAGATTGGTGGTGAACGATACGCACTGAAAATGGGAGCGCGCTGTTATACGCAGCGCGAATGACATTTGTCGGCAACGTTTTTCGCTCGTATAAAGGGGACTGATTTTATTTTATGCGCGCGACACGACCCGTTATCGCGAATATTACTTCGCCCGCATATTTTTCGTTATACGCACTAATTGCACTCAGCGCGCCGGAGGCTTAACGAAGAATTTACGACGGTCAGGTATGGCGAAACGCGCAGCAGCGCTCTACCGCTTTTCCTTTCATCTAAACAATCGCGTATTTTATTCTCTCTTCCGACGTATACATGCTATTTCCGGCTCGAAAATTATGTCGCACGATAGCGCGCTCGAAGGAAATCCGTACGGACGTCGTAATTCTGTTCTCTCGAGATCCCTCGTTTACGATTGCATTTTTCATTCGATTGGTTTCTCTGAGCAGTCGATGCTGGAATAAGATAACAATGAATTTTATTATATATTATCCAATTTTATGAAAAATCTCAGTAATCTGGATATATCTCCGAAGATATACATAAAATAAAATATAATTAGTACATATTTTTTAATATATTATAATACCTAATATTCTATATTTTATTAGTATGATTCACAATTAAAAATTTTATTTGTTCTTATTAACCCTCTATGGGCCGAATTTTTGTTTTAAATCCTGTCCTGATGTTAATTAAATTTAAATAAATTTTGTTTTAAATTTAAAAAAAATTTGTTTTAAATATTTAAATTGTTTTAAATATTCACTATGTGACTCTCAAGTCACGCGGCCTATAATGTTCGCATAATTATTTGAAATTAAAATATCGATAAATTGAAATGTGACCTGAAAGTTACACGGGCCCATAGAGGGTTAATTTGTAGAATATAAGAAAGCCAAACATAGCGCAATGACACGTGTCACAATCGGACTCTAATTAGATTCGAGCGTCTTCGATTCGCTCGTTCTCTTCCCACGTTGGTTCCTCCGGCATGCCTGAGCTCGTGCATTCTCTCAAAAAACCGCCATCGCGTGTGGGTGGCAATGACACGTAATAATAACGCTCGGCAACGCATCGCGTGCGACAGCGAATCGCGGTGGCGGCGTCAGGGCCCCTCCGTTTCTCCTTGACAAGCGGGTGTTTAATTGGCGTTGAAACCAACGGTGTGACGGGAACACACCGTGTGTGCCGGTGGCGTCGCCCGAATGCCCGAATGCCTGAATCCTGGCCCCGGCTATATACGATACGCAGGCGGATCCGCCATCGCTGGTGCGTTACCACGGCGAAAGCCGGTAATTACCCGCGGCACGCAACCTCGTACGTGTGTATGTTACGTCGATGGGTATATCCAACGTAGCTGTGTTGTTGTTGTTGTTGTTGTTGTTGTTCACGATGGCGGTACGTACCCGCGGCGATTTCCGTTCGCATTTGTTCACCATGGCGAGTGACTTTCTCAACATTACATACATACATACGTACGTAGGTATCATATCGCTATGTGGAATTCGTGCGTGGCATAACCGGATACGCAGCATCGCACCGATTTATATCAATTAGATCCGGAGTCAGAGAAGAGTTGAAGCCGCGAAAAGTTTTGTTAATTTCCTTTCATACGCGAATATAATGTTTTAGATTTAAAAACTACTTTTTAAAACTAATAATAGATGAAAATCATTCGATTCCCATCTTTAAATATACGGGTTGACTGACGTATGAAATGAGTCCATTAACTTTATTAATTTAATAATAAAAATTAATGGTATGCATATAGTTCTTAATCACGCAATAAATACGAAGTAGTTATTTCGAGTATTTCTGAAGCGTTTTGTTAAGATTTTATCAAAGTTCATTATATTTTATGTTTACGTCGGAGTTTTGTTTTCAGAAATTAGGAACACAACCGTATCGAATGCGCACGTAGTAATTATCGTTTGTATGTAGAATCATGACGATAAAAATACATTATTCTCATTTACGTAATGTTATTTCAATTCCCACGTCACCGCGGCGGAAATTAAAATTCTATCGCACGGGATCGGTAAACATCACACCGGTTATCATTCGATACCGAGATACACCACCGACAATAATAATTATTGAGATCATGGGAGATAGCGAGAAGGATAGTCGGAGTAATTATGAGATACGTCACTTCGTCTATTGATTTAAGTCTTCCTATCGTTCGAATCCTTTTCTTTGCTTTTTTTTTTTTTTTTCCTCGAACGCGGCAATTAGTTTGAAAGAGTCCGTGTGTGAGAAAAATGGCGGAGTTGATTTTCGATTATACGAGGAATTATCTCGCGTAACATCTGTACGCTTTAACGAAGGCAACACGAATTCGCAATATGGCGAGGTGTACATCTTCGGAATAACGTTCGCCATTGCGCGCGTCGTACGACAGGAAACGCGATAATTACTCGCTGCTTCTGTATTCGCGCTGACGTGCTATTATGAGCGCACGCATAAACACGCATACGCGTGTGAGATTGTATGACGGGTGTAATAAGCACTATCGGCGAACGCGATCGCTCTTCTTCCAGCACGGCGACAATGTCGAAGAGAAATTAATTTTTCATATTCAAGCCAGTTAAAGGAACGTTATTCCGTAAGGCGCAAAGCCTATTAGATAATCCACCATTTTGAAATGGTGCGATAGGAAACCCGATAATCACCGACGGTGTGCACGCTCGATGGAGCACCGCATTCTCGTGTGCGAGCACCTACGTTGTCGGTGACCATGGCGTCTGCCACACGCGCGTTATTTCAATAAATATTACACACCACTGGCAACAAAATAAATCGCGAACGGTGAGGTAATTTTGTATAATTCTGCATAATAATCATTGATCGCGTCGACGAATTTACTACGAATTAATTCCGCGTTTATTTGGTAAGCTGGAAAAAAAAAAAAAGAAAAATTAATCAATCCGCTCTTGCTCGTCGCTTTTCGCTTCCCGTCGAAAAACCCGTCGAGAAGCATCGGCGCGATGCGCGAAATTTCATCGATCGTCACACAAACGCGATAATATTATGCCGCATAATAAACGTAAACAACAATTAACCCGTCGTATCGAGCGCGGCCCAATTAATTAATCATCGTCGGCTGTCTAAAATGCCGCGAATTCAAATCGCTACGTAATTGGTCGTAAATCCTTACGCTACTCCTTCGCTATTCGTTATTCAACGGTCTGATTTAGTCATCTCTTTACAAAATTAGCATACAAATTTTTAACCACGCAAAGAATCATCTCGTTACGTTATTTCATCGATACGGAAAAACGCGCGTGTTATTGCAAATGACTCTAACAATAAGTTATATTTATCCAAGCGAGTTATATTTACCTAAGGTTTAATTGAGCGAATGCTAATCGTGTGACTCGTGGATTGTACTCAGATGGAATAATGCGAGCCACAATTTGCAAAATTTCTCGCTATTATTCGACAGCCTGGCCAATTATCATAAATCTTATTGACACCTACTCGGACGTGTTCACGCGCGGTAATGTAAACTGGAGCGAGTCGAAGGAAAAGGATTACTTTCATCGGAGCAAAAACGATCGCATTGTATTCTAATGACTATCTGTATTTGGAAGGGAATATAGCTAATTGCTGTGTGTACAAGATTTATCATATCATGGGAAATGTGCTATTAATAAATAAGGGCTTTGAATTGAGGGCCTTAAAACAAATGTACAAAATATTCTACGTCTAATATTTTTTAAGTGCATTTTTTCAATCTTCTCACATGAGCATTTTATTAAAATATTCACTATAAGACATATACACGATATAAAAGAAATTAAAATAAAACTCTTTATTATGTCTGTTTGTTTTTTTATGCATATTTTTTGCCAAATTATGCACTTTTTATCAAAATAAATGGCAGTATATTCTTATGATTTGAGCAAATATACTTGGAGAAATCTTTAATCGATGATGAAATTGAGAATCATTGTAAAATGATATCGAGGTCAATCGTTCTTTCTTTGCCGGTATCAGAATGTAATAATTTTGTTTTTGACTCGTTGAATTGTTTATTGTCGTATTTAGCATTGGTCGACAGCGTACTGTTGTGCACAAACGTGTACGATGGTGGAGAGGAGATGCTCATGGGTTTCCATGAGCTCTTCGCTCATGGAATTCGATTCGACTTGCACCGCATGTTTGTACACACGAGAGCTCGCCTGCATCCGTTCTAACAAGGCGAACCTTACTGTCAACATTCACGAAATTCATATAGACGTTTGATATCTGCATTATTTCTTCGGGAAATACTGCGATGTTAGGATAATTGAAGAAAAATTGAAAACAACTTTAATGTTAAGAAATTTGATGATAAAACATAATTCTTTTAAACTTACAGAGAAAAGTATTTGTTTTAAAATTGATAAAATTTAAAGATAGATTCAGAATATATTTATCTCTAAATGCATGTCGACATGATTTAATATTAATAATTTAATCGACTTTCTTTTGATTCATGATTTTAAAATGTCTTTACAAGGGTAGGATTATGAAAAAGCGTTATCGATATTTATGATAAGAATTGAAGTGCCTTACTTAGAGTAAAGAGCGATTTTTAATATTCTCAGCGATGCAGTGATTGGGGATTGTGATCTCATTATTGTATCGCTTGCATTCTATTCGGCAATCATACATCGTGTCCTATTATTGCACGATAAATTATAATTAGCACAACGTCAACACAACGCATTTAACTAATAAATTCATTGCCCATTGTGTGCGCAAATTAATGTATGATAATTTAGTAGATTTTGCTAGAATTAGATCAATCAACGAAGGGGAGAGATGATGTTTGACGGAACGATAGATTGAAAAAGTGAACGAGATCTATGTTCCTATCGGAATTGCTAAATCCCTTATGACTATTAACATGAATGCAGATATAAGAGTTTCACATATTCTGATCTATTAATTCTAATCTATTCCTATTATAAGCTTCATATCGCTTCATGATTAACGGATATTTCTATTTATGCATAATTACTCGAATATCAGCATATTGTATCGTATATTTAACTATTATATTATCATATAGGAGCTTTTCCTCAAATATATAAGTCACATTTCGATTATTTGTCTATATTTCATTTGAATGGCTAAAAAAATTTTGCCATAGCTTTCACAATAATGAATATTAAGAGAATCTAATATTATATACTACTAAATAATTTTTTTTTTCTAATATTTTTCTCTTTACGTTGATTTTATGCAGCTAAGTCTGAATTATAAATTTTCTACTTAATGTAATTTTCTTTTTATTTTCATTTACTCTTTTGTTACAATGTTGTGTAATTGGGAGTTAAGAAGGAGTTATAAAGCAGAAATAAAATTTTGCAAATTATCAAGACGCGATAATTTGCCACGATTTACCAGCCACTACAATTCGCACTACGTTCGCCATTTATCCGCCGAAATCTCGCGATAGGTCTTTGGGGTCTATTAATTACCTTTACTTACAAGGCTGTTGCAGTTGCCGAATAGAAGGCAGAGTGGTGGGAGGTTATCGGCATGGGGGTAAAAGGCACTTAGAGTAAGAGTGTATAAAGCAGGCGCACCCTCTGCTGCAGGCGAGCGACAGACGGGTGGCCCCTCTCTCTGTTGGGTAGAGTGGGGAATATTTAAAAAGTAATATCAATTACATTTGCATATTCACCACCCACCCATGACCCGCCACCGTTCGTCCTGTCCACCCTTCGCCGTCCTCCGCCAAATCCCTCAGTTCACCCCTTATAACATAGGGGCTGTGTATTTTGCCTTCATCATATATAGATCGATTGAGGAGGATTGCATGAACTTGAGAAACATCCGATAAATAATTATACGGCGTGTTATTAAGAAAAAAAATATAACAAAGAGCCAGCTAAAAATATATCCATTTTTATCCATTTGCTTTTCTATTATCGGCGAGAAATATGTGAAGTATTATAATAAATGTTATTAGTCTCTCTAGTGTTTATGTTTACAATATTCTCAGCATTATTGATTGTCACGTGTGCAAATACTAAATGGTCAAGTTTGTTCTTTTTTTTACGGTAAAAAGATGTAACGTGATTCTTAGTTTCTCTATTCTGATAAGAAACAAGTATCGACGTGTAGTCACATTGAAATATTTATCAAAGTTGATTCTCGTCATTCTCGCACAAACAGCAAATCTTCGTCGCGGCCGTCATCTCGAGATACTCGCAAGGAATGTCATATTTTTATGGAAACGAGGCATATTAAAGTGGGCGACAGACGCGTCGTCTTCCGTTTACTCGACGCGGTTTCGCAAATTCGCTGAGGAGAGCGAGAAAAGAGGGAACAAGGGGAGAGACGAGGTGAGGAGGAGGAGGAGGAGGAGGGGGGGAGGAACTCACGATATCGGGTGCTCACGGTTGTATCGGTGTAAATCTTTGTTTGCAGGAATTTACGTAAGGGCAGAGCGAGTGCCGGCAACGAGGCGCCGCAATACGATAATGCGATAACGTTTCCCCTCCCTCTCGCCTCCCAACCCAACCCTTGCTTTTGGCCCCTACAACCTCCCTGCCCCCTTTTCAACAGGGATTTCACCATTGTACTCGGTGCCGATTGTTACTTCGCGCGCGGGCGTTAACATAACAATACGCAAATGCGCGGTCGCACTCCTCGATTTTCTTATTCCTCCGCGCGTTCGCTCTTCTTTCCCTACCTATGTCTTTTTTTTTTTTTTGGCTCTTTCTCTTACGGTCTTTTCTTACCTCTCTCTTTTTTTTCTTACTCCTCGCCGCAGTGCTTTCGCATTGCGACGGAATTTCGGTGTCAACGTGATTAATCGACTTTAAACGGATTTTCGTTGTCGAGTGCGAGAATAACGTGTAATCAAAAAGACTATTATCCTTACTTTGCTCATTTTTATTCGAGATTAATATTTCGCGTGTGTAATGACCTGTTTACGTGAAGGAATAGCATGGATTTTTTTTTTTTTTTTATAAGATCATGAAACATTGACTACAGATTTACATTATATACGATTGTTGTTTTAAAAAGATTTATTTAGCGGAAAAGAACAGAGTTTATATAATATTTGTTATTGCGAATGTGAAACAATAGCTCAATGTGAAATTGAAATTTATAGAAGATACAGATTTTCGTAGCTCGCGATCAAGCTTTCCGACGCATCGGAAAATGTCCAACACACTTCGATCGCAAGGACAAACGAATGAGAGAATGCGGCGAACCGCGAATAGATCTGGCTCGAAACGTAGTTATCGTTGCCGCACTGCCGTGATTATTTTCATTACGGTATACGTGCGGTCGATCGCTATCTGCTACGCTTCCCACTGTACAGCGAGCCTTAGATTTCATGTTTTTTTCTTAATGATTTGAGCAATTAGCCACGCTGAGTGCCCTGACTTCTCGTTCCAGTTCGCTCCCTCGTCTCCTCCTTCTTCCTTTTGCTAGTTCGGAATTCGCCGTGAGTCCTCCGTCGAGGACGAGGGAAAAAAAAAATAATGGCGTCGGCTGCCTTGTTATCGCGCCGAAGACGTGCGTGCGTTGTTATTTGCCGTGCGAGTAATTAGAGACGAACTATTCGTGCGCGGGAATTGTAATAATGTTCTCCGTGAAGATCGATGACACTGCCTTTAATGATATTAATAATTAGCGAATAATTAGCGAGACCTTGCGACATCGGTCGCAATCATTCGAATCGAAAGACAACGACCTAAGCGGGATTCGCGGAATCGCGATTATCGATTCGACATTTTTTTCCCGAATCTCTTAGGCAACGTGGTAATAACATTCTCATGCGGTTAACTCGACGAGAGAAATAATTGACGGTGCCACAACGGCCGCCACATCGTCGATTGCGAACAGCCGGCCCGAATGATGCTCGGACCTGCCTGCAGGTTCAGGTGGCTTCGCTCTCGGAGTTTCCATTGTACAGCGTACTAGGGTGCATACATTACTTTTGTCGGGCCTCCCTATATATACCGTCCTCGCGGCACCCACACTGCGAGTCGCGGCAGGTGTTGTTGTTTGCCGTACACCCCGCGGTACCGGCCGAGTTCTCGTCGCGCTCGCGCTATTCTTGAATTTATCGCCCGTGAAAACTCGCTTTCCGCGTGCAACGTGACGCCGATTACCGTCGGTGACGCAATTCGGGACTTGCGAACGTGTCCCATCCATCAATAATCGGTAGAGTATGTTGATAGCAAGGATATTTTAAAGCTGTCACTCGATAAATTGCAAAGAATAAGCTAAAAAATATGTCCCTTAATAATAAACACTTTGAGATTTAAATGGATGATTTTCTAAACTACAAAGCATTTCATCTAACAATAAGAATAATTTAAGTCTCAAAGTACATTTATACATTGAAGATTTTTGTACTTTTTCATGCAATATAAAGTTTATCGGAATCTAAAGATTTTATCATTTTCCATTTTTCTCCTCATCTCTCCATTGAATTAATTTTATTGAATCAAGCGAGGTGGATTGAAAATGGATTGATTGATTCGAGCGCGACTAACGAACGCGCCGACGGCTGTCGTTGAAACTTTGAGATAGCGATAAAACGCGGTGTCTCTCACGGGTTCCGCCATGGGAACAATTTGCGGCGTTCGCGTATATCGCCGTATTACGAACTCGCTTTATTTAGATTTGATTTCAGTAAAAACCCCGTCGCGTACGTGACGGCACGTACGTATCGCATCGCCGGGCCCGCCTCCGATGTTCTTTAGTTTGCTTTTGCTTTACGATAGGGCGATTTCGCGGCTATCATTTTGCAACGGATGCCATCAAGTATAGAACTAAACTTGAAATATCACGTTACAATACGAGAAAGTAATAGCACCTTTGATCGCAGACGCGACTAGATGAAGGCGGTATATCTGAAATTTATGGCAGATTTCTCTTGTTTTTAAATAAAATTGATAGTCTTAGAAGCGCGGTTTAATAATTTTACGAAGGACAACATTAATCTGTATTTGTAGACGATTAAATAATTTAAAATTAATAGCTACATGGCGCATAATCTAATATTGCAAAAGGAGTGTTTATATCTTCAAATTGTTTTTATTGAATTAACGATAATATAATGAAAATAATAATGATTTACTTATAACGTAGTTTTCTCGCTTTTCTTCACGCTTCTTCTATATGCGTTACGAAACCTTGTAAATAACTGCACGCGAGATAATTAAGAAATCTTCATATCTCAGGGAAATTCGCCGGCAATGGCATTCGCAATTAAGAAAGCATAAAGCAAACGCACGCGATAAAGTCTTTAAAGTCAAGTCATTGCGTATGACCGTAAAAATTGTTCATGTTCATGGAAAGTAATCGATGATGGAAAAGCGCTTCAAACCGCGAATGCTATCATCACGAAAAGTCTGCACGAGTGCCCAGATAGACATAAGTCAAATCGCGCTTAAGTTTCGTCATTCGAAGATATAATGTAATGCCACGAGAAACGAATGTCGCATTTATCGTGTTTATCACAGAGACACGTCGCTAAATACGAAGACGAGGAATGGCGGGACGAAGGAAACAGAGGGAGAAAGAGGAGAGGAGAGACAAAAAGAGGAGACGAATGGAGAGAGGAAGAAAGAGAGAAGTGAAGCCTAATATGGCCGCCGCGTTTTCTGTATGCGGGTCGTAGATCGAGTAAAAGCGAGCAAGACGAACGAGCGAGCGGAAGCGGCTCCAAAGCCGAGCTCTCAATGTCAGTCATCTCCCGGAATGCGCTTGTACGCTTTATACCTCTGTAGTTTATATTCCCGCATCGCCCGCGACGGATGGGAAGACCTTCGGCGAGCGCGAGTTCTCAAAGAAGAGAGGACATGGGGCCGCTGCGCGATTCGGCTCGGCTCGACTCGGCTCGACGTTCATCTTCGAAACGCGCGTGCGAGAGATGCTGTTTTCGTCTAGCCAGCCAGTGCGGCCATTTTGAGTTTCTCAAGGCGCCACCTAGCACATGGCACGGTTCGTTTGCCGTCACCTGATCCGGAGGTCGTCGGAGGAAGGTCGTCGTCACCTTGGCGGTCGCGGTCGTGGATCGACGATCAAAGCGACGCGCGGCACTTATCTCATAGCGCATTTCTCTAGTTTAAATTCTCCTAATCGAAACGTACCTCTTTATCGTTATCACGATATAGTCTGATAGGACGTCACTGATAAGAAACGGCGAACGTTGATTCTCATCATTTGTTCAATCCTCATGAGGAAACCTCGTGTAGCACGTGGTCATGATCGCATGCTAGAGCACGTGATCACCTAGATTAACCTGTGTCACTTGCGAGGAGGTGAGGATAGGCACTTTGGAAATTCACTGAGAGACCGTTACTCCAAAAAACACGTCTCGTCGAGAGCACGAGCGCGAGGACGACGACGACGTTGACGTCAACGTCGTCGTCGTCGTCGGATTTACCGGCTGCGAGACGAACCACGACGAGGTTCCTAGCAGATAGGGAGAGGAATACGAACTAAGGGTTCTATATCCATCCGACGAGCGACGAGGAGCCGGGCCGAGTCGAGCATAGCATAGGGAGCAGAGCAAGGAACACTGGCACCACTCCTGGTAGGGGTAGCCGACGTCCGTCCCGAGTCTTTCCTCATCTGCAAGTCGTATAACCGAGCTAATTATCAAGTTAATATGGCCATTCTGTATGGAACCCCGCGAGAGAGTGGGTGGAAGCGAGATGCTAGCAAGGGGTGGCGCACGGCGTGCGAGCGAGACGGTCGGAGGTACATTGATATTATAAGTTGCTTCAATCGCTGTATTCATTTGTAAACTAACCAGGCTAAATGTATTCACCACCGCGAGCCGGCGCGCCGATAGGCGGAGCCACGGGTACGACGGCGCCCTTCCTTCCTTCCTTCCTTCCTTCCTTCCTTTCATCCATCTACCTTCCTACCCTTACGCCATCAGCGTCGCCGACTGTTTTCTCTCGCCAACGTCCTTCTGCTTGTCCTCGATAACCTCGTTTTTCGATGGTCATCACCATCGTTAACATTCGCAGATCGAGCAAATTTTGTTACCATTGAGTCAGGGATTCTAATGTTCAACAATAATTTCAGCGATTGCTTCATCAGAAAACAATAGTGATATTATTTGTGTCTTCCTTATTATGAACTTTGTTGCAAGGTCTAAGTCCATATAAGATTTATTTTTTTGTTGCTTGTTCATCGTTTCTATTTTGACTTGAAACATCTTAGTTTTTGCTTTTACGCTGAAGGTTTTTATTAAATATACTTATTGAATTATTGCATATTAAATATGACATGTAGGAAGGTATAACTTTTCTCTTTCTTTTTCTTGAGTTTTTCGCAACTGCAATTTGCGAGATAAACCGGTATCGTAACGAAGTCGAAGGCTTCACCGGCGCTCCTACGACATCTGCTCTTTCTGATACGGCTATCCTGAATCTGGCGACCGCTCCGGCGAAAGCGGAGGCGTACACACTCTGTCATTACGTTTCATGTATTCAGATTTTTTCCTGCGAGAGCGGAGCTAGCGCGGGCGCCGGCGTGTATTATTATTCCGGAGCAACTTTCCGCCCACCTCTTTTGCTTCCCTACCTTTCCTCTTTTTCGACGGCGTGGAATATCGCTATGGTTCGAGCGCTCCTACGACGACGACGACGTCGTCGTCTTCGTCGTCGTCGTCTTATGGTTCGTCTCGAAAACGGAGACTGCGGAAATATGAATGCATAAATGCATAAGTGCTCCCACTACTGTCGTCGCGGCCACCACCATCTGGTCCTCCCGCCTACTTCATTCACGTCGTGATTCCGAATTTCTTTCTTCGAAGACACTTTTTGCCCTTTGACCCGCGCTCGTCGGAATTTCTCCCGGCTGAGTTTCGAGCTCTTGCGCTAAAATGGATTCGCCGACGTAGAAAAATACTGGATGTTCCATCTCGCGACATGGAACATAGAACGTTCTATAGAAAAAAAGAAGAAATTAGATATTAACATTCTTGTATATCGGAGAAAATTCATCGCTCTTTATTTTTATTTCAAGTCACTCTACCTCCGTAATCGCATGCAAGGCTGTGCGCAAGTTAAAGAGATTCTCAATAGAAATAATATTATTATGATAAGTACCGAGCCACTCATGTTCTTCAAAGTATATAGTACGCTTGCACACTCTCAGATTGTATTTTGGTTGGACGAAGGATACGAGCCTCCCTCTCCGAACGAAAAGAGAAGACGCACCGGTGGTGCCACGAGATTAAAAGACAAATTAGCATAATGTGTGCCTGCGCGCCCCAAGCCTGCGAAGAATTACGGGGATAGTATGCTCGAGTACTCTCCTAGTATCTCTGCATGCGCTACGACTCTCATAATAATGAATCAAATTTTTTTTTTATTAACTACATATACTTAATTTATTTGAAGTTATAAGACCGGACATTTACAAATATATTTACATTTTATATATATATATATATATATATATATATATATATATATATATACTTGGAGTTTGAATAAGAAATATGTGTTAAAATACTTGCTTATATCGAATTAAATTTATTGAAGTATTAAATATTTTTTACAAGAAAATTGATTACTTTTTTATTTGAAATTCATTAACCTGTTTTTTATCAATATCGAGACTTTAGTGATTTTGATTACGCGGCAATAGAAAACGGTCCTCGATCCGAATACTTTCAGCGTGCGAAGCGTAACGCGTCACTATCACAGCAACGCTGGCGAGTTTTTAATCAGGCATCGTGCTCGACTCTGTCTGGTCGGCGACCAAAAAGGACTGTCGACCGTCGGTCGACGTAGCGAGGGATCGGGCAATAGAAAAGGGAGAGGGAGAAGGGGGGACGTTGGCGGCGATGCAAATAGCGCGTTTAATAAAGTGTCGCATGGCTGCCATTTGAATATTGTAGCATATTCACTTTTCTCATCGAGTCTGCGCGAGGAGGAGACGAAAAGTTGACATAGAGATGACGAAGAGAGCGAGAGAAAAAATGAGAGTGGGAGAGAGAGGCGGGAAGTTAAGCAAGGTGGCAAAGAGGAAAGCGTAAGAAAAGGCGGGCAAAGTTGACGGAGAAGATCCGCGATTAGGAGGGCGAAGAGGAGATCATCGTGATGTCTCCCAGTTTATATATACACACACACACACACACACACGTACACGTGTGAACGTATACATACTTACAGATAAAGGTGTACAGGTCGAGCGAGAAGGAGAACGGTGCGAATCGCACCTTCTTTGCTTCATGCATGATTCAGCCGCAGTATCTCATTTCATCTGTGCCGCCTCCTCCGCTAAACTATATCTCCTAATGGTAATGCTATTCCGCGGCACATATCTCTTTATATTACGTGGGCTGCTTGGCTGACTGGCTGGTTCACGGTTTCTTGGCTTGGATATATCTTGACAAAAGTGCTTCCACCGCAGCCATCCTCCCCTCCTTCTATCCCGCAGCTCGATGTTAGCACCCTATCCTCTCAGATCTCGCAGAGCGCCTTTCTCCCGCGTTTACCACCTTCGGGCAGATCTACCCTTCTAGGTGCGAGCAGTACCCCCGTGATGTGTACGCGCGTGTATACGTGTGTTTGCACAACGCGTTAGTGTGCGCGCTCGGCCGAGCGAGCGCGTTCGTCGTGGTCGCTCTTGAGCGCAGAGCACTGGAGAAGAAATAAAGAAAGAAATTGTTAGTTCTCGCTGTTTTAAATTACCATTTATTACTACACATAAACCCGACCTGGGCCGGGAAAGTCCTACCAGCGGCCATCTTGTCCCACCCTCGTGAGGGGTTGAGGCAGCAGTCAGGGGATCGCGGAGTAGGCGAAGGCAGGGTCGAGAACACAGTCTATATCATCGTCTTTTGCTCTCTCCGCATCCCGTTTTCTCCACCCCAGCGTCTTCTCTTTTTCATAGAGACGCTCCTCTCTCTTTCTTTATCCGTCTACGCGATTCTCTCTCTCTTCTCTTACGAAGTTCGTATATCTCTGTACCGTGCGTAGGGTTGAAACCCTCAGTAATGATCATTACCTCCGGCATAGTGACAAGTGAGTGCGGGGAACCGGCGCTACGACTGCAGGAAATGGCCACAGATAACGCTGTCACGGCCATTTTTATATTATGACGAATGGATCATCTTTCTTCCGTTAACTTGGCTCTGCTAGGGCGCCAAGACTGTGAAGGGGAACGCGGTTGATAGATTCCGCGCAACTGTTTTACGCTCTTCCAGCAAATACTTTTTTTTTCTTAGTGTAACCTCGTTGATTGTTGTAAAATCGAACTCGAACTTTTTCAATGCTTTTTCATTAAAAAAAATTAATGCTGCAGATGATGAGCATATTTTGATAAGCCTTAGGAATGTATTTATCTTATATATAAAATTTATTATAAATAGTCTTTTTTTATATAATCAGATAGCTGAGAGGCAGTAAAATATCGTCAGGAATCGTATTTGATAAAGTCTAAAAAGAAATAAAAAAAAAAGGAAAAAATTCAAGATAAATATAATAATAACTATGAAATCATATTTCGATAAAGACACACATACTCAACACATTCTTGTAAGACTATCATCACGCATCTAATATCGGCTTTTTTCTGTTATATAAAATGTATGATTCTCCCCTCTCGTAGCGTTTTCTCCATTTTTCTGCTTTTCTTCGTCGCAAGCGGCGACCATAAAGATCTCGACGAAAAAAAAAAGAAAATATCCGACTCGATAATGTTTCGTTTCGGATCTCATGGTGCCCCCCTGCTAGCGCGATGGCCTTTTTCAGCCCCCTCGTCACGCGGCAATAACGGCACCGGGTAGTCTTTCATATCGTATCGGGCCAGCTCGTCTATGTGGAAATGCGATCACTTAGAACCGGCCTCGAAGTATAATTCGCCTACGTCTACGTAGATCGGCGTGCCGGTCGGTTGCGTCTGTGTGCGAGAGCCCGTAGAGATCGTATATTTTTTATTATTGGTCGATGGAGCCGGTCTCCCGGGGGCGACGGGGGGGACAGAATGGCGGCGAGTAGGAGGTTTTCGATAGCTGACCACTCGACTGGATGCGGATGCTTCCTTCCCTCCTCTCGTTCAAGCTCCTCGTATCCTTCTCTCGTTTGCTCCCGTTTCCTTCACCATGTTGCGAAAGGAAACCGTTCGAGTTGACATAAACGTATATGTGTGTGTATGTGTGTATAGATACGTAGTGGTGTATTTTTCGCGCGTGTTTGCGCGAGTGCTCCATTCCATATATATGTGGCACGATGGACCGCGTATCTCTTAGGTCGAGGTCGTTTTATTGAGTGTGGACGGCGGAGAAGCGATTCTCATGTTTTTACATCGAGGCAATTTTTCCATTTCGCCCCGTTGCCTTCAAGAACACGGACTTTCGACATTTCGGGACCGCCGGCCGTCTGGCTATTTCTGCCCGTCTCCCCTTTCGCTCGATTCTCTCGTCTCTCTTATATCCTCTCCATCTTTCTCGGATCAGTCCGTCTCATTAGTCGATATCATTCGTCCCGTACGCGACACGAAATTCGAAGGGACATCTTAAGTCGATGTCTACGTTTAGATTGTCATCGAAAACTTGTGAGTGGTCGATGGACACGGCTAGAGAATTGATGATACAAAATATTTAATTCGTATGAATTTGGGAAGGGAGACTGCATGTTTGGGCAAATTAAAAATGATTTTAATATTGCATAAGCTTCTTAAAGCTCTATACTTAAGAAAATAAATTCCAAGATGTATTTTCCAAAAAGAAAAAAAAAGAAATTATTATAACTATTATATAGCAATATTAATAATTGAGCATGATAATAATAAAAAATATAGTCAGGAATAAAAAGAATAACAGAATGCAGTTGGAATAATATAGCAAAAATAAAATAAACTACGTCAACGACAAAAATATGAATAATTTCGTGCTAGTGATAAGCATTGTGTCTATTCCTAATGACTTTCGAATACAGAGAGTCAACCTTTTCATCAAATCTAATTATGTCGAAAGAGAGTAATACCGCGAACTTTCAAGGATGAGGCGGCCTGCACATTTAATTCAATCGTGAAAGCGTGCACCGGCGGACTACCCGTTATTAACTTTAGCCGCGTAACCACGTAGTATGTAAGAGCCATCGCGGACGTGGTTATTCTAGGGTGGCGTTTTTGCAAGAGGGTTGGTGGTTTACGAACGCGACTCTGTCTATCAAGAGAGAGTATCCTCCTCGAAGAGGATCGAAGTATCGGAGGTAGTCTGGAGGATTCCTTCGAGAAAGCTCCTTCTCCTCGAGGTGAAGCCGCCGGTTGGCTCGCCTTCGCTTTCGGGGGACTGTTCGCCGACGAAGCCCGCGGATTGGTCTAGGACGATGGCTGTCCGTGCTCTGTTCTCTCTCTCTCTCTCTCTCTCTCTATTCCGCTCCCTCGTACCTCCCTTCGGTGGCTTGATTATACGTTGACCTAAGAAAATCAACCACCCACTACTACCGGCACAGTAGCGCCAGCCGCACATCCTCGGCCTTCGTCCTTCCCCGGTGATGGTGGCCAGGGATCCCGCCATCCTTTCGACCAGCCGAGAGGAGAGAAGCTCCGAGGCGCGCCGAACAAGCGAACCAGGTGCCCCGTTTCTAACCTTCCTCTTCCATCGACGGGGCTGCACCGCCACGACTAGGAAGAGGGAGAGGAAGCGAGCGAGGGGTAACTCATCGCTTATGGATACTGATGACTCGCGCAATGAACTCAGACCGCGTTAAGGGTGGTACCGCTCCGCGGTAAACCCGCCGTTCTTCCCTTCTCTTGTCTTCGGCATCCACATCTCTCTCTCTCATCTCTTCTTCGCCATCGTCGTTCACTCTCCTCTTTCTTCCTTCGTAGTTATTTCTCTTCGCGTCCCTCTCTACCCGCCTTTCTACTCTCCAACCTGCGATCTTTCAATAACATTTTCCCTTTTTCTCAGGCCAGTTGGGGGAAGATAGCGGAAATTGTGTACCCGTCTTATGTATAGAACATGCGGGAGCTTCATTGCAGCTCGGTGGTCTTGTACGTATTCCGTGGTTCCAGAGTAAAAGCGATTGAGTTAATGCCTTCCAAGTGACAAATGGATTCACCTCGTATTCTCCGAAATAACATTTAAATGTAGATCATTATTGTTACTAAAGGTTAAATGATTAATTTAAGAAAGTGTTTCGCATTTAATTTAAAATTATACATTATTTTATATGAAATATATTTTTGTCTTTTTTTTTTATATTATCTTAGCCTTTAAGTTTTGCTTAAGAAACAACAGAGAATATAGTCCATTTTGTATATTCATATATACCCGACCGCCTTGACATGACTAACATACTTTTACCTTCAAAGTACCTTTGCTTTAAACGCCTTGACACGATCTCACGTACGTAGTAAACAAGCGCGATATGCGCGGAATATCGTCGAGCTAACGAGGCGTTATAAAGTGAATAGAGTAGAAATTCCGTTGCGACGTTGTCGGGGAAGCTGCTTTTTCCACGTGTGGCTTTCGTACTTTTCTCTACTCCTCTCGCACGCGCGGCCATTCGTTTCTATTACCTCGCGTTAAAGGAGGCCCGGCCGGCCGGACTCCGGCGCCCCAAGGTTAGATTTATTTTCACTTCACTCGGATATTTTTTTATGGTCCCGCACGCGCGGGAGATAGACGCTGGTAGCTCCTAGAGGGAAGGATCTCGCACGCGTCCGATCCGCAACGGACCCGATCTCAACACATGCGCCAAATCATACGCCGGATGTGCACGTATTTCTTGCGTGCGCGTGTGAGCGGACGGGATCGGTCGTATAATAAACCCATAAACACCCCCGTTGTGCGTTGAGAAAAAGAACGCGGGGTGGTAAGCAGGGACGAAAGACACAGACGAGTCCACCCCTCCTGGTATAATACATAAAATGCCGTGCACACGCTTCCAACGTTAGCGTGCGGATACACACGCGGCAATACACATCGATCGTCGGAGAGTCTCTGGAATAATTTTCAAGAGCGTCAAGTTCATTATCTCGGCGATTCCTCTCTCTCTCTCTCTCTCTTTGTGATGTATCATCGCGTCTTTATTCGCGAAAAAAATTGTGCAATCATTTTCTGATTATATTCACTTTGTCTTGTTTTACAAGATACAAAGGAAAAGAAAAAAAAAAACTTCAATTAATGATAAACGGTAGCCACAAAAGTTACTGATTAATATATAAACTAAATCATCTGCTAAAATCATCTGTTATTATCTCTAATCCAGTGAATTTTTGGTAAATAAAAATATATGAGCTTTTTGAAGTTCCGCACAAATTGTAAGATTATAATTCTATGGATTTAGGCGATAAAACATTCCTGATAAAAGAGGGATGCCCAATCAGGCGTGTCGTACATCGATAATATCGACGAAGATGACCTTGCGAACGCGCGATACATGCACGTTGCAGCGTGCATGCGTGGTATGCAACACTGTGAGACTTTCTTCGGTGAAAGAGAGACGCGGGAAGGTGAAAAGACAAAAGAAAAAGTGACTCGCAGGTGCGGGAGCGTGAAGGGGGGAGCGGGAGGGGGGAGGAGTAGGGGGAGAGAATTCCTAAGCACCCGGAGCGCAATGCTTACCCGCGGTAACGTTTAAGCGTTGCCATAAGTAAGTAGCGAGACCTTACCGCGCATCAAGGAAACAAACAGCTGGCGCGCGCAATATGAATTAAACATGCTGATTAATAATTAACAAGTTACCAGGCTCTTTGCTCGCGTATACCGGTATAGACGGTGAGTGTTCTCTCTTGTATCCTTCTCGCGATTTCGCTCGCTGCATGGAAGTGTCGTGCTCGATTAAATTTACGTTTGACATTCTAGAGATGACACATAATCGCTTTCGAGATATTAAACATCGGAAACTATTTATCGCGCAATTTGACAGTAATTATCTTTCTCGCTTTTATTTAATATTCTGTCTATTCGAGATATGACGCATATTTTTGGAGGGATTCCAAATATTTCTGCACATTCTTTTTATTCAGTACATTATCATCCGGCAACTAAATAATGACGAGTCTTGAAATTTTACTGCGACTTGTTGGCGACTCGAGCATAGTTTAATTTAAAGTCGCTGATCAGATTTGCCGAATGAAAGCGCTCGCTTTCGCCTTTGATGTCGGATGGTAGTTTCTCGCTTTCTTCACTTTGCGTGTACATAAAGATGACGAGTTGTGCTAAGAAATGAACTCGCAGTTGAAATAGCGAAAACTCGATTTAAAGTTCTGTTCACGCGAATTAACGAAAGAGATGAAAGAGATATGTTCGGTCGTATTTATATTTCGGCGGAGAGAGGATTCTGTGGTAATATTATCGCTTTGCAGAAATCCGATCAATTCTGTCTATAAAACGAAGGGAGAGGAAGAGGAAGAAGAAAAAGCCGACGGAGAATCCGTCCGACTCGCTCGCGCGTTTACTGCCTCTTCATGTTTATTAATGTCCCGTATCGTACGTCCATTTATCGATTCGCCGTTTCACTCTCGTTCCTCTCGCGAGATAATGATACTGACCTACGCCAGCTGTCGCGTAACCGTGGATTTAAATGACTTAACAACGCCGCGGAGAAACGCCACCAGCCATCCGGGCAGCGCGCTCTTGACACATTGACTGCATACATTACTGTAAACGTCGCCATCGACGCGATAGACGCAGAAAAGAGATTGAAAGGCGGCGAACTGACTGGATTCAAGCAGAAACACGTGATACTGTCGAAATATTATCGAGCACAACCAAGATGAAAAGAAATTTACATAACAAATCATCTATACGAATAAAGAAACCAACTTGTGCTTTAAAACGTTTTACTATATACAATTTTCTAAAGGTAAAGTAGAGTTTACTTCTCAAATTAAGTAACGAATAAAATTTCATCTTTATTCAGGCTTATGTAATTCAATCGTTTAAATCTAAAAAATCACTGGTACCTTTACATTTTCATCGAGATATTGTATATCAAATTAGTCATAGAATCTGTCCTAGAAATATCATCTAGAAAGATCTGAAACCTATATCTCTTTGTTGGCGATGGTTCTGACCTGAACTGGAAAGATCCGCGATAAAGCTTCCGGCAACCCCTTTCGCAGACTCATTAATATCTTGTATTGAGAAACCGCATAATTGTCGCTCACACCCTCAACAGTTTCAACATTGTACGACGAGTAGAGTGACGAGTCCAGGAAGTATGCTTATAATTGCTTGAAAGAGAAGGAAGGGGTGGAGGGAAGGGAACAGAGAGGGACAAGAGGCGGATGGAGAAACGAGACAACGAACGACACGAGAGCCGTAACGCCGTTGTTGTATGGATTAATTAGTGATAAGGCTTCGAATGAGCGGCAGGTGAGCGAACGATTAAATAAGCCGAGCCGTATCACGGTAGCTCAGTCTGTTTGATGCGTGAGTTAGGATAGTGTATATAATACGATGAGGAATATAAGGATTCAACTATCTTTTCTTTCTTATATAGTTAATAAATCCATTTTATTTATTTCTTTAATTTTGAAATCTCCCGAATATCTTGTGGCATATATTTTAAAGACGATAATAATATTTTCTTTGCGATGTCTAAATACAGTTATGGGATTGACTATTATAAACACATTGATATATCAAAAATACTTAAAGTGGAGAAGTATCGAAACATTTAGAATAACTTTGAATTATGACAGTTGATATTCTCTAGTTCAGATATGTATTTAAACATGATGTATGAAAAAAAATCGCAACTTCTATTGGATTAAATTTCACTCGCTCGTAATTACATTCACTGATGCTCTCTTCTCGTTTACATCAAATTACGTCGGTGCTAACAGTCAGGCAAGAGACGTTTTCTCGATTGTCATGATCACGCTGTCTCTTTCAATGGTCGCGAGTTCGTTGCCATATATCCTAACGAAATTATGCAGTTACTTTGGTGCAACGTGACATTACGGGAGACGACAGACAAAAAAAAAAAGAAAAATAATGGCCGGCGTCGCTCGCGCCGGTGCCAGAGCGGATGACGGTGTACGCGCTTATGGCGAACGGCGACCGTTGAGAAGAGACACCTTAAGAGGGCCGGGGAGTCACGTCCTGTGAATTGTGGGCCACGTGACAGAGGCGTGATCGAGGTGCGACGCGATGGAACAATGCCATCGGAGCTCTTCGAGGAGGAATGCCGATACGTCGCGCCCATCTTTTCACGAGCTGCCTCGCGCGACGCGACGACAAACATCGTTTGACAATCGGGCCGACGACTCGCGACTCGGTCCGCGGCGCGGACTCGATCGATAGACCGACTTCGAGTCATTCGCAAAGTTTTACCGTTTCGCATCTTGACAAAGCCGGTGCTTAACGGGACCAAAAACTTCCACGCGTTGAACTTTCAGCGTTCGTGGCGGACTCAAGACTTGTCGTTATTGTTGTTATTTACGTTTTTTTTTTTTTTTGCACAAACATACAGTACTGACAAGAATCGCGCTTTATGCGAAAAGTAGATTTGTACATTAAACGATAAAAATTTATATTGCGATATAATAAAACAAGAAACAAAGATTAATTTTTTTTTGGTTTTTAATCAAATGTATATGAATTTAAAAAAAAACTTTTTTAAGAAATATTGTAAAGAAAGAATATGTAAAGTTGTTTACGCTAACCGGATATTATTGGTACAATAAAATCAGCCAATGTGATCTATGTAAACTGTAAATCATGCACCTTTATGGCGTCATTGGCCTCTAACGGGATCGAGATTTTCCACGGGAAGCCTAATGATAGTCGGTCGTTCTCGAAATGCTCGATTTACATCGTGCAAGCGTAAAATACACATAGACTTTTATAACTGGTACGTCTTTGCTATGCTGCTCTCTCGTAGCCTTTTCTTAATGAAGCTGTTAATCTCCGCCACTCGATTCCCACGAAACGAGAGCTGTCTTCCCACATAGAATCTGCGTTTGCCCTTGCACGTTTTATCTTCTTAAATACAAAATAAGAACTGCAATCATCTCTGATTCTCTCTTCGCATTAATAATTAATACATGAATATATTTTCATATTAAAACTCAAAATAGCAGATATCTATTATTAACTCTATATTTATCTGTATTTTATTCTATTTTACGTACGCTATTTTATTTTAAATACAAAAGGTATGAGAAGGTGTAACTGAAAGGAATGGAGTTATTTTCTTCGCACTTTTTTCACGCGTCGTAATCGAAAATTACGGCGGTGCACCAAATTTACCGTGCGCTAAAGCGATCCGCTAATGCCTCTCTCTTAATGAAGCCATCCATCCTCGACGTGCAGGTAACCCGGCGAACAGCTGTCGATCGATGGTCCGTTTTCCACAGCCATAATGGACCGTGGCCGACCACCGCGGGCCGTAAAGCGAGCGTAAGGCCGTCGATAAAGTAAGTAGGTACCGCCGTGTCACGCGCGTTATAAGAATGCGATAAGACGCGTGACACGCCATCGCGTCCCGCTTGCAGACAATACAAAATCCGTCGTCGGCGTTCCGCTCCATTCTGAGAGACATCGCCGTGCCATTGTGTCGGCCTGATGTTCGATGATACCATACTTGAAGAAGAGCCTCGGGCTGGTCTGTCTTGTGACCTTATTCCACTAAAATATACGCGACACGCATGTCAAATGAGTGTCAATTGCATCGTATTCTTCTTTCAAGTTGTCATTTGACGTTCCAATTTTTGGCGGGTCGAAAATATCGCCAATACCAATTAAAAACAATTTTAAATCCTAGTTTAAATATAGAAAAAAATGATTTTTAATATTATATTTTTAATCATAAGCACGAACTCATGTAGCCGTTATTTACTAATTATTTTCCATTAAAGTGATCAGTATGTAGTAACTAATGTGTGATATCGCACACTAATATCAGACAAAGCTTTATAATAGAGTTTATAACTATTATAAGCCGAACAAGTGATATTTTTTAAGAGAATTACACGTTTCACAACTAGAGACGTATTAATAATTTTTTTTTCCAAGAATGGCTATCTGCCGCAGATGTTTTCCGAGGATGATCTTTTTAAGCCGGAAACGAATTTAAGACTGGTTTTGTCAAAGAGAGAGTTATGTTTCTTATTCATCTCGTATCAAAGATATAAAGCACCTTCTTCTCATATCGAAGCAACTGATGACGTCTCGTCAGGCATCGGGACAATAAAGATTATCTCGATGATCGAGGGTGTAAGAATGGGTGTTACCTCGTTACACGGTACCTCGTTGTACCTACATTACACAGTCACGCTCGCACGTTCCCTCATATAAACTCATACAAACACACCCATACGAGTATATATACGGTCTTATTATCGCACCGGTGCAATTAAAGAAGGAAGCCTAGAAATTAGCGGGTGGCGGACGTAGGTAAGTATAGAGTCCGTTGCGGTACGAGCGAGTGGCACCAACCACGAGAACCAAGAGGGATGGCTCGTTGAATCTAGGAAAGAGGAAAGAGAGAGAAAGCGAGAAGAGAGAGAGAGAGAGAGAGAGAGAGAGAGAAAGAGAAAGAGGAAAGAAGGAGAGGGACAGCGAAACTCCTGAATATGCATGGGCCAAACGGAACGGGACGAGGACGAGATAAGGGCCGACTTATTTTTCCTGCCTTTTGTACCATCCTTATTTTATTTTGGCGCTAACTGCTACCGCTACCCGCTACGCCACCGGAGATGACCCCCGTTTCTTCTCTCCCCTTTCTCTCTCCCCCCTTTTCCTGGTCCCGTACGCAAAGCCATCTTGCAACTTGAAATTCTCTCATCGTTACTCGATATCGCTTACCGTTTTATCTAAAGAGCCGAAGACGGTCGTCGCGTTGAATTTTTTGACACTTAATTGTTCGTCATTACGCATTGAGAGGAAAATTTGCAAAAGAGGAGCTTAATTATTGCGATTTATTTATATTATTGATCACAATAGCTGTAAAAGCGGTACAAATCAAACAGCGTAAGTTCTTAAAACTTTTTGAAGCGTTTGTTTATCTTAAGCGCTATGATATTGATTACTCGAATCATTTTTGTCATAAATATTCTTCAAGTGTGAATAATGGATTACCAAACAAATTGGAATAAATAAAAAAAGATATATGTGATATCAAAATTATTTATAAATAATTATTTATAAATTATTTATAAATATATATAAATAATTATTTATATTATAATGGCACTTATAAATGGTAGACATTTCTCAATTATAGAAATCGACTATAGAAACTTATAAAAATTTATCGTGAATTTATTTCTCGATGATTAAATCCACGGAATTCCATAGCTCGTTAAAAGAGATTGCTTTCTCGTGACTTTATGGATGTTTCTAAAACACCAGCAGCATTCTGTACAATTATTCCCGGTGAATTTCAGGGGCGGGCTAGAACACTAATGGGACATTAAATAAAAATATTCATTGGTCGAAATGCTCGAGTATCGCACAGTTTGCTGTTTTATGGAGCTTAATTGTCGGAGAAACAGGGCGTTACGTCGAGATATTTATTTTACAATTCATTTATTAAAAGACGATAGGCTTCTTCGCTTCTCGTCTCAAAAATTCAGCTATCCTGATCATATCGGTTCTATTCAATTAAACGTTATGTTAAACAATTGAACAATTTACGTATATAATTTTAGTTACGATTATAAGAAAAGAATCGAATTGCGGATATTAAAGTAAGGATGATATAAGATCTTTATAAATATATAGATTTAATCTCGTCGTGATTAATGTTCTTTATCGACAAATATTCGATAATCCTATTGCATTAAGCAAAACATTTTTACACACCGCAATATGCCAAGGAATTTATTGATGTTTTTTTGACATCTGCTGAGTCACGTCACCTTCCGACTTATGCAAAAACGTCACGTGTACACGGTATAGTCACAGCAATAAAGCCGCGTGCTTCGAAAGGGCAGGCAGGTTAACGGAAAAGGCTCCCCCGAACGGACGTCTCAAAAATCGTTCCGATTAGTATGTATCTTGCCGTATCGCGCGATGCGTCTTACGTGCTGTCCTTAATGCTCGAGACATTTAAATTCCCTTCCTCTTTCTTGCGATTGGAGGAAAAAAAGACAGGATCAAGAGCATGCGGACGGAAACCGAACACGATGTTTGTTGACATTTCGCACCCGGCCATCCGGTAGGGCCCCGAAAAATTGTTGAGATCATCCGACATTCCCAGCCCGTATGGACTGATCCGCGATTGCAATTACTAATGCATATTGTATATATGTATACCGCTCGTCTCTCACTTAGGCCTGCCCTAACTATTTCGTAATTGATATGTGATGGGGATCGGATGATCATTCGATGTCTGAGTAATTGGCACCAAGTGATTTTTGCGTCGCGAAGATGATTTCGGATAGTTCGTTATTTTACACAGAGCATAGAGGTTTTTTGCATAATGCATTCGAAGATGTGGGCAGTCAGTTGCAAGATGTGAGCAGTTGAATAAATTTTTGAATTGTACTCGGTTCGCGCAACGGCAAATATAATCGTAGCCGTATATCGTCATCATACCGATCCACCTGCTCCTTGACTTCCGGCATTCGATAATTCCTTGAGAGAGGATGGTCGGCACAAAGACACGCTTTGAATGTGCAGATAATGTGTTAGATTATTATTGGAATTCACGTTGCATTTGACTAACGGATGCAGTAGTGACAATTGCGAATGTTTTTTCCCTCACCTGCTTCGATGATTTAATGCATTGACACTGCATATCGATTATTTAGCGATAGGAAATCGTCTATCAATCACCTTGAAGTTGAATAAAATTTATAACGCTAACCATTTATCTATTTTCTTAGAGGAAAAATATGTAAATGTATAATAATGTATAATAAGTTTTAGTTTATGATGTGTTGTTTCTAACAGAAAAAAATTTTCTTATGAGAAAAAGAACTTGCGTATATAAACTTTGTTTTGTCATCTAATAATATATTTATATAAAATGACATCGTAAATGATTACATTGCGTGTGTGAAATGAAAATGATTAGGTGAACGCAATCGCGAATGACGGTCAAAGATAAGTCGACAAAACTGTTAACTATTATTGATGTAAAATTACACCAGTAAGAAAAATGTCTACGTTCAATTAATGACATAATTATTTGATAAATGACAGCTATGTATATTATAGTCAGCGCGATTATTGATAATGTTTTACCCTTGTGTTTAATCTTCATAAATTACTCGAATGATGGTGGTAATTACAATGCTGTTAGATATAAAATAAAATAAAAATTAATTAATTATGAAAAATATAATTACTAGCAGGTTTTGCTTGACAGATCGAAAAAATGAAAGTTTTTATATATTAAAATTAAAAAAAAAAAAAAATTATAAACATAATGAAAGTTATAATTTAAAGCGACAGATGGTCTAATAACAGTCTAGTGAGACCAGTAATTATACTCCATAATAGGTTTCTATCGCGCCAAATTATCTTTCAATCATCTTGGCGAGTGACTACAGTTTGTTGAGGAACGAACGAGGTGCTCGCGCGTTGCGCAAGCTTCAATATAGGGTAGAGGAAGTGAAGAGGAGAGACGGCAGAGAATATCAGCACAAACACGGGAAAGGCAACCCCTCGAGCGCGGCCGGTGCGCCGCGGCAGGAAGGAAACGCGAAATAAATATAGCGCGACGCAGAGAGCGCGCGGCCAGGCTTGGGAGCGGCGTGGGCGACGGGGAGGGTCCGCCAGGGGCCGGGGACTGGAACTGGACGGCAGTCCGGTCAGAAAGATACATATTTTTAAATATTTTAGTCACGGTCCGCAATCGCCTCGTCACGCAGCCTTGCCACCTACTGCTTGCTATACCCATTACGTACCTACTACTTACCAGGTACGTGCCTGGGCATCGCCGCGGGTACGCCGCGCGTTTCTGGCTTCCTCGTAACCCATTGCGGTTCTCTCTCTCTCTCTCTCTCTCTCTCTCTCTCTCTCTGTATCTCCTCTTCTCTTTTCCTCTAGTTTCTTTGTGACTATCCGGTGTGTAAGTAACTATGGCACACAACACGCGAGTTCTCTGTTCGCCGGTCGAGCGTGTGCGTGCGTTCCGCGCGTATATGGCCGTATCGCGCGACTCCACGTTCACGCGAGAGCTTTTACTGGTCGAAACGCTTCGGTTGTGCCGGGAAATGTAACCGCCGCAACCGTCTCTACCGCTGACGCAATGTCGTCCTCGATGGCTGACGTTGAAGATGGAGAACGGGCGTTAGCGCTTCCCTGTTGCCTTACCAAACTGTTATGGATACTAGCTTTTGGAAAAAGATCAATCTTGACGCGAAAAATTATCACAAAAGAATCGATTGAAAATATCTCTTATCGTCTCTCATTTTATTAATATTTTTTTATTTGGAAACGTGCGAAATGAAAGAAATATTTTTTTTATTCGTAATTTAATTTAAATTAAAAATATTACTCGCCGATATATTTGATAGAATAATTTATCAACATTTTTAGATTTTATATATAGATATATAATAATAACTATATTATATTATAAATAAAATTTTTTGGTCTATTTTTATAATAGAAAAAAAAAATCAAATGTGCTATAAAAATTTATGTCTTCATACCGAATATTTTTATCTTGACCTTATATAAATCTTATAATAATGTGTACCAATTATTATGGACAACGGTCTCGTACATTATTCATCATGCGCATACATATTGCATGCTCTTTTATTTATTACTTTTCAATTATCATGACAAGACAATGCTGCATGTTGTTGTTAGCTCGATATCTCGAATGATATTTTGGCAACATTGTTTAAAGCGCATGTTTATTTTTGAGACAATCCGCTTTTGTACCGTACATGCTACATTCTCATATTTGTTTTTAATAGAACACCGGATGTTCTCCAGTTGTCATCTTCATCGGATTGTATCCGTAAGGCATGATAATACGAGTCTTATGTCTCACCGCTTTGTTAAATGCTGTCCTTATGCTCAACTTTCTTTTCAATTTTTTTTTTCTAGATATAACATCGAAGCATTTTATTTTCTTAAAATTTTCTCTGTGAATAGAAATATGATATTAAGATTTACATTTTCTAAGTCGATTCTGAATACGATTCAATAAATTGCGATAGAAAAAACATTAACGATGATAAATTAAATGCTGCTGGACAAATATAAATATCGACGCCTGAGTCAAGCTTTAAATAGCGTATTAATTCCAATTTACGAAACCGAAAAAGGTAATTTCGCGCGAGCGTTAACGCAACTCGGAGACAATTCCAAGATCTCGGCGAGCTTAGCGAGGATCAGCGCGAAAGATCAAGCGATGAGGAAAAGGTTTTCACGGATGGAAAGTGAAAATCCCCGCTAAGGTGGAAGCGGATTCGTCCTTAAGTACGCGGGATCTCGCGCGGATTCGAGAAGGACGGCGACTAGAAAGAGCGGTGGCCTGACACGAATTTAACGAGTAGACGCGTCATTAAGGGGGTGTTGGATATACGGGGCCGTAAGCCGAACGGGGATGGGGAGGAGAGGGTTGCGGGAGGGGTATACGGGAGCAAGCTGCGGTGGAAATGAAGGCGCACCGTGCCTGGAAAAATGCGAGCCTCCGTCTCTCCCCGCATACATTTCCATACATCAACCTATCTAGCTACAGTTGGTGTGAGCGTGACGGCAGCCGCTCGGCGAAGCGGACGAGCGAGACGCGACGAGTGAAGGAGAGTCTGTGGATAAGGGGACCAACGGAATAAATCCAACTAATTAGACGAGAAAAACCGCGGATTAATTACCCGTCGCCTTTGCCTCTTCCTATCGGTCGTCTCTTCACCATCCTTCTCCCCGAGACTCTTGCACCCTTCCGGCTGGCCGAGCGCGGTAAACAATTTTTCATTTCGCGTTTGGTATCGCGTTTCATCCCTCTAATCTCGTATGTCGATTATCGCGATCGTTGTATAAAGTTTCCGATGCTGTACGAGGAATTATCTAATCAATTGCATTTAAATGTAAACTCTCCGTTTTTTAAAACTTTTTGTAATTTCTTGAAAATTCGAAAATTGAAAGAAAATATTATTTTAATTTTATCCAATTTTTAACAATCAATCAGTTTTCTTTAAGGATTTCTCTCTTCGTGTACATCTTTCGCAAAAATGCTGATCTGCCGAATAAAAGGCTCGCGTTGCGCTCTCTCGCAAGGCAAATACCGGAATGAAAGCAAAAGTAGGAGGATGACAGAGGCGCGAGGCTTAGCGGGGAGTCTTTATAGCGCGTCTACAATTGTATATGCGCGTATACACAGACGTACACACCTCTGTGCGAACAGCTATGGAAGCTTTCTCGCTGCACCGAGTGTTTGCGAGCCGTTCGAAAGCTCTCGGCTTCGAGCGAGTCCGTGCTGGAGGATGGTGGTGGAAACGGAAGGATAGAAGGCTGAAATGCAGATTTCGCGCGACTCTCGAGCCTCGAAAGCACCTCAACCTCCCCTACTCGCACTCTCACGCCTTCGTCTCCTCCCGTGCTCACCCAAACCACGTCTACTACCGTTCACCTTTTCCCATCCTCGATCTTTCGCATCCAGCGTTTCTCATCTTCTCGGCACTCGTGTCTTCGTGCCTCTTACCGTGGTCCTGTCACTCGTCTCCTGTGTGCCCGACCCTTCGATTTACTTAGCGCTTAGATTCACTTTAGGGCTTCTATAGTATCGCCGAAAGGGGGATATCTGTCGGTGACCAACTGCTTGGATATTTCTGAATATGCTTGACGTTTCAACGTGTTTCGCTTATAATTGGCGTTATAGTATTTGATATTTTTCATCAAAGCTATTTAATATAAATTAATCAATGCTTTAAAAGCGATATTTTATATGTATTAATTTGTTATTGTTTCTTATTTTTAAATATTATACGTATAGAGACATTTACTATGTTCTGATATAATTAAAATTTTATCATACGTTTCAACTTCATAAATTTCACGAAGGAGACGTTAAAATACGAGTACCTTTCCACTTTCGCGAGATTGTCTTAGGCGACATAAATTCACCCCGAGATTTCTGTCAAACTATACCAGAGAACAGAGCCTGGCGCATCCCGCGCCTTCTCCCGGATATATCTGAGAGTCTAATAATTCATTTTATGGAAATATCACCGACCGGGAAAGCCCGGTCAGAAGACACGGCGCGATCGGTAGCGCCGAGACGGTAGCGAGGATGAGGGAAGAGAACGATGAAGAAGCCGAGGGAAGCATACTTTCCTCGAAATTTAGCATGACCGATTTCGAGCCAATAAATCAAACTGACCGGTCCCGAGGATAGATCTCCATATCGAAATTCCTTAGCATATAGAGTGCAAGCTTGCGTAACCCCTCGGACTTGGTCCGTCGGAGTTACTTTGAATCGAGGGAGTCGCTCCCGTCTGCTTCTTCAGCAAGTCGCTGTATCCTTCACTACTCGCGGAGATGATGGTCCACCGAAGCCTGGCTCGCTATTTTATGAGGCGGGTTTTCTGTATGGAGATGGCTGGCACAGCGGCGACGGCGACTGGTTGACTGAATAAAAATTACGGAATATGTTGCATATAAAGTAAGTGAAAAACAGACCGAGATGATGAATTACTGCGGGAACAAGAGGGGGTGGCGAAGATAACGCCCAGCGCCATCGATCACGGGCCATGGCCAGCAATGACGCGACCTCTTTTCTCCTCAACTCTGACTGCCGCCTCTCCTCTTCGTATCGCGGACGAGATTATCGTCTACTTCCTCCTCACCGGATCTCTCACCCGATACACAGAGGCTCTATCAATTTCTTACTTCCTCCCAAAAGCTAACACGCCATAGGTTCAAATGACACGCGGTTAAACAAAGAGCTCCTCCGCGTTATTAATGGAAGCTTCGCCTGAAGCGCCTTTAGCAGCGACTCGCTCTCTTGTCATTTATATTTTGGAAATATCGAGAAAGAAATTAGTTTTAAGATTAATAAGCTTCTAGTATGTCTTCGTTTTAAAATATACAGTGATATCTATCAATATATAATAATAATTTTCTCTGACGATGATATCCATACAAAACTCACAGATAAATTGACAAGACATATTATTAATAAATTTATTTTTTGAGCGAATTGCGACTTGTCTAGATCAATTAAGAATCTCGCAATAGATCAATCTACAATTTCAATTTCATATACTTATTGTTAGTTTAATTTCTATCCGAGCCGGATGTCTCGGTTGAATCAGATAGAGGTCAGTTGTTTCGTTTCGGTCTTTTCCCGGTGATAGTCGTTTGGCGATGGTGACGATGTGACGGTTACAGTCACAGTCCTTCTCGTCTCTTTCTCTCTTTCTCTTCGTGTCACCCTCGGCAAACCACCCTGTCGCGGCGTGTAAGAGCATCTGACGCACTGTCCCAGCAGGCCCTTGCGCTCTTTAGATCGTATCATGGAGGTCACGGTGCTTATACGCTGGCCGCTAACATTTTTTAAGTACCGACGATAGCATCTACCGGACACGGTAGTGCGCGCACCGATACGATATAGCCCAACAATGACTACGACGACGACGACGACGACCGGTAGATAGATATACGCACGAGTCGGAACATGAGCGTGGATGCGCGTTTATCATGTGAGAGAGATAGAATCCGGGATAGAAAGAGAAGCCGAACAAGCGCGTAGGTACTTGTTACTTACGTCTGCTATGGAGAATAGCACCTGTCGCGCAAGGTGCTACCAAACTTCTTCCTTCTTCGTTACGATGATCCGGCCGTGAAAAAGAAACAGATAATTATCGGTGATATTGAGAAAAATTGTTCTCGGGATAAATCATCGGCCACCGCCATGAATCCGTCTAATTGAAAAAAAGAAGTTTGATCGAAAAAATTGCCACATTTTTAAATTATGGAAAATCTGATAACGATAATTTTTTCCCACATCAATTGCCAATGAATTTAGATAGGATCCATTGTCAGACATTGCGATACTTTGAACTTGAAATATTCGATCTTCGAGGAGTAAAGTCGGTGTTTAAATAATTCCGATGATGCGATTCTTAATGAGGTTCAGATTTTTAATTTCGTTGAAGAGTCTATACGATGTTTATGTGAAAGGAAAGGTGGATATCGACTGTCATCCGGCTGTGTGCGCGTGAAAGTGTAAGTTTGGCTTACGCAGGCCCAGTGCAGGTGAACGTTCGCCGCATACGCGCGTGGAGCAGGTGGACCAACGATCTTTGGGGCCAGCACGAACCGACACGAGGCTGACCTCGGACATCGGAGCGGCAATCGGTGAGATCCAGACGAGACTTCTTGCAGCTGCACTTTACCGTCCCGCGTGTGCGCGCGGCTTTACATAAAGGCCAATCGGGCATAGCGTCGACACGGGATGATTAACAGTCGAATCTTGTAAAAAAATCAATTACTCCTCGCAATATTCAGTGTTGAATATTTCGAATAATATCAATATTGCGTAATTCGAGATTTTAAGCTTTCTTCACATTGAAGTGATTTTTTATAATCTCACATTTTAAATATCGTAAATGAAATTTCTTTTAAATATTATATGATAAAAATATATGCAACAATCTTGATATCTGATGCGAAAATAAGTGTATAAACGAAGACATTTGTTACTTATAATTAAATATTTCAATGTTCTTCCAATACAAAAAAAAATCAATCGCTTCATTTATCATGAGCCACACATTACGATAAGTACTTTGCGGTTGTGGTTTAAAAAAAGTATTTTTTCTTTCTTTTCGATTCATTATCGAACGACGTCGCAGTGAGTGCTGAATAAACTCGCGGTGGAAAGCTTACATATTTGGTCGTGTTATCGCGAGACCTAGAGTACGACCTCAGGATAAGGTCCTGCGAGCTTTCCCGAGATCCCTGCATTACCACGTGGGTATCCGCGCTTACGAAAAGATAGAGGGAGGGGGAATGAGGGAGGCTTTGGCATCGAGGATACGAACCCCTGGTGGCAAGTAGATCCCTGCAACGGATGGGCTTGCGCGACCAAAGTTCCCTCCTCGCTCGAGCTTTCGCGCGGTAAAGCGCGGCGCTTCGCATCTCAGCGACTTCCGGCAGCTGGCCTCTCTGCAGGCTTTTCCCGGAACTACAGTTCCGGTGAGAACTGCAGGAACTGCTTCGTATCGCGACGTGCCGCAATGGCGATCTCCTCTTTATCGGCGTCCTCGGAAGCGCATCTCCTCGACACCCTTCTTTTTCTTTTTTTTCCTCTCCCCAAGCACAGGTAGACGAGAACCTAAGGCAGAGAGGGCGGTAAGGGAGGAGACGGGAAGGAGTCGCGTCGGTCGTCGACCGGGCGTCGTCATAAGGAGATATCGCGCGAGATACACGGACGCGCTGTCACGGCTGGCGCACTGCGCGGTCTAACGCGGCGGCAACGTGTGCCGCTGTCATACCAATTAATCGCCGGGAGATTCTTATCACCATGGGATGTTTTCAGTCACTTCGGTTCTTTTTCCTCCTTGCCTCCATTCGCCTCTTTCCCTTCCCCGAGGTCGCTCTGTCGCGCTCGTTCGTGCAAATCGTCCGCACTGTGTGTATACGCACGCTTTCCGGTCTTAATTTATGAAAATCGCACAACGCGCACGGTCGTAGAAACTAGCTCTTTGAGAAATGGCTATGGCTGCAGTATCGGCGGCGGAAGTTCTTTTAAAAGCTCGTGCGCGCAGCAAGTTTGCCGCTCGATAGCTCGCGGATCGATTTGATGTCATAACCACCGTTGCCGTGACGTGACGATGGCTTTGCTAAGCGATATTCTGTGGGTAACTTTAGTAAGAAATATCGCTTTCATATTTAGCAGAGTTTTGCGCTGTGAGAACTTTGTTGCTCCATAGTTCGATAAGGAAAATTATTCGACGGAAGGACGAAAGAATTAAATAAAAGAATGATAATTATAAATCCTTTGCGAAGATAAAATAATATTATATCCTATTTCTTCTTGCTGATAATAATCTTTCAGTAAACCTCACAAGCTATAGAGATAATTTTAGAATTTCTGATTTAACGCGAACTTTGCTGAGTGACTGAAAGTTAAGTCTGCAAAATGGAAATTACCTGTTAGTAAAATGAGGTCATCTGTACGATATAAATGTTATATTCTAAAGTTGGAGCTCTTAATTCAATGCTCTTTTTATCTCTAGACAAGTAAATTGAAAATTTTGGAGAAGATGTCGAAGAGAGAAGGGTGATTATGGGAGGCGTCTCTCTCTTATTTCGTCCGATCCATGGGAACATAGTTTTGTATTCCGCGTAAGTAGCGAGACTCGACCTCGCGGTGTGTGAATGAAATTCAAGGCGGGTCGTCGGTCAGTCCGGCTGGAGGATCTCGCGCTTGTCCTTGTCCCGTTCTCGCGTGTCGTCGTCGTCGAGGATGTGGATCGACGTGAACGAGAATGAAACGCGCGTGTGCGGGATGCGAGAGAACGTGGGAAGATCGCGCGAGAAAAATCGGTCGATTCGCGACGGTAGGATTCGTCGTACATGACACCTCGGCACCAGACGATTATAAAAATTCCGCGACACAAAGCCGTTCTCACGTATTTTCTTCTGGATACTCGGGAACATTGATCCTCGTATCTTCTTATATCTTTGGTGAAATTTATTGCGATCGTACATCACAATTAGCCATCTACAGTCGTCTCTGTTCGTTCTTTCGCGCTCATTACGAAAGCCTTCGCAGACAGGGGTCTGATGGCTGTCGCGAGATATTATAAAAGGCAAACTAAAGTCGGACGCACAAGGGAAAAGCGGATGGTAGATACGTAGTTTTGGTTCGCGCAAACAGCGAGTGCGGGCCGATAGCGATGGAGGAGAAGGAGAACGGATGCGAGAAGAGAGAGCGTGTAACCGGAGGGAAACAGAAATAGGAGCGCGGGACGGATGAAAGAGGAGGAGCGGCGAGAGGGATAGTTCGCATCGCGAACAAGAGGAAGCAGCGAGTGATTGATTTTTGTCGTGGCTTTGCCCGACGCTATCCGCTATATCCGCGATTGTGCAGACCCGCAGGGGATATTCCCGGCGACGACGGCGGGCGCCGCGACGCCATCCACCGATTGGCGGTTGCCATCCCCCAGGGGCGGCGCTAATCACCAGACCGTGCAGCAGCGTGAGTCTGTACTGCACTCGCCTCGAAAGCACTCTACCGTGCATCGGTGCCTCCAATGTATATACATATATACATATATACCTAACCATCGTATATATATATATATATATATATATATATATATATATATATATATATATGTACGTATAAGAGCAACTGCACCCAATACGCGTATTCAATTCACATACGTATACACGTACGCGTCGCACACTCGTGCGCGAAAACGAAAGTGCGCGCGAGCGAGCAGTGTCCCCTCTCGCGTTAGAGTCCGCGAGAGAGCACATCGCGGAGTCGGCAACAGGATGTAAAGGATGACGACTATGACGACGGGAAATGGAGTCGGCGATCGCTTTGTTCCCTAGCTAGGACGAGATGCAAAGAATCTATTGCTGGATAGCCCGTCGGGATGGAAAGAGTCGCGCGAGATTCGCTCAATCTCCGGTTCGATCAGTTTGGCGAACCGATAAGCGATCGATGATATCGAGAGCGTGGAGATGCGCGGCACTAATGTTAGATCTAGCGTTAAATCTCTAGCCGGATAGATCGAGCAGCAAATAATCTCGCGCAAAGTTCAACATCGCAGTTGTATGCGTAAAGCGTCTTCAAAGACGGCCGATAAGATGCGAGATAGGACGGATGCGCGACTCTGAGAAACGTCGGAATCTAACGTCTAATCACTCCGTGAACGTGGGAGCTGCGTGCGTTAAGTAAAGGTCGCATATATGAAGTCGGCTTCGAAGGAAGACGTGGGGCGTGAAAACTTAGTTGGCCACTTTACGAGTTTTTAATTGGGATAATCATTATTTGCCGTCGTTTTTCTATTTCTTAGCGATAACATACCTGCTTCTCTAGAAAAGCAGAGATTTATTTGAAGAATAAACTTTTAAAAATGATCAATGTAAGTGGAAAGTCTCATTACGAAGTGAATTAATGAGGATCGTCTCGATCGTTTTCGAATTGCAATTGCTTCATCATTACGAGAAATGTCACACTTTGAATTAAGTTCAGATTTAGCTCTCCAGCATATTATTCTTTGCTTTTTTTTATTTTTCCACGAATTCTAAAAAAAGATATTTCAATAAATATTCTATTTGTGCAAAGTTACAACGCATATTTCATGACGCGGCATGATGCTCCAACTTTGGTATTTATTAGTATGCAAATTAGTACTCCGGATTAAACAGCCTCCATACAAATATCTACCTCTCTACCCCGGCATGCCGGGATAAAACCATTGCATGTGTGTTTTCAATACCGATTTGCGTTATGGCGAAAATGAGGAAAAATCATCGTAGCGTGTGTTTGATGCGTCACAGCCGTCTCTCGGCGAGAAAGCAGTAGCGTCGCACGCTCGATTTTGCGGTTTTCAGTCGGAACGTCGACGATCAAAACCACCGGCGTTGATTTACGAGGGTATGCCGTGGCGCGTCGCGCGGCGGAGAGAAACCTGGCGCGGATTGTAGCTGGGAATGAGGTTTAGCGAGCCAAGGCAGGCAGCAACGATACACACCGTTCGGCGGCAATGTAGTTGATAAAGGCCGATAAATCGCGAGTAAAACGGAGTGATAATATCGCGCGTCGGTGGGACGGGTGGGATCGTTGCCGTTGGAGGTGGAAGAGAAGAACCGGAGGAGAAGACGACAATGGTGTAGTGGCCGTATAGGAGGCAAGGTGGCGGACGAGAGGGGTCAAGAGGGAGTGACGTTTCTGCCTGAGCGACGGCGGCCAGAGGGTGCGGCGGGCACAAAAGGGAAGGTGGTCGAGTTGCCCAAGGTGGGGAAATCGCCGACCCGAAGTGGGGAAGTCCGTCGCGTAGGGGGATGAGAAGAGGAGAACTGGGTAGAGAGGGGTACGTCTCTCGTTGTCGCTTAGGCGAGACGAAAGAGAAGCCGCTGTTACGAGGACAATGTAGGAGGGACCAATGGACATGCGCGGGTGTACCGCGACACCACGGCGACCTTCTGGCCACCTCCAGAAACAAAATGGCTACCTTGCCTACTGGCATCACCGAGAGATGGCGATAGAACCATGTTCATCTGCCTTTGGTCAGGTTTAATAATGGACTTTGTTTCACAGAGACTACAAAAATTCTTCTTTGTGTAACGTAATAGTTAAATTTTGCACAGCCTGTAGGGAGAACCTCGGTTTCATTACGCAACGGGAGGTCTTTGGAAATGATCCACTTTGCACAAATGTAGCTAACAAATGTAGCAAGTGGACTTTCAAGTATATAGTCAGCAATTTCTTATCTCTAGCAACGTGTCCGCGAAATGGACGAAGACAATTACGCAATCACTGACTAACAATCAGTAGTAACTGCACAGAGTTATCAGGATTACAGCGTGACTCCTACGGTGTATGAATTAATATTAGATGCCGCAAAGAGAGTGCGTTTACACGTAATCACGAATGCTCCTCTGCGAAATTATATCGAGCGAAATGGCAGGAGAGGCGTTATCGGGACGATCGTATGTTTGATTTACAAGATGCTCGAGAAACCGTGCGCGCGAGCGCGTGCATCTCACACATGCGCATTTCTCGCGTGTAACACAGCGGCAGATAGTTATTCGATACACGGCGTTAATTTGTCGAAAGCATTCGCGTCAGCGGCGCGAGAGTGAATATCATTTGAATGCATTAAGCATTCCTGCGTATATACGCGCTCTCGCGTAGTTAAGTAGCGCGCGCGTGCACGCGGCCGAGATCGCGCGCGCTCGCGCTCGCGTTCTTCGCCATCGAAAGCCATATATTTCAGATACTGCGTCTTCCGTGTCTGATTCGAAAGATAATCGAGTCACGCTTAACACGCTTCACTTTACACGCCGGGCATTTATGCGCGCGGTTACAACATAATTATGGCCGGTGATCGTCCACGATAAAACTGATCTGCAGCGCAAACGAATTTCAATGTCAGATTTATTCCGTCGAAAGGGGTGCATAATTATCTAGTAAATTGTTCATTTAACATCGAGAGATAATTTATAGCCGATATGTCATATATATATATATATATATATATATATATATATATATACCTGCAGAAGAAAACACGATAGAATCGTGTACGCTATGATTCATGTATTAAACTCGATGACATATTTTTCCTAAAACAAAAAAAAAAAAAAAGTAAATTTCATCATGGTTATAAAAAAAGAACAAGAAATTAAAAAAAAAAAATATTTTGCAACATTAAAACCTCGTCCAAATCTAGTACCTCAATGTTAAATATTCAGTTGAGAACCATCGATACGTCAGTAAAAACGGCGATCTAAATTCAGTGAAATAAACATTCCCCGAGGTACAGTGAACCCTGCGGTTACTCTTTCACGGAATAAAAATGTCAGCGCACGTCTGCGGGCAATGGTAGCGTTAGGTCGAGGAAGAAATTGTGGAGGAATACCTCCTGCTCATCTCCCATGCGCGTGGTTACAAGGAATCGTCTCGCAGAAATTTTCGTAAGACGGGCCTGTCGGAGACATTGATTGGCGAGCGACGAGGCGCGCGGTCGGTCCGAGCATCGGTCGCTTCAGCGTCGACTGAATGTTTTTAGGATGGTAGATAGGAGCTCTCATGCATATTCAACGGCACTCTCAACTCCTCCGTCACAGGAGGGAAAGAACCACCCCGCTCGCCCGGCACACCCCTTCGGCTCCCTATACCTCGATAGAGAAAGGAGATGGGATAGAGATGGAGCGACGACTGTTCGGATGTATAGACGAGTAAGAGAGAGAGAGAGAAAGAGAGACAGAGTGACACGGAAAAAGCGAGAGAGAAAGAGAGAAACAGAGAACTGACAGGGAGAGGAAAGGAGTTTGTAGGGGTGCTCACGATTTCCTTCATATTCTACGTCGGCTTTCGTCGGCGGTCGAAGATAACCAAGCAGCGGCGACGTCTACCAACGATCCCGGATGACGATCGCGCGCGCACGAGATTATCCCAACTTCCTAGAAATACCAGGGAATGACAAGTGAATCGTACCGTACTGTTCCGGACAACTTCCGTCGTCGTTCCACTCTTCGATCGTTGCTTACGCTTTTCGTCGTTATTAAGTTTGCGCGAATTCAGGTCAGCTTCGACGAAAGCGAGGAAACTGCCGTCTCCGTGACAGTTCAATCGAAATATCGAAGATTTTTCGTCAAATCGCGGCAATTATTTTTTGCGAAGAATCACGAAGACTCTTAATGCGTCCAGTATCGAAATAAAACGCGAGATTTATATCGACGGGGTCGCCGCAATCGAATGTATTTCGATGAGGCATGTGAAGCGCTCGTACGTTACCGTTGTCGAGGAAGACGTCTAGATCGGAGAACTAGGGTGACCTCGTATATCCGCGCGGCGGCTCGTGGCGGATCGCGTGGTTGCGATAGCGCGCCTTGACCTCGCATTGAGTCCGATTCTCCGATAAGATACAACGGCGAGTAGACGAAGCTATGGTGTTAAAGCCCAGTGTTCTTTGTGTGTCACTGATGCCTGAACCCGCGATTGTCACGCAATTTCAACTGGCGATAGAAACCTTAGGTCCCGCGTTCGGCTTCGAATAAAAAAACTCATGAATCGGAAAATATAAAAGTTAACAACAATTTGCATTTGAATGCAGCTTCTTATCGATCAATACAAATATAAAATTATTTTACTCTTATAGATTCAAAAATTAGTTGCAAATTAAATTCATAATAATTTTCGAATATTATGTATAAAAACTGTTATAAATAAAATAAAATAATTTTTGCCTATGATATCTAATTTGATCCAGATGATTTAGATTTATTCTCACTATGGAGAGACGCCCTTTAGAATGAAAAGTTGAGGTTATCTGCGAAACGTCTGGCTAGGTGAGGCCGAGACTACTTCCGGATAATCCGATAGTTTTTCACTTGCGGGAAGATTTAACGCTACGCGTGAAAACCATCAAAAACCAGATGTATATAAATACGGCTATATATATTATAAATACGACTATCCGACAAGAGAGAAAAAAAGATGATTACACGAGACGTTTTAGAAAACCACGAGGAAGATGGTTTGATGTGCGTTATGGGAACCAGCTTACGGGGAAGGAAGTGTTCGGTTACGATGGCGATAAATTTCGAACGGAGGATTTCGCGGTTGAGAACTGCGGAAGCGTCGGCTATACAGTCGTTGGAGGCTGAGTCCGTGGCTTCTCCGGGGATTGATATCCCTCGTCTTCCCTTTTGATATCACCCTCGCGAGCTGGCGGGCGGGCGAGTTTCCCCGCGCCAGCCCCGCCGCCACCCTTGTTCATTCTGGTCGACACCCCCTTTGTGCGGGAAAGACAGATCGAACTACCCTGTTTACACTGCGACGCGATGATTTGCCAAATTAATTAGTCCTTCCTTGTCGCTTTGTCTTTCTCCCTTTCTCTCTTCCTTTTGCCGCCGGTCCTTTGGACCAGGAGGGCTGCGCATCTTCGTTTGTGCGTTGAATGGCCTCGACATGTAAAAACCGCGAATAATCTTCGCCGCATAGAACCTGGCTTTCATTAACGACGAGAAGGATGGGCTGCACGGTAATTTCTAACGAGGCTGCGAGCGGCTTCTCGCCGCGAACCGCGCTGCAAAAACCTTTCTTCGGCGTCTCGGTCGTAGTGGTGGTAAGCGTGACATCGAAACGGGATCGTTACCGCAAAAATGAAGTGACCTAATAAAAGAAGCGGAGACGCGCGAGACGAAAAGAATTTGCATTACGGATAATCGCGAAATTTCTTTCTAACTCGTTCGTCGTATTTCAAATATCCGATGCGTCATTAATTTCTGTACAATAATGTACTTTTCTTATAGAATTTTTTTTTTAAATTTGGATTTTCTGAGGTGATTGCATAATATTTCGAATACGAATCATCTGCCTATCATCATGGCGCGATTATAATTCCACAGCTTCCAAGCATCCGTACATAACGCTGCTGTTGACAGAGGAGATAGTCAGTAAAGAATTGTCCGATGCAAGATGAAACTTTGCAAAAGACGTCGTTACGAACCGCGAAATGTTTAACGAAGGGCCGCATCGCGGATGATGCGGACGATAAGCATTTTCAAGATCCCCATTGTTGAGAGGCTGGCGCGAAACGTGATGGAGGATAGAAGGCGCTCGTAAAACTTTGAAGAGTTTCTTTTTCGCTCCGGGCGTCGAGAGTAGGGGCGGTGCCAGCGAAATGAAATTAAACGGGTCCCTTTTTCATCGTCGGAGCATCTCGTTCGCGGTAAAAACGAGTGTGGACATCCGGCACTAACTCCATGGCGACAGTGGTAATGCTGGTGGCGATGGTAGTCGGTCGGCTGAGCTATTGCTGGGTAAAGAGCAGCCAAAATTCTTTGTTAATGCTCGGCGCAGTTTCAGTACAATGTCTATCCGTTACGTATCTCGTTGTTTAATATCATCGCTCGTTATTTTTATATTTTTACTATCGATATTTATTTTTTTACTTTATAATAAATTCATTTCTTTGATCGCTACTCTGCGGCGCGCAACATGATCGTACGAACAGACGTTCCCTTTTTCCTGACATCTTTGTGCTCTCTCATTAACATATTTTACGATCGCGCGAAATGCAACCGCATTGCTGGCGATATTTCACCAAGCGGCATACCGCATACCAACAATGTTTATCCGGAAGAACTGAACGAAACAAAGATTCCTCTCAGTATCTAGGATTTCGCTCGAGGGGTCATTATTTATCGTCAGCTCGAGGAGGGACAACTGCGACGGCGATCAAGATACGGTAAATGCACGTAGACAAACCGAGAATGGAATATACGCGAGGAATCGAGGAAAGAAGAGGATGGCGCGAGTAATCAGACGGATAGATCGTCTTGTTTTCGCGTTCTCGAAACGATACCTATCCTCCTCCTCTTCCTTGTTTTCACGTTGCCTTCTTCTTCTTCTTCCTCTTCTTGGTCTTTAAGCGAACGACAATCGATACCTGGCGAGGCTAGGCGGTGAGGCAGGCGAGAAAGAGAGCCGCGCGCGCGGCAACGGGGGCGAGAAAGCGAGAGGGTGGAAAGACGGAGGGAGGGGGTGGCAGGGTGGCGCCTCATATTTTGCTCATTAGCGTCAGCATCGTCGTCAGCGTCGGGACGCCCTCACTTGGCGCGCGCGGCACAGCTAAGGGTGGAGAGGGACCATCCATCATCTTGTCCTCCGTTTCGCTTACCTTCCACTCCCCTACTCTCTTCCTCCTCTTACTCTTCGCTCCTCGGTCGTTTCCGATCTCTCGCAGCCGCGAACTCTCGCGTTTGTCCTATCGACGATCCTTGAAAACGCTCGCGACGATGAACGGCGCCGTTCTTGTTAAAAAACGAATAGCAAAATCGCTTCGACCAGAGTAAACGATTGTAAATTATTTCAACAATTCTCCGACGATAGAAAATTATATAATATTTTAAGTACTAGTAATAGTTATTGTGAAAATTTTCAGTAACTTGGAGAAATTAAGAAAATTTGTTGAGTGAAACCGTTTACCAGAATGAATATTTCGTAAAAGTGGAGCAACGGCGTTCTTTTACTTTCTAAAAGGAATCATCCGCGCGTTTTCGTTTCGCGAGGGACGGATCATTGCCTATGTTTGCGAGGTGATTATGGAAATGTTCGCGCGCATTTCGCGAATCGGCATGAAACAACCGATTCGAAACGCGATTTCCTCGATCGATCGGCGATACCGCCTGCTACGAAATCGCCGCGTGTAATACTCGTATATATCGATGGCTTAGCGGTGGCTATGCTAGTGGTTTCTTCTCACGAGTCACACGGCGCGAACGATGGGCGACGCGCGGTTGCGATTACCAGCAGCTACCTACTTTCGCATGAAATCCGTTTTTAGCGACAGATCGTAAAGCGATTTATGTGTACGAGCGGCTGTAACGCCGATAGTAAACGGTAAACGCACGCGGCAGCTCGGCTGAATCCCCGGCCCCAAACCCGCCGCCGCGGTTAGTTGCCGCGTAAAGGACTTTATTACTCGTACCACCTCGCGTGCCATCTAGTTACGCTTCAATAGAAAAATCATAAACAGCCCTTTTTATACGAATATTTGCCTACCCTCTACGTACGACTCGACCGCGTTTTAGAAAACGCCCATCTTTCTCCGAGAGACTGTCTGTTTTCTTTCGTATCGCCAATCATCGACAATTAAATCCTTTTTTTTTTTTTCTAAGACGCGAGATTAAGATATCAAGATATAAATTATGTTTATGAGAATATTACTATGTGTTTGTAGTGTAGAATCAGATTAATGTAGAATATAAATTGTGTTAATTAGAGGCATGTCCTTGGCACGTGCTTTTTCATGGTATATAATCATTAATGCAAATATATTTAATGCGTAAAATGGTTCAAAGATAAAAATACAAGCACCCATTTGATGTTTAGAGAGATACATTTTTTAAATTTATATCTTTATAGAGAAGAGCGTGTTTTGCGGTTACATCTTGTCATTGTAAGAATTTCTTTAAGGCTGAAAACTATATGTTCAACTCTCTTAGAAAATATCTATCTCGCTATATATTACAAATTATTATTAAATTATATAATTATAAATATGTATAACTCTACGTACTAACGATGTAATTAATAATCGCAAAGAGATTGGCATGTACGATGCGTACTTAAGATTGTTGTAATCGGCGTTCGTGTTGCGCGCATCTTTACGGACGAGCATAATTGATGGCGTTTGATTGGCGAGTAATTACTGACGATTGCAGATGTTCGGCAAACGAATCATATTTAATGCATTTACATTGCGTATCGATAGGTGCAAATACATCTCGATCGCTTTGCGATTGTCTTATCGCGCCTTTGCGGCTTGCCAACTTTGTCATAAATGTAGTTGACAGTCAATGCCGTAGCTCACGCGCGACGCGATTTGCGTGGGATAATGCGTCTGGTAAAACAGGTTGTTGCGTAAGGGAAATTCTAGCATTTGCGCGAGCCGAGAGAGATGACGCTTATAAGTAAATGACACGCGTGTATTACCAGATTTGCCTTCGCGCATCGCCGCACGACGCATCACGATATGTCAGATATTAACCTTGGAATTACGATTGCTTCTAATCGTTCTGTCAATCGTTCTGTCATTGTTTATCGAATTTCCCTTTCAATCGTTACAAGGCTGTCAAAGAATAAAAAAAAATTAAATGTGTTATTATATAAAAAAATTATTCTTATCTAATATTATCTTATTTAAATATAATATTTCTTATACTCACACACACACACACACAGAAAATTGTCAAATTTTTATTGACGCAAACTGAATTTTTGATCTTCATGATACAGAAATACTCGATATCGCTTTTTATTAGAGGATGGATCGAAGTATTCGAATCGATTGTGTTGTTCGTACCTACATAAAACGACGCACACATGTAAAAGACGACCGTGTGCCTGTACATGAGTAACGGAGCGTGTCTTGCGATCGAAGTAGGCGGTCGCGTCGCTCTATCCGGTGTTCTCGACTTTCGGTACGCTGAGTAGCAGCTTTTTATACCTCTCCGCCTTTACCTGTCCCCATCTCACGTCCGTCGCTCGTCGAGTGGCCCGGAGGACAAAACATGGACCTGAATGTAAAGTCCGAAAAACCGTCGCGGTGGACAAGCTGATTTTGTTGAAACAGAAACGGCGGTAGTCGACTGATGTTTTTATAACGGCAAAATCGGATGGGAGGGGCATCGAATTTCTTGCATACAATGGCACAAAGTCGTTTCTTTTTCTGTTTAACGAACGATTGATTTAACGATTGATATACATTTACAAGCTAAACGCTTTATTTTGATACGCAACGAATTAACATAAATAAAATCAAAAGAAAAATTAATGATGGAACATTATCTCGTTTGAAACATCTGGGCCTTAATTCAAGAAAAAAAAGACTGTGAGTTTTTATAATATTGTAATAAAATTAAATGGCATCCGCTATTATCTTGCCAGATCCTTGAATATCCAGATTTCGCGAGGAAAATCGTGATTCGAGCTCTCGAAGCGAATACACCGTGTTTCGTTGCGTTTCGATCATCGAGTTGCCCGTGTCGATCACACGCGTATAAAATTCGGCATAGTAGACGTGGAACGAAACAAAAAAGGGAAAAAGGACGGGATGGCGAAAGGCGGCGACAGACGAAAGGGTGCGCTGAGAAAAAAGAGATCGAGAAATCTCTCTCTTTCTCTTGTGCACATCAGCGCGCGGAGAACGAACAGTGACAGAACGAGATGGAGTGACTAAGAGAGGGGGAGGGGGGGGATGGCAAATGCGTTGGAATGGGACATATACCCCTTCGTGCTTTTCCTCCCCGCGTTATGCGGAAGAGGGGGCGTACAGGCACGGTGCCCATGGAAACGCGCAGGCGCCTTTTGCCAAAGACCCTCGGCCCTTCGACGAGTTCCCGTCTCTCTCTCTCTCTCTCTCTCTCTCTCTCTCTCTCTCTCTCTCTTACTTTCAACACACACACATATTCTCTTTGTCATTTCTCTCTCACTCTCTCCCCATCATGTACCTTTACTTTCCCTCGCTCTACCTGTCTCTCTTCCTTCCATCCTCTCGTCCTTTCACTATCTATCTGCCCGTCTATCTGTCTTCGTCTTCATCATTTCTCATCCGATTCCCTCCCTTCCTGCCTCCCCCTTATGGCCGCCTGCTCTCCGTAATACGCACTAAACACCCCATAGGCCGCGTGTAGGCTTTACGGGGAGTGCACGCGCGTGTTTACCCTTCGGGCGCAATACCGCCCAGGCGTTTCGGCGCCGATAACGCCTTGGACCTTGCCTTGAAGAGAAGAAACAACGCCATGACGTCGATCGGAATAACGCTCGACCTGCGATCGGGCGTCTGCCCGTTCAAATATCCGAAGGTTATCGATGGATCTCGCATCTCGCCACTTGCATGCGTTCAGGATTCCGTTCAGGAAAGCGTTCAACGTTGATCTGGAGCGTGATAATATAACACGCGCATGAAACAATAAATGCAATGATCTCTCTCCCCTTTTTTTTTCTTTGACAATATATTACATATATATGCACATATCTTTTGTTTAGGTGAAATAAGCATGATTTCGAATAAAAATTTTCACTTTTGATCTAGTTATTTCATATTATTTTTAGATTAGTCAATTTATAACATTTGTTTGGGTAATTAAATATTTAATTAAATAGATATTATAAAGATATAATTTTGCAAAGTTAATAGAGGTTCCAACATCAAAAACTATTCCTTTTTTTTCTAGTTTTACCTTCCTTACCTTTTTTATGCGTTGTCGAAAATTGCTCGGATATAGGAATATTAATTAATTGATGATTTCTTGATTTATCGAAGAAATTGATTAATGGCGACGAAAGTTTTCTCGCTAGCAATTTAGTAAAAAATAATAGAAAGGATTCCAGAAATCAATACTAGGAAAAATGTACGTCTATTATTATGTATCTACTGTCGCAAATAAAATTTATCTGCAACGCAGAAATTTGAATTCGCCAAAATTATAACGATAAAGACGTGCAGAGTCGTGGTATGTCTCGCCCCAGACGATCGTCGATCGCGAGATACCGAAAGGTGAACGGCTTGGTGGAGAAACTCGTGGCGCGAACGAGTGTGTGCGAGCGTTTGACGGGCGTTTACAGGCGGTGAGTGCGTACGAAGCGTGCGTGAACAATGCCAAAGAATCTAGGTGCCACGGGGCACCGTAGCACGTAAGCGAGATAGACCCATAAAAATGCTAATTCCTATCGACCGACCGGGCGCGCGACGCGACGGGTCGGGAGGCTGCCGCCATCGCCACCGCTCACTTGCATGCCATTAGCCCACAGACCTCGACAAACGTAACTCGGTGTTACATTGACGATGTATCTGTTTCTCTCTCTCTCTCTCTCTCTCTCTCTCTCTCTCTCTCTCTTTCTCTATCTCTTTCTTTATTCATTTGCTTATCTCTCTCTCTCTCTCTCTCTCTTGTTTTCATCATTTTACCTTTTAATTTTATTCCGCCGATTGAAATCGATAGATCCATATATCGGAGTCGAAATATTACTAATATATTGTTGACAGTCGCCAAACTTTTTTGGCTCTTCGGGAACGTGGTAAGGGGAGAGGGGGGGGGGAGAGTCGACGACAAGCACGACAACGACAGAAGCGAGACTAATCTCTGTTACGAGCGTCGTGGATCGGATCCATCAATCTAGATTATAATTAATTGATAGCGGGAGCCGTCCCTCCCTCCCTCCCCCCTGCGGTGGGTGGCAGCCACATCGACGGTATTCCTATATGCCAAGGTCTGGCAGTGTATTGCACACCGGGTATTAGGGGGTGCACAGGGGTGACTGTCGGTCTGTCTGTTGTCGACTCTTTATCGCGCCCTCGGTGAGTCGTCTTATGCATCTTTCATGAGGCAACCATCCAAGGGGTCCACGCCATTCGCCCCGTAGTAGTACGTAACCCGTACTTTCTCCATCTTTCTCTCGTCCTCTTCCATCCAATTCCTCTTCTTCTACGTCGTACGTAGATATTGCGGAAAATGCGCGGGGCAACAGGAGAGGATGGGTGTAGGAGCGATAGTGTGCGTTTTACACACGAGATCGTTGACGCGTATTTACATAGGCGTACACCAGCATACACCAGAACCGGTAGACATTACTATAAAATCCGCGTTTGCGCCAACCCTTTCGTTCCTCGATTTTGTTCGTTCTTCGTCGTCGTCTATCGAGATCACGTCGCGTCGGCTCGTTCTCACAGTCGCGGAGAAAATTTCTCTTTCTCTTCGCCTCCCTCCCTTGACCCCCTCGCGACCTTCCGCCAGAAGTTTTCGGATTCTTGAATGCAGACGCGCGTACCGCGACCGAATTCGAATCACGTTACTCACCGAGTCATTGATAGGTCGTTTGAAAGAGGAAGATCGTGTTACGGGTTTGTCATTTTACGATTTCTTCTCTTTTCCTCCTTCTCCCTCTCTTCCTTCCCCACCCCCAAATATCCATCATTCGTTCGCAAGAAGGCTAAGGAAGGAGCAGCGCGATCGTTCGTTCGGTTCAAGCACCTCATTTACGAGTTTTACAAAATAGCATCGAGATTGCTCTTTCTTTTCATCGTTTTCGACGATCCGCTATGAAATTAACCGTCTTACATAGAGATCAGTCGCGAGATTCGGGAAATGCTAGACGATGGAACGGAAGAGAACACTTTGCTAGGCGTGCTGGATCAAGCAAATTGCTGTCATCACCCGCAGGTCTTCTATCGAGGTACCGCCGAGGGAAATGCGTAATTATCTTATTACAAGCGCGCAAGCAATGTTGTCTGTATTGCGTTAATGCGTCCGCTTTTTCAATGAAAAATATCCTCCTCCCTACTTAAAATTAATTAAATACCATAAATGTCTTATATTAATATATCACTGATATTTTTAATCAATCATTTGAGTGTGCTCGGATGCTAGAAGGACATGGAGAGAAATTATAAATTAATTTATGATAGTATCAATATTTTTATAGCATCTATAATTTAAAGTTATCTTCGTTTTATTTGCGATAAACTTTGTGAATTTCTTATATTCGAGGGCCATGAATAACGCGATTGCCATATTTTTTTCGAATTCGCGTAATTTCTCGATTCACGCAACCAAACGCTTCGCGTTGCGGCAGAGATGGCTCTTCTTTTTCCGTCAGCTCGCGGTGACGTCGGCGACCATTATAAAAAATGAACACGACGATGGCACATGGGACGGACAAACGGACGGATGCAGGTCTGCGCAATGAGAAAGATGGAGGCCGGGGCGGGAAGACGGGGGAAGGAAGAAAGGGAGAGGACGAAACGGCAGAGGGATGAAACGGGAGAGAGAGAACGAGCAAAAACATATCCGAGAATACGGCCGTGCGGATGAGTTACCGCCTGGCAGATTCCACCGCAGCCGTTGCTACCCCCGGAGGATGACGCGAGCGAGGACGGGAACGGGCCAGGGACGAAGGGGAGTGGAGGGCTGGAGGGGTGGAGAAGGGGGGGGGAGGGAAGGAAGAGGAGGAGGATATGGCGGAGGAAAGGACGACGGACGTAGCGCATTACGCAAACGTATCACGCTATGTGGTCCAACGAAAACAAACAGAGCCCGAGGCTCCGACCCCTTACACCCACCACGCGAGCCACCGCCACCACCATCCTCTTACTTCGTCGTCCGTTGCATAAGTAAATAGACGGCTGCGGTCGTTGTTCGCCAGGTCGTTGCTGCTCTCATTCCCCCTCCCCTCCCCCTCCCCCCCGTCCCCATCACCCTCTCGTCTTTTCTCCATCCCGCTTTTCCAGCCGACGCGGTTTCTTGAAACGAGAGCCCACCGATCTCTCGCCTCGTCGCTTCCTTTTACTTTTGCTCGGAAAACGATCGTTTATAACGATATGGCTTCCTGATCTGTAGTCAAAGAGATATTATGTATTCATCGTAGGTGATTATTCATGATCAGAGACTGTTCTGAAGAATGAAACATTGTGCATCGGGATATGAATTATTTAGACACGCTGGCATACCTGAAAATAGACTTTACGCCGACGTTCGATAACAAAATTCTAGTTTTGCAGTGCAGAAAGGATAATATGATAGAGAGTCTTTGCGAAGATATGGAAAGAAACGACCGATAGTAGAACGAAAGAAAGGTGAAAGAGAGACGAAACTGTGGAGTTTTCTGGTTTTAGGCGTCAGTGGTGGTTGTGTTGGGCTGGGTTCGGTCGCAACTCTCAGAGAGGAAGAGAAAGTGCGAGCGAAATGGTGAAAAAGAGGATGCGCGGTGAAAAGAGAGGGAACAAGAGAACGCGACGTATAGGGGACGATGACGAAGAGGGGAGGAGGGGACAGTAAAGTAGAGAATGGTCGCGAGTGAGGAACGAAAGGGCCGACAAGAAGGGAGTAACGCAGAAAAAGAGAGGGAGTGAGAGAGAGAGAGAGAGAGAGAGGGAGAGCGCAAGAGTAGAAAGGGGCAGGGGAGGCTCGGGAGGGGTAGACGGCGAGCTCGCGCGGGAGAAAGCGATCGATGTTCACCCCCTAACCCTCCGGGCCTCCCTCCCGCGACGTCGTGCAACCCCCGCTCGAGCGGTGGCGGCCGTCATGGCGGCGCATGCAAATCAGCATGGCGCCGAGACGCCCTCCCGCGACCCTCTCCGGCGCGCTTGCCCTGTATATGTGCATAGGTACATACAGGGGGACGCGTGTGCACGGGCGTGTGTGCGTACTTAGCACGGATGTATGCTCACCACCGGCGAAACCAAAGCATCGACCGAGCGACCGACAGACCGACAGGCAAGCAGACGCGCAGGGACACGGGGTAGGTATTCCGGGGTATGTTTCTCGTCCTGTGTTTCGGCATACCTATCCGAAAGTTATCGACACGCACGATTAGCATGCGAACGCGATTTCGGAAAAAGATCTCTATGTTCTCTCGCATCCGATAAGGACGATCGATTCGAGCGTTGAGAAGAAGAGGGGGGTGGGGGGAGGAGGGTTGCCGCAGTGTTCCGATAAAGTGAACCGATAGGTGGTCTAATCGACCACTTCACTTTACGATTGCATCGATGAAATTCGTTCTCATTTGTCAAGGCAAATTTTGATGAAGTCACGCGAAATTGATTTCATGGCGTTGCGACATTACAAGATAAATCTTTTTAAATTTTGTGATGGGAAATATATATAAAATGTATATATCTCGCATTTTTTTTTAAGTATATACTGTACTTAACATTATAATTTCTTTAGATTTTTCTTTATTCTTTTTTAATGTACGATAGATCTTGTCTATTTGTTTATACAAGTAGAAATTTTTGCATCAACATTAGAAAAAAAGCATAATCTATTGTACTATGTACTATGTGATAATCGAGTTAAAAATTATATTCGAGATAATTACATATCAGAATGTGCCTATTAGACTTATTACTATCAACATTCACATATTGAACCATTAACTTCAAGAATGAGATAATTGTATGGTTAAAATCCTACGCTTGTATAATACTATTTAATTCTTGACTTTTTTAAAGATAGATATTACGATACTCTTGTCTGATATTTCCATAATTTTCATATTAATGAGGGAAATTAGAGACGGAAGGATCAATGCCTCGTGATAAATAAACGTGACGAAATATAAACGATAAATTAAAGGAAGAGAGCGATTTGAAAATAATTGTTCGATAATCCTGTAGAAGATCCTCGATGTGGATCTTCGATCGCGCATTAAGGGCTCGTGAGACAACCGAGTGCGCGGTTAGAACGAAGGGGAACGATAGAACGTGAGCACGAGCAAGCGAGACAACGGCCACCGCCGGCGCATTTGAATACGCGCGAATAAATGCATAATAATTAGGTCAGTTTTGCTAGTCAGCTGATTCCGTGCCGCTAACGTGCAGGAGGGCCGAGGTTAGGCGTCAACGTCGCGCGCGGGTCTTACTTTCGTTGAGTTGTAACTATACGTCGCGTAGTTTCCACGACGCAACGCGACGCGCATGTGGGATTAACCCCCGCGAGCGTCGCATCGTCGAAAATGGCGTCTAAGGGGCTGTACGCGATAATGTTTTCGGTGGCGCAGTCGTTGACGTTATTGGAAGACGATACTTGTCGATTGGAATTCTCATTTAAAATTGAAAATTAAAAATTTCAAGGTTGTTGATAAATCTTTATAGGAAAAAAATTTTTTTCTACAAAATTTAATAAATTATAACTTTTAATTTAAATTTAATAAAAAAATTTCTCTTTCTTTTTGATAAAAAGTTAAGTGTGCGTAATGGATATTTTTTTACTACATATGAATATATTTTAAATATTTCTTTACATTATCTTATCGCAGTTACAATATTGGAGAAAAGATCTGTATCTTATAATACGAAAAAATTTATTTATTATGCACTTGGCGCTCGAGGCTACCACTTCTTTTTATATTTAAACATTGGCATGCAATTTTATCGTGATGCTTATATAGCGATAGTAGTAAAGCCCAAGCGAACGCTCGATTTTCATGTCGAAGTCATTATCGCGGGAGAAAAAAGGGTTGAAAAGCGAATATATTTCCGAGCACGGGTTATTAGTACGTGGAACATGTCGACATCGGAAAACGAAAAAACACGATCTCGGGGAGGGAGGGGAGGGGGGGGAAGGGGTGAGGAGGACAATGAGCACGGAGGGGAACGGAAGTGGAAATGTGTTGTAGCGAGGAGAGGGTCGATTGGCAACGTAAAATGTCGGCTGCGAGGATTGACGACCGCGGCGGATAGATTTTTGTTTCGATTTAATTATCGTAACGCCAGGTAAATGGCTGCCTCCTGTCATTTTGTTTCCCCCGTTTATTTGTCCCGCAATTGAAGTCTCTCCTGTCCCACGTGAGTGTACATGTAACGTACAGCTCGGCCGAGCAAGTCGTGGACTATTACGGTATTATATTTACGACGCGATCACGCTTACGCGACGTGAATGTTAATTGGATAAGTAGTGGTCGAAGAAGACAGCGATGTCCATCGCGAACAATAAAAATTCCTTTTCGTATTCTCAAGAATATAATTTAAATTTTGTTTTTATTTATTCTCTGGTGTTTTTTTTATTTTTACATTATATTTTTTGTAATTTTTTTCTCGCTAGAAAATATTTACGACAAAAGTGAATAATATTTTGCAATATAACATTTATGTAACATGGCTCTTCATTTTCAGAGAATACTCTTTTCTCTCTCTCTCTCTCTCTCTCTCTCTTTAGATATCTTTGATAAAAGTTTTTAAATACAAAATTTTCACTCGAAAATTCTCTTTTCTAAGATCTTAATTGCTAATTAAATTTTGCAATAATTTCAATAATACTGTGACGTTTCACTCGCGATTGCTGTTTTAAGCAAGCAGTGTATGATTGGGGGCCGGACACCTTGTAAAGAGGCAGTGACAGTACAGAGTGCGCAGCGAAGGAAAGCGGAATAGCAGATGCAGAAAGCAGAGTTTGAGTTGAATTTGAGTCGCAGCTCGTCAGGCAGGGCACGTAGCCGCGGCTTGCGCAGCCCGCATAGCAAATGCCTCGGCAGTCTAGAACCGACAGTCTGTAGCCTCGGGTGGTTTTATGCAGACACTGACCTTCGTCCCGGTCCTCCTCCCCGTCGCCCCCCTCATCGCCCCCGCTGGCGCGCATCGCGCGCGCGGCTCCGCCGTCGACGTAACGGGGAAAGTTTCAAATTCGGGTGCAAGGCCACCGGAAACCGGGTTCACCCTCTGCTACGTTACAGGCGGAAAGATTCGCGTCATTGTTGCGCGCCTTTTTCATTTTCTTTCTCTCCTTTTTTTTTCTCTGACAGCAGACATACACCGCACGCTGCGCATCCGGTTCACACTCTACGCTTGACATTAAACGCCGCCAATTGCTGCTTATCATATTTATCGGAAATTGACGCGCGACAGGGATGTTTTGATAGCGAGATCTTTTGCATTTGTGCACACAGTACTTGCTGTCAGATAATGCTGTCATGTTCTTTCGAGCATATTAAAAGAGTTATGCATTCATAGTTATTCAATAACAAAATTCTAGAAGATTTAGATAAAAATAAAGTAGGCAATATAACATCTATTAAAGTTAATTAACATACTTGAAGATTATATTAAATAATTACGTAAGATTATATTAAATAAATTTTACGTTAACATAAATGTAATCTAAAGCTTAATTGTGGAGACATATTCGATAATTGCTTTTGGCAATGAATGCTACTGTTAACATCTTCGTTTTTATCAGTAGTGATCATGATAAATTCACGACGCGATGTGTAGCGAAGATTCGTATCGATCCGTATTCCGAAGTGATGTTCGTTAGCCGTGCAGTAAGACTTACGAGCCTGCCGGGAGCGATTACGGTGATGGTCGACGGTACCGCGGTGAGCCGTCGCTAATCGAATCCATTCGACCCGGCCAACGTCTCGGTCATCGCTATGTGATCGCGACAGTAAATGATTTCGATCCACTCCCTTGCGTGCCGCTCGAGATAAAAAGAGGATGGCGCCAATATAAATATAGTGTAACAAAACATAGCTTTACTGATTGAAAAACATGTTTTTTCATGACGAAATTAGAGACGAATAACAATTAAAGTTATTGTAATTTGTAAATTACGGTATTAATTAAAATATAATATACATTAATAAAAGAGATAATTTTTATTTTAATACATTTACATTGCATTAGTATATTTTTATATTGTAGAAAAATTGAATCTCAGGAATTCACGTTGATTAAGTTTCGAAACATATATGTGTCGGGCGAGGTGCGACGGTATTGACAATCGGAAGAGGAGAAAGGGGGGGGGGGCATGATAGTAAGACGGACAGAAGGGGGTCGGGAGCCGGTACCGTGTGTCTTAAGGCCGCGGTAGTGGTCACCGCACGAGGCATTAGCACACAATCGAAGCAACGGAATCGAATGCGAATGCGGACGTCGGTGGTGCGCAGCCGGGAGGTCGGAGGTCAGACCGCCAACTTGGTCTCCATTGTGTCGGCGGTCGTTCTCAGGTTCTACCTACCGTCTCGCCCTCCCTTGCCATACTCGCCATCGGGCGCGGAGTCCGCGCCCATTGTTTCGCGGCTTCTACGCTTACGAATCAGTTTAAGACGCAATACCACTCTCGGTCAGCTGTGTATTTATTATTATTTCATGCTGGTCGCGCGAGCGGGCAAGAGAGGCAGAGAGAGCGTATGCGCGGTCGTACCCTGATCGGACGTAGGTATTTCTCTTTGTGCACGAGCCGCGAGTTATGTTTTATCGTAACTTCTGTTTAATGTGTATGGAATTATTAGAGAAACTCGCATATTCCTTAGATAGCTTAAAAAAAATAATATTATTTTTTTCACTATTTCATATATGTTTATGCCTTTTTCTTTCTACTATAAGGAATAATATATAATTTAATTTTTTGTATTCAAGTTTAAAAAAAAAAATTAACTCGTGCCCTTTTCACAATGACCAATTTTTTTTTTTATCTGACAAAGACAATGATGTATCGATTTTAAAGACTCTACTCGTCGTTCGACTGAAGGTCCATGAGACCAAACGAAATCGAGGACAAGAAGCGAAATACCGCGAAACGATCGTCTTGTCTCTTTGCCTTCGATCGATAGGATCCATCGGGCAGGAGCGATGATTCGAACGGGATCGAACGGTCGATTCATGAGATTCGAGGACAAGCAAAAACAAACCGGGCCAGACCGCGGCGTTTTCTTATCAGGCTGAGTATTTTGAGCGATGTCTGGAGGAGTGTGATTCAAACAACAAAGATTTTCGTCGACGAGGATCGAAGTTCGTCCGACGATCTTTGACGGATTTAACCCCCATTTTGCGTTGCCCGCCTCGTTGCTGACATCGCATGAAGGACGATCGGAAAGAACGATGGACGATTTACGATGAGTGTCGACCACCCTCGAATCCGACAAGTTTTTACGCGGCATTAATTGGACTCGCTATAAAGTATAAACAACGCGCGCTTCGTACACACGAAGTTCGTTCCCGCGAACCGCCCTGCTCGCGCAGGCTCACGAATCGCCAGCCGAACGAAATAAACTGCGTCTCGATCCTGTATCCCGATTCGAGGCAAAAACTCGTTGTCTCTGACGACCGAGCTGCTGTATCGATTCCATTCGCGGACGGCCGTCGACGAGGATCATCAGTTTGGCCTCGCGCGCGTTTTTGTCCTTGATGGCTTCCAGGAAGGATTGCATGCTGCCCTGCGCGGCAATATGATCCAAACGATGCTCCTATTTTCGCCACTCTCACCTCTGACTTTTAACGCCATTTGTCATTTTTCATCCTTGATCTTTAATATTTTATGATACGACTTCTTTTCACGATACATAACTGTCAGGAATTTGAATCGCATGTATTTACGCTGCAAAGTGAAAAACTGCTCACACAAATCATAAAAACAACGTTAAAATTTTGAGGATGTTTAGTAATATAAATTTAAATCGTATTTTTTAGAAATATATTTTATGGCTATCGTAAAATATATTTATGAAATTTATTTTCGATTTACTTTTTTTCATGAAAATAGCATACATGTAATCTCTTGCTAAGTAGGATTAATAGATATATAAAAGAGTGATATTCATCAAATTTGTTAAAATATGTTGTTATTGAACTTTTCTGCGTATATTAACGGTGCATTATCTTTCGCGATCGACATCCGACGACCGAGACAACGGTTCGATCCTTTGAGATCGCACTAGCGACAATCTTCGAGAGAGCGCGTCACCGCTTGTCGGCTGTCTAAACACACTTTAAAGATTTGAAAACGTAATGGCACCGGGCTTTGACCAGATTTGCATGTCACGGCCGCGCATCATATATCTGGATTTAGCGCCGGCTTCCCGTCTCTCCTCCCCGCTTTGGCGCGATGCGTCGAGGATGGAGACGCGTAGGGACGCCTTCGGGATCATCGGAGAACGTCAGCGTGTACGGCGAAGACAGGGAGAAAACGGGGAGCTCAAATGGAAGACGCGAGGGGGGTAAAAGAAAAAGGAAGGGAAGGCGGATACGTGTCAACGGGATACGCGGGGAACATTAACACCGCCGGATTATCCAATGAACCGGAATGTGATTTACGGATCTTTCAGCGGGTTGGAGGGCTGGCATAAAATCGCGCGCCGACAGAGCAATCGTATATATGTCGCGCCATGTTGCATTTTCAGACTGATCTTTCTAAACAACTATATATCATATATTTTCATGTCTTGCGTTATTATCACATATAATTGCATTTAACAGATAAAAATTATCGTCTACCGTTTATCTGACGGTTTATTATTCTCAAGATATATATATTGAGATTTTAATGTCTATTATCGGTATCATGATAAGAATCGCATCATTCATCTCGCGTAAAATTCATATCGGAGCACGCTTCGGGGAGCCACTTCGCATATATGCATGCGTATATAGGTGCGTGTCCAGGTAAGCGCAGTACGCACGCGTCCACGTGCATAATGGGGATATATAATACACGCGTGTAGAAGACAATGGGTGCATTGTGCAGGTAGATAACGTATATATATATATATATATATACGTATATACGAGAAAGAGAGAGAAAGAGAGAGAGAGAGAGAGAGAGGGAGAGGGAGAGGACAAGAGGGAATGATGACGAGAGGAGGAGATAGGCGGAGGAGGACGTATAGGGCGAGCGTCGTTTGGGCATATTGACAGACTAATGATCGCGTGGAACAAAGGCCAGACCGTCACGTGGTCACGTGGTCGTGTGATGGACCGTTTCCGGCGCGGCGGCGCGCCGAGGCGAAGGCCCGCGCGACTGCATTCAACCCCGGCGGGACTGGGAGAAGCGACTGGCTGCGCAACCGACCGACCGGCAGACGACACGCATCAATCAGCGGGAAACGGAACGACCAGGTGTACCTGCCCCCGGTGTTATTCGGCTCTTCGCGTCGTTGATTCCTCGTGCACGCGCGTCAGCGACAATGGCGAAAAAATTTCGCCGCGAGACTCGCGCTCCTCGCCGTTTGGGAAAGTGATTTCTCTAATTTATTTTCGATCGTATATATCGATTCGAATATTTTTTTTAATTATTCAGAAAATATAGTTATATTATTGTAATTATATCAATTACATTATATTATATTATATTATATTTGTTATATTTATTATATCAGTTATATTAAGTTTTTTGAAACTTTGCGAGAAATATTTAATATACACGCGCATTTTAAAAAGAAGTATGTGAAATATCATAACAATGTTTTATTCATCTGTATTGGTTTCATTGCTTCGCTAATTTATTATTTGTCGTATCATTAAAAAAAATATACCGAAATACCGATGCATTCGTGTATTTAAATTAGCGTTTTGGACGAAGATCTTAATGACGCGTTAAGTGACATTTAAATTTGCCTACATGGGGTCGCGGGGGTGTCGCAGTGGTAAGCTGCCTGCGACGAACCCCTTTGAGCCGATTTCGCAGAGAGGGTGGCGGTCCCGAAGCTATTTTTGATCCTTCGACAGGGAAAGGGTTGCGCGCGCCGATTAGGGTGGACTCTTTTAAATGCATAAATAATGAGAAGCCTGTTACCGGAATGTCCAGCAATATTGGACCTGAAGTTACACATGCGCGCGGGGTGGCAGAACGGCTTTTAATTTTTCCGCCAAGGTCCTAGATGCGTAGAGAAAGCGAGGCAGGATGCGAGTTAATTAATACGAATTACCGTCTCGACGTCCTAGCTCGGTGGAGATTTCACTCCCACGTTTCGCTTGTCTCGAGTCCCGGGTCACGCGATGGCATTCCACGTTAACTTTCATTTGATGCAGGTGTAAAAGTGGCTGGCGCGGCACTCGTAAAAGCCGCCGCTTGTTAACACGCACTGTACAGTGAGAGAGAGAGAGAGAGAGAGAGAGCTATTTTTAAAACCGATTTTATAATATAACCTGGATCACAAATTTTCTAAATTATTCTTTCTTCTATTTCACAAATATGTCACAAATCTCTATTACAGCAAGATTGAAAAATTTGCATTCAGTTTGGACTCTCGTCAGCTGCGTCGAGTAACGAGTAATTTCTCCGTGTTCGGTGGAGCGATCAGGTGGCATTTGGCGGTTTGCTGGCTCGTTTAGGCAGATACAGAGAGACGTGGTCGGTTGTCGGGAACCTCATTGCGGCGACGAACATGGCGTTGTGGCTCCCTCGAGCTCGCTGGTCCCTCCTCTCGGTTCCCTCCCGCTCCATCAACGTATCTCCCTCGACTCGTCTCTCTCGTTCTCTCTCTTGCTCTTATATTCCACGTTCTCCTTCTCTCTCTCTTTCTCTCTCTTTCTCTCTCTCTCTCATTTCTATATCTGCAAAGAGTGAGAGACAGAGAGGACACAGAGGGCAAAGAGGTTTCAGAGGATACACATATATAGGTGGTACAGAGATAGCGCGTAGAGGGACGGTGCGCGGGCAAGGGAGAGTGGAAGCCGCTAATGAGGCCGTGTGTAATTAGGGAGCTCTCGCGGCCTAATGAAGCGCTTACCTATCTACCTTAGCTACCAACTCCCTTCGGCTCCTTCGTGCCTCCTACACACGCCGACATACACTGACGAATACCTAACCGAGGTCACGGTGAACATCGATGCCGAGCCACAACGTCACGGTTCTTCTTCTTTCTTGCTGTGAAACGAGCATTGAAGAAAAAGAAGAAAACGATGACAACGAGATCAACGACAACGATCGTAACTCTCTCTCTCTCTCGTTTCTCACTACCTTCGGAGCAATACTCGCGCTTTGCAGTCAATTCAGGTATGCCAGGACGACGCAGAGCGGATAAAAAATATATACATTTCCGTATGATACTCTCACATCTTCGATGAACCATTACAGAATTGAAAGAAGTCAGGTCAGAAATGTAGACCCACACTTAGAGAATTTTTGTCATCGCACAGGACGACTTTTAATCAATATGTATAGGCTTGTTAATTTTAGAATTTCGCGTGTAAAGATTAAAAGCAGTATAATTTAATTTTATTATATTGCCCATTCTGTAGATTCAAAAAATATTAAACGTTATTACTCTTCACAATTGAACAAGATATTTAATATCGCGATTAGTTTTCTAGAGATTAAATGTTCCAACAGGATACTAATCAAAACAAGTCTTCTCAAATTTTTAAGTAGTCTACTCTACGGAAGGATTCCTGGGTTAGGTTCATGCGAGACTAAACGTGGGCCCGTTATCTCTCACTTCACTCAATTCACTCGGGAGCGAACGAGATTCATTCTTTTCTCCTCTTTTCGTTCGTCTCGTCCCTATTCTCGTCCTCTCTTCATCTTCTACAATCGCTCGGTAAGACCGGGGAGGCCGCGGAGCGAGCAAGGAGGAGCGCGACACACACAGAGCTGGGGAAGACACGGCTACCGGAATCACGACTTAGCCTTCTCCACTCTTCGCAGATCGGCCCGTTATCTCACTCGCTATTTGCATATTAAACTAACTCACAACGCGCGGCATATTTCAAGCAACGTATCTGCGCGCGTTTGTGCACGCCGTGCAGATAGAGAGAGAAAGAGAATGAGCGCGGAGAATGAACCGATCTTCCCAAAGGGAGAAAGTGGAAAAGATCGAATGTTGTCGACCGAATCTACCGTCTTCTTTTTCTGCCTTGTCCCAGACCGTTCCTCTTTCACGGCTCGGCTTGTTTTCAATATGCATTGATAAACCTGTCCGCGCGCGGTGCGGTTCTTCGATCGGCGACGCGTCGCGGGTCTTGATTACTGACCGGATTACTCGTATCTCCGGGCCGCTCATGGATCATCGGTTCCTTCGGGGCGATCGCCGATAAATTGCTCCGCTCCTGCAATCTTCTTAGCGGACGATCGTCTATCGCAGATACATTCGACCGAGGTGAAAAGAAACCGACTTGTCGAGATTGCAGACGGGTCTTGAGAAATCGCAGAATCTGACTTTGAGTTAACTGCATTCTGCTTTAATCGATACGTACGTGAATCAACGCGCGATCTTCGGGAATTACGTTTTTCGACGTAAAAATTATGCGGTTCCAGCAATATCAATAATTAAAGATCAATAATTAATTTTTAATGACGTTCAATGTTTATCGAGATGGATAAATTTCACTCTCTAATTTTAATCAAATGTCTTGTTTATGAAATAAAATAAAATATTTTTTTAAAACGCTTTTTTATATATTTTTTTTTTTTAGTTTTTGTTAGCGAAATAAATGTCTCCACTAATACACAGTTTTTCTTTTTCTTTCGTCACCATGAATATTACTTTAAGAACTCGACTATTGATGTTTGCGATTTCAGGCATTCGCAAATTGGGTGCCATCTTCGTAAGAGCGAGGAGGACGGGCAGAGTCTGATCCGCGGCGAGACCGATAACTGATATGCAGACACGACCCGGAGTGCCATTATCCTAAGTTACGGACCGACGCGTACATATATATATATAGAAACTTGGCGGCATCGACCCCGTTGATACTCCTTATTCGTTCTTCCGCGCCAGACTCTTTCGCGAGTAAGTAGCCGCATTTAGTCCCTCCGTCCTCCCGTTCGGTCTTTTCGTGGTATATTTGGCTTGAAACCCGCGCCGGCTCTTACTCAAGGGGTTCTTCCTCTGGAAACGGACGGCGATGCCGAGCGGAAAACTGCCTCGCCACGTCGTCGACACATTATGCATTCCTGTAAACGGATCTCGGCCGTTTATTGAATGTTTACTACGCGGCACGCAATGCCGTTTCGGTTATTTACGGCGTGACGGGAAGTAATGGGGCTCCGTGCATCAACCGCCCCCTCCGGCGCTTGCTTCGCCAGGCAAGGGGGGCGAGATACGTAGCACCGTATCTTTCGCGGGAGGGTTGGCGTTGAGTTTCCCGATTGCACGACATCGCGAGGGGAGGACGATAGCGATGATGCAATGCGCCTTCTATCGCTGCACTCGCGTATCGCTTGTTATAAATCGATACGATCCACGGAAACGGACTTATTATAAGAGCGTAAGAGATGCGAGAGTGAATCTCGCTGGTAGATTATTTATTATATAAATATAGCAGACGCTTAATAATGTATCTATATATTACGCTATATTTATATTTATATCTACTAGTAAATGTATATATATATATATATATATATATATATATATATATATATATATATATCCTTCGAAAAGATGGGAAGCTGACTGGGTTGTCTAATCCCTTACATTTTCTATTCTGAAGTCGATATTCCGCTCTGACGAGCGCAGTAAATGCGTAGCGTTACGTGTATCTGTACCTTCACTTATCTTCACCCAACTATCCGTCTGGCGCCGCGCTCTCATTGCTTCTTCTTCTTCTTCTTCTTCTTCGTAACGCTTAAGTGTGGCTTCGTTATTCGCTGTTTATATGCATGTGTGTATTAGTACCTGCAGGGTACTTTGGGCGAATCAACTTTGTCGATTTGGAGAAAGGGGAAACGGATGGCTACACCACACCCCGACAACATCTTAATTCGCGATAAAGGGTATTAGGACTGGAAGCGAACACCCGGGTAGAGAGCGATGTCGCCGCCGCCGGCCCTGCAACTGCAACTCAAGCCTCGATGGGCGGGGGACACGCAGGCCTCTCTCGTTCCGTGTATCCACGGACCGCGACAAGATTAGTATCGCTATTCGGTTACACGCGAAAGAGACACCCGGCTACTCACGGCTACCGTGCGCTTCTCTCCTCAATTATTGCCATCACGAAGAGGCTACCTGGGATCGAGCGATCGAGTTCGAGGCAACGACGTGGCGGTTTGCGTACAGCGGCGATTTAACAGCTCCGGGACTCACTAATGTATTACGAAATCGCCTATCGGCGAGACTCGCGGCGCGGAGAACTCGTTTCTCTCGAGTAGCGAGAAAATACGAGTGTACAAGCTCTCCGACGAACTAGACGTAATCGCCTTAATGACAAAGTATAGCGAATCTTATTAGTGGTCCGCCGCCGTAAAGATGCGTATCGCTCCGAATATGTGGAACACACACACACACACACACACACACGCATACACTATTTTTCTCTCTCTTTCTCTATTTAGCATAATTTATTGAAATCTCTGATAAGACTACTAAATTATATAGCTACGCAATTATTTGTCGTTAAAAAATTAAATGTTTGATGCGATCGGTTCTCGAATTCTCTCGTTAAACAAGAGCTATTTAAATTTTTTCGAGAAGGTGAACATTGATTAGTTCTCCGACATTTGGAACGTTGTACGAATATATGTACGTGTCACAATGCAATCTAAAAATAATTTACTTTATTTATAGATAAACCACTTGTATAACAATATTCGTAATTATAAATTTCTCCAAATATAATGTGTATGTTTTTCCTTTATTAAATTATTGCCGATTTTACGATTTTTTTTTTTTATTCGAAACTAAACTAATTATTAATTCGTTTCAAGCTATATTTATTTTCGGTTAGCATAGAAAATCGATCGATGCGGTTGTTATTATACTTGCGGAGAATTATCTAATTATGATACAGTTTTGAATTCATGGTGTTCGCTTTCGGGATTTGAAACTAATTTCTCTAATTTGGCAGGCAAAATTTCTCACTTTTTTTACACGATGAACATGTTATTTGAACAACGTTATTCTGCAAGATATCAATATCAAGCCTATCTTACATTAATTTAAATATAAATATGTTTCCAAAGTTTAATAGCCTCTATTAATACGGACGTCGTGGCGATTGTGTTGTATTTGATACATCGGACATACATCGAAGGTGCATAAATCGTCTCGAATTGTATAATATGTGCTCGTGGCGATGAACTCGGCGAGACGGTGCGTCGATGGCAAAGGTAGACAGACGCGAGTTGGCAGGTACACATGCACACATAAGTATATATAGTATATAATATAATACTATATGTGGAGTGAATTGAGAGAGAGCGAGAGGAGAAAGCAACGGGGTGCGGGCAAAGAGAGAGAGAGAGAGAGAGAGAGAGAGAGAGAGAGAGAGAGAGAGATAGAATGTGCCTATTAATGACGCACATGCGTTAACACTGGGGCACGCGCGTTCACAATATTATTTATTATTTATGCTAAGTTATGCGAAGCCAGTCCATGGATACCATAGGTTGGCCAGCGGCCACGGTCTGCCGTACGTCTGTCGGTACCGTCATCGCCCGGCGTATTTATATCAATTACGTGTCGTTCCCGCGGCTCGGATTATTATGTAAATGGCTGTTCTGTCGCGTCGCGGATGTCAGCGATCGCGTTTGCGCACCTCGGCATCGTCAAACGTGTGTTGTAAGCAAGCGCCGTCGATGCTTGTTCGTCGTCGATTGTCCAATTTTGTCCGCGTATTGATCGAGGATCGCACGAAGATAATTCGCATAATCTGGTTACATAAATCGGAACGCATTGGTATCGCAGTATCGGGATTAGTTTGCTTCATTTCGGCACGTATAATTGTTGTCAAAGGGACGGCGAGGTGGAAATTTCACGAGTGGTTTAAATGTATGTTTAGCGTGGACAGATTTTGTACCAAGTACAGACCGCGAGCGTATCAGGATAATGATTCGTTCGAGTTTGTGGCATGCAGTTATTGAAAGATTAGCGCGGAGGAAATTCGGCGAGTGGGAAATTCGAAAATACGTCATCGCGCCAGGCGTTTAATGCGAGGCGGGCCAGGAATTTGTTACCGCGCGATGGAAATCACTCGGCGTAACTTCGCTTCATAAATACTGCAATACTGCTAATATCGTTGCGAACTGTTACATATGTATTCGGATGTAATCTCGATTCCGCGCGCGGGCTAAAAACACCCCGGCGAGTGTAAATATTTATGCGGCCGCCGTTAAACACTTCGTTCGCGACGGGACAAGCACGCAGCACTTTTTTTTTCTTTATCGGAAAAAAGATATCTCGCATCGGTATACTGATAACGAGACGTTAAAAAAAGAAGAAAAAAAAATATGCGTGTGTTTTTTTTCTTCCTGCCACCACGGGAAGAAATAAATGGTGTACTTTATTTTTAGTACCTAGCAGTAGACGTTAATAATAATAATATGCAGCAGCAGATGTGAGATAAAAATGAAAATAATAAATAAAAATGATGATGAGAATGATAATAATAATTGAGCAAAATAACACAACACATATACAGAGAAACTAGGAATATATAACAAGATTGTTTATAAACATAAAAATATAAAACGTAAGCATTGTTATTTAGAGTCGATCTGCGGATCTTTTGCGAAAGAAAAGTTTGGAATGCGAGATCGGGATTGAGGCGGATGAGCAGATATGAGGTTCGGAAGCCTATCGGTCGAACGACAAAGCGTAACGGCTCTCTCGGCTCCCGCGGCGCTTTTCGGTTTTGATAAAACGCCTAAACATCAATCGGTTTCGAAAACTGCTCCATAATTCGAATTTAGCGTACGGGCGGGGAAAGTTTCGTCCGCGTGCAGCGCGACGCGGGCCCTCAGGGACGTCGGGGCAATAGATGACCGGTGCGGTTCGGGCGGAGGTCGAGAGCGCGGGGGTAAAGGGAGAGGGAGGGGTGCGAAGGGTGAACGTGGGAGGAGGGTGATGCATCCGCTGAATATGTATGAGGCTCGCGACACCCCGTAGCACACCGAGAGACGACCCGAACCACCACTATCTGTGGGTGATAGTGGGTATGCTGTATGTCTCGCAGGGGTCTGCGGGCGAACTGCGTGGCGGAGAGCGGTGGTGGAGGCGAGAGATGGCGGGGGCTATGTCGGTGTTTCGGGGGGAGGATGGGTGGCGGTGCTGTGGCTGCGAGAGCTTATATCGCAAGAACCAACCCCAATGGAAACTCAAGCCTCGGAGGAGCCTCACCCATCATGCACACTCCCGTGCTTACCGGTCGCTCGTACTCTCGATCTCTCTCTCTCTCTCTCTCTTTCTCTCCCGCACATCTTCTCTTTCTCTTTCACGTCGTCTCTATCTCGCTCTTTCTCGGTTTTACTCCATCTCCTTCGTCTCCCGGATTCCCATCCTCTCCCATAACCCAACGGTTCCATCGCCTCCTACACTCTATCCTGGATAGCACTCAGCTCCAGAGAAACCGTCGTGCTATCTTGGGAGACAAAGTTACGTCGTAATTCCTTCGTGAACAGATGCCGATGCGGTGCTAAGACGACATTCTCACTCTCCACCACCACCTCCTCCTCTTTGTGACTATTCACACTCGACAAACGCCGGATTTTGATTACTTCGAGTACCCTGAAGTACGAGGCTAACGATGATATTAGATGAAAAAAGAAGCCGTATTAAATAAGTCTTATCTTTAACGAAAATTTACTTAATATTCCAACGCGCTCTTTACTATAAAGAACCGTGACCATCTATCCGAGAATTATTTTGCGTGCAATCGCAAAAGATAAAATGTCATTCGACGAGGGGTTGATCCGGCGATGAGAGTGGTATAATATATATGATCCACTAAATAGGGACGGCTGTGCGTGAGCGACGAATCCCACAAGACAGCATGAGATATTGCCGGATTAGGACGCATTATAGTTTTAAGCTCGTACCGTTAAAAGCCGCCGGTTCTCATATTCCACAAATAATTCATTTGATGTAAGCTCGTTTGGAAAGTTACCGCGCGTACGCATTTAAAAAGTTAACGATGCGAAATCGGATGCTCCGTTAACTTACGACAAACGCGAGAGGTATAAACGAAGGACTTATCTCTCATCAAATCTCGTATCAAATAAAATGCTTACTTATTTTTAAGATCTGTGTGTGTTCAACTAAAATATAAAATCTTTTGCTTATAAAATATCATAATAAAATGTACCACGATAATTAAACGGGGTAGAACTTTAACAAGGTGTCCAAGCGAATTGGAAACGTGCTTCTTACAATAAGTAAGATGTACGGTCATAACCCTTTTATTTCGTGCGAACTCGTGCGCGATAGCACGGCTCGTTGAGCGCCACTGTTTTTCCGAGGGTTGGAATCGTCGTTGCCGGGCGTGAGGAAGGGTTGCTCTAGACGGAAATGCGTCTAATGCTCTTTCTCTCTCATTGTGTTCGAACGGGTAGAGTTATAGCACGGAGGGTGAGGACGACAAAGACGTTGCGGATTGAAACGAGACGGAGTTCGCGCAACCGTGGCGATAATAAACCAGACCGGCCGCGCAATAAAATATATCCGAAGCAGAGGCGACGACTCGTTTAGGCAAAGAGAGGGAGCGCGCTTCATTACCGAGTCGAAGTTCATCGCTAACCCCTTAGACCCGCGCACTGCCTGCTCCGATGTTGGGAGGGCGGGCGGTACGACCGACATTTGCCGAAAAATCCTCGGATAATTAACCGTTCCACGGGGATCTCGGGTATGCGAGCGTTCAATGAGCTTGGAATGCCCAACAACTTCTTTATTCGCGAGAAGGTTCGAGGGGGATCTCTTTGTCGATGCAATTTCTCTGATCTGTACTAATTATCGTCGAATAAAATTTATCCTAGATTAAAAATGACAAATGTAAAATATGAAAATTGTATATATTTTTACACGTTTTTGTTCTGTTATTTTTATTTTTATGAAGTTGTGCTTGAAATCGTTATTAAAAAAATTTATTGTTATACTTAAAATATTATTATATCATTATTAAATTATTAAATCAATATTATGAAATTGTTATTAAAGTTGCAGCACAATGATAATATTGTAATTATGTAAATGAAAAAAAGTAATTATATAATTTTTTTTGCGAATTTTTTTAATAATAAACGAATGAAAGATTAAATTAAAAAATTGGAAAATAAAGTAAATTTTAATTCAGAAACGAAGGCGGTAGCTGGCAATAAATCACCTTGCAAGTGGCGAAGCGGTAATTCACGTTGAAGAGAGTAAAAACGGAGAGAAGGTTGAGAAAGAGAGGAGAACGGTTTCGTTTGAACGACAAACATCTCGGCGCACACAACGATCTTGGCAACAAAAATCCACTCGGAAAGCACACGGACCACGAGAAGAAAAATATAACGATCCGCGGAAGGAGGAATAACGCGCGAGTTTACTACGTTCTAAAAGTCCCATAAACCGCCGTACGTCAAACTTTTCAATTTTATGTCTCAGCATTTCGTTCCTTCCTCGTTTCGCCACTTAGGGTCGTGACCGAAAAGATTTCTCGAAGAAGAAATGAGAAACATACGATCTTATAAAATGATGAAGAATTTGGACAGTATATACACAAAATAAATAAGGATTTGCTAAATTATTATTCCGTTTCCTTCAATTAGAAAGATTCTCGCGATTTTTACCGCAGCGGGCGAAATCCCAAGCCAGTTCGCAGTCGGCCGTTTACGCGATCTACCCACATGTGTCAGTATTATACAATGTGTCCCCATTAAATGTTATCGATGCTTTCAAAGAAACACAATTAAACCGTCCTGGAAATCCAACGCCCGTTTCGCGTTCACACGTTCCGTTATTGAGCGCCACGTTATCCCGGTACGAGGTGCCAATGACGATCATGGTCACCAGACATCTCCGATGACATCTCCGGGGCGTTGCGTCACAGCGCGAAAGATAAGAATCTAAATAGAGATCAGCGTGATCCTTTGAGCATATAATTTCGTTTCCGATGCGGGGACAGCTGTCACACGATCGGATGTTTGGACGCGAGAAAGGAGGCGGGGTGATCGTCAACGCGGATGATTCGTTCCTGCACTTTGATCGTAGATTATGTTACTTATGTCGACGGACACAGGGGTGTCGATGCGAGAAAAAAAAAGTTCGTTAGGTTTCAGCGAAATCACATCACGATATCCCCGCTGCGCAGCGTATTTATCATCGAAGCCAGAAGAGAAAAAATTTTTATGCTACAAAATATTTAATGTTTTTTTATATTAATTTTGCAATCGATTGACTATCATAAAGAAATATCGATATGAATTTATATTAAAATAGCATGTTACTATCAATTACGATTTTCTCGGTCCTGTGTACGATCTTGTAGCATAAAGCTCACGCAATTATAAATAAGTACCTGCCGAGCGATGTGAACGAGAATCGAATGGCTGAAGCATTTGATATGCTTAAGCAAATGGGGCGCCCACTACGTACCACCTTCGGTATAATGAAACACAGCTTACGATGGGACAGCGATACGAAGGGAGAAGGGGGTTCCAGGATGAGAGGCGGCAAAGGACCAGAAGGCCGTGTGATGTATTTGTAAAAAGGTGTCGGGTTGGAACTAAGGAGACCCGCTCCAGCGGATGCCCCGAGGGAGCATAACCGGCAGCGGCGGTGGCGGCGGCGGCGGCAGGGAGGTAACAGATAAAAGAGAATCGTATAAAATGGGGTGCGCCACGGGGGGAGAGAAGGGGGGGAGAAAGGGGGAGGGAGGCAGTCAACGTGCGCGAGGGACGGGAGGTGCCCGCCGATGCCCGTGGGGCACCCCGAAGGTGCGGAAACCCGGGGGACGAGCGCCAACGCCATTTTGCAGCTCTCGAGGTTGCGATCGGGCGACGAAAAGAACGAGATAGAGGCGGCAGAGGGAGAAAGAGACGAAAGCGAGAGAGTCTCGATCTGATCTGTCAAATTTCATTTCACGCTTCTGAGAGCGGGCGCGACCAGCTCGATGGAGCCAGATACGGATCTGCCGACACCTACTAGCGGTCCCTCGACGTAATCCGCCATTATCGTAAAGTCCGCTTAATCGAGATATAACACTTTAAAAGAGAAAGTTGCCGTAAGTTGCAGAGTAAAATTGCATTGACAAAATATAATCCGTGTAAAAAAAAAAAAAAAAAATAGAAAGAAATCTGTGACTCTTAAACGTTAAGATTAAAACGTGTCAATTACTAGAGATACTAAATGTGCGATATGCTAAATTAATTTCGAAGTTACATATCTTTTTTATCTTTCGGCGTGGAATTGTGAAATGCACGAGAGAAATTTGGCCGCGACACAGATAAAACGATCGCGTGTGTAAATACCCGTCCGAAATATTAAACAGAGGCAAAAGCGCGGCGCGCACGAGGATAGTTCCAGGTTGAGTCGAGCCTGCCTATCGATCGTCGAGGACCTTGATGCGTCGTATCGTTCTGGCGTTTGTACGGTCGGTCGGTCGGTCGGTCTCATGCTGAAAGCTTTGTCACTCGAAGCACGTACTCGGGGCAAAGACCGACGCCGCAAGCTCTCTCCGCGTCTCCGTTTCCCTCTCTCTCTCTCTCTCTCTCTCTCTATCTCTCTTTCTCTATCTTTCTCCTGTCCGATTGCTCGCTCTCACTTGCTCCTCTTATCACCCGACCTTTCTACAACGCCATTGTATTCCGCCACGGTGGAACCCTGTATATTCCTTGATGCTATGGATTTTCCGAAAGCGTTTCGCTGCTTCGCGAACCTCGCCCCTTTCCAGGCATGCCTCCGCCAAACTTTTCACGATAAGCCAAACTTGCCTTCCACAAAAATAACGTCGAAAGTATCACCACCGACTGTCGACCAAAACTCGCCAGTAAATTACGAATTTCTGGGTCGGTTCAAATAAAAGATGAAATCTTATATTTTTTTCTTTTTTTATAACATCCACTATTTGTACGTGCGTCTCGATCATGCGACTTTGTCATCGTCGAGAACAATGGAAATTCCTTGTTCCTTATGTGACATGATGTCATTGTCACTCGTACAAGAACGAAGGCGCGAGAACCAAAACGAGTGAGCCGACGAACGGACGAACGATTCGATTCGGTTATAGGAATGGAGAGCAGAAAGCCAATCGCATGAGTCAGACGACGAGTCTGAATCCGCGGGATGCTAAACAATGTCTATCGGCTTAAGCGACCGAAAATGGAACGGAGTGTCGAGGATGGAGACCATTCTGTTACTAACGGCATTTATCTACCGTGTGTCTTTAATAATGCTAAATTATTTTTCATTATATTTGACTGCTGATCTTGTAAAACAACGAACATTTATTAATGAAGACCGCGTTTTAATACACAGAACATTAATTTTTTACAAATATTTTATAGCAATTTTATAGTATGTGATTTAATTTAATATAAATATAACATATAATATAACATATAATATATAGTATATAGTATATAATATATAATATATAGTATATAATATATAGTATATAGTATATAATATATGATATATAATAAGTATAAAATAATATATAATACAAGAAAATGTCACGCAATATATTCGCGGCGTAATATTTCCGTTTTATAAGAAGAAGAAGAAGAAGAAGCTGACGTAGCATTTAATGCAAATATCGGTGATATACATTTCGCTTTGGAAATTTCTCACGCTGTTTTTCTTGTATGTAGAATTCATTGTCGATAACCGTGGCATGCCGGCAGGAAATAATAAAGCGATATCCGGAATGGAGGAAATATTACCGGCATATTAGCGAGACCCCGCGGGTGGTCGATGATGGAGGAGAACGTAGAACGGGACAAGAGAGAAAGAACGGTGCCTATAACCGTACGCCATACGTCGCTACACGGGTTGGTGATACAGGAGCCTAACTGGAGGTCCCTGTTGGGCAATAACGCCCTTCTTCGTAACATAGTGGCACAATAATGTAGGTTCTTTATGCGAGTACAGGGCAAATAGATCACATTGCTGACTAATAAGCCCGTTGGTGTGACCGCGCTCTCTTTTTCCATCTTTCTCTCTCTCCTTCTCCCTTCTTTTTTTCTCCCTTTCTTTTCTCATCGAAGCGATAGTTCCCCGCTTTTTCCCGTTTTCTTCCAAAATTCCTGCCGTCTATCAATTGTGTTAGGCAAAGGCGTCTCCGGGGGTGACTACTATTGTAATGGTAATGCACCCGGCAATCGATCTGCCTCATTATGTCACCAAACCCTCGAAAAACCTCGCAGAGTCACACGAGACCCGCTGAACTTCGTACGCCTCATTTTTATGGGAAAAACGCGAATCAGATGTGGTGATCATTCTAAAACGAGTGTCAAAGGTCGTGTCAAAAGCTCCAAGGTGATAATTTATCGAATATTTCTATGGCAATTAGTTTAATCGTTTTGATGACTTTTAAAATGCAACATTTCAAAATTTTATGAGTCGTCAGTTATTAATGAATATATTATGGATAAATCGATACTTTGTATTTTTGAACAAAACATTATATTTAATAATTGTCAATTTTTTAAATCTCGATCTCAAATGAGATAATATCTGCGATACGATGATAACATCTCGGATGGATTATTGGCATCGATTAAGGACGAGTCAGGAAGTTACAAGACTGCCAGCCTATATTAAACTGCAGACTACTGTAATACTTTGAAACTCCGATCATCTCGATTACCCGTCTAATTATCTGCCGAGTCACGATAGGGCGACCCTATTCTCCTGCTGAAGATGGAATTGCCGTTCCCATCGTCCTCCGAGTCAGCAATGCCGACTACTATCCTTTGCCGAGGTCATTGTTACGTCGTTACTACCCTTTAGTACGGTCCTCCGACCAATTTCGGTCCAGGACGATGGGCGCGATTTCCGCCTGGTCGTCATGGTTGACCGAGAACAGATTTGCGAGCGAACCGCTTTATGAATCATGCTATCGTAACCTGTCGATATTAATAGACGCGCATCGGATGACGTATATTCTTTGGCGATTCGGGCGCACTTTCGATTCTATCTGCGCCGTGGACGCGACGAGTTAAACATTCCGTAAGATATAGGTCGTCGAAAACTCTGCAGTAAAAGCTAACGCGATAAGCCGATAACATCCGGCCGACAGGAGGAAATTGCTCGATATTTGCGCCGCTGCCCGATGACAGTTAGTTAATATGCATAGTTAATTTCGTTTGTCTTCGGAGGCAGTCGTGCGAAAATACGCGCTAGTTTAGGTGGGAGCGTGAGCTAGATGCAATAGACGGCGTAGCTAAGCTAGGTGGGCTGCAATCAATACTGTTTCGGCATTACGGCGGAAACACTCTCTCCGAAACAGCCTACGTTTCGCCTCGCGCGTTGACGGAGAAGGCGTGCGAGGAAGAAAGCGGGGGAGGGGGGGGGAGGGTGGAAGGGCAACAAGAAGAGGAGAGACAAATAGCGGGCGGAAGGGAAGGAGAGGAGCGGAGGGACACGATGTTTGTCAAAGAGAGATACGGAGAGATGGTGGTTCCGAGGGACGAAGGAGGCCGAGAGGGACTAGGACGGCGAGAAGAGGGAAGGGGGGAAGGGAGACCCCGACCACGTTCCGTGGTCCGCATACTGATAGGTCCAGTCGTATATACAGAGAGAGAGCGAGCGCGGGCAAAGCCCAAAACACAGAGCTCTCCGCTGTCTTTGGTAAACCCGGGCTGTGGAAAATACCGGCAACGTTGCCGTTACACCCTCATGAACAGGTGAGAGGGAAGGGGAGCATCGAAGGAACGGACCCTTGCGAAATTCGAAAATCGAAGCACGCCGGATACGATAAAACGGAATCATTTGCGTTCGCGAGAACGATTTTTTTTTAATCGGCTATACACGAATCGCGAATTTCCCGGCCGTTTAAGCGCAAATAGCCTGGCAATACGCGGACTACTTATATTATCGTTGAGGATTTGAAGTAAACGTCCTCTGAGAACGTCGTTCTGCTCGTGCGCGTCCAGGAAATTGAACCCGCGTTTTCGTGCTCGCGCTGTTCGCAGTAACTTCCCATTAACGGTACGTGAAAATACTCGTATGCCGTTTTAGGTGGATGCGCGCTCGTTCGTACACGACGACGTGCATTAAGAGTCGTCGGTGGACGGTTGATGGGTCGTTTCGACGATTTCCTGACCGCGCCACATTATTTGCTTCAACGTATCGCGTGTCGCGAAGGCAGCCAGACGCATACGTCGCAAGTAGATGGTTGACAGGACGCCAGCTTTCATCGTGTTCAGAATTTTTTGGTCGATTACTTTTTTCGAAGTGCCCTTCTGGACGTTTAAAAAAAAAGAGAGAGAAAGAGCGCGATCTCTGAGGGAAGGGAAGCGGGGAAGGGGAAATGGGTGCCAGTTCATATAAACGGGCGCAGGTAGCCTGGAGCTATAGGGTCGAAAGAGGTGGAGGAGGGTCAGAGTCCCTCACTCGCGAGCGCATAGTTCGTACAGCCGGTAAGTGGGTACCCACTTCTGGATTGGCTCCCCTCGTTCCACTCGTTGGATCATCGTCGTTCGCCGAAAATTCGATCATTATGATTGCTTATGATGTAAATGATGCCCGGCGGCAACAATTGTTTCCACCAGAGCGAGTCCATGGGGCTGCGGGCCCCGGCACTATCGTCCTGAAGAGCCGGACAAGGCCACGGGACATCAAGGAGTGTGCTATTGGCATGGCGGCGAATCGATTAATACAATCGAATATTCGTGCAGGTGTGACGAAATCCTCTCGCCGACTCGCGCTTTAATCCGATTTCATTTTGATTCATAATCGTTAATAAATGCGCATTAAGCAAAAAATTATGCGAGACATAATTTAGAGACATTCTTATCTGATAATTTTCGAATTTCAGACATCGAAGTACTCTTTCTTAGTTTTTTTTTTTTTTTTCTTAGAATATATATAAGATCTTTAGGATCTTATAGGAAATTGAATTTGGAACAAAAAAGTTCCTGTAAACATAGGTCCGGAAACGCTTTGTTAAAAAGTTATACCTAATTAACTAATAAACGTCATGTTTATTTCATGATTTTTAATATAATTAAATAACAAACTAAATTATATTATTTTCATTTATGTAATTCTGATAAGGCGTTCGAAAGAAAATAAACTCAAAACAACGAAAAGAACAGAAACTATGAAAACAAACTTTCGAACGTCTTTATGTAAACACTACATACATTTGTACCGTTCGTCAGATCACATAGGCACTTTTGTTTACATTTCTAACACGAACATTCAGAATCAGTTTAGTTCACGACAAATAAGCTAATGCTGTTTATTAGTTATAACTTTTTAAGCGAAGCGTTTCTAGACCTATGTTTATAGAAACTTTTTTGTTCCTAATTCAATTTCCTATAAGATCCTGAAGTTTCTCTAATCTGACCTGATATATATATATATATATATATATATATATATATATATATATATATATATATCTACTTGATTGCAAAAAGGAGCGAAATACCTTCTTTCCTCGCGGTGGTGGATCCACTCGTGCACGACTTTCGAAGAGGCTAGAGACAGCCCCCTTAGGAGGGTCGAATCCCCGGCTAATTTGCCCTCGGCTTCTTTACGACCGTAATTTTAAATTCCGGCGGAAAAAAAATAAAGCGAACTATATTTAGGCGTTCTCTTTAAATAGGCCGGGGAAGATGGCTCCACATCGGCTCGTGAGGACCGAGTCGAACCGATCCAATCTCGCGTTCTCCTGTGCCCGCGAATTCACGTACGTAATATACACGTGAAACGTCTCTTCTCTCGATGCGTCTCTACACGTGAGTAACGCCTGTGCGTGTAATAGGAGGGGATCTTCTACCGCCCCGCCGCCGCCGCCGCCGCCGCCGCTGCCTATTATAGTAATTTCACGGTACGATGTCTATTCCCGCGCGCTCCAGAGCAGCAGGACTAATTTCATTAGGGATAAAGATCATCATTATTTTGCGACCATCCCGAAAATTGCCGGCATGCCTCTCCTTTCCGCGGTTCGATTTTAGAGAACGCAAACATTCTAAAAAAGCTTTCTCTCGTTCTCCAACCATCTGCGATCATTGTCGGTAAAAGTGACGTAACATCGATAATTATGAGCATATTTCTATTTATATAAAAAAATGTTTTTGTTAAAGAAATAATCTAAATTTTTTTATGCTAACGTATTTTTTTTTATTGCTGATGAAAAGATCGATATTTATTTAAACGTTAACGACGGCAAGTAATATCCGTCCAGGGAGGACGTCACGTTCGTGCGAGATCCGCGTGGATCGCTAAGAAACGATCTCACATCCGGTTGGACGCGACGTCGTCGTACGCGTTCGCGTGATAAATCGACAGCCGATCCGGCGTCACGTAACTCACGTACACGAGAGCAAGCTTGGCCAACCAACCAAGTTTTTCTCCGGCTGGCAGTCCGGTGTCCGGCGCCCCTTGATTGATCCAAGGAATCCTTCGCCAAAGGCGAGCGCGAGCTAGGAGCACGACGACGATGATATTCTCCGTGGAAACGAGGAACAGTGAACACGATGACGGGAAAGTAGGCGCGTCGCATATCAACGTGACATTCTAACTGATTTTTATCCGCGAACCTCTCTATCTCTTTTTGTCTCGCATCAGAAAATGATGGTAAAATCTCGCGCGATTTAAGCGATAATGCAGCAACGCTAACTGCGGATTTATTAAGCCATATCGCGTCACTGCGCGTTTCTACAAGTAGAGCTATATTCTTGGGTAGATGCAATCGTAATATTGCAATTTTTTGCTTTGGCATTTGACCGGTATCATTACAACGTTACATGATGATGTATTAATAATAGAAATTTTGCAAAATTACATAACGACACTTTAATCATTTGCATAGATATCTTATTTTTTTTTTTTAATTTAATATATGTAAAATATTAAACAAAATTAGCATAGTATATTATAATGAAAATCCATATATTATTTGATAACATATAATATATGTCATTAAAATTTATTAATAAAACATTTTCTTATAATTAACAATTTTTTTTTTATCGAATACTTACATAACTTTCGAAATGAAATATTTCGCGCAAGATTTATGTTCCTCTTAATCAAGGCGAGATAAATTTCTTGAACAATCTCGATAACACTTAAGGAAACATCTGGGAAAATGGAAAATTGCGTAATATCGTGTGGCGATCCGCATTTCTCGACGAGAACGCAACGGGCGTCGTGTTGTTAAACGCGATGTTATACGAGTCCATGGCGAAACATAAAGCGCACGTCAAGGAGAGACAAGTTACCGCGATCAATGATCCGTTATTATTTATTACCTATCACTACAGTGGCTGTCACTGCAACTACTGTGTCTGGCGGCTACGACTAATTGTTGCCGTCTAATTGACAAAGTTCTCAGGCTCGGATACTCTGCAATCCCTGCAATACCGCGACAGTCGTTTATTTTCGCTCTTTTTATTTTACCGTGGAGCGGCGAGGAAAAAAGAACGCGTGAGTTCCCGTTTCGTAATCGGGATTCTGCTCTGAGGGTTGTATCCAGAAACGGCGAGCTTAAATCGGCGATCGGAGAAAGGGTCGACGCGAAATGAGACCTCGTTAGATTTATCGAGGTTCCTACGAATATCTGCCGTTAAATCGTTTTATCATTCTCCCGGACATGCTCGATAAGGAAAGGAAGGCTCCTTGGTGCGCGGCAACGAGTATCGATTTAAGAAACCCTGGTGACAAGAGTTGCGATTTGTCTTGATCTTCGGCGTTAAATTAATCTGACGTTTGTAAGCGGAATAATGATGTAATAATTCGGTAAAAACTAAAACGGATCATGATTTATTAAAAATAATGGCTTATATCTCTATTTCATAAATAATCTCTCAATTGATACGATGCTCTATCGCGAATGAAAAAAAAAAAAAAAAAAAAAACTGTGTTAATTGAAATTAGAGTTGGTGCGACGAATACGACTATATTAAAGTGTTGTGTGGCGCGTGGCATTCAATTTTCGCGTGTACCAACACTTTGGAAAGTCCATGCACGAATACAACTGTAGAGAAAGTGGGGTGTCGCGGCCACGCATTCTGACGCGCGGGTCACGGGGTAATTAACCTAGCTCAACGATATCGTTGATTCGTTTGCATCGCGTGACAGACTCTCGCGGCGACTCATTACGTGATTATTAGTTATTTCCTCGGCGATTTTTTACAAAACGTGGTTCCGCAATTAGCGATCGTGCACCTATGGGGGTATAAGTAATTGGTGCATAACAAATGTGCCCTATTAAAGAAGAATGCAAAATTATTCGTTGATATTTCGAAAATTCAGTTCCTTCGAGAAATCGTCTGCTCTTTTCCAGTATTGATAAGTGTGATATGTATTTTTGCAGCTACAATCATCTTATTAATAAAAAAATAATTACACCACATTATAATCGTGAAGAGATATTATTAACATATTTTATTAACATATTTAATTAACATATAACATTAACATATAACATGTTTTTATTGAATTATAAAGTGTTCTACGCTAAAGTATAATTAACGTAATATGAATATACAATTGATATTTCAATTAGATAATAGTTGAATTTCAATAAGATGATAATTGGTAGATAAGTAGTAGCTGGTTTAAAGCTATTTATGAGAGAAGAAAAATTTACTACCAAATAAATTTCAATTATGATGTAATATTCTTTACTCTTTAGTTTTCTATTTCGAATAAATCCTAAAAGTATTATAGATAGATATTTCCACAAAAAATGATGTTTAATATTCGTCAATTTAATTCGAAATATAAGAAGTTTAATATTTTAAGAGAGTCGCGTGTAATTATGTCGAAACGTTTATAATTCTTTGCTGTATAAGGAAATATCGGTCAGTCACATCAGCATCTTAAGTTTGCACTACCCTTATCTGTTCCAAGGGTATCGTTCAGGCTCGTCGTTTCTGCTTTTGAACAATTTGAACAATGACACGAAGACAAGACCCTGCGCGGTAGGTAGGTAGGTAGGTAAACGCGCACGCATTGCGGACGACAGCTGTCAAATAAATGTTAAAAAAAGCGCTAGCCGAGCGAAATTTCGAGTGGGACGTGAGCGAAGAAGGGTGCGTGCCCACCCCTAGTGAAATACCCTTAGCCCGCGGGGCAAAAGGCTCTGCACAATTTTTTCAGAGTTCGCTCTCCCTGCAACCGAGCGGTCGATAAGTCACCGCTATGTAACTCCTCGGCCTTGTTTCGAAAACTATTTGACGAATTTTGTTTACGTTACTGCAAAACAATGGATTCTATATGATTTTATATTTTTTGATAACATTATTTTTCTTGATTCTTCCTGTGAAAAAATTTCTTGCTAATCTTGGTTACTGGACTTATTCATTAAATCGATATATAGCTTTTTATCCGCTTCCATAATTTTTATTTTGTATGTTATATATTTTTGTAAATTATTGGAAGAAATATTTTTCTTATATATAAATAAATTTAATTTGCAAATTCAATTGTAAATTATAACGAATATATATATAGTATGATTTATATAATATTTTTCATTCTATTTGCTGCACAAATATTTATATCAAACTTTGTAATAGAGCGCCGTAAACTTCTGAGATACGATAGTGAATCCATATCAATCAGATCGATTTATAAACTTGATACGTGCCAAAAAATTTTTGAAATGAAAATGTCAGAACGCTTCGTTACTTTGAAGCGCGGGATGCGCTTTGCCTTTCTGAATTTAACGAAGTAACGAAAGCTAAAAGTCCCTCGACGGTCTGGAGTCTCATGGCGTTAGACTTAGTTGAGGAAGGGTGGCGACACGGCGCTGAGGGGCAAATTTTCGAGGGTGGTTTTGCGCGTCAATGGTTTATTAAGAAGCACTTGTTTAAAGGCAGCCCCTTTCAGATCCGACAGCCAATTTGACCACGACGTTTGTGTCACTCGGATATATAAATGGATGGAACAGGCGGGGGTGGCTGACTGGCTGGCTACGGGCGGACGGGGGACGGTCGAATCTGCCCCACGGCAATCCGTCGTGTCGCCGTAATTGAAGTTATTGCAATATTGTGTCCTGTCAGCCTCGCTGTCCTCGCTATCGTTCTATTCTTCTCTATCTCGTGCGGCCCGTTTCTACCTTCATTGTCTTGGCTATGTCAGGTTTGCGGGATCGCATTACGCGTCGCGAATAACGTCGGCGTAATCTTTTTGTCGTTTTAAATGCAGCTGCAAACCCATAGGCTGTAATGACTGGCTTTATTGGAATACTTTCGAAACTTCAACGGCATGTTTAAAAGAAGTGAATAACTTTCAAAGAATTCGACTTGTATGGCCGACAAATATCTTTTGCATTTCGATTATCACGTAGAATCTTCCGAAACTATCGATTATCACAATTTCCGATTTCATAAATTATTATAATTTTGTTACAATTTTTTTAATCGAATAACCGGATTTTGCAACACCAAGTCGCGATATCGTCAGGAATCACAATATAGAAAGATCTTTTCCAAGAGTATTTTCAACAAGGATGCCCAAGGCGAAGTTAACTTTATCCTCGCTTAATCGCCTTTTCGATAGATACGAGCCGATCCCTTTGTTCAGACAATATCTGCGCACGTTGCCCCCGCTAATGTATGCACCGAGCCTTCATCTCTCCCTCCGGGTCCTCGCGATGACTCCGGCACTCCTAACCCCATAGCCACCACCACCCCATACGGAAAGTTGCGAGGGGGTCAAGGGAAAGACCTCGTACTCGTTCGCCTTTATTGAATTTTGGGTTTCAAGTTGGAGGAGAGAAGTACCGCGACAGAGGAAACGAGAAACGCCGCGTGCACGCGCGAGGAGAGACGGAGAGCGGCAAAGGGCTCTGGGATATTCTGTGGGGTGCGGAGCCAGAATTAATTCACATCTCGCTGCATTGCTTTTTACGATATAACTGCGGTTTGTTAGTCGTTATTCACGGTACGAATTCAATTTCGTGTCCGGCTATAGGACAGAAATAGAAGCGGAGGCTTACGAGAGTCTGTGAGATACTTGCGTTCATCGCATCTGACAATAAGCGTCAATGAAAAGAACTAAGAGTCGAAAAATAAAAATATTTTCAAAACTCAAGTAACACTTTTCTTGTAAAATATTTTGAAACAAAAATCTAGATTATAAAATTATTTCTGTATACAAATTTTGCGAAATATTATCAAAATCTAAATTTCCAGTTCTAAATTTTTATTACAGGTCTTCAATGAATTTATTTTTTAATTGTATAATTTTCTGGCATATTCTTTTTTCTGCAATGATTCATGATTAGACTGTTTGTCTAGGAGAAAACGAGCGAGGATTCTCGTGATCGATAAGATGCGTGCTAAGTCAACACGTGGTCGCCCGCCACGTGGGAACAGCGAGTGAAAAATCGAGCATCGGCGAGCGCGTTACCCATTTCGCGTTTCGTTAAATTGCTCGTTGAAATGGGCGAACGTCGGCAAATGCTTTTCGACCGGTTACGAATGGCGCGATAAAACACGCCGACTAACGCGAGATACGACCAATTAGCTCATGTGCCAAGTATACGATTTAAAGTGGGTTGGTGGAGCCTCGAAGGCATTGCCAAACGACGATTTAAGTCTCGCGGCAAAGAAGAGGACGCGCCGCGTATTGTCTGTCGTGGAATATAATCTACGGTATCATTAATCTATCCTGTAATAAAGAATTGTCTCTCACAATTCTATTTTTTATTTATTTTTTTTTTTTAGTAAGACTATTTATAAATCTGTAGAATGGATTAATAATCTTTTAAAGTTTCTGCATAAATAATATTTTCTTTCATAGATAGTACGAAGCAATAATATAATACGTTTTATCATTGCGCAATGCATTTAATAATCATTTTTTTTTTGCAATAGAATAGTTTTATTTGATAAGAACTATTGCAGAAAAAAATATTCATACATAATATTACGTATATACTCACCTTACGTGATTATCATCGATGTTGAGATAATGTTTTCTTCCTCCTGCTTTTCCTCCTCATCCTCATTGTCCGCTTTCACCTCCTAGGAATTGTCTACCACTTCCTCTTTTCTACATCTCTCCCAATCATGGTTGACATCCCCACCCGTCGCAGGAATCTCTGCGGTCAGGAGAGGAAGGGGCAGCGATTACCTCGTGATCCATGTGACCGGAACCGCACGAAACACGCAACGATATGCTATCACACGCGATGCATCCGATCACTTTCGTTACGTTCGATCATTCTATCTCCATCGGTTCGATTTGCGATATCTCCTCTTCCTTGAATTTCTGCTTTTTTGCTGCTTCTTTTTTCCGTTTTTCATGAAAAAGGGAATGCGAACACGTGATTTTCTAGTCTGACTCGTCATTTGCTTTCGTTCTTGATGGATCTCTCTCGTCTTGCTCTTTGCTGTGAGAGATGCTTGCCTTGACAGCGACTACTATTGCGCGTCGACTCGGGATCCTCTGGGAGACACTCTGCCACTGCTGTCTCTCCTCCTGTCCTCGGATCCGTGTTGTCCCTGCTGCTGGTCCGGCCCTGTTGCCTCTGCTCGCCTGTCAGTCGCTACCGCGTTGTCCTCTCACCATCCTCTCCCCTTATCCGGCGAACTGTGCTTTGCCGCCCCTCTCGTGCCGCCACTACGCTTTTACTCGCGAGGCCCCAGGGATGTATCAACTATCGGTTTATTGGAATGCCACTTTTTTTTATATGGGCCTACTAGGCAACCTCGATACCTCGAGACGACAGCCACCTTGCATCTTCAACGATTGAGTCGACATATGTTTGAAGGGAATGTAGAAGATGATATGTCAACATGGATACATGAGAGCTTCAAATCAGAAACTACTACATACTACTTTCGACTTTTGACAAATGTCAAATTATATCTCAACTATTTTGCACTCTCTAATGAAAGACGTGATTTTATCTCTCAATTCGCAGCTCTTGAGTTAGGCATATAGTATATGATCTTTACATTGTATTTATAGCACGCATTCCTGTCATTTTTAATTCGACAATATTTACAAGAAGGAAATGGATAAGACGTGTCGTGTGGCGCGCGCGTTGTCAAAGTTCATAAGTAGAAAAAGCTGGATTAGGGTACGGCAAGAGAAGGCGCACGGTCCTGTAAGATCGCCACCACTACCGCAGACTGGCAAACGTATAAAAGACAGCGTTTGCATGCTAACATATCTATTATAATGGCGACGTTCGTGCCTCTTTCTCGCGCACGCCGGCTCGCACGCTCCGTCGCCGTTGCACTCGCCGTTGCCATCCCCTCTCGCTTGCATCTCCACGGTGCATTCCGTCTCACTTCGCCGCGTGCATAAATTACCGCTTTCAAATGCAAAAGTATGAATGAGATAAAGTTTCCCCGACGATCGTCTTTCCTCCCACCAGCGCGGTTATACTCCTTGCTCTCCTTCGTCCTCTCTTTCCTTACATCTCTATTCTATATTATCTATCTCTGAAAGCTGATTATATATACATCACGACTAGGTAGAAAATCGATTGTAACTTTATTTTATATACTTTTTGCTTTAAATAATCTCTCTCTTTCTTTCTAGCTTTTCATAAATAATTTCTTTAGGTGAGACTTAAAATAATACATCTTTTGCGTAGTCTTAAACTGTAAATCGAGATTGAGAATTCTCTCACTCGTAAATGAGATAATAAAACGCAGTTGTAAAGTTCGATTGTTATTTTTGAGTGACGTTAAAGGTCCATAAGGAAGTAATAACGTCGAAATCCAACATCAGCGACGAATAATACGGATAATTGTTAAAAATTCTTACTAAGTATTTTTATGAAAACTTTGGAAATTAAGTATTCATCCGAGAGTACATAATTGTAGAAAAATTGTAAACCCTGATTGCACATATATAAGTTTCAAGTATAATAACAAATACGTAAGATCTATGCCAGTGAATAAAATCAGACGTACACTATCCTAATAGATATGCGGGCAACGTTCCATAATCTAAATCTCCCTTTGCGATATCCATTTATGGAATAATAACAATAATTTCGGAGCCAAGCGAGGTTCCGTTAATGTCACGTTAGATAGTTACAGTCATCCGGTCCCGTAATAAAAGGGTTGATGTGTACGCGTTATCCCTCGTGCGCACGGAGACTAAACTCCCTTCGATCAAAATTCCTCATAAGCTATCGATGGATCGATGACACAGAACGCGGCTTCTCGCTAAACAATCGTCGTTTATTCTGAACAATCAAATCAATAACGAAAGAAAATTTCAAACTTCGCCAGCTGATATATTATCGCTTAATTGATGTCAGTTTATGCAGGAAAGCAGTTACGGGCAGTAAAAGATAACGCTTCTGTCAACGAACGCCGTCCGTTTATGTTAATCAGCCGCGTGACGTCACACACTGGCAACCCCAACAACGCGCAATATCAACCCCTAACTTCGTCGCAAGCAACAAAACGCGCACGCGGAGCGTATCACGGTCCCGCCGTAACGCAATCCTCTCTCTCTCTCTCTCTTCCCTTCTTTCCCCGTTTTCCTGCGCTCTCTTCCTATCCTCCTGCACACCACCCTTTGTCGATGTTAACCCAAAGTGAATGGTCCTACACCGCCCGTGTTGCAGCGATGGGTTTTAACTTCGGGGTGACTTACTCCGAACGTTATCTATTTTGACAGCGCGGTACGCCCGCGGTCTGTTGTAGGGCCGACGTGGAGGGGCGACGCGGTAATTGTGTTTTAACTACGCTTCATATCGTCGCGATAGCTGTCGTCCATTCGTTCCAAAACGTCGCAAAATATTCTTTGATGATGCAGGGTTGTTGCTCCATCAGTAAATAACGAGCGCGCAAAAATGTATTCTCTTTTATCTGACAAAATTTTATCCTCTGATAAACTCACTGCGTAAAATAATAGAGAATGATAGATTATCAATTTTATTTCATTACGGTATCGTTTTTGCGCCAGAGTTTGTAAATGAACGATAAACAACAATGTAAACGTTAGCCGCCATTCGCGTCAATTTCGTAAAACTACGCCGCGTACGCTATGTAGAAAAACGCATGGGCGGATCCTATACAATATGGCATTCAATTTGCGACGGATTCGCTGTCTGGCAACGCAAACAACCGCTATTGGGTTTCATTTAATGAACCAAACCGGAGCCTTCGGAAGCATTTTTGCGCTGTGGGCTCGGCTTAAATTGGATATCCTCCTCCCTCCCTCCCTCCCTCCCTCCCTCCCTCTCCTTTTCTCTTTCATCCGCTGTCTATCTTTGCTTATTTTATATCTGCTTCCTGCGACTTACGCCTCGATGAATCGACATGATACAGGAAGCTGCTATATTTCGTGAATCGATGATCGGAATGTATTTTTAGAATGAAAATTACGAATAAAAAAATGAAGGCAATGAGTGCAGAAAATTAATTTCCAAATATAAAAGGACTATTTTCTTAGAAAAGACTTTTTTGTTTTCTTATCGAATGTCAATCAACTTTCGACAGATTACGTTTTTGTCACGCACACGCCAGGTCGGACACGTCGAGGAAACTCGGGCCTCGTTAAAAATATTACGGCTTACAGGGCAATCCTCTTAAAAGTGTTACGGGACGTAGAAGTGCGGTCAGAGGAAACGAGGAGGGGGATGAGGGTGTTTCACGAGGGACAGGCGACTAAGGGAGTAGGAAGGGGGGGATGAAGACTCGGCACCGGTATCGGCGCCGTATCGTTCTACCGCGCGCAAGTGTCCGGTAAGGTAAGCGGATCCCACGATAATCCGGATTACGTATTTGCCCGGTTCTCTGCCTCCTGCCATCTCGATCTCACGCCAGTTGGAGAGCCAAAGACGTATTTGCCTCGTGGCATCGCACCGTCCGCTGTCCGTAATCTGTTTAACGCTTTACGAATGGCAGCTGGTTGTTTTGCGAAGCCACGAAAACACGGACAGCAAGAGCCCATATATCATTATCGATGTGTAACCGCGGATACAAACGTTCCCGGGAAAACGCGATTCCTCCTTCGTCAATTACGAGATTCTCTCGAACGTGCACGGTTTACTGTTACTCGAATCGCGAACGGATCTTCAATTCGATGAGTGATTTATTCCCAGACATTTCGATGAAATCGTCGTAATATTTCCAAAAATGACATTTCAAAGAGATTATAAGTTACATTTACAATATTTTATAGTTACCAGCACACATTGTATTATTGCATAAAGAGAAAGAGAATGACTATATAAGAGAAATAGCTAAGGTAAAATAATTATTTATTTATAGAAACTCCATTCATCAAGAATAAAATAAATCAGTGCTTGAGTTTACAAAAAGTTCTGCGAGTTTATTCATCATGCTTTGGTGATGCAACGACTCATTGATGACGCTAAGATTATTTATTATGTGAAGAGAAAAGCCTAATTTTTATTCGAATTTAAACATATCCTTTTTTCACGGCGCACAAAGTCTCCACATCGATCGGTTGCGATCTTTAAACAGCGCCATTAACGATTGCGTGCACAGGCTGAGGGGGTCGCGATCAAATGAATATGATGAAAGAGTGGCGGCATTAGGCGAACGTGCCGTGCATACTGATTTGCGGCTGATTGATTGGACCCCTTTCCACTCGACAATGCCGCGCCACCGCGGCTCGACCCCCGCCCCCTCAATTCCACCCCATGAGTTGAGCCGACGTCGTTGATAATATCAAGCGGTCGACTGGTGTTCGCGAACATCGATGACGAATAGAAATTAATAATTTGCGCAATAATTTGACGAGGCGTAGCAAGGTTTTAAAAGAAAATTGCTATAAAAATCTCTTCTCATACTCCATCATTTAGAATTTACGCTCTAACATTTTGTCAGATATATATCTTGCATAAATATATCGGTAAAACAAAGCGAGATTATAATATCGAATAGAGATAGTCTCTTCATCAAAATAAAACAAAGATCTCAGAACGCTAATGTCTAAGGAAGTAATCAGCAAGCGATCATTTTGCGGTAACGTTTCATTATCCACGAATCGTTCACGGTGGTTAAAATCGGAATCGTCGTCGTTGCTTCGGGGCTTCTTCGGGCCGGTATGCGGACTAGTAATTTTCGAGATTAGTCGAATGAGACGCAAAAAAGAGAAATAAAGTAGGAATATTATAAAGGAAGAAGGTGCGCAGAGGCACGATTATATGCAAGTTAATTTCTCGACCTCGACCTGTCACGCGGAAATCGGATCTGATGGAAGAACGCACGCGCGCGCATTTCGCCGGTGACGACGACGACGACGACGACGGCTGGCTGGTTGGCTTGGTGATGGTTTGTGGTTATCTTCATTGTCCCGTGGTCGGGTTACGCGAACTGTTGGGCTGTAACGTAATTGTTTTTGACGCGGTAATTTTACAGTGTCGTGCGTACACACACGCGTCGGCCGCGCGCGGCCATATCGGCCGCATCCGTGGCGCGAAGTTATCGTGATAACTGCCCGGTGCTTTTCTGTCTCTTTCCTCTCGTCCGGAGTAGCGCGAGTTCTTTTGCTTTTCGGTTGTCATGCCGCAGTGCACGACAGCCCCCTTTCCCCGCTACGCCGCGCACAGGAGCCATCTGCCAAGTCGCACGTCCTTTCCATCACGTCGACCAGGAACACCTCGAGGTGTTCCAGCCAACGTCTTGTCTTGACATTTTCTCTCCGCGATCATCTTCCGAGAATCATCTTCGCGTCTCGATGGGAGACTCAACGCAGTTTCGAAATTGCCAAACGCAAAATTCGCCTCATTCCCGAGATTAATCGTTCCTGGAAAATCGTTACGTCGTGCCCTTTAAATGCAATCGTGCAAAAGTTATATGCGTATCGGAAATCACGAAACTTATTTTATCATGTTGCAGAAAATTTTTTCATTTGCATAACCAAATCAAGCAAAATATTTCTTTTTTTTTTAAATAAAAATACACAATTATATTTTTATTGGATCTGTTATATAAGATATATTTTACGTATGCTTATAAAAGAAATAAATATTTTATATAATTCGTAAAATATCCAGATATAAAACTTAATCACGATAATATTAATCGTTCCAATCTTTGCTTCTCACGTGAATTTAATCAATAAAGTGAACTATTCACTTCAGTCGGAAAGATTTATTTAATTCGATAATCGATATATGTCATTGCCAATGTCGCGGTCGCAAAGTATGCGATCTCTTCGAAAACACGTTACTCGCGCGAGAGCACGGCAAGAGGCAGAAGCAACAGCAGCAACGACGGCGGCAAGCCGCAGCCGCAGGAGAAGAAGAAGAACGAAGAGAAGAAGAGGTAAGAACATTGCAGGGGATATAGAGAGGGAGACGAGAGATGAGAGAGGCGTAGTAGTACACGTTGCGGGAGAAGCTGCACCGCCCGAAGGAAAGAAAGCGGTTCGAGTACTCTCCGTCTTCGTTCTTCCCAAACTCTACGCGTCATTTCCCGTCTCTGTCTCGACGCCATACCTATATCACGCACACACGCGTGTATGACGAACGGCGTGTGGTCATTATCCTCGCGATTCGGGATGTAGCGATTCGCACGGACGACGAGCGCGAAGAACGAAGGGAGCTCTCGTCTCTAAGTTTTAAAAGCGTGGCACGGGCCCTGGGTATATCGCAGGGCTCTCTCTCGGAACATCCCCGGCTTCGGAAGACCCGGGGAGAGTCCGCGCATAGCCCGTCATAGTAGCCGGGAGGGGCTACCAGCGGAGCTCGAGAAACCGGCGTGATCGGCACGACCAGCGCCTTCTTCCTTCGAATCAGAGGTTTCAGGACCGGCCGCATACCAAGGGGAATATCTCGCGTGGCTGCGGGGCACGCGTTCCCTCTCAACGAACGAATGAACGCAAAACCGGGCGTCATCGGTGATTACTACTTTTATCGAAACGTTCTCGCTCTTTATTAACTATCCGACAGAGCGGGGATTACGCTTACAATTCATTAAACGTCGAGCTGCCGCGTTTCTTTATTCCACTCGGCCGACAGACATCTGGAATGAGTAGGATGATCGATAATGACTCGATCACGAATTAGATAATTATCGCATGCTGGCTTCGGTACGAGATAGATTCTGGGATTTAGAGATCTCAAGTTCTTTTTTAATTTTTTTTTTTTTTTTTTCTTTGACGATAGAAGTAACAATCGATGCTGACTTAAGTGCTTCGTCTATCAATCGCGCGAGATCAGATATATCGAACAACGAACTCATCGCTTTAAATTTCGACTTTTAATCGACACGATACGCGTACACGTACGTAAGTATACTCTCGATAGAAGCGGCGTACGGCAGCAGCGTGTCGGAGTCAGCATCAGCGCGGGCCCCGCGGGCAACGTGAGATGGAGCGAGCTTACGAAGCGGCGTGTCGTGCGACGTACACACTCTTCGTGTTCCCCGATCTCGCGCGTATGCGTTCTCGTACGTATTGTATCGACGTATGTAGATATGTACATGGCGGCACAGCGTCGCGGTAGCCGCCTCGGAGAGATGGGATTGCGCGATAGACCGCGTGTCGAAAATAGAAATATAATCTGATAGGCTCATTGTGCCCCGAGCTACTCGGTGCTATCTGCCAGCACTACCGACTAACCGCAACAGCTATCTCTCCACACTAGTTCGTTGTCTCTAGTCGCATCTCTCTCTCTTTCTCTCCCTATCTTTCTCTCCTTTTGCGAAGGCTTTTGATAGAGTGGATCATCTCCTGCTAATCGAGAAGTTGACGAGCTTAAACTTTTCTCAGAGTGTCTTGCGTTAGATACACTTTTATTTGACTGAGCGGACTCAGGCGATTAAAGATGGCATAGAGGGTACCTACCTCGTCTCCGTCTCTCCTCAGGGTCTTTTGTCTTCTCTTTCATCGATGGGCCTTGCCGTTTCGACTTTTGTTGAACATCGTGATTTTCCGTTACGCTATTGTTATCTCTGAACGTTTTGTTTTTTTTACGTAACCCGCGATGTAATTCATAGACGTTACGGCCGATGGAATCTGTCGCAAAAATGATGCTATTGGATGGTTACGGTCCGGCTATTTTTCGAAAGAAAACGACAAGAAAATGATGGGCGTCGAGGCGATTTTACAATGACTGAAATATTCGGGGGAAGTCTCAATTTGCAGGCGGGGGGGTTGAAGAAGAAAAAAAATTTACGATAGATCTCCCCCGCGCGGTTTAGCTGTAAACCACAGCGTAGAAGGATCGTGACCAATGGCATCGTGATCGTAAAGAAATTAGAGGGGCAGTAATGGTTTCCGGGTACGGTGCCTTCCGGTCCGCATACATCTTCTCCGCGGCCGGTCCGCGGATACGCGTTCGCTTATATCGGGTTAGCTCGCTGACCCTTCGCGGTAACGGCGGAAGAGCAGCATTTGTCTACGTCCTAAGGGCCACTTTCTTTCGACCGATCGATCGTAACGTATCGCGAGAAAGATAGCTGACGGTTTCGGGACGCGTCGATCAGCTGATTTGTGTCAGCAAAGGAAGCGAGCAAGTCGATCGACAGGCTATTCGGAAGGTCAATTAATTAAAATTGATCAATCGTCTCTCTCTTTCTCGTGGCAGCGCCGAGTATAATATCGATGAACGTTGATTGATTTTATCGCGGCCTGTTAAAAAATCCGCGTGTCGTGTCGCAATTAAAGTGTCACGTCAGATAAAGAGATGTAAGTATGGCGGTTAATTACTTGCGTTTTCTACTGGTAATTGACAGTCGAATAATAACGAATATTACAAGAGCATAAGTGCTTTGACACGCGTGAACAAATATGTAATAGCTTACTCCTTCGCGTCGCTTGTTTCAATTCGAGGAGAGATCGACGCATTATTCCCGCTATATGTTTATTCTCAGTAGCTTAATCGACTTGGCAGCGATGTGACACAAGTATAATCGTTGGAATTTTCGTGTCCATATCCCGTAGTAACGCTGTTTGCTCGCCGGAAACGCGCGAAACGTACAAACAGAAATGCAATCAACGGCGCGACTGCATCAAGTGCGCGAACGCGGTCCCATGCGTATCAATATGTTTTGTTGCGTGTCGTTGACATGTCCATTGTCGAGGGAACAACCGTGCATCAACATACTCTGGCATTCGTTGTAACGATTGCCTTTGAATTGATCCTTGATTCCTTACCGTGTCGTCGTGCTGCGAGAATAATGAATTAACTACGTAACAGGCTTATTTACAAGTTTATCAATAACGTATAAGAAAAAATAACGTATTTTTGTAACTGTGTTGTTCAGCTTGATGAAATATTCGATGTTTGTGGAGAGCCGAAAGATTTTAATCAAATTATGAAGAGATTTTGTAATTATTGTAATAAAAAGATTATAAATTGATAAATTCTCTCTATATATAATTTAATAAAATAATAGTTTATGAATTAATAATTTATAAATCGATAAATTTATAAATTAATAATTTAATTTTGAGATTTTATAATTAATATATTCAAGAGAGCGCAAATATATAAATATAAAATAGGATAAAATTGTTCTTTGAAAGATTCTAAAGATCCTTGGCATTCCACTTTTTTTTTAACAATGGCATAATTTTTTCGCGTTTCCTTGAACGATGCCAAGTAATTGGTGTGCTTGAGCACTTATCTCTGAAAGATTCTAAAGATCTGTGACATTCCACTTTTTAACAATCGCGTAATTTTTCGTATTTCCTTCGACGACGGCAAGGAAATACGTGCTCGGGTGCTTGCACGGTATATACGACCGGAAACGGAAATGATCAGAGCGGGAGAGAGAGATAGGAAGAGTAGTGGAGGTAGCGCGTTTCCTCCCTTTCCCCACTTCGGCCCTTTGCCGCGAAACGTTTCGTTGTTCGTTCGTTCGTTGTGGATGTGCGCGATTGCGAGCGGAACGCGAGCGAAATGGAACGGGAGCTTCCCGGCCGGCCGGTCAGCCCGTGTGCGCACTGATTGATCAACATTGTTGCCGAATTAGACTCCAGCGAGATGGGCATATTGATTGGCAATCAGTGTCGCCCGGCCACAACGAAGCCTGTCCGTCCGTCCGGGAAACGGTTTGCTAACGCAAACACCGTCGCACCTGGATCACCACATTGACGTTTTTTTTTCGCAAAAATACTGTCGCCGACGTTCCACCAACATGTTTGACGTCGACATCCACCACTTTTGCCGTGTCGCACTCTTCGCGGAATTGATTCTGCGCAGACGTAATGTCGCTAAAAATTGCGCGATATTAAACGAAGATTGAAATGTTCACTTATCTGTCAATTCATATTAACAACAATAATATGGCGTTAATTGATAATTAATTAAATCATGAAAGAATTTGTTTCCATATTTTAAAAATCTAAATATCTATATATTAAATGAATAAAAAATTATTTCAATTATTTAAATACGGTTTTAATATTTTCTAATGATGATAATCATCAAAGTCTTGTGTGCGTTTTCCATTTATTACTATAAATTGAGAATTCTGAAAAATCTTTTGTCACGCATTTAGGATCGTATGAGATCAGTCATCTCTCGATGCTCTCAAGATCGCCATAGGCATTTCATTGCATTATAAAATACATTTCGCGCAAAATCATCATCAACGAAAGATGGCGAAAAAAAAAGTCGGGCAAAGCGAAATCACGCGAAGCCCTTGCAACAGCTCGATCGATGACGATCCGCGCAACTGGCAGGCCGGAAAATCAGTTGGCGTCGGACAATCAGCGCGTGTACGTACCAGAAAATGATCGGTGCCGCGAGTCAAAACGCGGGCGTTTCCCGCATCCATTCGGTCGATCGTGTATGCACCTGGGCCAGAAACGACGCGCGGATGCCTCGTGACCTATGAGCGTAACGCGGAATGCCACTTTCGAAGCCGAGGCGCTCGCCGCTTTTTACGATCTTCGCAGCACAAAAGCCACTTCGCACCGCGAAGTAGCCCAATGCGGAAGACGTAGTAGCTATTTTAGAAATATGTTTTAAAGTGTTACAATATTTAATCGTGTGCATTCTATTGCAAATTTGGCAATTCTTACTCACGGTTTTATTTTCTACATCTAGTATTAAAGACTTTTTAAACAAGATAAATAAAGACTGTTTTTTTGTTTTAATTAAGGTTCTGAGGGTCTTGTCAAAGCTTGGTAAAAATATAGAATTATATAATGCATTAAAAAATATAATTAATTAAATATCTAAGAATATAATTAAGATTCTGTAATATTCTTTATAATTATTATAGAGTAATAATGTCGAATTGAAGAGTAAACAACATGTGCGTCAATGGTGTTGATATTTTTGATATTTGTCTATTGTACAGCTAAGCGAGAGAAAGCTACTAGCGATCGCTACTACTAGTGGTTCGTGATATTAGAAACCTCGGCGGTGGCGCGTTTATGAGTCGCGCATGACCACCGACAATGCCTAGCGGAAAGTCATTCGGTTTGCAACGCGCGTATCTTTTCTTGTGCGTGGAGGAAAGCGTTAGCCGCGAGTCGCCGAGTATGTACTACAACTGTATAGATCACGCACGCCGCAAAAATCGTCACACGCTTTCCGAACACTCGGCTAACGAACGCGACTCGACAATAACTTCTAAGAGAAACTTCTCTTACGCGACCGCAATCTCTGTCCCGCAAAAATAAATATATCGTGAGATACTGCGTTATATTATATCACACATATGTATCGTAAAATGTATTTCATGTAAGTTTGATATTTTTTATAAATATCGTAATAAAAGAAGAACATAGTATATGCTTCTCTTTTAATGGCAACAAAGAATATTTCTTCATAATGATATCACGGTTAGTAGATAACTATTATTAGATTTACCTTCTCGCATCAACCCTCACATGTTTATTTCTTAAGAACTCAATCAGCGGCCCATCTTTACTAGATCACCACGTGAATTGTGGCCCATAAACGGAAACGGTTAATACCAGTCAACTTCCATCTATCAGAGGATATCTCGAAGGTGGGCGTAGGTCCGGGCAGATTAAGATCGAACGATCCTGCGGTCGATCCCGCGAATGGACCTATGCACGAGCGACTCTCGCCGCGGCTCGCCCTACCTTTTGGTAAGCCTTCCTCTCAGCTAGATAAGCCTTTGGATTCCACCCCTGAGGTTGATCACCGATAGCCCGCGGCCCTAACGTACTCCGGCAACTAGCTAGCACCCAATTCCAAATCCTCTGGCACCCTCTCTCGGCAAAACTGTTTGCTGCCGACGGCGAAAGGGCCGATTTGGAGAGAACGCGTCTTTATTCCCTTTTTCTCACTCCTTTTTATGGCCTGTTAAATGAACTTCCCGTGCTCTTTTATATCGTTCAGGTTGACTTGTCGACTTGCGCTCTCTTTCTTTCCTTTGCCGAAGCCGATTTACGAGCGGCTCGTGGATTTCGCTCCGAGTAGAAGCAGATCCGTGAGTCGAGCGCGTGCGGTATTTTCGTTACGATCGCGTTAAGCAATCTTATCTGTGATTCTAATTGCAAGATACAAAACTGGATATGTATGTCGGAAAAAAAATGGAAATATTTAAATGTAAGATTTTTTTAAATATAAATTTGAAATATATAATATATATCTAATTCATGCAGTTTGTGTGCTTATATACATATAAAATTACACTAATATGCATATAAAATATTATAAAGTTATAAATATAGCAAACATGATTTATAAAATTAAACATTTATGTCAGAATTTTTCTTTACTAGAAACATAAATGTGCGGAGAAAAAATCTTCCGTTTTTTTTCTGGGAACAATTAACATTCATTGTAATTATAAGGTTATTATATAAGCGGATCCACTTAGAGAAATATCGCAAAGTGTCTTATATCCCAGTGCGTTTTATAAAAATATGGAAATACGAGGCATATAATACCACGTATTATATCGTGCAGCATGAATATCTTGGGGAGAGATAGGGAGAGATTCCGAGAGAGATGTTCTTCTTACTCGACTTTTACCTATCGTTAATTAATTCACTTTTTATTGTACATGAGTCGCACGAGAAATATTCCGTTAAGCTACAAAGCGAGCGCACGCGGGAACATAATCCCGCCTGTAAAGGGTGTTTTCGCGACGAACGAGCTTTTCAGGGCAGCCTGAAACAAGCGAATGAGAGTCGGTAATTAGTCGAGGTCGGATCCACTTCCTAAAGAAGCGATACTTTTTCTCGCGAACGTTCAGTAGAGATCGCGCGTCGGGGAGGCATCGTCCGACATAGACAGGCAATTAAAGTGACTCACGCTTAGAGACTCGCGTCTCGCAAACTTTCGGTAGGTTCGGGGCGAGGTCTAACGATGCTCGGAATGCAGTTTTGTAGCAAGGCGAAGTGACGGGGGAGAAGAGAAGAGTCGGAAGAGGAGCGAAATGGATGGAGAATGAAAGCGAGACAGAGAAGAAGAAGAAGAAGAGATCTGGGCCGCGCATGGAGAAGAGATAGCGCGCGCGGCCATAAGGGGGAAGTGAACGGGCTGCCCGGTAGCAGTTTCCCAAAGCATCGCCATTAATAACTACCGAGATTATACGCTGTTGATGCTGATGCTGAGGCTCGGCGTCGGTTGCTGCCGACCGCAACGTCGCTGCGAGAGACGTTGAAAACGAAGGTAGCGGAGGAAGAAAAAGGCAAAGACGTGCGCGATGCAACAGAGTCTCTTCCATTTAATATCGCTTACTCGTTCGAGCTAAACGGCCGACCAACCATTCGCTAATTTCTTCGGAATGCCATTTACTAAGTCGCGAAGATGAGATACGCGGCTGCCTTGATCTTTCTGCTATCGTTTTGTTTTCATTGTCGCGTGAAAAATGACCGAGAGTATTAGAAATGGAATTTTTTGGCAAAACATATGTCAAGTTTTTTTTTTTTTATCGAAACATAATTGAAATTGAGAAATTCAATAGCTAATACCGTTCAAGCGTCAACGAGACAACGAAAGCGAAAGTATTGCGTCTCCGCGACACGAGAGCATTGTCGAGGAACACATTGCTGCTCTTCGCTGAAACGTAACATATGCAGCATGTAAGTGGAAGGCGATTCCCCGCAGCGGGTGTAACACCGGTGAACGTGGAACTTGGCCGGATTACATATCGCGGCAGCGCCAACAGTCCATCCCGTCTGTCCAACGTTTCTACGTTCGAAGCCGGTGGCGGCTATTTGGACAGCCTGTCGACCGCGCAGACGGTCGGTGAAACACACCGGGGCAACAAACAGTACAATACAATATTACAATCCGGGCAATAGCAACATGTCACCGGCGCAGGTACAGCGCAGTGACAGCGCAACATATCAACCGCGGTTGTGCTCTCAGCCTCCGGTCTGCGCGCGTCTCCGCTCTCTTTTCCTCCGTTCTATCTCGTTCCTACTTTTATATATCGGGCATCTCTCTTTCCACGGGACGCAATCTCCCTTTCGCCCCTCTTGCACATGTACCTTCCTGGCCGCCCCCTCGCCGTTCGCTCGTCGTCTCCGTTCGATCGCGTTCCGTCTCGGTTCCACCTCGCCGAGCGACTATATCTGATTGGCTGGATCATTAATCACCGGTGACCGTGCGGCAGCCCTGTCCCGTCCTGCAACTAAACTCGTGGAATCGAACTCACCGGGGTGTACGTGCTCCCGTTTTTCTCTTTGCGATACCTTTTTTTCCCTTCTCTCTATCCCCCTCCGCCGCCGCCGCCGCCGCCTCCTGTTATTCTCCCCTCGAAGACATGTCCGACTGCGAAAAATCCCACAGTCACGACTTTGGAAAAGAAGAAAGTTTGATGTGCCTTATTGGATACATCGTGATTGAAATCGGGCCCGAAAATCTCGATTTTTATCGCGTATCTTCGAATCTAGAAACATTTTCGTTAAAAATTCAAAGATCTTCCGATGAAAAATTTTTATCCGAACGGTTATCTGATTTTCGAATTTTTCTTAATCTTAGCAACGTAGAGTCGAAAAAGCCTCGCGACGATGTCAATTCTATTCAATGCAATGACGTTATCAGATGCGTTGTTAGTAGCGTGTCGTGTCTGTTTGCAATGTTTCAACAATCACGTGTCATATTGATGATCAATGAAGCATGGCGAAATTACTTAATTATTTGATGCTGACTGATTGGTTTGCGAGCCGTGAGATATTTTGTATCGTTCTCTTCATGGGTTAGCATTGGCTTTAATCCGGACTGCGAGCGGGAAGCGCTTAATAAAGCATCGAGTTATGATTGGCCGATAACTAATTCGATTAATCCGTCGGATAATTAATTTATTCAAGATCCCGCGAATCGATAAGCGTTGGAAGATGTACCGTTGATCGACTTGCAAAACTTTACCGCATTCGCCCACCGCCCATCGCCATCCGCCTGCTCGGTTACGAAACTTACGATGTCGTTACGGCATCCGCCTTTATCGGTTCGATTACGCTGCATACTTTGATATTACGAGCGTTTCTCACCTTCGATCTTTAAATATTTCTCTCGTTATTGCGTCATTCCTCGATTTCAATCGTGTCGCAAACATATTGCATTTTTAATATTATTTATTTTATTCAATCTCATCTTGATATCTCTTAAATGATTACATAAATTTCGATGAATGCATAAATTGCGCACACGAAAGATTAAAACTATTCAAATTTTTATTTAATGTTTCTATTAGGATCTAGTTTTTCTATTTACGAGCCATAAAAAAGTGACAAAATTTTTACGCGATAAATACACAAAGTGCACACAAGAGATTAAAGAGATATTTGAACATTTTAATTCAACATTTTTCCATTAGAGTTCCTAGTTTTTCTGTTTGCGAGCGACAAAAAGCGCATTCTCAAGAGAAATTCTCTTCGCGACAGTTTTTCGCCCAACAGACGGTCAATCAATGTGATTCAGTTTGTCCAGTTAGGGAGAGACCTGAACTGTACGACACTCGGAAGAGACGCGACGGTTGGTAGGTAGGGTCTTAGGATAAGGAGCTCGAAAAAAACGTGTTGGTTGCCTGTTACGACAAATTGAGACCTGCCACCGTGACAAACCCAACGTATCCTCGAGTGACCTCGGTTCGCGGGTCCATCGGCGACCCCGACCCGATCTATCGAGATGCTATGACCCCCGGAATCTCCTGGGGACACCTCTAATAGCCGGATTATCTCTCCTCTTGTGTTTCTTCCGTTATCCTCCTCTCTCGCCTCCAATAAGGATAACGAGTCCTTCGTTCGTCGCTGCCCTTCCGAGGCTTCGTCGCCCTCGCTCCAATATATAAGATTTCTTTTCTTTTTCGAAGAAGATACAATTCGTTACAAGAGAATGGAGAGAGTTTAGGTTAAAACACATAAGTCTTACATTACAAATGCAGAAACAAAAGTATAATTTTGACGTTAGCGCTTAAGTGAAGATTAGATCTTGTCTGAGGCGCATGTCGTCGGAGCAAAATATCGACGGGGCAGCTTTTTAGCTTCTAGACACGCGGAGTATAGCATTGGGTTATTCAACGTCCGCACGATGGATGAAAGTTATTGATTTATCGATTGGTTCGTCAAGCGATTAGGAGGGTCTGTTGATTAATAGTCGACGTATGCCACAAGATAAACTGACGTACTGGCGTTCGTCGACTTCTTGTTTTTCCTTTCCTTCTCACTCGGCCCGCGATCGCCTGTGTTCTCTCCCTTCCATCCTGCACTCGAATAACTCGCGTCATGTAAGTTATTTGTACGAGAGTCGAACCTTTAACGATCGTGTCTCGCAAGACGATCGATGTTTTTGCTATTCGCCCGCTCGCCCATATCAAATCTCTCTCCGCTCATCTCAAAAACTACGCGGAACATACTTGAAAATTATTTTTAAACGCAGCTCCTCTTAGCTGTCACTCGAAGTACTGAAGTAAAAATTAATTTCTATAAAAAGATATTTACTTTCTAATGCAATTAGATTATAGATTACAGAAGCCTCAAAGATTTTACTCTTCAAATTTAATTCGAAAACGTTTACAATTTCGTAGATGTAATTAAACAGTGTAATAATTTGTGCGAAATAATAATTTTTTTTTTTTTAGACGGGCAATTTTTGTAATCGAGCAATTTTAAGCGAAAATTAGAAGTTATTAGAAGTTATATTTTTCTATCTCGCGCAAATCGTTGAATCGCTCGTGCATCACGATTGACTTCCTAAAGTCGTTTCTTTAAAGGAACGCGCACAAGGTGGTCGACGCTCGCCGCGTACATCGTTCCGTACCGTAATATCATTCCCGTCAAGTTTTAACGCGTTAAAGCGTGGAAGGAGTTACCATCCGGAGCCATCTCGAGTGGCTCATTTGCTGTCGTTGCTGTCGTTTGCTGCCGACGGCGAGGCCACCGGTGGCTCGAAATCCATTAACGTTTGCTGCGCGCTCAGGAGGCCGACCAATAAATTTTATTAATACATTCGTGGCAGGGCAATAACGACAGGCGGCATTGTGCGCGAACGGACTCACCGGGAGAGGGAGAGAAAGAGAGGGAGGGAGGGAGAGAGAGAGAGACAGAGACAGAGAACTCGCGCGACGTCTCTCTCTCGACTGTAAAGTCCGCAAGTAGCGATAATGGTAGCGTTTTGCGGCGACTGGTAAACCGCTCCGCCTTCCGGGATCCTGGTGGCCAGCGGGAACACGACTAACGCATTTGCAATACCCAAGTGACAGAAGCGGCAACTACCACAGACACACATCGGTACTTTGTACCCGCGAAGAAAGCCCGGCGCGCGAGATTTCTATTCTTGCGTCTTCGTTATAATTGAGTTATGTCGCGCTCCTACTTTTGCTTTCAAGTCGAGTTTAAGGGCTGATTATCGTTAATGTCGCTTTAAAGTAGGAATAACTTTGATCAAATTTTCTTTAGTTATCATGGGTGGAGTTACAATTTAAAAAAACGCAAATCTATTTGCTGTCACGTAAGAATGCGATAGAATGTCTTAAAATTGGAAAGTAGAAACAGTCATTAATTTTGTAATATTTAAATATTCATTTTATCAGTCTCTATGAGCGTTAATTCGGGCTATTAATGCAAATGTTGCTAAAGTCCATTTGGAAAATACGTTATATTGGTTAAATCACAGACCTTTACGAATACTCTCCGTGATACACATAATCGCTGGCCATATATTCTTCTAGAAATAACGAACAGAGAGCGCGCGGCCCCGATAATCTCCGTATAACGAGATACCATTTAAATATTAAATTTTGGGCCCGTCCGCACGGCCACGTCTATACCGGCAGGATCCCGAGGGAACCATGATCGGTTTCCAATCTGGCGGATGCCTTATTACAGACTGGGCCGGTCAGGCTTGTGGATGCCATACGGCTGCACGTGTCTACGTTACGAGGAAAGAGAAGAAGAACCTTACCGGGTATATATCCACCGACCAACCAACGGCAGCCGGCGGGCTTCTGGTCCTCGTGTACCGCAAGAAGAGTAGTCTCGAGACGCGAGACGAGTTACGAAGGGGGACCGCGGCGGCGGCGGCGGCGAGGGGGGGATACCGGTGAGGCCGGGGTCCCGCGCGTATGATATTAAACACTATAATTATTATTTAAATTCCAGTAGGATGGCTCCCGGTGTTGCGGCTCCCTCCTCTTCGCGTCTCCCTCCCCATTTCACTCCCCATCGTACCGTTTCCTCTCTCCCCCCCCCTCCTCCCCTCTCCCTCGCTCCGTTTCTTTTCGTCGCGGCTCTCCAGCCTCCCTCTCGCGCCTGCTGCCCCTCTTCTCCCCCGTCCTTTTCCTCTCATCTTGTCGTATGGCCGCGCAGCAGCCACGCGCTTTTTGCTCTCGTATACCGGTCGCTTCTCGTCGACCGATCGTTTTGCTTTTTCCATGTCGCTTTGCTCCTGCTCCGCCCGCGCGTAGGCGCGACTCACCCGCTCGAGCATCGAGACCGAGACGAGAGAAAGAACGGTCGCAACCGTAGACCCGATCTTATAACCATTGCCACCATGAGATGGTTTATTGCCGGGACCTGACCCCATGTAATCACTATAAACTATACCTTCTTTTCTCTCTCTCTCTCTTTCTCTGGGGAAGAGCCCTCTCTCTATGCTACGCGATCATATTAGATGCCATTACGTGCAACGCGGGAGGCCCGCCCTCTTCCTTTTCCTCCTCCTGTATTATCAAATTTTTTTTTTCTTATATACGCCTCCTCGATTTGCTTTCTCTTGTTGATTTAGAAAATGTTTACGATATATCGAGATTTCTTATTCCACGCTCACGACTATTTTCACTAAAGAATATATATATATATATATATATATATATATATATATATATATATATATGTGTGTGTGTGTGTGTGTGTGTGTGTGTGCTGTCTAAATAAATTTTTATCTTTTACTTTAACCGTTAGGACTAAATAATTTTCATCTCGGAAAATAGTCAGACGGTTAACGGATATATTTGAGAGCACGGGGAGGGTCTAGAGCGCTCTTCTCTCAACTCGATGACTCCGCGATGCAAATAATCTTCCTCCTCTCATGACCGAAGAAAAACAATGCGCCGGATTCAATACCGGTAGCGAGTGCAGACTGAGATCGTGCGTTGTGGGTGGGCCTCTCTCAACCGAGAGAGGAACGATAGCAGTAACCGCGGCAACAACATCGAGAAGAGCCAGGGGCAGCATCGCTCCTCGGTTTCACGGTCTCGTGGAGCTGGTGGCTTCGTTGGCTCTTATGGGAATGCGATAGGCTCGATAAAGACGCACGCACACCAAAATCTGTCGGTTACGCATTTTTTTAAGATCCACGCCCGTCCGTACTCTCTCTTTCCTCGCCTTCAGTCTGGACACGGACGGAAATCCGTTTATCTCGACGCGTTTATCGCGAAATTTTCGAATCTCCCGTAGCCATAGCACAAAGTATTCGGCGTTTACACCGACACGATAAGAATCGCGTTCATGTAAGTATTAGCGATGTGAGAGGAGCCTTACGGGGGTAGCGTAGTAGCTGAAACGATTTCACTGCGGTGGAGACCTCCGCGCAACGGGCTTGTTATTATTTGTACTATTGTTGGCTCGTGACTTGCAACCCGTGCCTTAACCCACGAGCCAGCCGTTCGCTGGCTCGACTCTCCTCGGCCCGCCCACAAGAAAACAAACATCGATGTATCGCCAGCCGCGTCTCCGTCACGCCGTTTCTTTCCTGGCGTCGATGATGGTGGCGAGCCGTCGAGTTTCTATGCACCATTATACCTATGTATTTTATCAAGTATACCGTAGGCCATCGAATAAATTACTCTTCCGTGGTTATAAATTAAAATGTATTAAGTATTTCAAGTACGGTTGTACTTGGCTTTCACGGTCGTTGACTCGACACGCGCGGTTTGTTAAAGAGATGCGACGAGTATTCGGCAATTTGATAAGCATCGAGGACGAGAATGTTAAATTCAACGATGTCGGCGGACGTGCACGGCAATGATTTACTCTCACTTCTCGCAGCGCGGTTGGCACACATTCGCAGCGACGGCTGAGAGATTAACGCGACGGTCATTACCAACTTTGTTCTATTCAATGGATCATTCGCAAGAAGTGAGCCGGTATCGGCACAATCAGCCGACAGCCTCTTTCCATCCGTTTCATCAGATCGTGAGAAAACGCATTAGTTGAGCCGAGATACGAATGGCGTACGGATACGAATGGAAAAATCTTGCGCGTGACATTCTCCATCGATCTGCCCGTATGTTCGATCATCAATCGATATCTCGATCGGCGAAATGTTTAGATCTCGCTCGGCCGTTCGTACGTCGTTGTCTGATGGTGGGATCGGTAAGGAGCGATTAAATCGCAGATTCCTTATCTCGCCTTACGGTTTCCACCCTGCTCCCTGGGCGGGAAGAGCCCCGAGGCGTGTACGAAGACTTCCTCTCGTCCCTCTCCCCCTCGACCCTCGCACCCCGTCGACGTTTTTCGAGCCGGGTATACTATATACGTGCCTCGGCGCAGAGGCGCGTCATTATACTCACGTCACTCAAAAGCTCCTCTTCTTCTTCTGCCCTGCCGGGGTCCCAAGTTATGAGAAACACGAGCCGCGAGGTAACCGCCGCCGCCGCCGCCGCCGCCGCCACCACCACCACCACCGCCGTCTTGGTCGGCTTTTCTTCTTCGTCTTTTTCCTCTTCTTTTTCGCCTTCCATCCTTGCTGTCTCTTTCTCTCATCATTAGATTGCCCACCCGCTCTTCGAACAATCATTTATAATCGCGCATAATAATTCGTGCAACGTGTCCCTGAACAAAAACCGCGATCGATAAAGGTGGTTGACGAAGAGATGCTCCCGCAGTTTTGCGGTCGATCGTACGTACCTACAATGAGTGATCAATGAGCGGCGTCATAGTGTTTCCTGCGTCGAATGAACGATGTAAAGCCTTATCTCGTTTTCTTTTCCGACGCGATCGATCTCGATCTTTGTGCTTCGTCTCGCCTACGTTTTTATATAATCGTCTTTTATTGATGCTGATCGAAGAGTCTTGATATCATTGAAAAAAAAGTTTTCTTTAGCTAACTCTTTTTCCTGGAAATTTATTTCTAATATCTCTTTAGATATCTTTATAATAAGTCAAGCAAACTGACAATAGTCTTCGAATCGATCTTGTTGGATTTGAGAAATGGATGTGTTCATCTGACATGCATCTGGAATTCGTGGAAAGGTATCTCTTTCTTCTCTCGATTAAGAGGAACCGGTGTGACGATGTGTGACTAATAATAAGGTACAGAAGGAAAGTCCTGGGCTGGTGCAACGCGTAGGCGAATCGAGAGTGCAGGGCCCACGATGTGGCCTCGCCCTTTCCTCTCTCGGCACCGTCTAACGCCATTCTTTCAACTCGCGCTTCCCCCGCTTCGTCTGGCCGCGTGTGTACCCACTAACCCATAATTAGAGGCTTTCGCAAATTATATGCGCGAACGTGTGTCCCCTCGGTAAAATATCGGCTTAATAATAACAGTTGGAGAGCACGGCAATTATCAGAACCCCTGAGGAGCGACAAAAGAATCTCCGAAGTTCTTTTGTCTCCTCCTCTTCCTTCTCTGCGTGGAATTTCTTATGTCGCACTAGATGTGTTGTCTCTTGTATAAGCACGAGTGCGTTATCGTATTCAATTGAAAACAGTTTAGAAAATTGATTTTGAATTCTCTAGTAATTTGCTTTATTTTGCGAAATAAATTAAATCATATTCTGCGAAATTAAAAATTAAATTAAATTACTACAAATTATTTATTCATTTAATAAATCCGTTGGACATTAACGTCGATGAACGCAACGGCAAATGCAATCGTCGATCGCTCCGTACTTTCGGAGATTCACTTGCATCTCTTTTAGTATATCGAGTCGCCGTAAGAAAAGTTCAAGTCTGGAGAGGAACTCTCTTAGCAACATGTCTGCTCTTTTGCCAGTTATAATTATACAGGCTCGTTTTTCGCGTGAACGATCATGCGGGTACACCGCATCCGTATGATACGCGCCGCGGGTTCTTAAGGGCAGCCATAATGCGCGACCGGGTACAGCGGCTTTTTATTGGCTAATTGGTAATTAAGCCGGGTTAAACAGCGGGCAGCCAACGCTTTCTTGCCCGCCTTGAGTCGTTCTGCGACTCGCTAATTTAATTTGCGGTTTCGTCGCGTTCGTCCGCCCATACGCGAGGAGCCGAACGGTGATGAGGTTGCTCGTTTGCTTTGCCACCGGTCGTTCCTAATCCTCCCGACAACCGATCGCACATTCTGCCCAAGGATACTTAAATTTAAAATCGTATAACCGGCCCTTCATTTAAGACGAGCATTACATTATAGAGTCATAGTATAGATTCTGATGGCATTAAATGGCATTTAACTGTAATTGAGGAAGCCAGAGTTAGAATACAATATTAAAAAATAAATCCTTCGAATTTTTATTCACGATATCACTTTTTTGTCTACTTTCATGTTATGCTCCGCAAAGCTATGAGACATACGTCTTGTTCATTTAGAGATTAGAACTTTGCAAGCCACAGAGATTTCGTAAACCTCACTCGATTGTATTCGAGAGCTGTCGTTCCGCGACAGATCCGAGCGACGTGTATACATCAGTATTCTCGCGTAAGGAGAAGAGAGAGAGAGAGAAAGAGAGGAAGGGGGGAGAGGGTACCCCGAGGGCACGAAAAACACGCCCGGTACCGATTTGTCGACGAGATTAGACAATTTGTAAACACGCCATGCCGGGTGTACCGCGGTTGACCTGTCTCTCTGAACCCGTCGCTCGACTCTGTGCCTCTCTTTCTCTCTCCCCCTCTCGCTCTGCGTCTCTCTTCCCCTCCCTCCCTTTTTCTCTCAGACCATGAAGAAACCCGTCACCGTCATAACTCGAATGCATTCACCCTGGTTCATCCATTCACTCTTTCCATTCATGTCGGCCTTTCCTTCGTACGCACCGGTTGCGAACACGATGACGCCGTGAATTCGTGAGGGATTGTGATTATGAGAAGGAGGTAGAGGCGCGCGCGGACACGAAGACAGAGGAGACAAGCTGCGGTGGACCACGACGCGACTATGCGGGGTCGTCTCGGAGGTCAGATCGAGCCAGTCGCGCGAGCAACGGACGTGTAGGACGACGCATCGTCGCACGCTTCGTTCTTATCGATACTGATGAGCGACGAGGTCGTCGTTGTAGTCGGGGCGGAGGGCCAGGGAAAACACAGAGGTGGGCTCAGACACGGTTCATTCATTCAAGGATGCGCTTCGCCACACCTCCGCCGCGAAGAAGTCTGGTCGGTGAAGAAAATAAACCGGATGTGCTGTTGTCAGGCGTCTGTGAGGCATCTCTTCTGGCTCTGTCGCGATGTGACTTTCACCAACATAATTTATTTATATGTTTTCTTCGAATTTTTATAATGAACAAATATATTTTAGCAATAAATAATTATTAATAATGCCGACTTACAAAATTAATAACATTATATATTTTGTTATGTTTTGTCATCGATTAATTATTAAATGATCACAGACATGTCGATAAGAAGAAAAAAAAAAAAGAAATATGATGGAAAGATGTATTCGGACATTGTTTCTTTATTGCGTTGAATTAAACGTAGCCCCTTTTCGAGAGTATACGAGTCGTCTCCCTTTTCGTTTCTCCATCTGACATCGTCTCTCTTCTCTCCTCTGCGGTGTCTCGAGATGCGACCTTACGAGCGAGATTTACTTATGTGTTAGGGCGGTGACTTTAGACTTGCCTAACCTCACGTGGACACATCGGCTCTCCTCGCGCCCACGCGCAGAAAAAGCTACAGGACCTCTTTTGTGTTCCCTCCTCTCTTTGTCGTTAAACAATGAAACGCACGGGGGAAAAGGGGGGGAACTCTAATAACTTTGGCTGCGTGGCACACGCAGGTATAAGCAGGTAGTGCCGGCACATGTTGCGCGGCACAATGTGTGGAAATCGCGATACCTCGATTAAAGAAGACAAATTATAATGAATAGCGACGAAACAAATCGCGCATTTCGCCAAGATTAAAACAATTATTAAAAGAAAATTATTTCTCCCGATATTTGATCGCGTCGTCGCGAGATTCTCACCGATGATGAGCGAAGAGAACACGCAGTAGTTATCGAGCAAAAAAATATAAAGATATATCATTTCCAGCAATCGAGATGTCACGACCGAAATCACACTCCGAATTCCAAGCCGAGTCACTTTACGCGTAACGGACGCGTGTCTCGCTCCGGGTTATCAATGGTCGCCGATGACGAGCGAGATCCATTTCGTATTCCAATAAAAGCGGCGGGACGTTGCTCCTTATAATTCAGCGGATCTAATGGTGTCGGAAGATGAGAGCGGGGGCACAATCTTCGCGTGGACAAAAGGGAAGAACGGCTGGGAGAGAGGCAAGGGACAAGAGTTCCTCGGGCGGCGCGAGATCGGACTCGTGACCTGGCCCTTTTCGTTCCTGGCACATTGATTCTATGGAGTGACGGATGGTTCGGGGTCGAAGGAGGTCACGGTGGCGCCTCTCGGTCCCCCTCCGTCTCGCCCTCACCCTCCGCCCGGCCCTCGGTGTTTAGTTTAGGTTCATTCCGTCTCGTATACTTTGCCTTTTTCTTCGGTATATATCTTAGTCTATAGGCTTCGGTTCGTATCTCTCCCGTTGCAGAGGGAAACGCAAATAACTCGAGATCAAGGTAGTACTGGTAGTCGGCTGCGGGTTTCAAGTGTTATTATAGTGATCGCGCAATAATCGTATAATTCGTACGAGAAAATTCAAGTATCAGACTAACGGGAGATTCTCTCTGCTTCGATTCGTTTCAAGTACTCTTATCCTTAAGCTCTCTGTAATGGAAACGTAATTGATATAATACTAAACAAAGTACATATTTATAAGAGACTATATTCGATTTGCGATAGTCAGAATAATATACAGAAGCGGTGATTTTCTTCTTAGCGATATTCTTCCGAGACATATCATAGCATGTTTGTAATCGTAACATAAGCGCGATCTGGAACACGATGTCGTAATAGAACGACAACGGGAAGGGATCTGGAAGACGACGCATGAGAAACAGGGGCGGCATGCACGAGTGCCGCTCCCGATGGAAAAATTAAATAGAATCATTTTACTGAACTGCGCTTGTGTTTCCATCATCTCTGTATTGTACAGGTATTATGACTGTGAAGTCGCTTATGTTATGTAGGAGGGAAAGGAAATGGGTAAAAGGAATGGAATAGAAAATATAGCTGCCTTGTTATACCCTTCGCGAAAAAGATTACTTGCTGCCTTTCGGAACAAGAGAGAGAGAGGGAAAGAGAGAAATAAAGCTTTATGCATTTAAGCATCCTGGCTAAGATTTGTCACGAGCTAGTGTGTCACAGTCGAGTTACGGTTTCTTAAAGTTTTGACAAGGAAATCTGAGATTAATCGCTCGTAACTTTCTTTTACATCCCTGATAATGTTGAGCGCAGTGACGTTGTCTTAAAATGAGAAATCCAGTCCAGTATCGATATTCGCATTTATTTGAAAAATTAAAACAATAATCTGATTATATGAGAGAGAATTATTCCGCTCTCGAAAGTTTCGTTGGACTTTTGATTGTAATTGGTATTATGAGCGCGATAAGTGAATCTCAATAGATTCATCGGAATACTTGGCATTATATTTCCTTAAACGCATTTGACCTTTATACACATTTCGAGTAACGTATACCGTTTGGCTGTATAAATTTTACGACGACGTTTTCCTGGTTTCGAAGTAGGCAAGTCGCGCGAGCGCGAGCGCGAGGTTGCTTGTCAGCTGGTGGTCAAAAACCCACATTGATGGCGACGGCGAGATTCATGGCCGTCAAACGAACCGATAGCTCGTAGGTAGGCCGTAAAACTCCGCTAAAACAGGAATGATGCGTCGTGGTTTGCAACTTCTATTTCGAGACGCGATCCCGGAAACGAACCAAGTGGCAAAAGGCGAGGCTTCTCGTTCGCTTCCTTGTTTTTTCTCTTTTTCTTTCTCTCTCTCTCTCTCTCTCTCTCTCTCTCTCTCGAAAACCGTTACGGCGTACCATTGTATTGTGTCGGACGATACTATTACGTCGGCCTGTCGATACCGCGTCTTATAAAAGAATCGCGAGAGTCTTCTCGTTTTTTGTTTTATTATATACGCTTTTTCTTTCTTTATTACCAAGGAAAATTGGAGTGGAGTCATCTCACAATACTTTATCCTAATTCGAACATATAAAATTTATTTACCTGAAATTCCAATAAAAATAACTGCTGAGGCAATAGATTTAAGCTAATTTGTTGATGGCAAAAGAGCTAAATGTGCGCGAAATGTTACGAAATGCGTGCGATTCTAGATCACTAATAAATATGTCGGTATATGTATTTATAGCGCGTATCGATCGGAAAATCAGTTTTGCTGAAACAGAACACAGAGTGTGTGTCCATGAGCTTAACTCTAAATCGTATCTCGGTCTAATAAATTTCCTCGGGATGATCCCGTATGCTACGTACGTACATCTCGCGGCGGCTGCTATCTGACAACGTGTTTTCATATGTTAAAGACACGAATCCGTGGAAGGAGATGTTATGTCGCGGCGACGGATAGTTGCTAGAGACAGTTTCTGCTCCTTTCTTTTCTCTCCCGCGCGATAAAGCGTCCGTGGAACGAACAAAGGAGCGACAGTTCTACATATTGGCTGGTATCTACGGCCATTTATCTCCGAATTCATTACTGCCTAGCTGATGCAGCGCGACCGTGCATCGTGTGTATGTATGCGATGCCGGAAAAGGATCCCGGACGAACGAATCCCTCGGTTTGTTCGATGGTCTCGTCGCTCCCGTGGAACGCGCTTCCTTTTCTCGAGGAATTCACTTTGTATTAGGGACTGACAAGCTGTCCAAATAAATGTACCCAAAGTCATTTTTTTCTTTTTTCCTCGCCGATAATTGTCAACGCGATATTGACGTAATTAGCAAATATTGCGCATTAAAATATATAGTTTAACTTTTTTTACAAATTACAAGTTTTACTTGCGATATAAATGAGAAGAATTGATCTTATGAGGAATAAAATATTTATCGTCTTTCATTCTCTTCAAGAAGTCGATTCGTAAACAAGAATATCAATTATCTCAAAGAAAATAAGAAAGGAAGGACTGTTAAAGATTGTACCATGTAGAAGATAATACTCATTGCAATTATTGATGCACTTCGTTGATATCGTCCGTTGGCGATTACGATCCGGATTGTAGAACGTGATTGTTATTAAGAGCTACATTACTCGGTGGCTTTAATCTCTTCGCTACGCCCGAGGAGAATCGTCTCGTTTAAATACTCTGTCGCGACTCTCTCGTCGGGAGCGATTTATCATTCCGACCGCGCTAGTCGCACCTCAGCCAAGGTCTCTCCCTTAGGCTCCCCGTCTTCCTCCTCTCTCTCTCTTGTTGCCTGCCTATTCTCTCGACTGAAATTCGGACGACCTTGAGTTCGTGACACGATTTTTTAAATCCCACTCACGCTCGTTCTCAAAAATTCTCCGCTAGTTTCAACATCGTGAAAATAGTAGTACGCTTTCGATTTATGCAGAAATGATTTGACAACTTTTGCAATAAAATCCTCTCGATTCGAGTAAGCGCATCATCAAATTGGAAACCGCAACATATATATCGTCGCGCGATGTATTTATAAAGCTTGTGAGATGGTCGATTTACTTGGCACGTTCCGACGATATTTATCTCGGGGACGATTACGCGAAATATATACGCGGGCGGGGTTGCACGAAACACTTATTACCGCGGAAACATATGTAAATCCCTTCCCCGAGATACACGTCGATGTCTCGGATCCTCTCCCTTCACTTCATTGTTTCGCGGACGCAACTTTTTTCCACTTACAATTGCCATCGTTCCATGCCTGCGTCCCTTCCCCCCAATCCCTCCTTTCCTCCATCATTCCCGCTGTTCGCATTCGCCGTTTCTCTTCACCGGCCGCGCAGCATCGGCATCGGGTATACGGTACATACGGGGGTCGTTATGTTTTATGGCTAATTGTTTTATTATCTTTGACATATTTCCAGTTTACGGCCGCGGCTCGGCGTTTTGCTTCATGGCTGTCTATTGTGCGTGATGAACGTCGCTTTATATGCCACCCTGGATACTAGGGTCTACGTCCGGCTCGTGTTTTATCCGCGAGACACTCGTCGTGACGAATACGCGATAAGCGACACTTCCACGCGACAAAAAAAAAATGACATCCAGCATTTCCTTCGCGTAGATGAAAGTGTGATTAATCTTTTTTCTATCTCTCATGTCAATTTTGTTTCCTTGTTCAAACTTTATTATTCAAATTATCACTCGTATTAACTTGATCAAAATTTTAAACACAATTAATATTGTTTGTTAAAAGCATGGAAAATTCTGTTATTTTTGCAGGAATAATTCGGAGAAAAATGCGTGCTGTAAATTTCCTGAATCAACGGGATCGAGAGAGCATCTCCGCCACGTGTCACTCGTCATTCCGTCAGTCTCGTCTCACATTCCTATGCCGGAAGGACATCTATCACACCCTCGACATTCGCAATTGAGCGTGTTGCATCGGCGAAGAGGTCTGACCAACGACGAGTAAAGATAGACAGACGGTAAGACGTGCGCCTCAAGAAGGCGAGAAGGGCGAAAAGGATGAATCCACGACAACAAAGATACGTACGCGTCGTTGGAAATTCTTTTTCGTTTAGGTATGCCAATATATCGGCTTCCATCGTCACCCTCCGACCACCTCCGGTATACGTGACTCCCTGGAAGAATGCACCCACCGTCCTACCCGATCGGCCAAGCTGCTGGGGTTAAAATAAATAATGTCCGCGTTCCGTCAAAATCGAGTCGATACGTGAATTCCCCTCTAAATTCACTCCGACGCTTATCTACATCTTTCTGTGTCTCTGATCCTGCGAATACGATACTGCCTTCTCGACGTAATAGATGTTAGCCGTAGGTAAAATATAATTAATTGCTTCCGATATAGAATAAACGTCGTTCAAACATCAATTTTACCTCAAATCTGACATTCAAGTAAAAATTAATTCACTGTGTATTTACGACTGAGAGAAAAAAATGTCTTCTTTTTTTTTTGGGAATGTTGAGAAATAAGACTTTCTTGTCAGAAACGTGCATCGTGTAGCCGAGTTAACTCGCAGAGTCATCCTTGTGAAAAAAGCAGGGGTTTTTCTGAAGGATAACTCTGAACCGGGAAAGCTCGCGGCAGATCTGCCGCCGAAGGATATTCCGGGAAGGTCGAGGTGTTCCATGGTGGGCCCGTTGACTCTTGGCTCGTATAAATCAATGTCTCTCCGTGGCACACCGCGCATATAACACCGTAATGTCGTCCAAAGGCCTCGATATATTCGCAGGAGGGTCGCGCCCACAGACTTCGGGGTCATTCCGGCATACATCACAGACGTTGTCAACTCAATTCTCTTCCTCGCATATTTAACTTTCTTTTTCACGCATACTCGATTTTCATCCACTTTATACATCGCAATCAAATGAATTCAGTAGTCAATTTGTTCGCAAATACACAGAGGTGATTTTTTTTCCCAATATTTATAACGAGAGAAATATGTACTATCATTCGAAAACGAGGATGAGAAGTATATCGACTGAATAAAAATATATCGATTGTTAAAAAAAATATTTTCGACACGCAATCGGAGATTGCTTCTTCGAGCATGATTTTATTTTAAAAATACAAGCTGAAAGCATCGAATCGCGTAGTTTTGACAGCTTTAAAGGGATCGTTGCGGCGTGTCGTGGGCCGAAGGATTTCAGAATGGTTCGTGAGCGCGCGTACGACGAGGGTGAAACAAAGCGGGGGTGTTGAACACAACTGATGTTCACTTATTGGCGGCATGTCTGCCGGCATGGTGCAGTTACCCGTGGACCGCAGACGCGCGCCGATGGATTCTACTTCCCTCTTTCTCCCGTGCGTATGCGTGTGTATATTATACGTGTGTCGATGCGAGTGGAACGCGGATGTGTTTATTTCGATGTGTATGTGTGTGTGTGTGTGTGTGTGTGTGGAGAGGCCGGAGGGTCGTGAAACAGGTGGCGCCGAAACCACGGCCGTGGGCTGTAGCTGTCAAATATTGCGGTTGCTTTAAAAATCGATCGAATCCCTCGCGCCGTTACTTCCCTTCTTCTTGACGAACAAGGCGCGGTACTTATCTCTCGCGAAAGAATCGTCAAAAAATATCAGGAATAACTAGGAAAAATTTTCATTGCGCGAAAAGAAAAATATTTTCTATCAATAATTTAATTTTTTAAGGAAAAGAGAATTTATTTGTGGAGTAAAAATAGAGATAAGCTGTATTAAAATGAATAATAAACTGATTGTCTGAAATTTATGTCGCTCTTTAATATAATATAACATTTTTTTTTTTTTTTCAGAAATATGATGTTTTTATAATATGTAAAAAATAAAAATTGCGAAATCGCACAGACCATTTATGGCGCGATTTATCAAAATTTAATTTCTCAAATAGTTTATCTCGGTGCACTTCTAAGATATAATAGTCCTTTCCTTGAAAAAAAATAGGATAACCTTGGATCCGTAGTACCCTTCGGACACACATTAGACAATTTAAGACACGTTATATCCCAATTCGCCGGTCCATTATCTGAAACTACATCGGCTTCTTGGAAGAAACGCTTCTTCTGAAGCTATTGAATAATATAACGACCTGCAACCCTATCCTCGCATAATAAAGATTCGCCCAGAGCATCGCTGCGCTTTCGCCTTGTTTTAGCCCAATGACGAAATTCATTACAGCCACGAAAGGACGATCGAGCTTCCTTTAATCGCGTATCCGTCAGAAATATTTTTCTTCGACCAGTTCAATATTTTTTTTTTTTCGACGTTGTATATGTGTAAATAACAGCTACATTAGAAACGTCAAGTCGTATTGACATGTAATATTCAGCATAAAACATTAATGTCATTTTATTTACATAAACAGTTAATAATAATAAAATCTAATATCTTTCTTTTCTTGTATAATTGATTTATGTATGCGAATTAATAAAATATTATGTACAATTATCCTACTTTCGTCGATGTAATCGTCCTTTTATCGACAACGTGTTTGACGCAGGCTATACCACGATCGTTTCCGAGAGTCCTTAAGCAATTTTGATAATCTTTATTGAGAGACACTGGCATTGCGCCCGCGAGGCACGACGGGCCCCCGATTTAGTTGGCTCAGGGGGTTGTTGCTGCGATCGAGGTGAAGCCACGCATCGTTCCCTCTCTCGCTCCTTTTTCTCTCTCCTGGTCCTTCTTTTTTTTTTTTTTTCATGTACCCTCTTCCTCCCTTTTCCGCCCGCAGACCGCCAGACACGTAATAATACGTTACACGGCTGCCAGGTACCGCGGGGCCCAAAAACGTCGAAACCGAAAACACAGCACCACACACCCGGGCTAAACAGCACTCTATGAGGGGCCATGCTCGAAACACAGGGACACCGACACCTAATAACCCCTAATCTAGCAGAATCCCATAACTGGGCCTAACTAAATGCTATTTCGTACGTGCGTACGCGAGTCGTGCATGCCGCGATGCATCGGTTCTCGATTACGCAAGGAGTTTCTACAGCCTCATCATTTAATTAATTCTATATGTTTAATCATGTTTTTAACGTGTATCTGCTCGATACGCGTTTAGCTTGCAAGACGCAATACTATCTAGTCGAGATTAATACGTTTTCTAATGTGAAAATCGATTATTTAAATAATACTATGAGATAATAAATAAATAAAAATCGTTTTATCACGATTCGAAGACTACTCTTCGAAAAAGGCTACAACGAAAAAGGTAGGTAAATTGTATCAAAGTAATTAGCTATGTAAAGTACGTATGTGCATTCTTTATAAAATATCAATAAACATATGATAATCTGGATCTGTATGAAAGTGAAAGGAACTGCATAAGAGAGTTGCGCTAATGTGTATAGCTGCAAACTGTCCTTCTTTCTCTTATTAATTTTGTCACGGAAACAGGTTGACCAAGTAGCGTGGCAATCCTTCACTTTGAAAAGATTGGCAGTGTCGCGAGATAAGGGGCTCCGATAATAACGAGCCTAGTAAGTAGGACAGGTGTCCGCGCGATAAAGCCTACACGACATCTGAGAGTTATGCGCCGGCACGCACGCGTTTCCACAAAATAAAAGGGGCGTCAGAAGAGAGAAGAGCGAGAAGGAGAGAAGATACGCATGCTTTATATATATATATATATATATATATATATATATATATATATATATGTATGATTCTTTGTCATCCGGAAGACAATCGGGCGCACCGTGATAAATGGTAAACATTAGAACCGGGGGGGTTTTTCTCTGCCAAATCGATCCCTAGCGCGCTGAACTCTTCCCCGAGGAAATCGCGCAATCTCGCGCAAGAGTATATCGAAGCGATAAGAGTTCGATTCTCGTTCAAGTAAATAGCCAAAAAGATCCGCTCGCCGCGCTTTCCGATCGGATTACTTATCCCAGTCTCGAGATTTGGAATAGCGACTTTTGCAAATGATATTTCGAGGAGAATGATATTTTGCGAAACGATAAAAAGTTTTACCGAGAAATCTATGCAGATTTTTCTCCAAGTCTTTTAATTAAATTAATATATACGACAGAAAGTTTTATAACACATTAATAAATTATTTTAATATTTATTATATTAATACTATATGCATTCGTTTAAGTTTCGCTAGCTTCTTACGTTTTTCATGTTTTTTTCTTTTTTTGGAAGATTTATTTTTGTACAACCATTGTATTTCAATTTCCTAGATTATTTAAGTATGCTTATGTAGAATGCGACATCACCTTTGTCCGAGAGTTCCAGGGCTCACGTGCTCCTTCGAATCAAAAATGAAGAATGATAAAAAAAACCATAAGCGCCCTTCAGTCACCCTTAATTCCCTTCTTTAACCGGCGTTTCTCGAGGGAATCTTATATGCAATTGCGCGTATATTTTTTGTATATTTTGTATATTTTTATATATTTTTTTAATGCGATAGATAGGGAAAAAATACATCGTAGCATTCAATGCCAGCACTTTTTCGTAGTTTATAAACTACGAATAAAGATTTATCGAATGTTTTGAAAATTAACACTTTTTAGGACCTGGGCCGAAAAGATGTTAATTTTAAATAAGGATCTTTTGCACTGTTTTAACTACAAACTTCAAGCTTAAACATCACGCGAAGAAAACATAACATTGGTACTATCGATCAATTTTTCTTGTGTATGCGACGAGAAATTGCTCGACATTTTAAGACCGAAAGCACGGACCCACCGGCCAAATTATGCAAAATGAATAAAGATAAAAATACACAATGGATAGGGCGCACGCGATATTACGTATTGCACAATGAAATCTTATTTATGGACGCGCCGGTGGACCCACTCCGACCGGCGGATGCGCGAGTGACTCTTTAATATTTTACCTCATCGGTGAAATAAGAATTCATATCCGCCTGCGGTCCCTTTGTGACCGATATTCTCCCTTCATCCCTCTCTCTTCGTCTCTCCGACTTGAGTTTCCGGCGAGCCCTCCGGAAAACTGCTCCAGCATTTTCGTAACGACGTCGTCGGACTTTCGTGCATCCGAACGCCAAATTGACGCTTTCTTACGACCACGAAGAATTTAAACCGAAACATGCGATCCTGTGATGGCCGGCGGCGACCGTCATAGTCGCCGTTCTTCCAGGAACGCGCCGCAAGGTTCTTTAATTAATTCCCAAAAGGGACGGTCACTGTGTATATCGCAATGCTTTCGCGTCAAGCTTCATTTGCATTAAAAATATTCCGCATTATAAATGTTTTTACTTGACAATTTATATCGAAAATTTTGCGATATGAAATTAAATAATATATTTTTAATGTTGCATTGATTTTAGATATTTACACAATATCACTTTTCGAAATTTTTTTTTTTTTGTATCATATTTCGGTAGAATTTTTTTTTTTTTTTAACATGGAACTCTTTTTCAAGCACCTCAGCAGAGGGAGAGTCAGATCGTTTCATCTCCCCATAGAAAAAAAATCATCTCTTTTCTCCAACGCGTGAGCGTAACTGCAGTCGTAGCTACGGTCTATACTTTGAGCCGTCTTTTTGTAACGATGTGGCAGCCTAAGCGACTAGCTGCATTGTGCAAACACGTAGCGGCAATTATTTTTATTTATTACACTATTTGACCATAACCACTGACTTTCCTCGTCCCTTTAAGTCCTCGCTGCCTGCCCTTCATTCGCCATGGGCGGTTACCAACTGTCGCGATACTACCTGTCACTAAGCTCACAGATGTTTTGGTTGGATAAAATCAGTGCCGACACAAGAACCATATGCGATCATTAAGCAAATTCATTACGGCAAAGGATAACAATTAAAAAAAAAATCTATTAAAAATTATATTTTTTTACAAACGCGCGTGAAAAGTGCAATACAATTTTAGGACTTTTTTATTTACATATCAGCATGATGCGATAAAATAATTACATTATTCTGTTATTTACATTAATATATATATATATATATGTAATCATACTAAAAAAATGTTTTTAAAACGCGATCGAAAAGATGTTTTAAAATATTTTTCCTTGTAAGAATCGGAGCATGATGATAAGCAGTTCTTTGATTTAAATACTCCGAAATAAGGTCAGGCTAAAGGATCAACCTTGACGTCAAATAAATAGCATCGGAAATTCTAACCCTTAACCCAAATGACAGCCATGAACTTTTAAACGTGCAATGCCATCGAAGTCTTCGTGCGCATTGTTCGTTCGCGCGTAAATTATTCTATACCGTCGATTTTTCCATCAGCCGATTTCCGTTGTCGGGGTCATACGACAGGAAACCGTTATCCAATAACCAATGATTCTTCGTTATGTTAATCGCACTTAAAATGGAATTTTACAAGGGTCATATATACTTTTTTAAGTTACATTTGTTTATATCGATTATTTGTTATAAGTTGTTTAGATTTTTAAATCTTTATAAATAATTTTGCAGATATTAAATTCGTTAATATCAGTCTTATTTAAAGATAAGATAGATATATTATAATTTAGAAAACTATATATTTATTTCATAAAATTATAAATTATTTTGGTTTTAAAAAAAAAATTTGTAAAATGTAATTAGATTAAAATCTATCTTTCCAACTTTTATTTAATTATTATTTTATAATTTTTTTTTTTTTTTTTTGCGCTTAATTTATATTCCATGATAATTTTTATAGCAATATTTATAGAATATTTACAGATATGTGTGTGAGAATTATTTAATTTTTTTAACATTAAGAAATTGAAGTATATTTATCGTGCTAATTCTATAAGACTAAAAAAAAAATATTAAAATAATAGACTCAGATGAATGATAAAAACAAATATTAAAGTGAATATAGCTTTCAGCGAAACTTTAACTCGCGTGTCTTAAATCGAGATAGTTGTTATAAACTAAGATAATCGTTGTGGATTTGTATTAATCGCGAATAACTAGATTGTATGCAAAATGTTATGATTGCTGTATTTCTAAAATAAAATAAATCGCTACCGTCTCTTACGCAGGAAACTAATCTTAAAATTACCGTTATCAAATGTATTCGGAATAATTTAATATTATTCACATGAATTTCACAAGGAAAGTAGCGTGATACAATTGTGTGCCAAGAAACACTTTATATTTACGTGTTTTATTAATTTTTTGGATAAATAAATCATGATTAGTAGGTGAGTGATTAGCAGACATAAAGAGCTCATATATATATTATTCGAAAAATAAAAACTCAGTCACATAAACGGAGTCACATAAACATTGAATGGTAAGTACACGATAATGATGTGAATTTTTGATTTTTTGGAAAAACTTTGCCGTTGTAAATTAATCAAATTTTGCGAAATTAATTGCTGTTGGAACAAATTATTGGTAAGAAAGCGTTATCGCTTTAACGCATTAATTCGATACGCGACCTCAAAGTTAGTCACCAACTCCTCTTTCCATTCTTCCTCTTCCACGGTTTAATAAACCTAGTGATTTTCTGCATGCGGCATTAACCCAAGACGTGACCGTCCGCCCATTCGATCCTGCTTTTCGCCTACCTTTCCTTATTATCCATTTCGCTTATTCATCCGCGTTATCAGAAACTTACATTCTTGAGAAAAATCCACGCTTCAAATAGTGCGATTTGAGCCATTGTTTATAAAGCACACGCGTCTCGTGTAAATTGATTATTTCAAACATTTGACAACTAATTTCCTTGATGAAAAAATGTTTGCATCTGTAATGTCAAAGTTGAGGTCAAGCAAACTTGCATTGCCAAGGAGCCTAATTATAAAGGAGAAGACCTCGTTAATAAAATGATTAGGCCAGCTTTCCATCTATATGAATTTTTTATCATTTCGGACATGCAAAGGAGACTGAACGAGATGGCAATCCGCTTTCGAATTAGGGTAGTTTCGTTGTCTGTGTGCGCTCAGTGTTCCACGAGGATACGCCTTGTTAATCCCACGGTATATTCGCCCTAGCGGAATATCGTAATTATATTAGCACGGACGCGTCGAAATTTTCTCGCGAAATTCCGCGCGGAAGAGTAGTCCGCAGCCTCGATTTCTCGCTTTTTCCCCCGGTCGTGCTAATTTGCCGCTCTGCTTTCGTCGTACGCTATTTTCATAAGGGAGAAGAGCGAGCGTTATGCTTGCAAAGGTACAATTTTTTGGATACATCTATTTATTTTTCATATTTGTCTCTCCCATCTATTTTCAAAATTCAATATCTGCGAAAATATACATTTTTTTTTTCAGAAAATAAAATCAGAGATAAATTTTGAACTGGGAAAAATTTTAATTTACATTATCGATCTATTGTTGCGTTAAATTATTCAATCATGTGTCATTTGTTATATTGTGTACTCTGTATAATAGTGGCATGAGCGATACTTTCGCGGCAAATGATCGTGTTCCTGCGAATCCAGGAACCGTGCATCGCCCGAAACAATTTCACCTCTACACACATAATGGTATAAATAACAGGATACCGGGTTATTGTACCTCGCATCCTTCCGATCGAATATAATTATCCTGATACCACAGTTCAGTAACTCCGCGACTGGGAGAATCCCAACTCTAGCGATCTATCGGCACGTCGCATCGGCAACGAATTTGCCTTCTCTTTCTCGCTCTCTTTTTCTTTCATGTCTCTCGCTCTGTTTCGAAACGGATGTTTCGGCATTTGCCACAGGCTGCTGCGCGAGGACCCGGGGACCGATGAAGAAGAATAGGAAGGAAGAAAAATAAGAAAAGCAGGAGGACAACGGCGGTGGAAGAGCGCGTGCATGTACGCGCTCGCGTGTCTACGCGCTCGCTCTCGTGTGCGCGTCGACGTACGTGTAAAAGAAGACGAGAAGAGAAAGAGAGAGTATTGATCCCACCCTCTCTCCAGACGTAGGAACCCCTAGCTGGCCTAACTTCACTCCCCCTTCGTTCCACCCGCCGGTTGTTGTGTGCTGCATACCAATTTGCTTGATTTTTTTTTCCTTCCATTTCTTCTCGCTCTCTATGTCTATCTCCTTCTCCCCTTTTCCCCTCGCTCCCTTCCCCGCGCTCTTTTCTTTCCACCCACCAATCTCCCATGGCCAGCCCATTCGCCCTTCCTTCGTATTTTTTTTTTTTTTGCTTCGAACTTCCTGTCTATCTCTTTCAACGAAACATCTGTGTGAAGGCCTTATAATTTTTTTTAGTTGTAGATTTTCGGATTGTCTGTAGTATAGAAAATTATATTCATCGCGATTACATCGGTTCAATGGATTTTGATTCCGTAATAGTGTACGAATACTGCTACATCGAGAGCGAGGAGAAAGAGAGAGAGAGAGAGAGAGAGAGAGAGAGAGAGAGAGAGAGAGAGAGAGAGAGAGAGAGAGTGCGATGCTTGACGTTTACCGTCGTAGTTCGGTCTCTGGACGATTACAGGAGCTTTGCAGGTGAAATTTTAGCGAACTCGCAAGCGAAATCGCAGTCCGACGCTAAAGTAGTAGGTTGTAAAAACGCCGATCGCAAATATACGAGATTACAAACGATTGCTCGTAATAAACAACAGTTTGCGCCGCAATAACATACATTTGCGAACAATCGGCCGGAGACGGTGTGTCGAACAATCGCGAAACCGTCCACCTAGTTACACGAGCATCGTGTACAATTCCGATAGTGAAAGAAAGAAAGAAAGAAAGAGAGAAAGAATAAAAGAAATGCTATCGGTCGTGGTGAATCGCGGACATTTGAGAAGATTGCAAGTATAAGAAGAACTACACCGAGTAAAGGGACAAGTAACGGCAAGGAGGACGAGGGGTGGGTGAGGGCGGGGGGGGGGGGGGGAGAGAGGAAGGGTATAAGATGGGTAGCAAAATGGGCGGGTAAGGAGCGGGTTTGAACCCCGAGATAAACCTGGCCTCGTCTGGAATCTTCTATTAGCAATTACAGTTGTAATTGTTTCCTGCAATATGCATGGAAATAGTGGAATTATTTAAAAACCACCCCTATCCCCTCTGCACCGCCACCCCGAGTGGCTGGGCAGAGCCGATGGTGGTAGCTGCTATCGGGTGGACCGGTGATATCCACTCGTTTGCTCTCTTTCTCTCTCTTCTTTTTCCCTTCTACCATTGCTATCTCTCTTCCTTATCTTTTGACGAAAGAGAATCTTGCTCTCATCTGCTCTCTTTTTTCACCTTCGCGGCTTCGTGTCTTATATATTAACGCCCTTCGATTCGATTTTTTCTCGTCGCGGGTCTTTTCACGGTATCTCGGAGAAAACCTCGAATCCGAATCTCCGATACGGTTAATGGTTAATGGTCTGGAAACAATTTATTCGTTTAGGTTGCGCCCGCGCGCGAAACTGAATGTGCGCTACTTGTCGTCGTGCGAGAGAGCGCTATTTGATGTTATGTGAGCGGAATTTTGGGTCGTCGTTATCGAGTCGTGCTCAAAAGTTTTCGTAATGTCACATCGTCCAAGATCTCTCTCTCTCCTATCTTTGCTGTTTTATCGGTAATGTATGATGGAAAATATATCTCAATGACATATACGAATGATTTTGCCTTTTTAATTTTCATATCGTTTATGTGTGTGTGTGTGTGTGTGTGTGTGTGTGTGTGATGCTGATTAATTATTTTAACATATTTACCATCAGTAAAAATATTGCTTTATTTTATTTCAATAAATAATTTTATCATATTATATTTTGTCCAAATTTAATTAGAAAACAACGGTACGAGGAGCTGGCGATAGCCATAAAATAACGCCGACAATTGCTCGCTAAATTTCCTACAAGCGCGGCGAAAGAGTCTCGCGACAATAAAATCCGAGAGCCGAGAGCGGCTCGATTCGCGGCAGCTTCGATGCGACCATGCGGCAGAGAACAATGGGAGATTCGAGCAAGTTTTCACAGTGCGTGGCCACGATGGCATCTGCGCGACACGGGTTTCGCACGAAGACGGTGAGATCGCGAGGAAGAAAGCGAAACCACGGCGTGTCCCTTTGCCAAAATCGGTTATCGGCATGGATAAATGTTCATGGAGCGCGCAGGTACGTTATGGAGTAAAGTGTTGCCGGTAGATAAAGAGAGAGGGAGAAAGAGAGAGAGAGAGAGAGAGAGAGAGAGAGAGAGAGAGAGTGGAGGGAGAGAAGATGCATCTCGCGACGATGCGAGGCGAAGTCTCTCCCCCACTGATCGCCGCTGCGTCCACCTTCGGAGTTTCTTCGCGTAGCACGGTGGCCGGTGCATTATCATAACCGCATTCTCGTGCCTCGACAAGACCAACCCTTTTCACGTACACAGCCGCATAGATACCTGCGATGCGGCTGCCGTTGGTACCAACCGCGCCGATATTTCTTTATCTCTTCCGCCACACTTAGCCGGCTTTACTCCCATCTGATCACTTTGCTTCTCTCGCGCGTGAATCGCAAAGCTAGTAAAATCTCAATGATTTGCATGGTTGCGAGGCAATCATTAAACGATTCTCGGCTTGCTTTTTAAAAGATATAACCGGTGTGAAATTGAAAGGTATATAATAACGCAAGAGATTGTGAAATTAAATACCGTAGACAATAATAATGTTTCATGTTAGTGTTAAATTAAGGAAATATATATATATATATATATATATATATATATATATATATATATATATTACGATGCCTTGTATTTTTTGATGTTTTCAGAGTTTAATATTTCTGCTAGAATTTGCCAAAAACAAAAGCAAGAAATATTGCTCGAACAAAATGTTTTATCACTCTATTTCATTTAATAAAATATTGTTAATACTTATGAGTTGCAAAAACAGATTTTTATTAAATTGAAAATATTTTTGAATAGGCAGGCATCAACTGTTTGTGACAAAAAAATGTGTGAGATTCTAATATCACTTTTTGCTTACGAAAATGCAACTATGAGCTTACTATAGACAATGGACTACTACAAAGTAGTTAGGAAGAGGATAGGACGTGGGCGGGAAGCTGCTCTCTTGGTGCATCGTATTATTCACATGCTCTCAATGTTGCAACGGAATGCTGCGGATGCAACATCTGCCGGCTGAATGAACGCACGTGTTGTGGTGCGACATAATAAATTGCAAAACGTGCCGCGTCGATAATGCTTAAGGCGATGTCCCCGGAAGAGTATTTATAACGTGCAAACGAAGGTTGCGCGGATGCGCGTTCGTGACTACCAGTCCTTTTAATAAGTTATCAAGAGTGATATAGCTGAGAATTTATTTCCTCGGCGGATCGGAAAGGAGTCTAAAAATATAAGTAGATGGGAGGAATCATCTTGCAAATTACCAAGATTGTAAATTTTACGCTGATCAGAGGCTTGTCACATTTTGAAATTAGAAACTTTGAAATATAATTTTGCTGAATTAATCGAATTAATCAAGATATTGCTAGATGCACTTATTTTATTCTGTTCGCGTTTAGGTTGAAATCGAAAATTAAAGACGAATGGGAAGATTAATTATAGGAAATTTATCTCGCGCAACTACAAAGTTCTTGGTAGAGTCTCGACATTTAGAATGCGGCCGCAAATTATATTAAAGCCACAATGTATCGCGTCAGGGACGAAGGAATCGCGCGTGTAAATCCGGCGTGCGCATCGTGTCACCATTCCAGCCGAGTGAAATCAACGTTTTTCCCAACGCCCCGAAGAAACCGGCATTACTAGGATCGCAAACGCGTAGAAGCAGTGCTCGGAGAGGAGAGAGAGAGATAGAGAGTGCGGAGAAGGTGGATCAAAGAGGTAAAAGAAACGGCGGCAAGTCGACCAGGGACAGCGAGAGGTACGGAGGGGCAGTGTTCGATTTTAGGTCAATTCGTGCGGCGAAAACTAATCGTCGCACACTTTGTCGCAGATTCGTCGCTATGGCGATTATCGTGGATGTTCGATCGCCAGCTGATCGTGCGATCGATCGAATCATTCCGATTAGATTTTCACCGCCAATCGCTCAAGCTACGTACATTAGTTTCCCTGCCTTCTAGCGCAGAGAAACATATAATTCTACCATACAATAACGAATTTAAAAAAATTTAATTAAAAAATTCTAATATATATTATTTATTATAAAAAAAAATGATTTAATTATTTCTATTATTAAAATAATTCTTATTGTCTTTTACAAAATTTCTATCACACACTCACACATTCAATACTATTATTAAAATAATAGGAAACTTTTTCATAACTCTTATATGTCATCTATTGGAAAATCGATATATTGATAATTAATATAATTTTGATTTATGGTGTACTTATTACGATTTACATCGCTTACGGCGTCCCTTACTGTTTTCTTCGGTACAATCAGTTTCCTCTGCGCGCGTACTTTTAGTATTCTAGTTGGTTCGCCGTTCCCGTCGTTGCTCCGTTAATCACTGTTATCGATTATCCGCGGGAGCAGATCCACCCGAGTGCCATTTCGTCCCGGCGACGTGATTCCTGATCACCGCTCGCCTCTACCCTCATCGCGCAACGAGAAGCTGCTATACCGAGTTTTTTCCGCACCGCGCAGAGCTGAAATCCGCTCGCGGCGTAACCTGAATCGTTTATAATCGTTTTGATTCCAGTATAAGCTGCGAGTATACAACCGAGTATATCAACGATACTGCCTACTATACCTGTTTACTAGCCGATCGATCGATTACGCAATCGAGGCGACTGGAATTATAAGCAGCGAAGGATATGAACGGCAACGCGCGCGATCAGTTCAAAGTCCGCCTGATGAACGCTCGAAAAATCTTGATCATTTGTCTTTTATAGGCGTATGAAATTCATTCATGTGAACAGAAACAATTGCACTCTAAGAAATAATGATATCATTTAAGAGACTCTCGATTGAAGGGGATAACTGTTATTTTTTAAGAATGTTAAAAGTTGCATGCTTTATAATTTTTTCAGAATTAAGTAAGAAAAATTTTCTACACTTATCGTAGAAATTAAAATTAATGATTAAAGATGAGATAATGTAAAAAGATATATAGTAATGACAATGAAATTATATTTGAACAAACACGTTGCACACTCGCGTCGATCGCTACTCGTTGTTGAGTACCGGTTCTCTAGCAACGTCTAACGACAATCGCATCCATCAAAGGACATCGCGATAATTCCACCTTACCTCAGCCCGCAGCGATTCGTAGATCGTAATATCGGATCTCGATAGGTCATCCCGTGGGCATTTTATTATCACGAGTGCGCGAAATCACGTGGAGGCTAATAATGACAATCGCTGATCGATGTCACCGTCGTCGCGTTTTCCTCGTCGCGATATATTATGGAGAAAAATATAGTTCTCGCGTTCTCTCTCATGTAGGTGCGGTCGGAATCCGCGGAAAATTCCCAAGTGTTCTCCGTTACCGATTAGCGCGCAAACGCTCGCCTGAAAAAAAAAAATCCTGAACGTATGTTGTTGCTTGACAGGATTAGAAAATCCCGAATAGCGACTGGAGGCGAGAAGTAGTCGCGAAAAGACGATGACGATCAATTGAATTTATGTTTACGAACAGAATCGCGATTTGAGATTGGGCAAAGAAACTTTCCTCCGTTTTAGAATTATTTTCTAGTTTCGATTACTTTAAATATCGAATCGGGTTGAGAATTTCGCATGATTTCATTTCGCGAAAAAAATATATATAATGTGTTATTTTTGTGTATTTGTGTTTGTCGTATATATTTTCCTCTAAGTTAATTGCACGCTGTGAATTTATTTTATGAAAGATAACCGATCGATCGATCATGTCTGTATTTTTTCTAGTAATCATTTCATGTTGCTGCGCGAATAAATAGCATCGCATAATGTTACATGCTGATTGGTAGGTGGGGGAAACAGAAACGTGTTTATATGTGTCCCACAATAAAATAGTAAATGTCAAGAGCGCTAAATCTAAGTTAAACTTTTCGCGATTAAGGCCGCATGACAGGTTATAGACGGAATATTAAGTTCTGGTAAATGCGTCGCAAAAAGTCGAATGGATTATGGATAAGTGATTCGACATTTTCTGAGAATAGAGACCAGAAATTAACGACATCGTTGTTTTGACGCAGCGTAATTGTCCGTAATTGTACGTTACTATTTTTACAGGAGATATTATAATTCAAGCAGTTTCTCTAGTTGATTTTGATAGCGGGACAATTATAACATGTGTGTATGTGTATGTGATACAATTATATAATATGGTCTATGCGCTCTCGCGTTTTTTTCCATAGTATCAATAATAATATCTATGTTATAGCATTAATAGCTAGTTCCGGTGCACATATCTCTAGAATAAGCATTTTTATTAATGATATTAAAATAACTGCAATATGTTATTGATTTCAAAGAAATCGAAGACGACAAAAAAATATATGTTAAACCAGCGTTTTGATGAATAATTAAACACAAGCTTTAATTAAACATTAACTATGACTATGACAATAAACAAGATTAATTCTGCGATGGGATAATTTTATTATTTATTTATTTTTTTTTATTATAAAAAGTAGTACATATTTTATAAAGTCTTAAAAATCAAAGTTTTGTCTCAGTCTCAGTAATCTTGACAAATCTATACTCTTGTAGTAAAAATTAAAAGGTATGCTTGTGCAAGGGAAATAGATCACGCGGCGCCAAAAAAATATAAATCCCGATGATTATCGGGCACTTTGTTTACTGCTTGTTAATATATATTTTGCGATTATTAAAATCCTTCGCGCATCGATATGTGACGTGGAAGTCGCGAGATTTAATAAACGATATGCCTCATGAATATCTACTGTGTGCCTGATAGAAAAATTCGACCATCATCGCGATTGATCCAATTATCTTCGATCGATGTGCGTGAATTTCTCTGCCCGACGAAAATTTGCGATACGATTGCGTAGGAATAAATTTTTAACTCTGAAGAAAAAAATAATAATTTAATGAGCTTTTATGTAAAGAAAGAGACAGAAAAAGAGAAGGAAAGAGAGATCTTTAAAAAAGAATTTCCTTGATTTTTTGATAAAAATATTTTTTAATACATAATTATGACACTAATGAATGTGTGTATGTGCATTATTACATAATTACAATGATAAAATCGAAGAAACTTATCAATGTGCATCGCAAAGAAACTTAAATAATGTGATCGTAATCGCGTAATTTTAATTCAATGACTTTTCTATCGAAAAGACGAGAATTCGGATATAGAGACGAACGAACGAATAAAATCAAAACACAAGCGGGACACGCATTTCCAGAGGGAATTTGTATCTGCGAAAATCAGCAGAAGTTAGAATTCAGGCGAGTAGTTTCGCGGTCGAAAAAGTCTTAGAGGGAGATTGAGTAGTTCGAGGTGGCATTCTCGTCCATGGTCCTCCCGATATAAAATCCGACCGGGGCAGAAATCGGAGAACCAAGGATAGGCAGGACGGTCGTATAGGAGGAAGAGAGTTCGCGAAGCATTCGGCACGACGGTGTGTGACGGGACGTCATAAAGTCCCATTTGTGCCGATAAAAACAAGCGGCACGGAATACGTACGTCGATATAAATAGAAAAAAAAAAGGAAAAGGTGAGCGCGCGTGCGTGATGGAACGGGATGGGAAACATCGGTGGGAATCCAGCCCCAAGATCGAAGCGATCGTTCCGACGGTCCCGGCTTCTCACTAAATTCGCAATATACGATCCAGGGAAACCAAAACGAACCAGCTTTCGCAACGTCGCGGGTAGGTACCTTTCCCTCGGTAACGATACGATCGAAACTCAGACGCGCGCGTCGTCCGAGAAAACGAGGAAGATATTGGCCGAGGCATTCGTTTTAAAGGAGCCGAGAGACGCGCTGCTGTGGTATATACGTATATATGTGTGTGCAGATATCTACGTATACGTATGCACGATTGTCAAAATAAGTCCGAGACGATCGGTCCCCGTCGACTTTGAGAAATTCAGCTGTCTCTTCGTCGGGATTCTTTCCCCTTCCCCTCTCCCTCGCACTTTCTGATAAATCCGTTTCCCTATGCGCGAATCGATCTTCGAGATTGGATGAGTTTTTTCTATAATCGTGTGAAGATCGATTTGCTGTAAATCTTCGCGACATTCGCAACTTTAATGCTCCGCACGATGCTGCGATTCGAAAGGAAAATCTACTTTAATTATAAGATACAAAAATCATTTATTGTTTGCAACGTTAAATCTGCATAATTAAAATTAAATATTAAGAATAATAAATTCTGATAAAATTTTTGTCTATAACAAGATACGAAATCATTAGAAAGAAGTTATTAATTTGCTACACATGTCGTTAATTATTCAGGTATCAACGATCGTAGTTCAAGTTACACACGCTTGTATTCTTGGTATCCTCGTGTGTATTAGCAACACATTTTCGACAAGTTTGCGGTGTGAGATACTCGGTTAGTGTGTTATTCAATATTGGACAGCGTAGCCTTTCGTAACGGTCTCGAGAGGTTGTCGATCTCTTCGGGGTTGAGGAATACGCGATCATATCGCAAATGGCAAACGTCCATCCACATGCGGACCAATGTTCACTTAGCACGAGAATTTATGCGACGACCGACAAACCGGAAATCATGGACTGAACGTTCTCCGCAGTCCCTGTGCCTTCCTTTGGACAGACTCGCAGTCTCCTTTCAGTGTGCTCGTGCAAAGGTTAAAAAAAGCGAGCCTATTCTGACGAAGTGTATAAGCGCTTCGAGGTTACCGGCGTTATTTACAGCTGGGAGAACATGTTCACCGAAATCGGGAATAAATTATTTATCGCACAGCTGCAGTCGTCGCGATTTTGTCATCAACGCCCGTGGAAACGAGCAGCCGGCACGGACCGTAATGTCAGCTGTATTTTAACACTAACAGCCGAACCGGTTATTTTGACGTTTTAAAGAAAAAAAAGTCTTGTCCTTTGATGCACTAAAGACTCGCTTTCGATATTTCGTCTCTCGCAGCTAGATGAAAAAAAAAAAAAATAAGTTTCATTGATCGCAAGGTAATATTTTATGTCTTTTTTATAGCTTTTTTTTCGAAATCTACGCTAATACGAAATGTATATATCTAGAATCGTTATCGCCTCGTTACGACATCGAAAGAAATACGAAATCGCGTATTCTCGAGACTAAAAGCACGCGGAGTAAGTTCGCAAAAGGCGCTCGAGTAATTGTAGAATCTGCCGGACGCAACTTGTCCGTGAGAAGACAAGTGACGGACGCCGATCCTGGTCCACGATCGCCCTCGCCATCGAGGACCAATCTCGAGCACACATGCCCTGTTCGTGCTCGAGAGACGATCTTGTCCTACGTTCGACGATGTCCTCTCATCGTCATCGTCGTCGTCGTCGTTTCCTATTTCGGATCTCTCGATCTCCAGGCGGATCTTCTCTCCCACATATAATGCACACAGTCCGCTTTGCGTTCTCGCTTCTTATATACCTTCTTCGTACCTTCCCCGGTAGTCCTACGACGCTGTCAGCCAGCGACAATGCTCGATGTTAGATAAGGGCGAAACCTTAAGAGACTCGCGGATGAGGTCCTCGGAAAGGTACGTAGCTGGAGTTACGTTCGCGGTACGTATATTGTAAGTGCAAGCGATCAGATCCAAGATCTACTTCTCGGGATACTACCCGTTCTCGCCTCGTGTACAGACACTTATTTCTGCGATATAATACCATGAAATGCTGTTTTTACGGGGCCCGAAAAGATAGATGGCAAGATGTGCGCAAACAAGTACAATGTGCACGTTACTATATCTCGCTCATTATAAAAATTAAACGATGTGCTTTTGGAGAACTTGATACCAATAATCACATTGATTTGATCGAAAGTTTAAAAAATATACCGAAAGAATTCAGAGAATCGTTGATCATTATTTTGTAAATAAATTTGAAAAATTTCCTCTAACGATTCTTCGCATATAAAATAATCTTTTTATGCAAAAACTTTATTATTTATGATATAAAAACTGTTATTTATTGTATATAAAAAAAAAGAAAATTTATATTCTACATGAAATATCATCTCTGATGCCGACATTTTTTTTTTATCCAAAATTTTATTTTCTGGGAATCTCTACAAATTAATGGCTAGCAATATATATCGATAGTATATATATGTGTGAGCTGTCGTTTCACTTATAAATTTAGTCAGCAACTGGCTATCGATCGACGATAAAATACGTCGGATATACGGCAAGATCGCGCACCGGTCGTCTTTTACTTCGTTAACGTCGAAGTTACGAGGCGTTCTCTTTTCGAAAGTCTTACATCGCGCAACGAGGTAGGCAAGAGACATTCCGAAGGCAGAGAGCACACGTCGCAAGGTAACTCCATTCGGGACGAAGGCCTCGGATATTTTTTTTTTTCGGTCGATGAGAAGAAGAAGTAGGCGCTTAGAGAGATATACGCGCGCACTTTCTCTAGGCCGTGCCTTTCTCGAAAAGCCGATACTTAGGACGCCGAACTCGGAAAGCGGCAAGGTGGGCCTGTGACAAGGCCCCTTCGATGTCACCAAACTCGTTCCACCGACTCAAAGACTATACGATCTGCCCAGCCCACTTTACGACTCGCCTTTGCCGTCGTGTCGCGGCGACCACGCGAGTATCCTAATACAAGGCAACGATCTCTGATTTCTGGGACATTCTAAAATTTCTTACGTAATATCGACCGATAAAATGCGAATTTTATTCGTTGTTATGCAATCGTTAAGCCACTCGCGCCCGGCCTTCCGTGGGTCTCATTAAAATACGCGACGCGTTTACTACCCTCTTCTAGATGGTCTCCGATCAAATTATGTAAATCTGCTTGACAACACGAGGTAATATCTGTATTATATATTGTATAAACCGAAAATGAACGAGCTCGCAACGAGCTTGAAACGCTTATAAATTTGTAAACAATATTATACGACTAATTATGCTAATATTTGTTATTCCTTGAGCGATGTCTCAGTTTCGCGCTAACATCACGTGTGTTTCACGAAGGCGCGATATATATTTCTGGTGATATCATTATCACGATTTATATTTGTCTCAATGAGATATAGTTACTTCGTACCGAACTGTCAATTATAATCGACAGTAATGGAGCATTTATATAAGACCGATTAAGTCAGTAGGTAAACACGTTTGTGACGGAGATTCCGTATGTTAATGGCGTTTACGAGATACATTTGCGCGATCCTCAGCTTCTTTGATTCCACTTATATTTAATGCACAAGTGGTAACGCAATATGATTCTCGAGATAATTAGTGCATCCACAAATGTGCGATGCATAAACGCAACACCTACCTATCCCTGCCTCTCTTCCTTCTCTCATCCGTCCGGTTCCTTTATGGATACGAAAACACGCGAGTCTTCCTTTTAATCGTGTATACATAATTAATTGCTCTTGTTTATCTCTCTTTTGCTCTCCCCACTTTTGTCATCGAGTATTTAGCGCGATAACCGAAACGTGTCGATCGGTATTTACAATCTTTTTTTGTTTCTCTCTCAGGAAAATCATCAGTGACACCCACTCTTAAAAAAGACATGTTAAATCAATACTCGCAAGTATTGTTGCTTCTTTTCCTCGATGTTGATTGGTTATTTCAATATTATTTCATATTAATAAAAATTTCTCATGGCTGCGTATTTGACAATTCAAATATTATATAAAAATTATATATATATATAATTTTGATTTAATTGATTTTGAAAAAACAGTTAATACATATTAATTATACATATTATTATATTATATATAATTAATTTTATAATAGTTATATGTATTTTGTAATAAATGCGTGCCCTAACCGCGTGCCCTAATAGAATGTCCTAATATAAGCACCGTAGGCTGCTTCCGTTGGGCCAATTGGACTTACCTTTCGTTGATCTTGGCCATATTCTGGCTACGTCTAGCCAAAGATGTATAGCTTCGACTCTCTATCAGAGGTCGATGAAGGAAAAAAATTCCTTTCGTTGCCAGCTAATTATTGTCGCCGGTACATAAGCATAATTTTTGCTCGTTTATGATATGACAGTTTGTCACGCATCGTTTTAATATAATTTTACTTTAGTCAATCTAATGCCAAGTTATCAATAAAATTTAATCATTGATGGAAGTAATAATATTTAATCTTATAATAATATTTATAATAATATGTAATTTATATTAAAATAAATTAATAAAACATTTATGTGTCATATAATTTGAGTAATTTGACTGAAAGTCAAATTATCAATTAAATTTAATAATTGATTGCGAAGTAGTAATATTTAATCGTAATAAAATAAAATTAAATAAAATTATAAAAATATATAAAATAAAATTAATAAATAATATAATATAATATAATATAATTTTATATATTTTTATATATGTAAAATTTGACATATGAATAATTTTACTGAAAGTCAAATTACTCAAATTATATGACACATAAATGTTTTATTAATTTTATTTTAATATAAATTACATATTATTATAAATATTATTATAAGATTAAATATTATTACTTCAATCAATGATTAAATTTGATTGATAACATGGCATTAGATTGACTAAAGTAAAATTATATTAAAACGATGCATGACAAACTATTTTAAACTATCTAAGCTTTCATTGCTATGCTAATAAAGATGGATGGGCTATGGAAAATTATGAGAAAATTGGCGCAACATCACAATAATTATCAATATTTCATGTAAGAAATAAAGTTATTAGCATCTGCTTTAACATTAAATAAATTAAATAAAATTTCTATTGAGAAAAATATTTTATATTTTTTTCAATTTTTTGTTTCAATTTATATTTTAAATTATATTTCTAATGTGTTTTAATATATATTTAAAAAATCTATTAAAAGTTATTTGATTGCATTTATTTTAGCCCATCCATTTTGAGGCAACGGATTTATTTACATTCTACAATCTATATTTGCATCTACAATATCTACAGATCCGTCACCTCAAAATAAAATAAAATTTATCACTCACCGGCACTGATGCGCAACAGCGGAGATTTGGTCTTGAGGCTACGTTGTCTGCAACACACAAATATAAAATCCAAATTATAGCAACGTTTAAAATAATTATTAATATTTTAAAAAATTATTATTGTGCGCATCGAATTTTATATCCGATGCGTATAATAATAAGAAGGTATATAAATATGAAATAATATTATAAATTCTAAAAAAGAAAACTATTTCAAATAAAAACTTTTATAGTATGAGTCTCTCTTGTTTAAACTATTCAAATAATGATCGAATCGAATTAATGCGTGTGTGGGATTTATAATAATTAATATAAAAATAATAATACTCACCCTTGGGTTGCTCCGCTGGTGCAGGATGCCTCTCCTAGGCCTCCTCCTCCTCTCAGGTTGATTCACACACACGGCACTCCCGCACTTTTATGAAAAAATATTTCCGCACTTATACGCGCGATACTTTGAACGACACTCCCGCACTTTCGGCATAATCGAACCCCGTTTAACACGAAAATCGTACTGCGAATCGACAAGTACGACTTTATTGCTCGAGCGTTACTGTACGAATGATTACAAGGCTATAAGACGTTAACAATAGCACGCTAATGTTTACATCACCAAGGCCAAATACAATGTTATTGTTTCCGCGGCCGAAAGTATGTTGCGTACTATGACGTATATACGGTGTCGAATCTTAAATAATACAAGTATTTTAAAATATAAATTAATTATTTAATAAACGATTATTATTATATAAATCATTTTTCGAATCTGCGATTTGACTATTTTATTACGCGTTCTCAAGCCGAATCATATTTAAATTATCAAAAAATTGAATAACGATAAAATATGAAATATAATTAAAAATCAAGTATTTTTAAAGAAATAATTATTGTTTATAAAGAAAAAGAGAGAGAGAGAGAGAAATCGCGATAAAACAATAATTTACAATTTTGCTTCTAATCATTTCGATTCTTGATTAAAACGTCACGCAAAATACGCGTTTCGAAATTGATCCATTATTATATAATTACGTATTATTCAAAATTTAAAGTGTGTGAAAGATAATTAATTATGATATCAAATTATCTCGCGTTCTACTTCCTTACTATTCGAGTGTCGCCGTGAGACTAATAAAACCGTAAGCCATAACGTGTTAACAAGAGCGCGCTAATGTTTACATCGTCAAGGCCGCATACCATGTTATGTTTTGATAATTCGTAGCCGAAATATTTTCCGTACTATGACGTATATACAAACGGAATATTAAATTATACATGTATTTTAAATTATAAATCAATTATTAAATTAACAATTAATATATTACAGAGTTTATCTTTAATTACTCGGACCCGCGATTCGATTATTTTATTGCGCGATCCGAATCATATTTAAATTGCCGAAAAATCGAACGATAAAATATCAGATGAAATATAATTAAACATCAAGTATTTTTAAAAAAATAATTATTGTTTATAAAGAGAGAAAGAAAGAGAAAGATTGCGATAAAACAATAATTTATAATTTTGATTCTAATCATTTCAATTCGTGATTATAATGTCACGCAAAATACGCGCTTCGAAATTTATCCATTATGATATAATTACGTATTATTCAAAATTTAAAGTATGTGAAAGATAATTAATTTATTATATTATATTAAATTATTATATTATTATATTATTTATTATATTAAATTACTTCCCGATACTTGTCGCAATCGCGTTAAGTAGAAAAATTTGATGGAATGTCTCGCTTTCTACTTCCTTACTATTCGAGTGTCGCCGTGAGACTAATAAAACCATAAGCCATAACATGTTAACAAGAGCGCGCTAATGTTTACATCGTCAAGGCCGCATACCATGTTATGTTTTGATAATTCGTTGCCGAAATATTTTCCGTACTATGACGTATATACAAACGGAATATTAAATTATACATGTATTTTAAATTATAAATCAATTATTAAATTAACAATTAATATATTACGGAGTTTATTGTTAATTACTTGGACCCGCGATTCAATTATTTTATTGCGCGATCCGAATCATTTTTAAATTGTCGAAAAATCGAACGATAAAATATCGGATGAAATATAATTAAACATCAAGTATTTTTAAAGAAATAATTATTGTTTATAAAGAGAGAAAGAAAGAAAGCTTGCAATAATTTATAATTTATAATTTATGATAATTTTTTAATAATTTGTATGTACGTCATAGTACGGAAAATATTTCGGCAACGAATAATCAAAACATAACATGATATGCGGCATTGACGATGTAAACATTAGCGCGCTCTTGTTAACATGTTATGGCTTATGGTTTTATTAGTCTCACGGCGACACTCGAACAGTAAGGAAGTAAAACGCGAGACACTCCATCAAATTTTCTTACTTAACGCGATTGCGACAAGTATCGGGAAATAATTTAATATAATAAATAATTATCTATCACACATAATTATTTTAAATTATAAATCAATTATTAAATTATCAATTAATATATTACGGAGTTTATTAAATCGATACTGGCAATATTGTTACCTCTTTTTCGCGATGCTAATTGATTATCTCAACGATGCACTGAACATTACTTTATCTCAATAAAAGCTTATAACTGAGCGACACATTTGATAGTTTAAATATTAAGTGGGTGTGTAATTTTTATTTAATTTATTTTGGAAAAATGGAAAACTAGAATTAATATGTAAATAATTATATACACATACACAAAATAAATGGTGCACGCGTAGCGCGCGTTTATAGTATTCTAGTACAAAAAAAAATTTATTGACTTTGTTATAATTCATCTCTGCTTCTTTAAATATCCGTCTTAATATCGTAAATAAAAATTCTTACATGATGAATAATCTTTAATATCTTAAAATATCTTTAATAAATATAATATACATTTAATATATATATATATATATATATATATATATATATATATATACATATATGCATATAATTAAAATTCCTATATTAAAGATATTATTCATCGTGTAATCATGATTAAATCATTTCACAAAATGTTTCGATATTTATCAAAATTTTTATCGAGATATTCATCGAGGTATTTATCGAAATATTTATATATTTGTTTTATTAATTTATAGTATGCAAAAATTATATATACGGGAGACTTCAAATTTATTTTATTTAAATCACGTATCATCGTGATAAAAGAAGCATTTTGTTTGGTAATCGACATATTGTATCAGTTACTATTATTTACAGCGACAATCCTTTCTACTAATATTACACAGCCTTTCACGATTTATGTTCTAGAATAATAGCGGAGATCCAGAAGAATATTTGTCACATCTTGTGATGAAACTCGCGATCTTCCTCCAGATGGTGGATCACTTCCCGTGGAAAGACAGCGCGACAGTTTTAACGTCCTTTTTACGATCCTTTAAAATACCATCGTCGCTGTAGTTCTACCGGGCTCCCTTAATTATTTTACGAGAATTCCGACGACAATGCTTAGTGGCAAAAACAAGCGGTAACACCTTGTCTACCGCTTGACTTGCAAGCCATAGAGATTACGAGCAAACGGTGTAGCCAAAACTTCGTATGCTTTCTGCAAAGCTTGCGGTAACCAACGCCAGCAAACGTCTCTATATTTTGCTCAAATTATTTTTACACGCATATAATACACGCCTGGTCATTAAAACGATCGATACATTGATGTCTGCGCGAAAATAGCAGCGGTGAAATTTATATTTTCCGTGGTTTTATCATAGTTAGCATAAACGTCGTAATAAACTTTATTACGTTATTCCTGCTGATTGACAACGATCTGACTGATTAAATGGGGAAGCGACCGTAATGTCGCTAATCACGGATACTTTGCTGAAAGTTGCCGACGATTTTACGACATAAACTTCCATATCCGTGTCACGCAAAAGAATGACGAGAAGATTCGCGCATGAATAATGCATTGACCCGCGCGACATCGAGAAATAAACATCATTGGGCACGCGAGGTCATCGTACCTCAGAAAATTAATAATTTTCGACTTTCGTCTCGACCAGTTGAAATGCGATATATGCCATTAATCACACCGATGTTCGCGATAGATTCGTCCACGCGATTTTTCGCCTCTGTCAAGAAAAATCGAAAATATTTGTTTTAATATATGAACGCCCGAATTTTATGACTGCATGCGATTACCCGTGGCGACTGATTTATTGAAGGAAGAAAAAAGTCGTCGCGTCTGAGAATCGAGTCTGGCTAATTTTTTAATCGACCGTGACATTCGTGTTTTATGCGTCCTGTGTGTCGATGCGAAATTTCAAAATCTCTACACCCGGAGAGCTCATTTAACCTCGTTTTAGCTAATAATAAAACATCTAGGGCCTACAAGATTCTACAGCATATTAACATTTTTACGGTAATATTTGTGTATCTATCAAAACTTTGATTAAATCTTTTTTTTTTCATTCTTCTATCTTTCAGATTAATCGCACTTTTTGATAATAGCTGAAAATACTCAATTTTTATTTTTGTACAATGTGCATGTCTCATGTGTATATTTTTTCTCACTTTTATATAATAATTTTGAATAATTTTCTGTTTATTTTTTATTTTCTTTCTTCTATCACACAATCTTAATTTCTATTAATTCAACATTTAACGATTTTGATCGAGAATTCCAATCCGCGGCATCTGGAGCGAAAGAATTAGGAAATTCACGCTAATTCCCAAAATTAGGTTTTTATCTTCGATGGATCGCGAACGGAGGCGGGAAACCGGTGCGGCTGCGCCACGTAGAAGAGAAACAAATAGGACTTTGGCCCAATTAGGGATTTATTTATGCGCCAGCGGGCATATTAAACGGGTGAAAATATGAAGGCAAAAAAAGGAGAAGAAAGCCGCGGGAACGTGTCCACCCAATTCGAGAGCTAACCGATCGTAGATACACGCTTATAAAGATCGTAGCAGGGCCTCGTTAACGAAGTGTCAGGGCGGTTAAGCATAAATTGTCGCTTTGAACCGTCTCTCTTGTGGCGTGTCTTTGGGCATTTGCTTGTGCGTGCAGCCTCGCTTTCTCGCCTTAAATCCGCAATCGGCTAGTTGACCGTCTCGCAATTTCGAACGCCGCGAAACGATCGTTTCTTTTATGTGCGACGCCGCCATCGAAATGAAACGATTCGGTTATTAACACGCGTGTCTCTCGATCAAAAAGCGATCAAATCCTCTAAAAAGAATATGTTTGTTCCTAGAAGTGAAAATGCAAACGCTCCAGATTAGATGAATTGATTAAGAAGAAAGGTATTGGGTAGTATTTACCGTAAATTAGCCATCGTTCCTGTTCAACTCAAGCATTGGTTGAGAAAATTGAAGACCGCGTTTATAATATCAGATACATTGTTATATTTTACTTTTAAATATATATTTAAATTACAAGATTTATATAATAAATTATATATTATTGTTAAATATTTTTCCGAATTATTCTATAATTTATATTACACAAGACGATACTCTTTATTTAGCGAGCAACGGTCCTCGGATTCTACGACCTACTTATGGACCCAATTTTCGCTTTGTAAAAAAGTGGAGGAACCGCGTCGTAGCGTGACTGACAGGGACCTCTCGTCCTCTCGCGCGTGAAGAATGGCAAGGGGAAGACTAGAAGGAGGGAAAAGAGAGATGCGGACGGACAATGTCGCCTCGTTTATCAGAACGGCATTGTGGGGGCCATCGTTGCCCTTCTCGACACACCCTTTGTTAGTTATATCCAGACTGCGCGAGCTCCGGGACTGCTCAATCCTTTCTTTCATTCACTCTCCAAGAGATTCTTTTCATTTTTCTTCTCTCGCTCTTACATCGCCGCGTAACAAGAACCTGCCCGGGGGACGAGAAAAGAGAGAAGGGGACAGAGATGCTGTCGCACCGTGTCCCCGTTCGCGCTCTCCACGGTTATCTCTTTAAAAAGCAATTGTACTCGAAAAAATGGTTCTCCGCTATCTGGAAAACGGATCGCCCGACTTGAGATTGAAGATGGAAGGTTGAGTCATGCCTATATACGTGCGAGTGTCGGCAAAGGCATATCTCTCTCAGGTATAACGCTCTTGTTTAGGACTTTGAATTTTTTCATTTAAATTTAAATTGCTAAGTATTTACGCTTAGTATTAATATACGAATCGCTGAATCGATTAAAGTAAAAAACAGTCAGCATCACATATGTCAGCGATGATATATCAATTGATTTATAAACAATTAAGAAATGTGATAAATCTATTTCGTAGTGCGTTAAATATTTTGTTGTGATAACAAATTGAGTGTCAAAATTTTTTACAAATAGAAATTATTTTTGTCACCCCATTTATTTTAAGTCGTATTACTAACATTTTAGTTTCTTTTTCTATCCTAATATTTTGGATGAAAAATATTGCGACTAACGAAAAATTAAAGATGACTTAACGATTTACTTTGATTCGATCCTCATCATATAAACAATATTTCTTTTGTATTATTTGAATATGCGAATCATGCAAGTAAATTGCTCATAGGAAAGAGCGAGAAGTACGATGGCGCAAATTCAAGACAGAAAATCGAAAAGGATAAAGGTTGAATCGCGATTTAGCATCTGTACACAAGAACACCTTGTATAAGCGTAGCCATGAGAGATTTACGCGAGGTGTTACATAATTTAACGGCTGGTACGTCCCATACGTTAAAGGCCCTGTGCGGAGTAATTTCATCGCAAGGCGGTTATATCTCAAGGGCTACCCGCGACGAAATGTTCAAAATAGTCGTACAGCCGATTGCTTTTAAGGAAGAACACCTCTTGGTACTAGTCGGTCTCGATTTCTTCCCGCGTCTCTCTCGTCTTCCCCGCGAAGCGGAGACACAATTTATTTCCTTCTTTTTCCTCGAGAAAGGTTCTTATTTCTCCTCGCGTCCTTTGCGTCTCCTTTGAAGAAATAACAAAAGAGATTAACCAGCGTGCCGAGTTATTCGTTGTAATTAGAGAAAATGTTAATTATAGCTACAGTGGAGTGTGCTGTTTAATTCGTACTCGGCCACGATTTAACAGCAACAGTATTTTCTACATAATTCTCACTATGATATCGTAATGGAGACAGATTAATATTCTTTATGAAGATAAAGAAAGTGCTGTATAATTCTCTTTTGAGCTTTTATATTGATTTATTTACAATATTAATGATTATATAATATGTAAGCATAGAATTTCAAATAAATCGCGAAATACTGAAATTGATAGGTGATTGCTTTTTCAGACAGTTATTTGTCCGAAGCTCGTGCTCAGCAAGCTCTAAACTGAGATCTTCATTCGCGTTATAATCATTTAGACTCGTGTATATACGCATCCAACTTGTAAAGCTTATGATAAAAAATTATCATAAACTCTCTTGTCATAATGTGGAATTAATTTAATAATTAATAAGTTTATTATTTTATTATGTTTAATTTTAAAAATGTCGCCAGTAAATAAATTAATAAACAAGTGTTTATACGACCAAACTGGCAATTTATTGTTTGATTATTATATCACGACGTTTCGACCATATGGTTTTGGTCCTTATCAAGTGAAACTAAAATTACAATACAATAAATAATGATAGTCATGTTACAAAGAAAAAAAAATAGGATTAAGCAACTTACGTTATAATTAAAAAGTAGAAAGAGAAAAATCGAAATGTCAAACTGACATTGTGTCAACCACTATGTTTGGAATACTGAGTCATGATCATGACTTCGATTGGTCAGCGCCTGATATTCTACATAACGAAAAATATGTAAGAAAGAGAGAAATAGCTGAAATGTTTTTTATTAAAAAATTTGACAACACTATTAATTCCCAAAAAGATACAGAGAATTTAAACAACATATACGATAAATTAATAAAGGTGTTTAGTTGATCTCAGTATTCCAAACATAGTGGTTGACACAAGGTCAGTTTGACATTTCAATTTTTCTCTTTCTACTTTTTAATTATAACGTAAGTTGCTTAATCCTATTTTTTTCTTTGTAACATGACTATCATTATTTATTGTATTGTAATTTTAGTTTCACTTGATAAGGACCAAAACCATATGGTCGAAACGTCGTGATATAATAATCAAACAATAAATTGCCAGTTTGGTCGTATAAACACTTGTTTATTATTTTATATTTATAAATTTTAAAATCTTATACATTTTATGTGTCATGGATTATTATTATCTGTAATAAAAAAAAGTTATAGTTTTAGATATAAAAATACTTATCTGAACTATAATATCGATTAAAAATAACTAGCCATGTAATATTGATTGTACACTTGCTGAAAGACAAGAGCTTGCTAAGAGAAGTAGATTAGGTAGTTATTTTTATAAGTAAGAAAAATGGAGGATAGAAAAGAACAATAATAAATTTCGGAATTTTCTATAGTACAAAGCATCTATTGTCTTACGAGCATTTGTATTGTCAATTTGCAACATCTGGTATACATCCGGATTTGCGGCCTTTCCGCAGGTGTTTTGTTAGAAAATAGGAAAAGGTTTTAGTGTCTATTTAATGTTATTTGTAGACAAAATAGGATTTTAGCTGTATAATAGCTCTTATATATCGCAAAACAAAAAGGTTTCCAACATATGTTTCGTATTAAATTGTACCTTGCAGCAACCATTAAAATTCTTCGGGGAAAAAAGTGAAAGAAAGATAGTAGTACCTCTATAAGAAGCTTTAAATTGTTTTCTTGACTATGACACGACAGTTTCTGCAGGTAGGTTTCTGTAGGAATTTTCTTCCGAACGTTTTCCAACTTAAACGCAATATTTTTTTTAATCTATATAGAAAGAATTTTTTAGACGCAATATCAACATTTACGCTACTATAATTACGTACATACGAAAGAAGTAAAATTAGATTTATATTTTTAATTTAATAGAAAATATAGCAGAAATCGAAAGAAATATATTTAGATCTACGTATACTATCAATTTTATAAAGTCTAATCATTCTGTAATCAGGAATTATGAAAAAACTTAATAAATAGATATTTTCGCTTTAATTTGCGGATAGCGAACGTTTCAATTATAAATAAAAGTAATGTTTTAACGAGAGCAGATTTTAGTTACATAATCTTTAAATAGATTTAAACTTTATATTGACGTCTTATTGTTATTAGCTATTAAAAAAAAAAAAAAAAAGAGAGAAAAGGTAGAAAGGACGGAAGAAATAAAGGTGGCTGATTCATTTACACGAATTAAAGCGATTACGGTAATATCCATAATGGCGTGGCTGTAGAGGCACATTGTCAGCAGCTTCGTCAGCAACGGTAACGATGACAGAAGCGGACGAGCGCCTGCGCGCGTAATTCGTTGTAAACGGGTGACGCTATATAAACGTTTAACCCGGGATCCCGTGTAAATACGGCCGTCAGTCGAAATGACCAACACACAAGTCGACCAGCCGAACAGATCGGCTCGCAGGACAATGCTCGTCGGTGCAGGCGTTTCGTTTAAAATCCCGCGCGGGCGGGATAAACTCTCGGGATGTACCTGCAATGTCGGATAATTCGCAGGAAGCTGCGACGAATTTTTTTTTTTTTTTCGATACCGGAACGCGAAACGCCGGCAAACGGTTATAAACGGAAAACAAACTGGACAATCCAAAAGTCGCCGGAACTGCGGCTGTTTTTGCTCGTCGTAACTCGAAACTGGCGAGTCTCTGTATTTGCGCTCGCAGCCGGTTGACAAAATTCTAGCTGCCAACATCGGAAGCGAAATTCAATCATGGCTCTTTTATCAATCTGCATGGATCGCGTCGCGCCCGGATTAAGCGATCCCGTTGTTTTCCTACGCTATTTTATTCGTCGCAGCTGTTTGCGTCGCAGGCAAAAGATTGCATGCACAAGACGTTACTATACCTTCGCTACGATATGTTTCACGTGATAAAAGATGGAGAGATCTATGCTTCATAATTAACATAAAGAATTTCACAATTAACCTGATAAAAGTTCGAAAATAGATATCTTATCGATATTCTCTTCTTATTTCTATCCAAGTAACTAGAGTAGACAAATTTAGACGAAGAAGGAAGTGATTCGTAAATCGGCAAGAGTTTAAACGATAATTGTTCAGGCTGGCTGAGCAATTAACGTCGCGCCAAAACTTAGAAGACTGCTTAGCCATTAGCCATCTTCTTCGTCTATTCTTCTCCGACTCGGAATAGGATCCCGCAGATAAAGAAGGAAAAGCAGGAGAAAGCTTAGTAAGCGCCCGGGGATGGATAATGCGGTTGTCCGCTGTTAAGACTCGTAGCTCTGATTGCGAATCTACCAGGATGAGAGAAGTTCCGGCGGAAGAGGGAAAGGGGGGAGGGGGTGGGAGGGGAAGGTAAAAGAGCGGCTTTTATTAGTTTTAAACACGCGTTAAATAAAACTGGGCTAAGCCGGAGAGGCCCCGAGATCAGCGCGCGCGCGCGGTTTACGAACGTAAACGTTTCGTAAAGGAACGCGACCACGTGGCACTTACCGAAGGGCGAGGGCGACCCTCCTTCGGTCGTGCCACCCCCTCTCCCCCTTTCGCCGCGTACGAATGGTAGATTTGGTCCGAAGACGTAAGGAGTTCCCTGGGAGCATTCGGAATCGGGGAAAGTCCGCGGTAAATTGCGGTAAATTGAGCCGCGCCCGTTGATCCTAGAAATAATCTCCCGGGCGATGTTCCGGAGAAGAAGATCGGGAGAAAGGCTCCGTCGCACTCTCTATCGTCGTTCGTCTCTCGACTCTCCACTTTAACGAAGCGAATCGTTCCTTCCCCGAGCCGATCCCGAATTGCGAATTAGCGCGAGGCGGAACCATTTTTACGAACCGGGTTATATCGACCGGTCAATAAAGCGCCGTTGGGAATTTCCAACGGACGTTAATGCCGCCATTCGAACGACTGCTGCGAGTCGCGGGGGAGGGCGAGGGGGAAGGTGCGCGACGCAGTCTTTCTTTTTCCCTCGTCTCTCCTTGGACGGAGGAGGAGGAGGAGGAATTCTTTTTCTGTCAGAAAGTGGCTCGTTCTCATGCCCGTCCGAATCGATCCCTGTCTTTAATTAGACGGCTTCCTCGCCTCCGCCGTGTCGGTCCTCAAGAGAGCGGAAAGAATCACGAGGCGAGACCGTTCTCCATCTCGCGGAAGTCCTCCTCTCACAATCAGCGCGCGGATTACACTTTTAATTCATTTTTTCTAACTAACTCGACCGTGTCCTGTCTTACGGGGAACGGCGATTCATCTCGGGGAGAGGAGAGGAGAGGAGCTGCCTGCGAAGAAAGTGAAACGAGGGGTGAAAGAGCCTCGTAACTTCCGAACAAGCGAAATTGTTGCGCATTACTCTGGAGCATTTTCGTCAAAATAAAAATGAATTTTCGTCTTCCTGGCGAGACTTATGTTAATTTTTCCGTTTGAGGGTAAAAACTTTTTTTTTTTTCGCGACAACGAAATACAATTAGTGTGATCGTTACAATGATTTCGCAATATCCATCAAAAAGAGTCATTGCAATTAACGAGTAATTAATTATTATCATGTTTTTGATTTAAAAAAAAAAAAAAAATTCTTTCCAGTTATATTATATTATTACATCATATTTTCTCGCACGATTATCGCGTCGACCGTGTTCGTTTTGCTCTGTGAAATATTCCAGTAAGTATCAATGGTTATCGCTACGTGTATTCGTTTCAGTACAAATCCATCGCGAGACTAAACAGCATCAGTTCCAGTAAATTCTGAATAGCAAATGTGGGAACGCGCGACCCGTTTCATCGATATTGTAGCGCAATAATGCATGTACATATTTAATATCACATTAAAACAGCGTTCGCTGTATAATTAACCCGATTTCTTACTCTCGCGCGCGCCTTTGCATGCAAAAAGTTCAACCGAGAAAAATTCGCGAAATTATTTACGATTACGAAACGTTCTCGAAGAAATCGTATGATATTCCTACACGCCTCTTACTCAACCGTTATTGCTTATCAGCTCGCGAACCCCCCACCGGTACAAACGTTTTTTTCGCCCTTCGCCCGAAATTGCTGGAATTGTGTCGCTCGCTTTCTTATCCTCTCCCTCTCTCTCTCTCTGTCTATTTCTCTCTTACTCCTATGTTCCCCCCCGTTGAATGAGTGGCCATAAACGTAAACCGTGTTCTTTTAAGTGGGGCGCGTTTAAAAAGATCGCCTAGGCACGTATGATCGCTTGGGTTTCGAGGGAATCGTTCTTCGTTTTCCCTCCGTTCCCGAGCTTTCCTCGTCCCGGCGCTCGCTTCGGGCCGAAGGGAAAGAAGCGGGAGAGAAGGGGGTGGTTTAGAGGAAAGCGTAGGGTAGGCCTCGCGCGCGGATAGTAATATTCTTGAACCCCCAAGAGAAGGCTTACTGCAATAACCCCCGCGGCTCAGACTCCAAAACCCGCCGTTCACTCTATGTATCTCTCTTACCCTCTCCCCGCCCCCGCCACCGCCGATTCCGCCCTTCATTTCCAACCCTCCTGTGGGATCCTACATCACCGGTTGTTGCCGTTCCACCTCTCTTACACGCTCCTGACTCGCTATAAATCTCACGTACCTCTAAATCGGACAAGAGCGGCGCGCGGAAGGCCTCGGCGCGGAAAGAGTGTGAGCCTCGGGTGGCCTGGTGGTGGCTCTTCCGTTCGGCGCGATTCGACGAAAGGTGGAAAGCCGCGGGTGGTGGATTGCGTATCTGTATCGACGGGAGAAGCTGCCGCTTCCGAAAAGATTTGCGCAAATAGAATCCGAAAGGCAATTCCAGAGTAAACCTCGGCGAGGTTTCTTATTCCACGGTGTTCGCGACGATTCCCGGAACAGTCGCTCGCGTGCGTCGATTCAATTACCTTTTTTATCCAAGTTCTCTTTTTGCAGTGAATAATTATTCAATAATCCTCCTCGCGTTTGCAATAATGTCTTAACTCCTCGAAACAAAAAAATCTCATGCATGTTTACACGCCATTAACGAATGGTCGATGAGGATTTTTACGCTGCGAGATATTTCAAGCGCGGACGTAACCCCGGGCTGGTCCTCTCTCGCGCGACGCCTCTTCTCCTTCGGAATTAGTAGGAGCTGATCGAGGGGTGGAAAAAAATTGGTAGCAATAAAAATAAATTACATGCATCGTAACGCTCGGCAGTACCGCCGGGAGAGCTCGCAGGCATCCATCCTACTTGCATACTTCGGGTCCTGATTAAAATTGGGGTGCGGTAGGAAAGGAGCGATCGCTTAGCCCTGGGCCTCGCGCCTTGCTTCGGGAAACCGTCTTTCCATTTCTTTTTTTTTTTTTTTTTTTTTTTTTCGTCTCGCTCGTTCTTTTCCGTTACAGTTTCTTTTTTGCCGTCGCATCATCTATGTCGTATATTGTGATGCGTGCAGAGAGGTACGTTCGCAGGTAGCAATTATCAAAATTTAATCTGCAACGAAGAATTTGACATGATATAAAATGCCTGGATAATAACAATCGAACAAACGCGCGAAGAATGCGATGCGTCGATTAACGAAAACCATTAGACCTGGCAATCGAAAATTTACGAATTATTCCTGTTTTATCGTTAATCAATCGCTGTGATTGGACCAATTTATTAGCTTGATAACGAATAAGCGGTTTTGCCATTCCTACAATATTTAATATTCACACATCGAAATTGTGCGGTAGATTTTTTTTTTTAATAATTAGCATTTTTAATTGCTTATTTGCTTTGATATAAATAGTTTTTGCACAATCATTTTAAAAGTAGGACAGAATGTTATGATTATTGTTATTGCCTCGTGTTCTTGCACAAAGAAACTTGCAATAAAATTCTAGATCGCATCGAGAGACAGAGAAAGGGAAACGGATTCCAGAGGGAGAGAAAAGAAAAGAGAGAGAGAGAGAGAGACATTGATCGCTCTTGTAGGCGTAGGCGTAAGAAACTCGCCTCTCAAAGTAAACGTAAGAGAAACGCAGTGGATATCGGCGACGCGCATTGCGCGATGCAGGCACTGTTTTCGCATTTATTTAAAGCTCAAGGACACCTAGTCGCGCCGTCGAGTCCTGACTTCGCCGAGTGCCGATCGCAAAGTGCCAAGATGTGTCCTCGTCCACGTAATCGCGTCGCTCGAGCGCGGATACGTAAGGCGAGACGCAAAAACCAAACCGCGCACGGAAACAACGAGGAAGGCGCGCACGCACGCGCCTTGCGCTCATTATACATTATTATTCATAATAAATCATCGATTATAATTGTTTCCCTATCACGGAACTATTAATGGTTAAAGATCAATAAATTTAATAGCATTAATTGCTATTATCGATGAGGCGGTGACCGCCGTCGCTTCGACATTCCACTCGGCTAACATCGGTTGAGGAGGCACTCGTAATCGGCTGACGATGATCCCTCGTTACTTTCCGCGCTGATGTCACTCGCCGGGATAGGAGAGAGAAACGAGAAACGTCGGATCGTCGGAAAGTCAAGGTGACACATGCACACGCTTGTTTTTGCGTAATAAAATTTGGTCATGGGAACTTTATTGAAAAGCAGGTTTTGTGGATTCGAGAGATGCCTCTTATCTAAATACCACATCTAAACAAGCGAAACTTACGTATAGATATGCAAATGCTGGAGATCTCGTGTGTAATATGATTATGACTCTATACTTAGGCTAATTTAACGCAAAAAGAAGATTGCGTTCGATTTTTTATCGATATATTACATTATTGAAAAATTAAAAATAATTAATTACACAATTATCAGCGTACTTTGTCATCCAAAAAAAAAAAAAATTTGTTTTTATTATTTTCTTCGATCACTTTTGCGTTATCACAATGTATGACTCTGGTTCTTAACTATTATATAAGAAAAGTCGAGCTTAAGAAATCAGATCTGCACACGAAGAGGGTGAGGTTGAGTAGGAGGCGAGGTACTGGCGGCATGAGGGGATTACCGAGCCCGGGATTATTCCCGGCGAGAAGCTAAGTGTCATTGACTGGACGGGAACAGCTGCGAGCGAGCGAGCGACCAAAGGCGAATGTTCCGCGATGGTCAATAACTTCCTGTGGAATGATATCGCGGTGTCAAGATGATAACCCACGGATTACGAAGCATTGCCGAACGATCGCGACGCGCTGTGCGCATTTAGGCGAACGCGTGGGAGTTAACTTGAACGTGTAGATGAGACCGCGCGTCTCGATGAAACCCGTTTTGCGTTAACCCGCAGCTCGTATCCTTCGTTCCCGCGATCGTCGTCAGCCGTACTTGTCTGTTCCCAGCATAAAAACACTCCTCTACGAGGTTGAATAGACAGGCAGGGATAAGCCAGTAATCGGCCTTCCATTTCGCTTGTACTTCCTGTTTCATATCACGACGCGTTATAATTGATAGGAATCAAAAAATTAATTTAAAAAATGAAAAAGTGACAATTTATTGTTTCATTAAACAGCCTCGGTAGTAACTTTTTTCATAAGAATTTGTGTCTAATCTATATTAAATTCTTATTAAAAAGGGAGAATAATATGCCCCGCATAGATTATGAAGTAATTCGATGTTTCGACTAATGAGACTGTTCTGTCATGGATTAAAGCGAGAGATTAGCGTTTCATCGGTTTTATGCAAACCGGTTTTATTACTTATCATTAGCCAGGATTCCGTGATTCTGGAATATTGGATTCCTCCGCAATCACGCTTCAAACTGACTTCCCTTGCACTTTTACTCTCGCGCGAAGGAATACATATATCGAAACAAAACATAAAACGCGTTTTGTTGAATAAAAATCGCTGTCACAGATTATTATAGACTGTTGATTATCACCTACGATCGCGGCGATAACGTAAAAATTTTCAGCAAATTCGCACGCTACTCCAATATCAGGACCAGCCAAAAAATGTCAGTGACTAACAGCGTTGCTCGCGGACAGGATATAGAATACAGGAGAAAAAGAGAAGAAGGGAAAAAAATTAGGAGCGATATCGAAGAAGAGATAGAGGCGAGCTATTCACCGAGGCAGTTATCGTGGACGAGGCAGAGGCCCATGGAAAAGGCATGGTAAACGGTTTTATTAATGGTACGTCCGCGACATAAACACTTTACGTAAGGATATTATCGTTCGATAAATCGAAGCCTCTACAACGCGCACCGTTCTCTTCTATCTCGCGTTATCTGGCAGGTCGAACCTGATCGTCGATCATTACACGTCGTGCGTGCGAGGTAAAGCCACGTGACGTTTGTCTACATTTATACATAGCCAGCAACCTCTTCGTATACAAAATTAGCACCTTGTTTCTCTTGGGACTTGCGTTCCTGATAACGTCGCTAACGTCGTTCTTCGCGAGCATCTTCGTATCCCGGTAGCCTCGCGTTCAAGCGCAACGGCGAACAAACTGCCGCCAAATGATTTAGTTCAACGGTAAACGGCAGGAACATGAGATAAGGCAGAAATTTGAGATACCAAGATATAATCTTGATTTGAAAAAAAAAAAATATATATATATACATATATAAGAGATATATAGCAGAGATGCCGTAGGAAAAGATATTTTTATAAGATAGATAACACACACAAATTTGAATAATTCGAGAGAGAGATATTTGTAAGTGAAACAAGTTGTTGACCTTGCTCCTTGGGACATCATTTATTCTACGTGCTCGCGAGGCGCGGCCTCGAGGACACGCTCGAGCGATAAGCTGCGTCTTTAATTTCTAAATCCGCTGGCCAATCGTCCGGCAATCGGAATCGCAATATATGTAATTTCGAGCGTCTCTCTTCTCTTTCTTTCTCTCTCTTTTTCTCATTAACGATCGAGAGGAATTTGTATCAGTTGCGCCAGAAAGATATTCATGCCAATCATAAATATCGCGTAGTATCTTTTAAACGGGTTTGCTACGCTCGCGCGTACGCAATTGTAATCAGATTTATCACAAGGATAACATAATTGAGTCGACGCGTAAAATCCAACAACCGGGTAACCGGAACACGTAATAGCGGGAAGAACGACACGGGGAAAACGACACCTGGACGAGAAAGGATCTCGAGATCCTGAAGGAGTGCATATCAATCGAATGTGAATGTAATATTTTAAAGATTCGTCTTAAACGCAATACGTTATACCGTACACGCGTAAATGCGTGCGTGCGCGACCGCACGAGCCAGCGTCATTATCGCGTTGCAGCTCTTCGCCAAAGTGCATTCAAATGCGAGCAGCGCAGACGACGAACGCCTTCAATGTCGTGTGGAGGACGATGTCGTAGGCGAAATCGATTCCTTTTCACGAGACAGGGGGAAGATGAAATCGTTGTCGGGGCCACGGAGCGCACGCTTGTCCCGCGTGACGGTGCGTGCTCGCGGCGCATTCTCGTTATAATTGCACGTCGCGCGGCCTGAAACGCGATCTGGATCGCGTGACCGTTACGGGGCGACGCTAACGACGATGATGGTGTTATGCCAGTAGCCGGATGTCATTAGCGGGGACGATTAATAGGACGAACAGGTCCCCGGCGACCGTCCACGTGACGCAAGGAATCCACTGATTAATAACTCACGTTGACAGCAGTAAGAACTCCACGCGTGGCTTCAACGAGCAAAACTTGTTATCGTTCGACGGTTTCTATATTTTCAACATCTGACATATATTGGCGAATCATGTGTGTGAGTTGATAAATTAAACGGGTATGATATTTCATGAATAACGCCAGAACAGTTAACGGTATATTTTTTTACCATTTTGCATATCATCGATGAAAAGAAAATTAATTGACCGAAAGCACAATAATTGCTATGAAAAAAAAAAATCAATATTGAAGTAAACATATGTTAAATTATATATTCAAAAAATTTTTATCACAATATTAGAGTGCATTGATTTAGTTTATAGATCAATGGATTTTCTTTCAATAGAAAAATCGCGATGGTAAAATCGAAGTAATATGAGAAGAGATGACGAAGAGATCAAATCGGAAATCACATCTTCGATAAATCGCGGATAGTTGGAGACGCATTGTTTGAAAGTATGAGAGGTGGGAAAGAGACTTTCGTTGGCCACGTGGCGAAAGTTTGGTAACCGGGAAATGTTCGTGTCGGCAGTTGGTGATGCGCGGCACCAGCAGCATTCGTCCGGAAGCGTTCCACTTTCCACACGGGGGGCAAAATCCTCACGCTTTCGTCTCACGTGGCATCCTCGTGGCGCTTTTCAACGGCAACGTGGAAACGGCGCGTGCTCGGGATGCGCACCTTCGCGGCCTGATTAGCAACCCAGACCGAGCGAAGGCCAATGGCACCCTGCCTGCCTGCCTGCCTGCCTGGTCTTCCGCGAGGAGCGTAAGGGGTAGCGTGCCGTGCAAAAGAGACAGAGAGGGACCAGTGGCAAGGGAGCGAGACGGCAAGATAGAAAGAGAGAGCGGCCGGGGAAGGGGTTGGTCTGATGGTAGAATGGTGGAAGCGCCGCCGACACGGTGGTACTCTGGCTGCCGGTGGTGGTGGTGGTACGCGGTGCGCGACATAAATATGTATGTATCATCCGCTGCGACCTGCCCCACTACCCCACTAGGTCAGACTCATGCTTCATCACAATGAGCACCTTGCCTTGCTGCTCGTCCTGCTCCTTTCCGCCTCCCGTCTCATTCAAGTGGATGGCTCGAAACCCTTTCGATCGTCGGCGAAAATGTAAGCCGACTGCGAGAATCAGTCCTTCGACAAAACAATCGCTATGCCATTTAATCTCAGGGTGTTCTTATCGAATATCGCGATTATTTAACGTTTTAACGAATTAATAAACGGAATTTAACATTCTTGAGTCGATGCTCACGATCCTCTTTTGGTCTCTTTCGAAAAACTAAAGCGTTCTTCGTAAATATATGCCAATTGATGAGTATTTACGAGTATCGAGTACGTATGTTCGAAAGTTTTCATTCACACACCACGATCGGTTCAGCTGATTTCGATCACTGACGTTACACGCAGTCAGCCGGTGACGTGGACGTTCTCTGACGTCACGACGCTTTTCCGTCTCTCTTGTGTACATGCACGGGGGTTGCGCAAGGTCTGGGTGATAAGGAGAGGGGCAACGAATGCCACGGAGGACGGGGTACCAAGGGGGGCCCGAGCAGTTGGGGGAGGGGAGGGAGTAGCTCTTACATATTTATGCCGCGTTCTACACGCAACACCCATCTCGGGGGCGGTAGAAACTAACCCCCTCTGCGCTTGCCATGCCGGCTGATACCTAGGTATGCCGACCTTGTGCGCATTTTCATGAGGGGGGAGGGGGGGGGGTTGTCTGCGGAACTCTGGGGATGCTAATCAGTATGTTTGATCAGTGCGCGTCGGTCGAAAATCGAGACAAGCTATCGTTGTTATTTTGCGTAGTAATGATGAGTGTCATCGTTCGCGATGATCGTAACGAGAGGTAACTCAGGCAGGAAAATAATCATGTATGATAAGTGTGTGATTATGTCAGAAATATTTCACGGAAGTCATTGGCGTACAACACATCATCAACTATGACACTAATGAGATTGCTTGATGAATAATTTCGACTCAATAGACTGAGTGATTGAAAAATAGAGTAAAGAAACAAAATGGCAAATTCTCGATAATATAAATAGATTAGTGAGCTGCGAAAAATTTGGAAAAATATTATATAAAATATTAAAAAGGCCCATATTTATCATATAATTTTTATTTAAGTTTTTATCATATAATTTTTTTATATAATTTATTATTTAATATTCATTAGTTACATCTTATCCTAAGATGAAAAGTTTTTTCTTCATAGTTTTTACTTACATACATGTTTTCCTTAATTATTATATGTCCTGAGATTCATTAATATAAAAAGTTTGCTCGTGCTGAACGAGCTGCTTTTATCAATGAAAGGCGTCGATGTTCGTTTGATGACATGTATGTCATCATCAAGTCAACTTTCGTATTCGTCTATACTTACGATTTTCCAGACTGGAGATAACCGTCAGCTTTGCGAAATCAGACAGGGCTTTTGGGATATTATCCGATCGTCCGGACAATCACCGTGCAGCGAATCTCCGACGCGTTATCTCAACGGTAAGAAAATACTTTACACGCACGGAGTGCGACACAACGGACAACGTCAATCATTATCCGCGATCCGCGGTCACGTGGCGCGCATCACGAACGTGAGTTCGCCGACGAGAAGTTCGTGTTTTACACGCGCTAACGGTCGCGAGAGACGGCTGTATGAGAGCCGTCACCGGTAACGCTTACCGGTCTTAAAGTGACGGACAGGCGGCTTCGTCATTTGCATACTTGATAAACCGACGGATGGTGTATGCGCCGATCCATCGACGATCGCATGAGAACGAGCGGCGAACGCTGGACCGGCATGAGAAGTATAAGAAACAATTATTGCTTCTTGCAAACGACCTCTCGGTCAACGGTGGACCGATGAAGCATCGATGATGCATCATCGATGCGGTTTACTTTCATTTCCGTTCATTGCGAGATTTCGCAGTCGCGAGAATTATCGCATTCCGCGATCAAAGATCGATCAGCTCAGCTAGATCGACAAATTTAATATGATGAGGTATCTCTCCTAATCTTAGTTTCGACCTCTGTAATTCAAGTACGAAATTTATTCGATTTTTTAGCGTCTTGAAATTGAAATATACAATTGCAGACTGCTTTCGTATTTAGTAAAGTGTCTAATTTATCGTGTGCTAATAATACAAACGATTTTATATACAACTTGACATGTGTGAGTTACGCGCAACTTACTTTTATGGATATCGACGAAGGATCAGACTCACGTAGTGACGAAAGTGAAGGAGACGGAGATACTTCGGAGCTTGAAGTCGGAGGGAAGTCGAGGCAGACACGCGTGTCGTCACGGCTTACCCAGGATGCGCGTGTCTTCCCTTAACAGCCTGTTCGTCTTGATAGAAATCGTTCGGGAAAAAAACACGTAGCGTCGGTTACATAAAAGTGCGGGCGACTACTTCCGCCGGGATGTGCCTGAGATTGTAAGGATCCAGCCGGAGATATGAATCGCGGATAAAAAAAAAATGTCGTTTCCTCGATTACGAACAAACGTTTAGAGAGAGAGTTCAAATTTTGAGACTAAAAATTTTGATTTCAAAAATACACATGTTTTTTTATTAACAAGTTATCTATAGATATAAATATTTTACTTTATTTTTATAATACTATTGGGCTACTAATAATATCGCACAAATTTTTTCACTCAGTTAACGTATTTCTGAAAGATTATAAATATTTCCAAGAATTTCAAAATCACTCGTCTTCTTGCGCGTATGATGTATGTAAGGAAAACTCAAGTTGATAGAAGTTAATTTTTATGTGGACGGATACGACCTTCTAACGTTAATTACAGTATTTTCTAACAAGCGATCAGCGCGATTATAACTGACGCTTATTTATCACTTCAAGGAAATCGCGGAAATAATTTCCTGATCAAGTGTTACGATCTTTCTTTGTTAAATAAGTATTTTGTAATAAGTCACACATTTTTTGTCAAACTTAATAAATGATAAAAAACGCGTTTTTTAGGAACTTTAACCCCGTTTTTCTCGAAAACCTTATGTAATAATAGCTCATTTTGCCTTGCGGATCTGGATTCAGCGCACAAAAAACTATAGGAAACTATTCGTTTTTTCCCAAACTTTTTTTTTTTTTAGAAAAAATATAAAATTATGCAGACCTGTGTAATATAATTTTGGCATTCATTGATGAAATAATTATATCATCTGCCTTTTTTTGTATCACTTATCGTAATCGATATCATATTCAAATTCCATCAAAAGTAATATGTCAGCAGTAGTTATATAATTTATTAATTCAACATTAATTAGACCGATGATGAATGACGAATCGGTGATACGATCTAAACTTGTCCTGCAGTCGAGATGCAGTGTCATAATTGCATTATCGCGGGAAATTAGCGTAGCATGGTGTGTCTTGGAGGAAAACCGCTGCATATTATACGCGTAGCATCCAGATCGTCCGAGAGGTAATTGCCCGCCTTTACATAACTACTGATGATCCTCGTTGCCCTTCTGATGTCATTATGCGAAGTCGTTAGACACGATTACGCGTTCCGGTGCTTAGAAATATAAACAGCAGAATTAGAGCGCTTGGTCGTTGCAAAAATATTGCTATAAGATGCATATTATCACGTCTTCGTCGTAGAATTATGACAATTCACCCAATTCATTTTGTTAATACACCTAAATTTATAAACTGCTACCACAGCATAATTTTTATAATTTTTTTTTGGTCACGATTAATTATATATTAATTATTGTAATATAAAGATATGAATGCAATCTATTTTAGATGAATTCGCAAGCATTTAAAACATATTGATGTAAACTATATTTTTTCTCGTGTTCGCGAATGTGTGTTTTCGAACACAGTCGAGTATTGAAGATTGCGTGTAAAGTCAAGAAAGAATTTAATGTAGCATGACAGGTACACAGATTTTACGAATCTCATTTTTCAATAATATTATAAAAGTGGAAAACTTTAAAAAAAGATCTTGTAAATTGTAAGGCGTATGTATTGATGGGAAAAAATGAATTTAGCGATTCGACGAAGTTATATTGGCGCAACTAACAATAAACGTATACTTGGCCGAAGGAAAAGGGCGCCTCTATCTAACAATAAGATTCATCACGCGGGTTCCAGGAGCGTATCCAAGCACAGGAAGCGAAGAGAGAGAGACGAGGCGAGGGAGCCGGGCGTGCAGAACCGAGTACCGGGCAAAGCGCTCGGCTGCAATTTTTCTCGCTACATACGTGACGGGAGTAGAAACGAGATGAGAAAGGACGCAGGTAGGGCGGCGGAAAGCGAGGGAAAAAAGCCGGTCGCGAATTTCCGTCCATCGCGGACGACGATCGTGCCTGATGGCGAAACGCCGGATTACTCGCGAGGGATTTTCCAACTTTCGAAATCCTTATGTCGTTTCCTCTTTCTAAAGGGCTGTGTTCGAAAGTATGATAGTAACGTTTACGCGATTCTCTACGAAAAGTGGAACTGATAACAGTTTCTCCCCCCCCCCCCTCCTCTCTTTTTAATAATCAATATAATTTTATCTTTGCACCTTTTTTTATTCTCGTTATACTTACGTTCCTCGACAAAATTTTAATATAAATTATACGAATTTTATATTTCTTATTCATGTTGTATTTAGATATAAAAATTTATGTCGACGTGCAATTAAAATGCAATATTGCGATTGACAGAGGTATTGCTAGATCAGTGGAGAAATATCAATCTGATTTCTTAAATCTCAAACAGACGGATGCAATCCCCACAGATGCGAAATAGAGGGGGTTATATCTCGGCCGGAAGAGAAGCGTCGAGAGTAAATCAGACACTATCGGAATCCACATTAGATCACTAAGCCTGATTCGCATTGACACGTATCGTGCCTTTGGGGCGGAAAATATGATTGCTTCGTCTCCGTTGTCTAGATGGGTAAGCATCGGGGAGAGCGAGGGCGGATTAATGCCACCCTCGGGGATCCACGTGGCTTTCCCACCTTCGCCATATCCATCTCGCTTTAGCCTCGTGTTTGCACGAGCAGTTTTATGCCTTATACTTTTAAGACCTCGCTCACCTTTTACGAAGATTAGTCGGCGTTTGTTCGAAATAGGTTCGTGCGACTTATCGCTTATTTGCCTGACACTAATTGCACCTGATAAAAGAGTTGCGCTTAATTTACATTAAAAATGCAAAAGTGCAGAAATGCGTAACAGTATCTCTTTTTAAATAAAAGAATTCTCTTAATAAGAAAAAAAGTGTGAAAGTACGTGCGCGTGCCACAATTTAATATAACTAGATTAAATTCAATTAAAAATAGATTAAATTCAATCACAGAAATGCAAAGGCCATCTCGATTTTGTGTTTGGTTTTAATTGAAAATAGATTTTAATCTATAGTTTCATTGCAGTATTTTTACATAAATAAATCAATATTATTATTCTTCGCTGTCGCTGAATTGATACGAGCGATCCATCGATATTCTTCAAGATAGGTACTTGAGGACGCTTCCGGCTAATCGGCTGGCAAAACAAAGTCGATTCCCTACAGCAGCGCGATTTATATAAAATTCCGCATCGGCATCGCGCAACAACAAGCAGGGAGTTATCGGGATCGATAAAGAGTCTCGCAATAAGCCATCGATACGACCGTGCCGTTTTATTGTGTCACGTGCGAAGGCATAGATACAAACTCCCTCCTTCTCCTACCATATATATATATATATATATATATATATATATCATATATATATCAGTCGCATCAGAGGGGTGACGTCGATATCCCTCGATCAATCATTAATAAGACCTGAAACCCCAAACACATAAGGCACGGCTCGTCATTCCATACCGCGCGTTCTTTTTTTTTTTTCTACACATCGGGCATACCTCGACGGTGGGCTAATGCACCCCTCGATGTACCCCTCGAGCGAGAGCTACAACGAGAGAGAAATTGTATCGGCAAGCGTCCGATTCGCGAATTGATGGAATTTTATATTTCCTTTTGCCGCCTGTGCGATTCCTTGTCCCCGTTTCCGCGCTCGGTCACGTTTTCGATTCGACTCGCTTCGTTCGCGAATAGCGATCCTCGGCCGAGCGATTTATAGCGTCGAGCATCGACACGGTTTTGAACTTATCGGCGGACGCGGGGGTCCCGCGCCATTTCTTCTCTCTCCTTTTCTCGGCATCCGCCTAACTTCCTCGAGCCGTACCTTTGTACGGAAATACGCACCTACTTACCTTATTGCAAAAGAAATTATCGATCACAGCATAAGCGTTTTGTCATTATTATGGTTATTATTATACGCGCAAAACATTTTAATATATACTTTAATACATGTCATTCTTAAAATACAATTTTTTTTTAATTAGTTTTAAATGATTCCCTATTATTTTAGGGTGATTCGATTTTACGACAGTTAAATTGAACGTTTTAATTATCACTCGTCGCACCGTGATAACAACGCGTTCGGGCAACCCTAACCGAATCGGGGGTGGCGAGGCCATTTTTCTACCACGGCTAACCCGTGCGATCAGAAACGACTTTGAAAATGTCAACGCCGCTCTGGTTTTCCCATTTTTGTACGGCTCGTACGCGTCCTGTCGGGTATCCCTCCGGCTTCTATCGAAATCCCTGGAGGGACTTGTACGAGCAGGGGTTGGTATACGGAGCGGAAACGAGCAGATATCGAGTTGCGGTTTAAAACTCTCTCCCATACACGATTTTTTTTCTCTCTTTCTGCCCCCCTCTCTCTCTCTCTCTCTCTATTTCCCGATCCGCTGATGACGATCCCGTGAGGAACGCACGATTCAGCAGGCTGATCAGCAGAAAAGCGCAGCCCTTGGCTTCACTTGCACTCGAGAGAGTCACCCTCGAGCCACTGTCTTTACAGTCGATAGCTACTCTTTCCGTAGAACGAGGGAGAAAGTCGCCCGAATTTCTGATATTAGTCATCGAACGCATAAAATTACAACATACTCGATAATCCAAATTGCCTCATATTTTTTTGGCTATTATTACTTTCATCTTATGAGTGTTTGTAATTTATTTATTTTGTGATCTTGCAACAGAGACAAATCTTGCTACAATTATTCTTTACTTTTTATACTACAACAAGACGCTCGTAAGATTCTCTTAAATTTCGAGATAGGTAATAAGACATTGGGCGTACAAGAAAGATAATATATAAGCGGAACTGTATACGCGATAGGCGCGACTATAAACTCCCGTTAAGGAAGAAAAACGCGCGTTCGATGCCGCACGGCCGAATATTGCATCATTGATACGCTCTATTCCCCAAACGGTGCTAAGGTCGTGGTTTATCTGGCCATAACTGTGAAATATCTACGCCGGCGACGCGCCGCGTCGTGTCTGATTGGCGCGAACCGATGCATCGCGGTAAATCTTTCTTCCCTCTTCCGATCGCGTTGTCTTCGTTCTAAAATGACCCGACTATCTACAAATATCTCTGGTGATTTTTTTCTCAGAGAAGTCATCATAAAGAAATTTATTGTTGTACACTTCGGACGAAAATCTGCTGCGGAGAGCAAGAAGGTGCACGTAAACGATGATTCGTCGCTTTCCGATAATTAAAACCTGATGTAAAAATTAGTACGTGCCGCGATTGCGTGAGTTTATAATGTAATTTATATTTCTATATTATTTTTTTCCAATTTTTTAGATTATTTTGAAATGCTACGAACGCATCATATTTATCACACTTGTGGTCTCACAATGCTTCTTTTCTTTTATGTTGCTCGAGTATATCGACCCAATTACGCGACTTTCTTGAGGATCGACGTTCACGAAAGGGCACGTTCGCGCGCACTAAATCCGATCAATCGGGATCGATACAGGGCCCCAGGCCCAGCGGCGCGATCTCTCCTTCGTCCGGTCGGGCGGGAATTCAGGTCCGGTCCCGTCCGGTCTATCGGGAGGAATGAAAGAGAGGAGCGAGATATCGCAGCGGCCCTATAAGGCCCAGACGGCGGCTATAAGGCCCTTGAGCAGTAACAATGCGGCCTGGACATGGCTCTTCGCAGTGTCTCGTAAATATAAATGATGCCGCGACGCAGTTATAGCCGTGCTACCGTGTGTGCAAGCTCTCTCTCTCTCTCTCTCTCTCTCTCTCTCTTTTTCTCCCTCTCTTTCTCTCGCATCTGTACACAGATGCAAGAGCATAAAACGCACAATGCGTAGACAAGAGCTTCTTTTCTTTCTCGGCCCTCTCGCTTGGCCTCGGCGCGTCTTATTTCCTGCTTATGTCGCCGCCGACACGCGGTTGGTTCATCCAGCCACGATAGGTTTTGTTTTCAAGTGAGCAATAACGGATACGCGCTGCCTACGATGTGGCGAGTCGCGGATAACGCGGTTTCTACCGCGTACCTGAAGCAGCTTCGAGGATCAAAGAAATTCTTGACGACTTCCTACTCTTTTCGCAGAATTTTCCTATTGTTTTACTCAGCTTGTACATCTTAAGAAATATTATAAAGAGGAAGAGAATACATTGCAGAGAAAAGATCTCCATCTAGAAAAAAATTATTATCATAATCATAATTATTTATCCATGATGGATATGTCATAGAAATGTCAGACCGTGAGGCAGGTTCGCCGTAAAGGAAGCGCTTAGCACGCGGAGCACAGAAGGATTCGCTGATCGTGCTCTGCTTCTTCTGCGCTTCGTGGAAGTTCCGGTGGTACGAAGGAGGTGGGCAAAAGAAAAGGTACCATAGAAAGGAAGGAAGATACGAGGGGGGGAAAATCAAGAAGATGAAGGAGAGAACGAGAAGAAGGAGGAGGTTGAAAGTGGCGGTAGAATATCGGCGGCGAGACGGTGAAGAAGAACGAGAGAGTGTAAAAGGTGCTGGAGGGCGGAGAAGAAGAATCGACGACGACGAGGGCGAAGGGAAAAGAGGGCGGGGACGGTCCATTAGGCGGTATCGGGACCATCGCACGGTAGCACCGACGCTCTCTGCATCTCAATGCCCTCGTCCTTAGCCGCGCGAGACGAGAGGAGCCGATTTTCGGGCCTCATATACGCGCCTTCGCAGCCACCTCGCATCGCCTCGGAGATATCGATGGACGGCAGCGTAGGACGCGGTGGCGAGACGGGAGGGCCGGTCCTGCGTTGCACCAAGACCGGTAGCTCGCGGCGATATTTTCGCCTAATCGGCCGCGCCACGACGCGCCGTGTCGCAATAACCGTGTTTTAAACACGGTCTACTGCGGCTCAAAAAAGTATCTGCTAGTAAATTGGCGAGTAAACCTTGACGAAGCGTGATACAATATCCCATATAGAAATCATATTAAAATTCTTATGAAAGAGGAAAAATGAGAACGCATACGGTTTTCGATTTGACAGCCATTTATGCAAATAATTTCTTTTACTCTCGTTTTTAATCTCAAAGCAATTTTGTGAGCCAGATTACAAAATTCAACACGGGAAATTTCTCTTTTATGGAAGATCTAATTAGATTATAAATGTGCACGACAAATCTCCATTTTAATGCGATTATTTTATTTTTTTTTAATTTCGAAACGGTCGCCTAATAAGGTACGGTTTATCGTAATTATTATACATATATATTTGCGTACTTTTCGACGCTTTTTCATCCCCTCAAATGATAGACGATTTGACGAGACTGTCTTCAACTTGGGAGTAAATCTACGATGTGGTGTCCGATCGGAATCTCTGAAACCTTGTCCGGAGTCTTTCTATCTCAAAGGAACAAATAAATCGAACGAGAGACGGTCTCTAACAAAAGCATGGCACAAAATATATATACATGATTCATATAATATATATATATATATATATATATATATATATATATATATATATTCGCTTATCAGAAGCAAGTTGTAACAAGTATACGATGTTAATGAACGCTCGACCGACATTTCGAAGAGATTTCTAAAGAACACTTTGCACGAGAGACATTGTAATGAAAGCAAGGGAAGCAAGTTGATATATCGTAAAGTTAACTGGCAATCTCAATCTCTTTTCCTTTTTCTCTTTCTTTCTCTCTTGTCGTATAATAAATTCGACATTTCCATAAACGGAAGGTGTGGCGATGCGCCGTTTATATGAAGTTTATGGCAGTTATACTTCTCTTTCACAGATTCGATAATTTTTTGCATCGTTATATTAATGGTCCTCAATTTTACCTCTGACTTATTCGCCAAATTCGAGATGGTTTTTTCAAAAATTTTTTTTGTAAATGTGTATGCTAGAATCACACATTCGCGATTTGCGATGACACCAATGCCAACGAGTCTGAAGAATATGTGAATGACGAAAGTGCCGATTAAATCTCTGTCAAAATCGCACGCGGTTCTTATGCATCGTTAATAGCAATCAACATCGTAACAGGACATATAACGGCGATCTAGAGATCGTATGCGAAATTCTCGAAAAACCAGCCGCGCAAACATAAATCTGCATCTGAAAGCGATTAAAGTTTAGAATGATTGTCTCTTATGTTCCGACTCGCGTAGCTCTCCTTTACACTTTCAACCTTTTGCATAAATTGAAAGACAAATATGCAGGAATATGAAATCGAATATATATATATATCATTGACCCACAAAATTTGACGTCTTATTTTCTAGATTATGATATATTTTAATAATACTAGTATATATTACACATCCAGAATTTATTTTGATCGTTATCAAAATTATCGTACTTTTTGGAAAAAAATAAATTGCGTAAAAATCTTAAATTTTTCAGAATAATTATTCACACAAATCCGACAAATTTCAAGTCAAACGAACAGCTTTAGCTTTCTATTGTAATAGATCGACCAAGCTTAGCCATCTTCTTCGGTATCGCGACTACCTTGGCGAAATCTTCTTCAAGGATTCTTGGCGAACACGAAACAGCTACTGGTGTTTGTTCCCTCTCTTACTCTCCTTGCACGTATCTTTTTTTTTGCTTCGACTGAAGGACACCAGTCAGGGACGCATAGGAGGCAATGAGGTAAGCTAAACCGAGCACGACTCGACAACGACGAAGACGATGATGACAGCGACGACTTCGACAACTACGAGCGACTACGACTAGATTTTCCTGTCAATAAATCAAGCCGGTCCACGGACCGGCCTCGGCATTTCTGTCACCGCCACCATCGCCGCCGTCGCCGTTCGCGCCTATCGATGACATCGTCTTCTTCCTCATCATCGTCGCCGCTATGTAAGCTCTTTCCTTATTTATTTCGACCGACGAGAAAAACCTTGTCATGGATGTTATGTGAAAACGCGTTCCGCCGCTATGAGCGTTCGATAGTTCAGAAAAACTGTTTACCTGCACTATCCGCCGATTCTGTTTGCTCGTTGGCTCGCGTAAAAAGCTCGTGTAAGGAACGTAGAAAGCAAATATCAAACGGGAGCGATTATTCTACTCTTTATATTGTTGAGAATAATATTTTTTTATAAGGCATGTGTGTCTTCTAAGTCATACTATTTTATCATGAATGGTAGTTAAAGTTAGATGAGGTTTAATTTATTTTGAAATCAAAACTCTATATTTTACATGCGATTGATTTAGCCATTTGAAAAGATATTTTTCTTTGAAAAATGTATAAATTTTCGGATTAAAATTAAAATTTTCTTTTCATTAATAGCGAAATACGCCTGGCAATAATTATATCACAAGTGCTATAAACCATCGAGATTAAATTGCAAATCTTATTTTTGAGGAGGGAGCTTCCATTCGTATCTTTATATTCTCTACCACTTAACTCTGTAACTTAACTAGGCGCGAGTTGTCGCATCGACGGACATTCGATAATTTCGCGACATTCGACTCGTTAAATGCGTGAAGGACAGAGTTGGCTCTGGACACGCGATTCGCGCGCGGCAAAAGATAAATAAATCCTCCGCGGCGACGATTCTGCACATGCGGGACACTTCTTCGAGAAATTCTGGGGGAGAAATAATCGATGGCTACTTGGGCGACGATCGGTCCGGCAATCAGGACGAATGTACAGGGAGATAAAGTGAAATGGCGTTGCCGTTTAATTGGAGTTTCTGACGCGTTTCTGGCATTAAGTATGATGTTGCGTTGAGTTCAATTAAAATGGAAATCGGGGATGGCCGTTGCTTCGCCACGTCTCTCTTTCTCTTTTTCTTTCTCTCTCTCTCTCTCTCTCTCTCTCTCTCTTTCTCTGCGTCTTTCTCTATCTTTCTTCTCCCCTGTATTCACCCCTCGTTTTAGTCGTACACTTCGTCCTTCTTCCTTATACCGAATTCAACTCACACACATTTATATATATTTACACATACACACACACACACACACACACACACACACACACACCATACAAAGTGTGCATCTTCTTGTCTCCGTTCGCACTCTATGTACCATCCTTCGATTCTTCCTCCTCCTTTCCTCTCGTCCTGTTTCTTCTTCCCTTCTGTTCATTCCTCTCACGAGCACGCGAGCTACCATACGTGTATCCCGATCTGAAAATAGTTTGGTTGGTCCCGGGTAGAGGAGTCCCTAATGAACTCGAGATTAGAAGTCAGCCCGGGACTCGAGAGCGGTAGATACTGGGCGCAATTAACACTGAAATATCATCGGTGTGGGGGCCGTTAGGGACGATGGTACACGATGTGTCTCAGGTGGGGTTTCGTTGCCGTCGCTGTTGCAGGGAGAGGAGAATCGGATTCTCAGACAAGGGAGCAAAGGACTGGCCAACTTTATGTAACTCTTAAATTAGCCGATCGCCGCGAGTCGATTCGAAACTCGAATTTCCGCGGCGGAAGTAATACATTTATACAGACCGCCCTATATAAAATCACCGGATTTCCTTTCAACGATAAATAATCGAGGGTGGATACGAAGGAATAGCAGTTGTTTTAATAGCAAAGTATCGGTATATGTGATAGTTTTTTTTTTGCCGCAACATAAATCTATTTTATATAATTTAAAAAGTAATTTATTTTTAATGATATACATATAAAGTTCTATTGATTATGTGTGGGTGAATAGTGACCATCGCATAAATAGCGCAATTTTTTTTTTCAGCGAAAGACGAGGATTAAAGCAAGAGAGTGAAAAGCGCGCTAGTGCGCGTATGTGCGTCACGTGTTTTTCTCTCTTTACCATTTGCAATAATTACAAGATAATTGCTCGGCGAAACGAGCGCCTCGGGCGCGCGTCATCTCTGCGACGCGCAGCTGCAACATTTATTTATCTTTATTTTTTCCTCCTTTTTTTTTTTGAATCAGTGGCTACTTTGTGAGCGGCTGACATGCAAGAATAAAACGGCGCGGTGGTTTCACGGAGAGAATTCATCGTCCTTATCGCGATTTGTACTTAACGCTGGAACACCTCGCGCGCGATGCGCCCATAATTACCATACTCGCCGTAAATACGAGATCGCCGATGTGCGACGGGCAAAGGAATGACGTATCGATACTCTTTTCTCATTACAGTAAATCAACGATTTAACGACTCGCGATAATTCTCGCGGTCACGGATATACGAAATAGCAAATCAGCGGTCGTTAAATCGTCGGCGGTGCCTGGTCCAATCGAGAGACTTGCCCCGATTTAAGACCGCATCTGCCGCTCGCACCTTCCACAGCCGCGTTTCTCCACTGACCGGTGCTCGGTAGAGACTTAATAAGACATCGTGACTCGGCGCAATGTCAGCCTCTAAGTGATCGGTTAATTGTACATTAAACCGTACATAATAGAATTATCGGTGAAAGAAGAAAGAAAGAGAGCGAGAGCCTCGGCTCGTGCTCGGAGAATGTCCTCCCCACCCCCACCCCTCGTGCAAAATCGGATTTACTGCCTTATCCCCGTATCGAACTGAAATTAATGTCCTAATACTTTTTGTTCATGAGCTGCATGCGTTAGGTTGTCGATGTATCTTACAAGTAAACGTGAGTTCAAACAAAATAAAAATTTAAAGTATCTAAACTTTTCTTATTCTAATTCTCCTTGGGAGAAAATACAAAAATTTTGCGCGATGTGCTATATAAAATCCACTGTGTGTGTGTGTGTGTGTGTGTGTGTGTGTGTGTGTGTGTGTGTGTGTGTGTGTGTGTGTGTGTGTGTGTGTGTGTGTGTGTGTGTGTGTGTGTGACAATTCCAAATATAACTAATACAATAAACGTAATTAAGAAAAGTAAATTAATCTAATTTTAAAATATAATAACTTTATGATTCACAAACACATATAACATATGTTTTCTATTTTATTATCTATCTATATAAGCCACTTAGGATCTCTCAGTATATAATTTTTATAACTATTGCTACAGATATAAACTAAATTTGTTCTGCGGAGAGGATCAATTTTCCAACGATTAGTTTATCCTGGACGCAGTTTTCTGTCGGTATAATTAGCGCGTTTGGCATATTAGAGCTGTGAATACGATAATGTCGTGTAACACGGCGAGACTCGTGAGCAGGTAGTATTAATCTTGCATTCCTACAGTCGTGGCGCCTTAACTGGGAAGACTTGATGCACGGTAACTTTAACGCAATCGGTCACGGCGCGTTACGATAATTTCATTCGCGTCTGACGCTACTATTAATTATCTTTGCTGGCAATCCGAAGTACCTACAAACATGAGCCCGGCGTGTCAAAATAATTAATACAAGTTGCATACGAAGAAACTCGAATAGACGACCAAGTGCCCGACGACGATGATACTGTTTCAGTGAAACGGGTGTGACTAGTTCTGCATAACGCATTTCTATATTTATCTATATCACGCATTGATATGTTTACGATCTATGATAAACACGAGTCTTCGAAACTAAGTAAATAATAAAAAAAAATATATAATATCACATGAAATAATGGAATATAAAATCGTATAAGAAATAATTTATAATAACTACTAACTAAGAATAGAAATAAGTAAAGATGATTAAAAATCTCATTTATTAAATTAAAAATTAAAAATTAAAAAATTAAATTTAAAATTATTTAAGATGTAAAATAATACATAAAATTATTAATGATATAAAATAATACGTAAAAAAATGAGAAACGCAGATGTAGTTTTACGGCGAAATACAAAAGAATTTAAAGCCGAAAATAGCCTATACATATATAGTCTTCTTTTTCGCCTCTATCGAGATTCGACTTGTCGCGTGGAGAATTTATGATCGCGGCCGAGTTTTCTCAAATTAATTAGGAATGAGTTAGTGACCGACCTAACCGCATACCACGCCTATCTTATCGGACTTACTTAAGCTCGCGAGAATTCTCGCGATTATCGCACGTCAAATGTCTCCTCTATGCGCGGGTTAATTGGCGTCATCCTCGACTCGTGGCTGGGTTTGCAAAAATGGCCAACCACGGCGAATGGACAGATTGCACGATCGGTGCACCACACGCTGCTACACGTCGAGAGCACGCGCTTCTTCGCGTTTATTAACCGCGGGTTAATTTGCCGTTTAGAGGCCCGCGGTAGGGCGCCCGCATTGTAAAGCAAAATGATCCTACGATAGGGATACATTAACCGCCGTTAATTAAGACATTATCACGTCATAATGATCTCGCGAGGGCCACGGGCAACTTTAATGAATGAATGAAACACGCCTCATAAATAATTAATCCGCCGATTAAGCCGCTCTGACCAACGGCCGTGTCCGGCCATGATTAGACGCGGCCATGAGTAGCGGCGGTAAAGAGAGGCCGATCGAGCATGTATTTTGCGAAATGAAAGTCTGACAGCACCGCGTGCTGTCACGCTCCCGAGAAATAGCATTGTCAACGGATCGACGAGATCTCGCCCGCCCAGGCGGATCTCCGATGATCTCGCATCGCTTCTTCTTCCGCGTTCGCTCGCTCGCGAACCGTAAGTAGAACGTGGACGATACCTCTCGCACTCGGTTATTATTTTCGCGGGTGCAACGGTGCGCTAATTGCACGAGGAAATAGCAAATAGGTGAGCCCGTGATTTGGGCTGTGCGAACGAGGGGTCTAGTCGGCCTGACCTGAAAAGGAAGAAAGCATGAGGCATCGTCCGAGCGGAAACCGCAACTGACCCGCGAAATTTAGGTCCCTGGGAATCGCCATCCGCATCGTCGCTCCCTCCCCCCGCGACCTAACATCCTTTGTACGGGAAATTGGTACTTTGTTTCGCGAGCTATTCGAGATGTGATTACCGCGGTGTTGTTGCACACGGCCTTATCCGGCCGTATCTTGAGAAACATCAAACTCGTAGAAGTCGAGGCCGCGGTTGTTTCGTGTCCGTTGACACTTGCCCTTCGCTAGAACGGCGCGAAATTGCGCGCTTCGCTCTAACAAGAGCCGCTTAATCTAGAATACTGGCGTAAAAATCAACAGCGCTATGTATATTTTGGTACATGTACTTGTCGGTCGAGGCTCGTAGTTACGTCTAGATATACCGGAAAATCCGGTATGCGTAGGTACATGCCTTCCCGTTTCGCGAAATGCCCCTTTCCTGTTATCTCCTTTCCTCTGTTTCGACGAGCAGCGCGCTCAAAACCTCGACCTAAAAATAAACCAGTTTGACGACGAGTAATGTACGTCGACTTTACGTAGGTGATGTGCCGTGTTTCGTCGGTATAACGTGGGTCCCGACCGCGTAATAATGGCCTAGTAAATGTTATTAAGTAGCGAAATCCGCAGACTCGTAAAGGAGACGAAGACTCGCGTTCTATTCGGCACGTCTTCGAATTATTGTATTTTAACTTATCACTTTTTTTATTAACGATACGTTTTCGTTGAATAAATATCTAATAGTCATCATTATTTTAATGCAACATAAAATAAGATATATCTGTAATTCGAGCAATTTTATACAATATATGTCATGTAACGTTGATGCCAATTTCAATTATGATTAAATAGATTTTCATATATCATGTTAATAACGTGAGACAGTTCTGAGAATAATCGAAGGAGATACATTAAAGTCTCGAGAAAATTAAATTTAATCATTATTTTGTGCTGTGTAGAACTTGTTGAAGCCAACGATTCACTCTTTAGCTACAAATCATTTTTGCAAGTTCAAAGACGACTTTCGCTTTAGCTACAATCACAATAATGGCGCATAAAATGTATTTATTATTACTATAGATTTCTCTGTCCTTTATAAGTTGAACGGCTTAGTCGAATCACGCATGAGCACATTATGATACGCCAAGTGAGATGATTTATATCTCGGTTACGGTAAGATTACGGAGGCGAGAGATATAAATTAAGGTCGATCGAAATTTATGAAAATATGTATATATTTTTTTAATCGGATAATTGTCTTTGTGGCCTTTTCGTGTATTTAAGTCTCGACATCAGATCACGGAGACTGACTAAAAAAACTTTTCGTCATTGATTCTTTCCGTTGCTTGATCTGCCTCCTCTTCCTCCTCCTCCTCCTCAAGATGCAACGCGACACGTGCCTATCTTACGACACGATTACCATACGATCTGCATATCTCGCCGATGACTACTTTCCGCGATTCGTAAATAATGCATCGTGGCCGACGAGAAGAATTGCCAAAAAAAGTTTTTTTATAATAATACTTTTCTCTCATAATATATTTCATAAAATGTCGATGAAATTACGATCGCTGACCGATCTGGAAAATTTGCGCTACTGAATCGCGTGATGCTCCAATTCATTAATAGATGCAGATCTCATTTATTACAGCTGATGTGATAATACTTTGTGATGATTGCAGATTATAGATGGTGATTAAATCGAATTATTTATGAAACGCTCTATTGCGCGGTAATTGATATTTCTTTAAACCCTATTTCTTTTAAAATATCAATTATATTTAAACACTTGAGCCTTGAGATCGTAGATAGATATTGCTAGAATAACACTAATAATAACGTCGATATGACTTTACGGATATCTGCGGTTAAATGTTGCTGCACGCATGTTCGTCGCGCATGGCAATATTTCTCAACCTTTTCCTGCGTATGCCAAGGCCAAATCGTTGACATAATATGAAAGTAAGCACAGTCGTGCCTATCGTATTCATCATAATGGATACTTGGAAAATTGACAAAAAATAGCAAATTATCTCATCGATTTAAAAAGTCGAAAACAAAAAAATATTTTTAATTTCTGAAAGTTTAATTAATTTTATTAAAATAAATTTATATTTTATTTTTATTTTTATTTATAAAAATAAAGATAATAAAAATAATGATAAATTTATAATGTAGAAAAAAATTATAATTTTAATAATTGTATTCATTCTTCAAAATTTCTTCAATCATCTTTTTTATAAGAATTTAAAAAGGTAAATTTAAATGTAAATTTTTTATAAAAATTTTATAAATTTTTTTTTTTTTAATTTTTGCTGGGATTATCATTATCTAATATCGCGAATGATTTTGCTTCTGCAGTTTTCTTTGATATTGACACGATCTATCGGCAATGTTTACACGCGCTGAGTACGGGTTGCTCTCAAAAGCCACATGAGGCTACCGAGATATGAGAAGAAATGAAGAAGCGTTCCAAAGTGAGCGGTTAGACGGTGATGGCAGTGTGTGCGTGCGTTGATACGCGAATTACACTGATAGAACACGTGGGTGGACCAACCGCATATGAATGCGTGCGTGTGCGTTTTACGGATTGCGGCGCACCCAACGCTTACTTTGTCACCGCGAGACTTTGGTGTGTTCGCGGCGCCGGTTCTAATCGAGAAAGAACAGAGTTATGTCTTTGTCCTCGACTTCGTTGCAATCTGCACGTCGTTTCTTGAGAGACGCATCGGTTTGGTCCATTTAGCGCGAACCAATTCACTGACGTCGTCCCGAGAAGAAGAGAGAGAAAGAGAAAGATAGTGCCCTGAGACGTGTCATGACAGTCGATACGCTTGGATCGCTTAGAAAAGACGACCGGGACCATAGTTACCTGCGAGAAATTTTTTTCTTCAAAGAATCCTCGTGTCTGACTCACCTCGTCGTTATTCTCTTGTTTACACCGAGACGAGTGCCAGCTATTTCCGAGGCGAGGCGTCGAGAATCGGTATTTGAATAGTAAATTGAGGATCGCTATGACACCTAAGTAGATTCAATCGGGATGTTTGTGGCATGAAGATAAGCATCACATTGGAATATCTTATAAAACAATGATCTAATTGTAATATGAATGTAATGATTATTATGAAGTTGTTAGGCGCAACAACTGCATTTTTAACAATTTATTATGAAAAGGTTGAAAAACGGTATGAATTTTAAAAGAAATATATTGCAGTGTCACATTATTCCGGTATCGCAACATTCAATATCCTAACTGATTCTAAATGTTTTATTGATATAATGTTTTATCTGGTCGTTTGCCGTTATACATGATATTTTTTTATGGTGAGGTGAAATGGAGATTTATTTCGTAGCTCGATAATCTTAAATGATCGTTCACGAGATAACGTTACGCGATCCGTGAGTTTTGGATATTTAAAGATAACCAGCCAATAATTTTTACCGCCGTTACACGCTTTTAGAGAATTAAGCAAGCAAGGATTCTCACTATCCTCCGTCTCTGTCATTGGTCCAATCAGGGTCAACAAGATCGGCTTTCGTGCAAGATTTACAGCCTCCGGTAAGATTCCGCTAATTTTACGCTCCCGTTGGTCGAAAAGTTTAGCTCGTTCCGAGGATGGCCGGGAAACGGGGAATCTGAATGGGGTGACCTCCGGAGACCCCGTGAAGAATCCCAATCATAGAAAGGAATTAAAACAGCTCTTTAGAATGTGAATCGTCGTCTGGCACTCCACTTTCGCGAGTTATTTTCGCTCCAAATTTGAATGGCGCTCAATGGAATCGTCGTCGCGAAATTTTGCCATAGTGGATGGAGATTAACAGTTAACAGTCTTGAAATACTAACCGAGAAAACGATGATTACGCTTCTTTTTTCTATCGGACAAATGACTTATTCGACGTTGGCAGCCGGACGATCCGGTCGCGGCGATGCAATAAAGTCAAGCGAACCGTTTGTGTCGCGCGGCATCGGAAGTTTCTCATCGTACATGGTGACCGTTTTACCGCGGTTGAAATGAGCCACGAGCACTATTCAAGGATGGTCGCCGTCCGTGTGAGCCTGTTCGTTTTGTGTCGCAACTTCCATCCGACTGCGTCATCGGTACGCGCGTCAAACCTCAAAAAGGTCTCGTATTCAGGGCCAGTTGCAGCCGCATCTAAGTTAATTAATCTTCTTTTCTTGTCAAATGAAATTATTAATTGAGATAAAATCCGAAGAATCGATCATATTAATTAACTCTGTTAATTCGCAATTAAGGAAATTTTGCCATTGCATGTATGAATGTGCGGCGGATTTAAATATAGACAAGTGATATTTATTTAAGAAACAGCATCTGCGCGAGGAGTTATAGCTTCGAGATCGGACATCGCCGCGCAAGCAAAGTGTCGCGATCTCTCGCGAACCGGTGGTTTTCTGGCCGCGCTATAAAAGCTGGTGATAAGCAATAAAAACGGTTGCCGCGGCATGGACAGATATATACGCAGCGTTTTAAACGACGCAAGTTTTGCCACAGTGTAAACGGCCACTCAAGGATGTCTACCGCGCGGTGCAAGCTGTAGCGCGGCCAGTTACGTGTCGCAATGTTCATCGAACGACGTCATCGGTGTCCACGAGAAATCTTAACGAGCGTCCACTCGGATACACTCGCCAAACGATCGTCGCGTAAGTCAAAATCTCGTGTGCCTGTGCACACTTGGGGACACTATGTGTCGTATTGCACTAAAATTTCAAAATTATGATTATTTGTTTCTTTGACATTCGAGAGTTAAAATGAAGCGACTCTTTAAAACTAGAACTAATTCCGAAAAATCTTTAATACATGAATTTTTATATGTATATGTAAGATTTAATTATAGCTATTTAATATATTGAAGATTAAATTACTCTGATAATTTTGATAGAAATTCTCGATAAAGATAACTGTGGTTCTTAAAGCATTGACCAGCTATCCGTGTCAGGATGGTAATTTTGAGATTTTGAGAAACGCGAAGAAGAGGACATGGCACAGATCGAACTTACGAAACGTTGATGAGGAAACGTTGCCAGGGACGTAGAAGCGAAGGGAAAGACTCGATCTTCGGATTCCGTGAGAGACTGGATGATGGAATGAATGCCTGGAAGGCCGACGACATTTCGAGCTGTCGTTACATCATCGACAGAACCAGATCGCCGTAGATACTGGAGAAAATTATTAGGCGAATCAATGCTACATCGTTCTATCCATGCAATTTCGTAAAGTCTCTTTCATTCTCGTTTTTTCCGAAAATAAGAATCCCTCTTGCAGCCTGAATTTCATATAATTTCAACTCTTCTGATACAAAAGACTAAACGCCAATGTGGCGTTAAAAAAAAATTAATATTTAGAGAAAATTTATATAATAAAATATATATTTAATAAAATATATAATATATTTAATAAAATATATTTATAATATTATACATACACTGGATTTACCATCCATTAAAAGATCCCACTTTATTATTTGTCAGTTATTATGCTCTCACGCCGGAGCCTATAAGTCAAGACTGTCAGTAATGACATGTATACAAAGCTTGTTGTAGATACATTTGGCATATCGAATATTCTTGATTACGAAAAAAAGAAAAGAAGAAAGCCCATTATAGATGATAGTGAAGAGTAAGCGAGAAAGCGAATAATGTCAAAGAGAATATTATCAGGCTAAATATTTTCCGCATTATGACTTTTTAAAAAAAGGCCAATTTACAATAATAATCTTTCGATAAAGTTTTGTTTCACTAAATCTTATTGTTAATGAATTTAGGTAAATCAGAAACATAATTCGCGAATATATTTGTTTTTTTAATTTTTATTTCATCATTGCTCTCCTTTGTAAGCCTGTTTCATTTCTTCTAGCGAATAAATTATTTTAATATTTATATTAGTAATAATTAATATAATACTAATAATTTTAATGCATCTATAATATATCTATTTAATATATCTTATTTACATACGTAGATATAAAGTTATAAAGTTTATAATTAAAATACGTAACTTATATTTTTATATCATATAAGGTATCATAAATTTATGATAAAATTATTTACTCGTTATCGTAAAATTTTTCCAGAAGGGGACATTGAAAAAAATTTACTAAAATTTAAAATAATTATATATAAATAAATTTTCTTACTTTTATACCATGGATTGACGTAACAATTAATCTCTTAATTTAGCATTCGTTTCATTCCAACATCGTTTTTTTTTTATAAAGTTAATCACATAATATGACAAAAGATTGCGTATCCTTAACGCTCGCGTATAATACATGTTTAATACGCTAGTGAGCGAAGCGGACAGAGACATAGCGATAGAGGAGGCTGGAAGGGATAGATAGAGAGGCCTTATGCGTTTCTACGCGTCTCATGAATGTCTCGTGCCCTCGCCGAGCCATTCATTAGAGACTCGCTGGCGAGAGCAAAGAGCGAGAGCGTGCCCATTACGAATGCATTGGATAATAACGCGGTGTGGCACACACGAGTCATAAGAGGATCTTGAAGACATTGGGCTAATCGCAACCACCTCGACGACACGCGCGCGCGGATATGAAGATGCTGCTGCTGCTTCCTGTATGTCCGTCATGTCGTAACAATATTTTAAATCAATGTAAATCAAAGAAGATTACTTTTCATAATATATACATATTAGGCAAAAGAGCAGAAGCAATTTTTTTTCGAAAAGAAGTAGAAATTTGAGAAACTTAATCTGATCATAGCATTTTTCTTGTACAGTTTTGTAAAGAAAAGAAATATATCTAACAAGAACTCTACGTCATTCTAATGAACAATGAAAGTGTATGTGTGATTTGTATATTTTTTTTTTTTAATATTTTTAAAAATACTTTTATTCGAACTTATTCTGTAAGTTTATCGGATTATTCTTTGTATCTGTTTGATCTATTTATTAGTACTAAAAATATTAGCTTTATACTACGTGCAATGCCTCGCGATTTTTCAATCAACATTTTTCTCAATCGTTCGTCGCGATTCCATTTCGGAGCACATATCGAGATGAAAGTGTCGCTATCTGGAACGGCGTTAAAATCCGCGCTACTATCCAACCTATCGCGAAACGATCTCGGAGAGATTGGACTGCACGAAAATCCATTGTGAAACGACGACGCGTCCGAAGAGCAGGGGGTGGGGAGGGGGAAGGGGGAGTCGAGGAAGCCGGGGAGAGAGATAGAGATACCAAAGCGACTTGTGCTCGATGTCCATTGGACTCCGAGATAGTACCTGTCGATCGTACGTGGAAACCGTCGCCTCGGGGACGGACAACCTACTTGTATGCAGAATTGCGTCGTACATTGTGTTTGTTTTATTAATGCGGCCCGACCTTGCGGCTTTCGTGCGGCAAGCAACCGCCGCACATAAATACCTCCGCCACCCTCCCGATCGGACAAGTTCATTTAAAGACCGGGGCCACAAATATCATTCGTATATTGAGCTGAAAATTTCGCGCCAAATATCCATCGCGAGATAATCTCTATCAATATCAATTCTTTTTTCTCTCTTCTCGAATGGAAATTAAAATCTACCTTTTCTTTTTATTTTTCTTCCGCATAATTAACGTGATATAAGTCACGAATAAAACAAAAGAGCGAAAATGAAATCTTTACATGTATCATTTTTTGTATACATAATTATTTCCGTAGAAAATTTATAATTTTATATTTTATTCTTTTTTTTTAGAATACAAAAATATTACAATAAATTCTAGCTGTGAATTAAATTAAAAACTTTTATATATATATAAATTTTTTTTTGCACAGTAAGAAAAACATTATATCAACTGTTTGATTGAGTTTCTCATATAAGACTGATACTAGGTCATTCAACGACGTCAGAAAGGTTCCAAAAGACGGCGGAACAAGTGGTCTCTACGACCAGTTTCATCACAGAGCCGCTCCCAACTCTTAAGTTCTCCGACTAAAAGGTCGACCACGATCTGGCCACGTCTGGCTTCCGTTTATAGCAAACGAACAATCGCGATCTGACTTATATCCGAAATTCATTTCGCCGATACTATCATTATACTCGAGAAAAAAAGAGAAATCAATTTCTGCGTAGGCGGCGGAAAGCATTCTTTGCGCCTATTTGAAAGACACGCTTTATAAAATGCAAACTGGACACGCAACCTAACACATGTTGTAATTTTCTCAGTCAACCTAACGGATCAAGGATTAACGAGATCGCGGGGCTTAACGAGATAATGCAGACGGACGGCCGCAAATGTATCGTGCAATTATCGTATCGTTCCACGACTGTCCGATCAATCGGATTACCATCTTTTCCCGTTAAAAAATGACTTTAATCTCTCGACGGGCTAACGTTCATGCGAGCTGACCGCTAAAGAAGGCATCTAATCGACACTGGTATCGGAATCCGACGTGGTAGAGAGCGAACCCTTATATAGACAGCCGTCCTTGAGCTCCACTTTAAGTGCGTCGTGTTAGACGAAACGCCTTAGGTACGTTTAAAAGCTCCGTTATCTCGATCGAGCCTCGATCGCCCGGCTACTGCCTACTCTCATCCATGCGAGCCTTCAGATCGACGAGAATTTACTCGCATTCGCCTCAAATCGTCGCAATGATACTGTCATGTCGTTGCGGTAAACTTGCAAAATAATACTTTTAACGCGTGTCGATAGTAAGCAAGTTTCATTTTAACAGAATCAGGAACTCATTCTTATTGCGAAACATTTTTATTTCCTTTATTAAATATATAGACGATCATACAGAAATAGCATTTGAATATCTACCGGCTCATTTAGTAGAAAATTAATAATTTATTGCATTTAAAATCATCATAATTCGTATAAATGATACCTGCCTCTGCGTCAGAATAAATAAATCTCTAAATTGCACTCCTGTTATAACTGCAAAGTCTGGAAGCCATTCTTTATACGAAAGCGCTCTCGACCGTTACTTATACTACACATTTTTTCAACACCCTGCATGACGAGTCTCGTAGGAAATTTTCAGACACATAAAATATCTCGTTATCGATCCGCGAGAAACTTGTCGATCGAGAGAACTTCGATACGAAACGATTAGGTAAATCGCGAAAGGAAAACAGCCACTCGTATACAGTGAGAAAAAAGGAAAAGGGCGATTGCGTTCGCGGATGTGTGTGGGTATACGTTACAATCATATTATGTATTTTGCCAGCTTTAGAACCGGTATAATCTTGGTGAGTTGAGACTTTTTCATGCCTTTCAATAAATAGTGGCTTACGTTAATTATCCATTTTCAGTGTCATAGGTAAATATCCCAGATTCCTTTGCTGCATCTTCAATGCCGTCATAATATCAATTTATTATATAAATATACATATATCAATATATAAAATGTATATATATATATATACAGGGTGTTTCAAATCAGGTTAGAGAATATATACATACATATAGAATATACATATATATAGAAATGGTCTACTAGACCTGCGATCCTGCTCGCCTTCGTCGTCGAGGAATTACGCAATAAGTAGAAGTCGTTTGGTTGGCTCTGGCCGCTGGTCGAACATTTCCACGCGGAGTTTAGCAAACCTGCGAATAGATGCAATATTATACTTGTAGAGGCGCGTTAATTCTTTTTTCCATATATATATATATATATATATATATATATATATATATATATATATTTCTCGAGTTTAAAGGCTATTTCCACACTAACAATATGACACTCTGCGAGAAGCTTTTAGATTATAAAAAATTATTTATAATTTTAGATGGTCGTTTACATGTAAAGAGGAGAGATGAGGCGGGAATTATATGCAAGTTGATTAAACGAAAACGGGAAAGAAAATTGCGCGAATTTTTGATTACGAGAGAGTCGCGGGAGGAATATAGGATAAAATCGTGACAAGTGGATTCTCTCCTTCTGCCTTTCATTCATGTTAATAACGATTATCGCGACTCGCTTGAATTTAGAAACAGGCCGTTCTCCATCCTAAACCCAGCCATAAATTGAACTTTCGCCCGACCTCGTTCGAACACCATGCCCCGTCGAGGCAGCGCCTCTTCATTCCCGGGACGACGAAGCAGAGGCGTCGAGGTAGCGCAACACGCGTGTCTCGAGGCACCTAGAGCACGATTATCGTCAGCGTACCTTTGTTTTTAGCGTGGCGGATGACATTTCGAGCGTTCCACGATCTCTAAGTTCAGCCTTGATGCAAGCGTTAAAATTCCGCGAATGTCCTGCCTGCTAATATTTATTGCCCGTCTGGGCCGTGAAGCGTTGCGTACAATATATATATATATATATTTTTTTTTATACATGTATACAATATATGCAATATTCTACAAAAAGGAACTACACGAGGATGTTCAAAAGTTTTGAAATTTATCGAGAGATAACTCATAGAAGTGTCGGAATTCAAAAACGTTATGGATAGAAATGGATTTAAATCGATGTAGTTGCTGAAAAAATTACGGCGCGTGCAAAAAAAACCGATAAATCGTCCCGATCATTTTCTTAATAAATTTTGATATATGAAAGAGTTGAGTCTTCCATCAATCGTTTGCCATGATCGTAATCTTGTATCGCCGTATCGTAAGCGTGAATTCTCAGGAAGAATCTTTTTCTTCTTCTTCTTTTTCTTATCAGTGACAGCGCGTCGTGACCGATGTAAACTTGAGGCAAGGACGTGCGAATCGCGGCTAACGAGACGCAACGCTCACGCATTGCGGTTTCGCAACGCGTAACCTCTAAGGTGGAATGCGTTTAACGCTCGACGCCTACGGGACGCCTCTATGGTGCGCTCACGCGGCACGAAAAACCTTGGAGAAGAGCATTGCAACACGATCCTTTGAATCTTGGCTGACTGCCAACTTTTAAACGGCACACACGTACGTATTCACGTATGTATGTGCATATGTATGCATGCGCTCGTTCAATGCACACCGATCTATCTGCAAAATACATATGCACACACTTTATATATATATATATATATATACATACATTTTTTATCTGCCTGCGTTAGTATTTGTTTGTAAAAATGTCGTCTGGATTATTTCTTCATCCGGAAAAAAAATTTGCCAATAAAATTTTTTTTTAATACAAAATGGTTTATTATTATAAAAAAAAAAAATTAACAATCAATTTTATCAATCTAATAGAATATTATTCAATTGGAAAATTGATTTAATTTCAAGTAACGCCGGACTAAATTATTTTATAAATTACACTATCTGCATAACAATTTAAAGCGCTGTGAAATTTTGCCGTTTGCGAAACCGTACGAGGTAGCAAAAAATTTCAGATTTCTGTATCATTGATCCCGATCGAGGGACGATCCCCATTGATCTTCGGCGACGAAGAACGCATCCACCCTCGCGCGGACGAACGAAAGCCGGTGGAATCGTGGAAAGAGATAGCCTCGCGCTCTGAGAATCTCGATAAAGAGTGGATGGCGGATATAATAGATGACGGGGACGGCGGTCTCTCTCTCCGAGCATCGAAACATCGATGGGTCCTCCTGGACGCGGGCTCCTGCCTTATCCGAAGGTATCAGCCCTAGTTAAGCGGCCGTTGGAGCACTAGATCAACGACAACTTTCGGCTTTTTGGCTTTCATGTGTCCGATTGGGGGCCCCCATCGGGCGCTTATAAGAGAGACCGTGGTCAGGGGATCGCCGAGGGGCCCAACAAATAGAAGATGCACACGCGCCCTTCGTCCCTCCCTTCCCACGTCATCTACCTCTCTCTTCTTCTTTCATTCTCTCCCTCTTCCTCTCAATCCTTTTGCTTGGCACGTCTATTTCCTTCTTTCCCTCGAGCCACGGACTCAGACCAGAGATGAGAAAATCGAGCAAAGACGGTTGCTGGGCCCCGATGGAACCATCCGGGCCGGGGGATGGGTGAGGGAGGCAAGCGAGCGCCTTCTCTTTCAGTCAGCGAAATAAAACGGCGCGGAAAGAATTTGGCGGAGGGCTGTAAATATTATAAAGTGACGCTACGCAGAATGCGGGAGCTACTCAAAGGCTCGCCACAAGAGGAAGAGGAGCGGGCCCTCTTGGAGGACAATGCGAGCGAGTGAGCGAGAATGGGGCCTCCAAACGAGTAGGAAACGTGAATTACGTTCGAAAGGGTGACTCGCGCCACCGTTCGCGAGTCGGTAGTCCTTGAAACACCCTCGTGTCACTTTCCTCCATTCTTTCTTGCTTCACAATTTTATCGTTTCGCTAACAATCATTGCGCGTTTTGCATTTTTCAAGAAAAATATATATCTCATTGAATATTAGCATTCCATACGCATTAATATTAGTATTACTCTCTGTTTTTCTCTCTCTTTTATTTTGTAGAAAAAATGCGACAGGAAAAAATTAAAATTTCATCTATGTAATTTTTAGAAATTTTCTATTATCTTCTTATTATCAGATAAAAAGATTTTCTTACCATTTATTATTTCTCACTCGAATTCATTAAATATTCAGTTTTTTAGCGATTGATTGTCTCATTCTTGACGAAATTATTAACGTAAAAATAAAAAAAAATAATAATAATAATAATCATACGTTACGATGAAGTCACGATAAAACAGATCTCAAGTTTCTCGGATCGTAGAAACCGCACGACTTATCTCGGGCAAAAGAAAAAGGACAGCTTTCGTGGCACCGAAGCTGATGCTCGCGTGCTGTTGCTGCCTCGTGGATATGGCAGACCGACCATAACTTATTCACGCGTATAGCTATGGTACCTGACACGTAACAGTGTTCCGAGGTCGAGGGCCTCTCTCTCTCTCTCTCTTTCTTTCTTTCTCTCTCACTTCCCTGCTATACGGGCATAAGTATGGAAACGCGCCGTCGCATCGTGGATCTGTTCGGAACAGAAAGTTATGGGATGTTGACGCTAAAGTCGAAACTTTCGAGCCGGTCGAACAAGTCGTGTTCCTCACGAAAAAGAGTGCACAAGCGTGAATACCTCTTCTTTTTTTTTTACATGCCGAAATATACGGATTAGAATACGCAAAATAGAAAATATGATGATGAAGAATATATATAATTAATTATTTTATATTATATAATATATATGATATAATATATTATATACATTTCAAATTTTTCTACATTTTTTGCATCCTGAATTTGAATTAAGTTTACAAGAATGTGTACATTATTTATATTATAGTTTGAGTAAATTATATATTTTATTTTATATTTTAAAATGCACGTTTCCAAAATATTCCATCTTGTCGTATGAAACACATTGGGATATTCATTGGGATCTTATCTAACGTCGATATATATACATGGGGTGCGAAGAACGCTAGTTTCGACACTGTCTAAGAAGATGCGTTCGAAGAGAAATTGGTGAAGGGTAAAAGTGGGGACCACTGGGGCCCGTCCAAGACCCCCGGGGCACGTTTAGCTCGTAGCTCACTTGGAGAGCCCCGAAGAGGTGAGCACGAAACGTCGGATAAGGGGATGAGCGCGACGTGTGCAGTCGGAATAAAGGTGAATTGAGCGAGCCGAACGTTCGGCGATATTTCACGATGATTCGCGATGCCGAAAGTATCCCCTTCAGCATCATAATTGCTCCGTCGTGAAAAGTGCATGTTACGTTGAGGCTAAAAAGCAACTCGCGCGACGATACAATTCAATATGATTCACTCGACGTTGTGTCGAATGTAATTATAGCGCAATTAAGTACATTGCATAATGACGACGCGTCGACTTCTTGCCACCGAACGTTGCAAGACATACGCCGATATAATCACCGTGTACACTCATTGATTTTCTATGAAATAATACTCGAATCTTACTAATCTCGACACGTTTCTTACATAGTACTAGAACACTAATAAACGCGCTCGCCATTTATTTTATGTGTATGTATATATAATTACTTACGTAAGTTTTTCTAGTTTTCTACTTTTTCAAAATAAATTAAATAAAAATTACACTCACTTAACATTTAAACTGTAAAATGTGTCGCTCAGTTATAACAAGCTTTTATTGTAATATAAAGTAATGTTCAGTGCATCGTCAAGATAACCAATCAGCATCGCGAAAAAGAGGTAACAATATTGCCAGTATCGAATTAATATGCCTTTTTAAAAGTATATATTTTAATGAGAGCGGCACAGCACATTATTATTAGAATATTATACGCGCGTGTGTATGTGTGTGTTATATAAAATGTTATAAAATTTAGTTTTTATAAATAATGATAGACAAAAATAATAAAAAAATCGCGATATCTTTTGCAATATTGGTTTGAGCATAAAAATGTTAAACGTTTCTTTTATATCGTGCTATCTAGATCATTAAACGCGATCGTGACAAGGATCGAAAAATAATTTGATATAATTAATTCTCTCTCTCTATCTCCTTACCTTCTTCCCCCTCCTCCTCCCCTCCTCTGTCTTTTTCTCTAAGTAACAATTATTTCTTTAAAAATATTTAAAATTAAATATATTTTATCCAATGCTTTATCGTTCGACTTTTCGACAGTTTAAATATGATTCGGATCGCGCAATAAAATAATTGAATCGCGGGTCCAAGTAATTAACGATAAACTCCTGATATATTAATTGTTAATTTAATAATTGATTTATAATTTAAAATACATGTATAATTTAATATTCCGTTTGTATATACGTCATAGTATGGAAAATATTTCGGCAACGAATTATCAAAACATAACATGGTATGCGGCCTTGACGATGTAAACATTAGCGCGCTCTTGTTAACATGTTATGGCTTATGGTTTTATTAGTCTCACGGCGACACTCGAATAGTAAGGAAGTAGAAAGCGAGACATTCCATCAAATTTTTCTACTTAACGCGATTGCGACAAGTATCGGGAAGTAATTTAATATAATAAATAATATAATAATATAACAATATAATAATTTAATATAATATAATAAATTAATTATCTTTCACATACTTTAAATTTTGAATAATACGTAATTATATCATAATGGATAAATTTCGAAGCGCGTATTTTGCGTGACATTATAATCAAGAATTGAAATGATTAGAATCAAAATTATAAATTATTGTTTTATCGCAATCTTTCTCTTTCTTTCTCTCTTTATAAACAATAATTATTTTTTTTTAAATACTTGATGTTTAATTATATTTCATCTGATATTTTATCGTTCGATTTTTCGGCAATTTAAATATGATTCGGATCGCGCAATAAAATAATCGAATCGCGGGTCCGAGTAATTAAAGATAAACTTCGTAATATATTAATTGTTAATTTAATAATTGATTTATAATTTAAAATACATGTATAATTTAATATTCCGTTTGTATATACGTCATAGTACGGAAAATATTTCGGCTACGAATTATCAAAACATAACATGGTATGCGGCCTTGACGATGTAAACATTAGCGCGCTCTTGTTAACATGTTATGGCTTACGGTTTTATTAGTCTCACGGCGACACTCGAATAGTAAGGAAGTAGAACGCGAGACATTCCATCAAATTTTTCTACTTAACGCGATTGCGACAAGTATCGGGAAGTAATTTAATATAATAAATAATTAATTATCTTTCACATACTTTAAATTTTGAATAATACGTAATTATATCATAATGGATAAATTTCGAAGCGCGTATTTTGCGTGACATTATAATCAAGAATTGAAATGATTAGAATCAAAATTATAAATTATTGTTTTATCGCAATCTTTCTCTTTCTTTCTCTCTTTATAAACAATAATTATTTCTTTAAAAATACTTGATGTTTAATTATATTTCATCCGATATTTTATCGTTCGATTTTTCGTCAATTTAAATATGATTCGAATTGAGTACGCCGTCGTTGCTGTCATCGTGCCGCGGACGGCTTATCGCGGCGTTGGTCCCGTCATCGTTTTCGCGTCGCAAAATTCGAAAGTGCGGGAGTGTCATTGAAAGTTGTCGCGTACAAGTGCGAAAGTACCTTTTATTAAAAGTGCGGGAGTGCCGTTTAAAGTATCGCGCGTATGAACCAATCTGAGAGGAGGAGGAGGCCGAGGAAAGGCATCGGGCACCGGTGGAACAACTTTATGGTAAGTAAATTGTTATTTGTATATTAATTACTTATTAATTGCATACGTGCAATTTCAATTAAGCAATTAATCGCGTAATTTGATTTTTTTATTTATATGATTTAAACAAGAAAGACTTAGAGAAACAGATTTTTATATAAAAATTTCAATTTTGTAAAAACTTTTACTTTTAGATTACAACTTTTTATATGGAACTATTAGAGTTTTTTAATAGTGTTTTTTTTTTTCAAAATTTATAAAATCATTTTATTAATCTTTATTATTATATGCATCGAATATAAAATTCAATATGTATAATAAAATTTTGCGTATAATAAATATTAATTATTTTGAACATTACTACAATTTGCATCTTCTATTTATATGTTACAGATCAACTTAGCGACTCTGACATCCTGAGAGGAGGAGGAGGCCTAGGAGAGGCATCCTGCACCGGCGGAGCAACCCAAGGGTGAGCATTATTATTTGTATATTAATTATTATAAATCCCGTACATGCATTAATTTGATTCGATCATTATTTGAATAGTTTAAAAAAGAGAGACTCATATTATAAAAGTTTTTATTTAAAAAAAAAAATTTTTTTTTTAATTTATAAAGTTATTCCATATTTATATACCTTTTTATTATTATACGCATCGGATATAAAATTCGGTGCGTACAATAATAATTTCTTGAAATATTAATTATTTTAAGCGTTGCTATAATTTGGATTTTATATTTGTGTGTTGCAGACAACGTAGCCTCAAGACCAAATCTCCGCTGTTGCGCATCAGTGCCGGTGAGTGACGAACTTTTATTTAATTTTAAAGTAACGGATTCGTAGAGATTGTAGATGTAGATTATAGATTATAGATTGTAATAAATCCGTTACTTTTAAGTGGATGAGCTTAAACAGATTAAGTTGAATAACTTTTAATAAATTTTTTTTTTTTTAATATGCATTGCATCTATTGCAAAAATAAATTAGTCTGAATTAAAGAAAAAAAATTATAGAAAACATTTTTTTCCAATTCGTAGATTTATCTGATTTATTGAATAAAGAATGATTTTCATCAATTATTAAGTAATTTTATCAATTATATGTGTCATGGTAATTCATTCTTTTAAGATGATTTTATTCTCATTTCTTACGGATTTATATCCGATGCGCTCATCCATATTGTAGAATTTTGTTTGTAGACTTTGTTCTTAAATTTTGTTTTAACTGATATAAGAGACCAAATGATCAATCAATTAAATTAATTATAATACGATAACAAATGGCATAAATATTTTGTAAATTAATCTTATTTTATTACAAATCATATATTATTATATCTTATTATATAAATTAATATTATATATTATTATATATATCCATTATTATATTATTAAATAAATTATATTAATATATAAATTTTAATCAAATTTATATATTATAATTCAGCACAATTTTTTAATCAAAATTTCGATTGATAACTTGGCTTTGTCTCAGTTAAAATAAAGTTATATTAAAATGAACATTTAACAAACGATCGTAATATCGCACGATCGTCATCGAGCGTGAAATATTCACGCTCATCTGTTCATATTTTCTTATGAACAAGAAAAATCTTGCGCTTGTTCACCGGCGACAATAAATAACCGGCGATAAAAGGAATGTGTATTTCCTTTTCCAATCTCTGATTAGAGATCGATCCAGGAAGTGGCCAGGAGCAAAGGTAAGTCCAACTGGCCTGAAGAATGCATATAAGCTACGCAAAATAAATAGCCAATACTGACCAAAATGCGTAGCGAGAGATACATAGGGTATGATTAAGGTACGCGGTTAGGGCACCCGAATAAGGCGCGCGATTATAGAACGCGGTTAGGGCACTCGGTTAGGTACATGATCAGAGATACTTTTTTTAAATCTCGAATTTTTGCTGGTTCAGCCAGCAAGGAAGATTGTTAGGATTATAGGGACTGTTAGGACATTAAAAAAAAAATTTAAAATAAAATTTTAATTATTAGTATTAATTAATTCTTTCCTGTCAACATAATCTTGATAATAGGTATATATTGTCAAATTTTTGCAAAATATTATACGAAAAAATAAGGAATATAACGAAAATTTGAACAAAATTAATTGAATCTTTAATGCATAAGTATTTTATTTTAACGACATTGACCGGTATACGGTATCGGAATATGATAAATCCAAAAAATAAATGGTTATTTTGTTTGTTTTTTGATTAAATATTTTCTTTGCTTTTGCTCTAACACTTTTTTTAAATAAAACATTTTTAATAATTAAATGATAAGTAATAAAAAGTGTTTAAAAATCTCTCTCTCTCTATTCTTGAATTTAATATAGAAGAATTTACCATTTATATTATTATTATTATTATTACATATTACCTTAAATTGTTTAAAGTATATTTTTTTAGTTTAAATTTATTTTTTGACTAGCATAGTTGAAAAATAATTATCTTAAAAAATCTGAAATGAGAAATTTGATATTTTAATTACTCTTGATTGTACATATATTTATTAAGAATAAAGTGTATTGGTAATGGACATGGAAGGCGCGCGCTGCGAGCTAATTAGAGAGGCAGATATATAAACGAGATATTTTGTTGTGTGCTTAAATAAAATATAAAAACAAAATTTCCAAATGACGTAATAAAGAGAACACATTGTAGAATCTGGGCCGCTATTCGAGCTGCAACGATAGCTTGAAAGCCCGTAATTCCGAGCATATAACATTACTAACTCGCGAACTACTTTGAAGCGATCTCGAGTCGCAGATTCGTATCTGCGAGAGTAGGTGGATACACACGAGCCGCGACCGCAAACATCGTCCTTATTCCAAATTGTTTCCGTGCTTTCCAACGGCGCGCCGGCCGCTAACGATCTTCGCTCGCAGGTGCGCCGCCGTCCGTCTATAACATGCGTGCGTCTCGCTTTCCCGCGTAACGCAAGAGGTATGTTGCGGCGCGACGCGCACGGTAGGCAGGAACGCAACCAGAGAAACGATCAGCCCCGGCGTGCAAAACCGCAAAACCGCAACGGCCGTAAACGCAAGCACGCGACCGCCACTGCCACGTGGAAATCTCTCGTCCGAGGCCGCTCGCGCGAGTAGCAATCCGCTTTGTATTCATCTGCGAAAATCCCCGCGACGCGTAATCGCCGATTGACGAGAACAGCGCTATTAAATATTCTTTTGCAAATTGCGCGTAAAAATAGGGGAACCGAATGATTTTGTTTGCGATAAAGAAATAATATGTAGCAGCAAGTAGAGCGTAATATCTGTACGATGATCCGCATTTCTTAACAGATCGTTGCAAGAGTGGTCTGCGCTCAAAAGTTGCTCGATCGAAAGAGATCGAAAGGAGATTCGAAAGAGCTAGAGGATAGGCATCGCGCGCGAGTATCAGGAGGTCCCTTCACTCTCGAGAGACTCTCGGGATTTAAAGGCTAGTCCTCTAGGAGATTCGTGGCGCGCACAAGGATATATTTTCGATCCTCCTTTCTTTTTTTCTGTGGTCGGGATACACCGGGAAAAGAAGTCGAGAATGAAAGATACGAGAAGGTAGGGGAGAGAGAAAGAACGAAGTCTCCCAGAAGCGCAGAGGAAAGACGGGATGAGCGGCGCGAGGGAAGGATGGGGAGAGATGGGAGAGGGAAGACAGGTGATGCTGGGCTCGAGGCACACACGCAGCAAGGGAGACAGAGGAAGCGAGAAAGAAAGAGAGAGAGAGAGAGAGAGAGAGAGAGAACACAGACGCACGTTTTACGCATCCTACGTCGCGCACGCACACACATCCGTCTCTCACGAGGCGCGCACACACAATTTGAGCACACAGACACGAAGACATTTTAACACACGGCATTCCTGTCCCCGGGATGGTTTCAGCTGGCAACGTGGCTGGTGTTAAGCCCGCTTCACAAGAGCCGATGAGTCGGTCTTGCGGCGCGGCGAGAGCGCGATATCGTCTCGCTGGAGGGAATTCGATCTATCGGGACATTTGCATCAGTTTACACGGGTAACAGAATATTCGGTAAGCGATCGCCGGTTTTTCTCGCTCCGGATGTATTTTGACATCGGCGCCCATCGGACCACTTCTCTCGTGGTCCCGCACGCGACGTGCAGCGAATTCTCTTCTCTCTTCGTATGTTTCTCTAGGTAGTTTCCTGCTCCAGCTTGTCCTAAAAAGAGATCGTTCTAAGTGATTGAATGAACTGGTCTCTCCCCGTCTCTTTGCACATTCGCAGAAACAATTTATTATTTTATATTTTTTCGTATAATTGATCTTGGTGATGTTAACTGAACGCGATTAGGCGATGAATGCGAAGTCTAATACTTCGCCTCACGGCACCTTGAATCGGAATATTGTGCAGTCTCTCCTATAGCGCTGTAGCATCGGCAAACACAATACCTGTGCATTTACATATGCATATAAACAGCACGCGAGCACTTACGGAAATGCGTTGTGTTTAATGCGATGGGAGAGACAGCGAAGGAGACAGAGGAGAATCAAAAATTCAGTACGAAAGAGACGCTAGATAGATGCACACTGACAAATATCAAATAATATTATATATATATATATATATATATATATATATATATATATATATATATTTGCTTCTTTGACGAAAATGTTATTTCGCTTTGACATTATCTAGTTTTACTAAAATAAAAATTGACGGATCAACATATCATCAATCAAATTCTTCTACGTAAAATTAGGAACGGAAGTATGTGTATATGCTAAGGAAAGATGGAATATATTTAGTATAAATTTCTGACGACCCATATGTTGTCCATATCAACGTGTTATTTCCATGTTTATTGCATCCGAGAGACGCTATGACCGAATAAAGCAATTCGATGCGAATAACTGATCCTTGCTAAGAAAAATTAAATTTATCCTAAAGCAAAAGGGTAATATTTATCGATCAAGATATCGATTCAGGGAGATGGCTATCTCTTCTATTGATCCAACTGCGCGATCGGCCAATCGGCGGAGCTTCACGGGCGCCGACACATCGCGTGAATAATGAAGATTACACGCGCGAAGGGACGCGCCTACCTCCCATATCAAAGTCATTAAACGATATTTTTCCTCTCTGTCGCTCCCGTCCGGCGCGAAACTTTGCGCCGCAGCAGCCGGAGCCGCGAATATATGTATATATGTGTGTGTGCGTGTGTGTATCCGTGTATCGCATGCAGATGCAACGCAAGATCAATTACTCTATCGCTATTGAATAATAACACAATGTGAAACCGCTCGGCCACGCTCGCGTGTGCGCATGCATACCGTTCTACTTGCACACATCTCGCCCCCTTCCCTCCCGTACTGCTCTTTATCTTGTCTCTTTTCTCGCTTACCTTCCTCCGTCGCGTTCTCCTCCTCTTTCTCCTCGTCTTTCGCTCTCTTGGCCCGCTTACTTGCTTGCGTTGCAACGCGCCGCGTATAAAGTTGCCGTCGTGCGTTCGTCCCTGTTCATTCATAGGGATCCGGTGAATGGCGGTGTCGAGGAGCGTATAGTATAAGCGTATACAGTGTGACATTGCACACAGTTCTCACGTCATCAATTTCTTTCCCGTCTTGATCAGATGTTAATTTAACAGATTAACGTTTTATTTGCATTCAAAGTAGTTTTAAGTCAGGTATAAGTGAGCAAAGGTCTTTGAAAGAAAGGCTGTTACTGCATGCTGTAAAGGCTGTTAAAGCATGCATCACGGATTTTCCGCATCGCCGATTGTTGATCTCGATACGGGCTTGTCTGTCCCCTTTCTCGATATCGGAGATAATAGCGTAGGGCAATTCATAATTGCTTATCGGAAAAGCGAATAGAAACATTGTTCGCCATCGCGATCATTATTCTAAAATTGATTCGTCGATACATGCGCGCGTATTTCCGCGTTATTCTCAGCCTCCGAGTGATGTGACTCACGGCGCGCGTACGTGAAGGTGTTTCGAGAAAAGGATAAAGAAACGTCGCGCGATTGCGTACGAAGCATTTAAAGTTAAACATGCAGTTTTACTCACCTGCGCACCTTCAAGGATATTTTTACTGCCGCCGCTACGAAAATTGCCGTGATTCGAGCGTGCCACTAATAGTCGATCGATCGCGCATGCTGATCGTTATGATAGCTTATATCTTCGATTAGTAGGTATGAATGAAATGAACGATAATTTTCTATTTTTTTTTTTTTTTTTGTAATTTACTGAACACTTATTCTCGTGTAGCTCGATGAATACATAAACGAATACATATCATTGATTAACACAAGTAATATAATTTGAATTTATTTTAGAAATCGATAAATTATAAATCAATAAGAGAATAATTGATCTAATAATATTCTAAATTAGGAAGACTCTAACGGAATATCGCGATTAAAAAAAAAATGAATTGCCTCCTGGGAGAAAGGATCCTGCAGGATCGTCCGCGAAAAATTGTCGAAGTGAAAAGCCGAAGAAAAGCGTGACGCAAACTGCTCGGATGTCTCCTGGGATTTTCCTTCTGTCATGACTTATATTTTTTTTTTTTCTTCGCGCGCGACCTCCTTGTAAGTAGGTGCACGTATCGCTGTAACGCTGCTTGTTACGCAGTGCCTTTTTTGCTCAACATCGAGCGAATCCGCCACAGGATGCCCGACAGACCTGTGTCTTCGTTGACGTCATCGCCAACAAGGTCGTTCTGCGTGCAAAAAGTGAATCGGCTGCGATCGAACAATGAAGGTGTTTGGCTATCCGTTTAATCGCGTCAATTTTTTTTTTTTAATAAGCTTATATAAATCTCGCCGGATAAAATTTAGGCGACCGCTAGACGGGATAGGATATGATGCACGTTTTCGGCGAATCGTTACATCTAAATGATAGAATACTAGCTTATATACATATAAAGTACTGAACAATTTATCATTGAGTTTATTTTGAAATTGTCGCAACCTGTCAACTGTTCACAACGATTCGCGACAGGTACATCGCGTGGAAGCGCACTCTTTTTAATTGTCGCATCTGCAAGCGATCGTATTAACATTACGTAAACAGCGTTCTATTTATAATTGTCTATAATTACAACACTTGTCTTCATTGTCGGCTCTCACATTTTCTTGTCTCGAAATCCCCCTCCCCTCCCCCCGCCCCCCTCTCGCCCCGAGTCCCCCAATCGAAACTCGCTCCAACAGCAATTACGGGACGAATCGGGTTGACCGGTTGGATTCTCGTCGGCGCGGCGCGCAGCCCGAATCGTTTCGTGAGACGAAATTTTAATGACATGTAATTATCCGCGGCGAAATATCATCATTTTGGGGAACTAATGCTCCTGGTTAACCGCGACGGGACCCGCTTTTTGTTCGAATGGATCTCCTCGTTAATCGTCCTCTATCGTCGCGTGATCGGGCACGCGCCGCGCCACCGTGAAGAAGAACGGTGCCTCTAAACTAAAGGCCAAGATCGACATTGTTCTTCGTTCCTTCCTGGCACAAGCTTGTATCCGTGTATATGTAAGTGTATATCAAAGAGAAAGAGAGAGAGAGAGAGAGAGAGAGAAACTGATCTTTCTAATGAACCGGTCGGGGCCGCGGGTCAAACGCGGCTTTATAATCCCCTTAAAATTTAGAGTCGGAGTATGCGTGTACCTTCTACTCGGGCGCCGGGCTAACGGGTAGCGAAAACCTGTCTGACCTTTCCAAAAGTCGACCAACACTCCGTGACTTCTCGATAATTCCGATCAACACGCGAGATTGCCGGCAATCTTGTCCATTCGCTTTTCTCGGTGTGTGATTTTTGTATAATTTTAAATTTATGTTAATAATTTGTTGTAAATATGAGAAAAGAAACTTCAATAATTTTAGCAGCTCCCTTTTTTTTTAATAAAGTAGATTTTCTTAATAGAAAAAATTATGTAGCCTTATTTACAGTGTTACTTTAAAATTATTATTATTATTATTATAGTAACATTATTGATTCGCGCAAATCAAGGCAGTCGGTAAAAAAAAAAAAAAGATGGGGATCACTTCCAAGGCCCGTGTAAGATTCGTTTTGAGCGATGCTCCCCTTGTATTACCGACGGGGAGGTAAAAGAATCCGCAGGGATGCGATCACCTTTCATCGTCGCGTAACATTTTTTTACCCCCTCGTACGGGGTTACCGATCTCACGAAATAATTTAAGGGCCCATCGAGGAGCAAGATGTCGCCATAGACACGCGTGTAACACGCGTGTAAATGTCTCCATACGGCGATACTCGAGGACTGATAGTGGGTCAAGGACTCGAGATCTTGGTAGACGGTAGAAATTTCCACTTGGCTCTTGTACATTCGCTCGTTATCGTCGTCGCCGTCGTCCATCGGCGTAGGGTGGCCGAGACTACCTTCTCTATCTCTGATGCAACCGCGAGCCTGACCCAGTCTCGTTTTCAGGCCTCGGCATAAGCGAACGCATATCCGCCGTCGCCTCGCTGACCTCGCTCTTGCCGCGAGTAGGAGAGCGCCATAATAAAAGCCGCCGTAAGACAGTGGGGACCTTTTCTCTTCTCCTTAGATTACCCAGATAACTTTAGCGTGGTCGTGGCTGACCGCCCGTCATTCATCAACCCCCACGATGACGCCGCGACGCGAAGATCGCCTCCCTCTTCCTCTGTCTTTGCCGCTCCAGAGCGTGCCTCGTTTCTGCCTTTTGCCTTCCTCTCATTCTCCTTCTTTCTCGCTCGGTTTTCACGGAGAGACCGCGGCGGTATCTCCTTCGAGATTCGTGACTACTTTTAGCCTCGATGCACACGCACGTACGTCGCCGCAGATAACGGAGCGACCGAGATAATTCTTCTTCTGCGGGGTACCGGCATGAATGAAACCGCCCGCCTTTCCTCCCGGATACCGTGTAAACCTCTTCATGTACCTTCATGTGCATGTGGAACAAGGTGGACAAGGATCGATAAGAGCTAGATAGGCACGCGGGATGATCTGTCGCGATTAGTTCTACGAGGACTCTTGAAGCTCCAGCTGTGACTTGCAATTTGTTAACATACAGCTTATATGTATATATTGAGTATGAGATTGGATAATATAACAGATTGGCATTGAAGATTTTGATGATCTTGAAATCTAAATTTTGAAAAATTAATATTTAAGCTGTAACGGTCACCTGCTTTATTAAAAACGAAAAATTACACTTTCCCTTGGTTACATTTGTATTTAAAAAAAAATTGCAAATTCTACAAGTCTATAAATTTATCGATTTATATATTTCCCGATTCTGCTGGAGAGTCAAATTTATAATTTTATTATTGTTTTTTTTTTAGATCTTTTTAGATTAAGTGTAAATTTGTTTTTGAGAAACAGGAAGTTTATGAAAAATTATGAGAAATTAATGAAAAATTGCGCGAACCTGTTTCTTCTACATAAATATGCGTATATTGAAGAACGGTATTGCTGCGAAGCGTCCGGCTTCCTTCGGTGACCTCCAAGATGAATTTCCGGGCATTCGAATTACCGTAAGTTTTACAGGCTGCGGAGAAAGAGAAGAAAGCCTAGAGAGATACCGCGACAGCATTGCCGGCCAATTACCTCCAATATTGTGACGCGGATTAACGTCACGGCGCTCTGGGATTTGCATTGCGTTTGCATAATTTTGGTTGCATCTTGCGCCTCGTAATCTCTCGGCCGATGACGGTGACGTCACCGAAATCACCTGACCGCGCGTAAAATTTGCAGAGTCACATCCGATCGTGTGTGTGTGTGAGAGAGAGAGAAAGTATGCGCGCCTTTCATTTATATTCATTATACACGTGGCTATCCATCTGATCCACCCTTGGCAAGAGATCCTCGAGCAGTGCAGCTTCTGCGATTTGCATACATTTTATTGAATATAAAATATCGATAGCGACGTACGAGTGATATCAGTGTTATCGTGATATCGCCATATCAAAAAGAAAATAAAAAAATCTATCTATAATCTAGGTTGTGACACGTTTAAAAAAATTGGGCAAATATTCACCATTTGCCGTTTCTATTTCTATTTCTAATTTTACTGCTGCTCTCTTCGATAAAGATTCGTAATACGATCGCGAGGGCCGAGTCGGAGTCGGCCGAGTCCAGACGACCGAGCGAGCATCTCCGCGGAGAGCGAAGGGCCCGAAAGCGCGCGGGCCCCGTGTAGGATCCGGTGCGGCCCACGCGCTCCTTCTCGCCGGTTTTCTTCGGTGCCCCAACGAGTGCCGTCGCTGTCGGCTCGGCTCGCACAACTGGTTTTTTAAACGCAGCCAACGACGATGCCTATACACCGCTCCTATCCGTCTCGTTCCCTCCGCGGCGTGTCCGCCTCGCCTGTTCCTGCTCTCTCCGTGTCTCCTCTCGTTTCTTTTTTACTGTTCTTTATAATCGCCAGTCGCCAGTACTCCGGGGACCGGGTCCCGAAAGCCCGGCTCCTCGCCTCTTCTCTCCTCTTTTCTCTCTCTCTCTCTCTCTCTCTTTTTTTTCCTCGCTCTCCCTCTCTCTTTCTGCTCGCCTCTAGCCGCGAGCATTCCCGAGTGCTATTTCGGCTTGGCCAACGTGCACGTTAGCGCCAAAATCCTGCTAAACCCGATCCCGACGTAGTTTCAGACTGGTTTCCGACTGACTCCTTGAAAATCGTGTGGGAGAAGGACGCATGATTATCGCGCGCGATGTCGCACGGCACGAGCCTTGCGTTTTCTTTTTTTATATTTCGTCGCGATTCTCGTAGCTCCAAGTTGACGGCGATAAGCCGTAAACGGGCATAAACGAGGATCTCACGCGACATCAATATACGAGAACGATGTAAGAGCGCTAAACGCGCTGATCACGTCGTGCGACAACAATTCCACTCGGTGTCGCCGATTTTACGAGGACAACGTGTCGCGTCGCGGACGCAATCTTATCTAAGAAAGAAGAGATGATCTAAGATGACAAAAAAGAAAATGGAACGCGCTTCACTGATTGCTATTAACTTCGATGCACGGAGTCGAAATAAAAGGATGAAGGAAAGAACGAATGGTACGGAGAAGAATTCAGAATAAGAATACATATTCTAGACTGTCTTTTAATGTCACGGCTTTCTTTCTAACGCGCGCGAAATCGGTATTATCGAATTTATCGAATGTCGGCCTTGATCGCGCCTGCAAAACACGTAGACGCTAATCCGCTCTTCGGAGACTACCGGCGATCCTTTTCATCCGCGCCCACGGATCGTCTATCGTAACGTCGAAATTCCTGGTATTCGGACCGGGATGGACCGTGGAGCGAGCCGACTCGTAACAACGTCCGCTAAAATAGACGAGCGGGCCTCTGTCCGGTCACAAGCAAACAAATAACGAATACTTGGAAGTTGGAACGAATCGTATATGCAGTAGGTAATGGCGGCCGTTCTGTGTGCCGAGTATCGCGCGTTGGAGAACCCCAGCCTCTCATCGACCCTCCTCTCCCTCTTTGTTTCTCGTTCTCTCCACCTGTCTCTGCACCTCCGCACAGGTCTTTCGTCTCTCCCTCTCTCTCCCTCTATCTTTCTCTTTTTGTATCTATCTTGGCCTCACTTTGCTCCTACACTCTACAAATATGTCTCTACTTTGCCTCCACGTGGAAGGCTGCGAGATGTGTACAATACACGAGAGCGTTTTAAAACTATGCGCGAATATAAGCCGGCACTCTCGCAGGAATGTCGAGGTGGAGCAGGAGCGTGAGTGATGACTGACATCACTCGAAGAGCACGCATTCTTATTGTATTACTTTTTCAAAAGAGTTTGTATTGTGGATGTCTCTAGTCACGTCTCTCACGTCAAAGTGTATTCGAAAAAGAATTGACTCTCCTTCTGAAATATTTAATAAAATGATTTGATTGTCTTTTTCGATAAATACTCCTCGAGCTCGAGAGATTTATTTTTTTACCGATAGTTATATCTCAAGATCGTTACAGGAACTGAATAGCAAGCGATAGCGATAGCTTAAAACGGCTTGAAATGTTGCGCGTTTATGTGAAGATGCGAGGAGGAAAACATTCCGTTCGCGACACTATTAACACTCGGCAATAATATGTACGTTGCGCGAATCCTTGGCGTTATCGTTGGCAGCGGCATAATTGCCGCTAATACGCGACGGTTTAATCGCGCAATCTATTTATCTGGAAAGGCATCGATTCCGATCACTTCCTACGTGCGCGCTTGTTGAAAAATGGGGTTACACACGCGTATGTCCGTCGCGCAAAGTTGCGGAACGTGGCCATAAATCAAAGTGATAAAAGCCGTTTCCCAAGACGAAATTTTTTACTACAGCGGTAATATCCTGTTTTGCTTTCCAAGTGTGCTCTATCCGCAATCGCGGTTGCGGGATAATGTTAACACTTGCACAAACAGGTGACATTCCTGATTCTAGTTTCTTTTTTTTTTTCTTTTCTTTTTTCTTTTCACGACGTTATCTCGTATATCTGCTATCTCGTGCCTTTACATCCGGTTGTAACAGCAGCAATCGCCTTGCTTCAGCAAATTCCCTTGATTCCAGAGAATATCTAAATATAATTTAACCCAATAACATTTACGGCTTTTGCGGATTAAGAGTAAAATGAAAAGCGTCGTGATTTATATGTGACGCAGGATTTTGCCACGTAAATTGATCAATAATAAATTGATATAATAAACTAAGCAATGATAGCAATGACTTAAGAATTTTATTTGTCATAATATATTTAACAAAAAAAAAAAAAGTATGCTTCTCACGTAATATCTATTTTAATGGATATGACGAGCGAGATAGATTATAAAAACAAAAGAGCTAACGTTTCTCGTTAAATTTTATGACGCATAGAAATGTCAAGAATCAAATTTGCCTGGCGAAGGAAAAAAAAAACTGATATATATTGTGTGACGTCTCAATCGCAGACAGGTGACAGTTTCGATTCGTCGAGCATCAAAAAGGTCAGCGAGATCTCGTACCGCCGTCTCGGCAGCGAGAAACAATGCATAACAATAAAAACGCCAAACGGCGCGCGACCGAGAACAAAAAAGAAGGAGAAAATTTAATGTTCTACACCCACGCCAGAAAGAAGGGGAGAGAGAGAGAGAGAGAGAAAAAGCGACCGGCAAATGAAATTAATCGCGCGACACGCGCCCCTTTTGCCAGCGGTGTACCAGCACCGGTGCAACACGCGTGGATACGCGCCTCGTGCCTGCTGTAGAGACAGTGGCTGCGGCTGGTGGTTAACCTTCGCAAGTCCTAGCTCGTGCTGGCTCCACGCGAGAGAGAGAGAGAGAGAGGCAGAGAAAAAGTGAGAATAAGACAGAGCGAGACGGTGAAAACGGCGGGAAAGAGCGGGAGAGAACGTACGGTAGAGAGTCGAGGGGGAATTAGTGGTCTATTCAATTATTGTAATTTACTTCTCAAACACAAACACCAGCTCCTCCGCGTCTCCGGATTCCGCCTTTTCCCCTTCCGCGACGGGGAGGAGTGCGCGCACGCATCTGCGACGACGGTGTGTATCGAGAAGAGAATTCGTGAACCGACCACAACTCGCTCCGGAACCCTTCTGGTCGGCAATTCTACGTTTCATCTCCCAGTGTTTGCACGCGACGACGAAACCCTGAACGAACACCCGATGAATAGCCCTCGTTTAACGCCACCGGAAACCGAGGCTAATAAGTTTAGGCTGCTGGAAGACAATGTCGCTCGCCACGTCTGACTGCCTTTTCACCGTATACGTGGTCTAGTCGTCCGTTGGCCGAGGAAGAGAGAGAGAGAGAGAGAGTTCTCTGGAATACTTGTGGTTTGCACTGGAGAATCTCGCAAGAGAGCCCGCATTCAACCTCCGTCTAAGCGCGGCTGATTAAAAACGCACGCACGTCAAGTCGCGGTCCGTTGAAACGTGCACATTTTAGATAGCAGTGTTTCAAAAGCCGGCACCTTGAAACCTGCACATTTATTTCTATCCAAAGACTCTCACACAAATGCTTGTAGATATTATTTTTAATGAAATATTTCATGAAATAACTAACAACAACAAAAAATATATATTTCTCATAAGCATAATTGTAGTAATATTCCGTATCGCATGCGATCATGGTACGGCAAATTTCACTGGCGAAACGCCGTCGCAAGGGAAAAAAAACCGTTGGCGCCTTCGAGGCGAGTAAGGAGAGGTAGGGTCGGACTGTTAACGTCGTCGTCGTCGGTTCGCGGCATTCATCCTATCGAAGAATGATCGATATGCATACGTTTACCTCGTCGCAGTAAAGAGGGGCAGCCGCGGAGTACCGGGACGGTAGTTTTTCGACGCGCGACCCTCGTTTGAATAACAGTAGCAGGAAATTTACCTAAACGGTTTCGGCCTGCCGCAACTGCGGCCTGCACTATAAGCTGCCGCTGGCGGGATCGAATTGCGTCGGGCGCATAATAAAAGAAACGCATTAACTCGAGCCGCGGCTGATTGGTTGACTGACGCTCTCCTCCGCCGTGTCCTGATATCCTCGGCGTCGTTTCCTCGTTGCTCGACGTCGTCGGTGACGCGACCCTCGGTCTTCAGGAAACGCAGGGTGCAGCCGGGGTGGAAAGGGCCCCCGTCGTATAGAAGCCTGCTGCGCTACCTGCTCTACCTGCTATATCGGGGCACCGCCCTCCAGGGGGCTAAACTCGCAATTCGAGCGAGGGGTGTGGGCATCTGGTCTACGCGCTATCGGGGATAAAAATGATCGGATGTCTTCGTCTTTTAAAGATTCGAGTGTCTTCTATTGAGACGAGCGTTGTCTGATGTACGGATATTTCGTTTAAGCAGGTAACCACGAATACGAAGCTCCACCTTGAAGGAGAAAAAAGTCGTTGAAATAGTGGCACAATTTCTTCGTGAAAAAAATTGACAGAGAACGAGAAGCGTCATATGATCATCGTGTTTTTTTTTTATAATTTCGGCGCAAATTGCGTCAGCGTTTGCGTCAAAATAAAAATATATTTTTTTATTCTCAAATAGAGAGACAGAGAGATTTATATTTTTAATCGTTTAAATATATATCATATTACTTTTGCTTGCAAAAAGCAATAAATCTTTTTCAAACTTTATTAACAAAGTCGAACAATGAAATTGCAAAACCCTTCGTAATCAGTACAAATTATGACTAACAATAAATGCGCGGGAGACACGTAAACATTTCGCAGAGACCGACAAGACGAGATATGTTCTAAACATAAACGTACACACATACACATACACACACATTCACGATCTTTCGCGAACAATTTATTAGATAGTCCCGGATAACTGTCAATGCTAATAATGCTCATCGTTCGAGGAAGGTGGAATGCGATAAGAGAAAACGACGAAATCTCCAACAATTTCCGGGTCTTCGTACCACACGTCGGCTGAGGTGCTTAAAAAGTACACTCGCTACACACACAATTCTCTCTAGCTAGCAGCACACGAGGACGACGATCCTCCCACGCTTGGGATCGTTTGCCCTTCGTGGGAGCGACGGAAAGAGGTTCTCGGTTCTTAGCGAGAGAGAAGAAATCGCCAACGTCGTCAACGTCGCGGTTGTCAATGTTGTCGTCGTCATCGTCGTCGTCTTTGTAGCTGCTTTACGACGATGAGTCTCTAATCCAGCTGGGAATCGAACGACGTTGGTCTGTAAAACGAAACACCATCGTTTCCCACTATTCGCGTGGATACTTACGTTTCACCGCGACGTTGGATATACCACGTGTAACATTTCTATATTATTACAGCGACACCGAATAGCGGTCTTTGGGCAGAGTATGCTGGCGACAGTTAATAAGTTATCCGTTCGGCCGAGATAAGATACCCGTAAGTGTTACGTTCGGACGATCTGAACGGTAGGTTGCCACCACCCCGAGTTCATGGCAAGTTATCTTGTTGTTTATGAGCTGGTAGCCGGGTGTTGTAAATAAAAAATATCAATCGCGCTTTTTAATGTAAATGAATGCGCGTTTTTCTAATGCGTACGAAAATATTTCTTATACTTAAAGATTATAAATACATAGAAGATTATTAAAATTTCAAGTATGTAAAATAACTGTAGCCTTGAAAGAGAGTAAGCGTGTGAGCAAAACAGTCGGTTTCATCGAACACGAAGGACGCCGCTCGACCAGCAACAGCGGTCGCGCGTGAAGTTAAGAAATTACAAGACGAAGAAGAAACTGGCTTACCGGGCTCGCATTTTATCCTGACATTTATTTATTACCACGCGTTTCCCGATATCCTCCACGACAGCTTCTTCCACGTGGCGCAATCTTAATGGAATGAGGAGTAACTTTGGGAGAGAGGAGAAGAGAGATAGAGAGAGAGAGAGAGAGAGAGAGAGTAAGAAAGGTCATTGTGTCAAGGGCGAAAGGGCCTGTGGCATGCCGAAAGAGAGAGAGAGTGGGTCATTGGTTTCCCACATTTCTCGAGAAAGCCTCTTGAATGGCATCGGTACCTGCCGCCGACCCTTTCTCCCTCTTCGCATTTTTTCCAAATCTGTCAAAAAAAATCTGTCGGAGGCGAAGAACCGAGGTGCAATCGCAAGGTGCATTTGTGACGTCGTCGGCAATGCGTGTGCCAGGATCGCCTACAATTCCTTCGTCCTGCGGCTGTCCATTCAAGCCGTGCATGCGCGCGTGCGAGCGCGAGCGGCGGTAACAGGTTCAACGTGGATTAGCATAATCGTCATAAAGCATGCAACCTCGATGAATTATTTATTTGTCGGAACGGCCGAGTATATGAGAAGGATGGAGAATAAAAAAAAAGGGAAGCAGAAGGAAGAACTCGAGTCGGTGAAGAAGAAGAAGAAGAAGAAGAAGAAACACGTACCAGAGAGCATTATAAAGGCTGTTAAGTGCCTTCGTCTTTTTCCAGCTGGATACTGGGTCCACTCCGCGAAAGATAGAAAACAAGAGAGAGAGAGAGAGAGATAAAAAAGCAAGAAAGGCAGAGAGAAAGGGTGGGGAAAGCTCCTCTCTCTTTCTCGTTTCGTCGAGACGCGAGCCAGCCTCGACATTTGCATATTACGCCGGGCTTTAGGTGACCAATCCTCGCGATGTGTTGCATTAATTCTCGATTTCGCGACAAGGGAGATGACCTTAACCCACCGTAGGACCAGACGTGTCTCATTATCGCGCCGAAGGAAAACATTGGCACGTGGAAGTGGCTCCTCCTTCTAATAGCGCGAACTAAACAATTAGACATTTTAAAATGTGCATAAAGATTAATATATCCATACGTATGAAAATCATATTCAAAATTATTCGAGAAAATGCGAAAATTCACGATTTTAACTTTATAATACTAATATTTTTTTCTTATTATAAAATGACTGCGGAAACCGTTTTGAACCGTCCGCAGAACTCAACTATCATGATGACGTCGACATTTAAAAGCAATTTGCATCTGTCAGCTGATCGGCAGAATCCGTTGAAAGATTGGTTAGAAGCCAATAACGAATCCGCGCAACGGTTTTCTGTGGGAGAGTGCTCGGGACGATAAATCGAACCCTTTAAACGGATCGGCGCAACATCGCGCAAACATCACGTAGATCTCAAGATGCGTGTCGCATCAAGCTCTCCTTCCCTCCGCACTGTTCTGATAGGCAAAGCAGCAGCCACAGATACCGTGAGAATTTTCGGCAGCGGTCTTCGCTGGTGGCGCACCGTGACACTTTCATTATAAATCTCCGATGATCGGAAGACCGTGGCGGGGTGGGGGGAGGGGAGGGGCAGAGGAGAGGATAGAGAAGGTTACGAGGTAGTCGGATGTTTGAATAGGAAGAGCCCAGGTAATATGCCCATTTGAATATACCTGGTCTGGCGTGGCACTGGCCCCGGTCGTTGCATAATTTAAAATTCAAGGGTGACTGCCAGAAGGTGGTAAAAAGGGTGAGCGAGAGGGTGAGCATGCTGCTAAGGGGGGTAGAAGCGGCGGTGTTGGGCTAGCGCCCCGTGCTCGCGCTCAACCCTTCTTCTCGTCCTTCGATCTGGAACAATAAACACCGTGGAGAAGAAGGGTGACCCCCTCGGTTAGGTTCCGCGCGCGGGATATATCCTTCCTCTCTCAGGTACCTCTCAGGCCACGATTTTGCATAGATCTCCATATGTTATGTATCCTCCTTTTCTCTCTTCCCTGTTTTCTTTTTTTCTTTTTTTTCTTCACGTTGCCTCTGCCGCGCGTTTAAAGGTCCAGGTATAAAGATTCGCGAGAGCACGGTGTCATCCCTATGGGAAAGTGTATGCAAACCATTGTGACCCCCGCCGTCCGTTCTCGCGTGTAGGAAAAGGAAGAGGAAGGATGAAAGGGGGAGGGGGGAGGGGGGAATAGGAAGATCACACCCCTGAGATAGATGGTTCTAATGCGGTATCGCCGAACCGTGAGGAAACGTCGAAACCCTTTACCTAAACATCTCTCTCTCTCTCTCTCTCTCATTCACTTGCCACATGGTGCACTTTCGCTCTTTCTTCTCTCCCCTCCCTCCGTTCAGCCTCCTCATTGCTTTCCATCGTCCTTCCTACCTTTTCGCTTCCTTCCTTCCTTCCTTCTCTCCCTCCAGGAGACAATTGTGCATACGTAAATAGCATTCGTCCGTCTACACGCCGTGGAATATTCTCATACCGGCCTTAGCCCCGCGCGCGTTCCAGGATCAACGTGACGGAACGAGAGGTAGAACGAGACTAGAGCGAGATGGCGAGAGCAGGAAAGCATTAGAGTCCTTTTGTTAGGCAAATAAGTAACCGCCGTGCGTACGCCGATATGTCAAGAGAGCTCTTTCCTCAACCGTTTTTTCCTCGCTTCCGTGTCATTCGCTCGTCATCGGTTGCGCATCTTCTCGAGTTTTAACGGATACGGTTTTGTTTGGCACGGAATTCGTTGTGTGATTTACTTCTTTCTGCGATAGGTGTATTTCGAGCGATTTGAAATATATGTGGGTATAATACGAGTGACAGTTAACCGTTAGTGAAAGTTGAGAATCATCGATAATCGCGATAGCTATTATACAGTGTGTAAAAAATTGTAGAATCACTTTACGACTCTTTTGATCAAAAGCAATAGATTCGCCTAAAATGATGGATCCTTCGAAAGCAAACGCGAATTTGCTACGCGAATTAGCCTTGTTACATTTGATTATCTATCTTAAAAATCTTAAAAATGTTTCTTTAATATGGACTTTAAAATTATTCCACAAATATATACATTTATTAAATAAACAAGCACGGTTACTTGTTCGGTGAATAAGTGTTGACATTTGTGTCACGGCAAGCCGGAAGCTGATCGGGTACGTCATTCCGCCTGAATAACGGCGGAAAAGTGAAACGTGACAGGAAGTGCGCGAGTCAACAACGCGTCTGGATACAAATGCGTCTGGTCACCGGCATCATTTAGCAGGTGTAGCCTGCGCCGCGCGGCCGACGTCCTTTGCACCTGATGAAATTAAAATAAACGCAGTCATCTCATTTTCATTCTCATTAGTATACGACGAACAAGTGGGCTAACGGCTTCCTACGAGCGCCGGAGACTCGGGGCCCAGACCTCTTCTCTCTCTTCTCTCACTGAGTTTCTCTCTCTCTCTCTCTCTCTCTCTGTCTTTTCCTCTCTCGCTCTCCGTTTCATTCACGGGGTAAGGGAATCCCGCATAACATTAAAACCTTTAAGACCGACCGGGCGAAACGCTCTTCTCCCTTCCCTCCCCTTTCCACCTCCCTCGTGTGTTGCTTCGTGGTTTTCTTCGGGGTCTTCGACATACTTTTCTCGCACGCGAGTTAGACGAGGCTACGGCGCCAATTGGCGTACGGGGGTTTTGTTTAGACGCCGACAAAAAACATTGCGTGCTCCAAAAATCTCTACCCTTGTCTCTTCATCTGCGTGTTCCTTTCCTTTCCCCTTGCGGCCTTCAAGCATACTCTCGTCCATGCCGAATCTCTCACGGTCGCGTGCCACCTAACCACCTATGAAACAACCCGTGCCGAGCAAAGCTATGCTAATGTATGCCGCGTATGCATCGTTCGTGTGTGCATATGCACGTGCGATGCATTCCCGCGCAAGAGACTTGAAGGGGAGGCTGACTTCTTTTCAGTTTTCGGTAAACGTTTCATTCTCATCTTGAACGTGCAGCGCGACTGACAACTTCCGCGATGATCTGTTGTCTGTAGGCAAAAAAAAAAAAGAAAAACTTGCGATAGGTTCGAGATATTATATGCAGAAATTGATAATGGAATGTGATTGCATTTTTAATCGTTGTAGAATAAATCTGCGAATTGATATGATCTACACTCGTCTCTCGTGAAATATTATATTAAAATGATACGAAAATTATAAAGCGGTGATTAATGATAACGAGGTAAGGATTAATGTGGGACGGCTCTATGGGCGGCGCGGCTACTACCAGATCGGTGAATGTGTAATGCTAATGCGAACTGACCGCTGAATATGAAAGCCCGTTACACACTGTTATTCAAGGAGGCTGTTAACTTTATTAAGCGTGACAAAACGGGACGCTCGCGCGCTTTTATAGAAGAATGTAACTTGACATCTTACTGAACTTGCAAAACCGCATAAACGAAACGCTTATGTACGCATTAAGAAAATTATGATTGTAATAAAATGTGAGCGAAAGCGATGTTATTGAATGATCGTGTTCTTGGCGCGAAACACACTCGCCCTTCAAATTCACTAATTAAAATTTATTCCGTGCCCATTGATATAAAAGTTGCAGATGGATATAAGAAACTCTTGGACGAACGTTGTCTTGTTTCGTAATACATACAACTTACACGTGGAATTGGAAACGTAACCAGTTTCCAGAATCGATTTAATCTGCCGCATTGCTAATTGCCTTCGTTGTTAAGATCAAACCGAAATTCTAAACAACTCCCGATTTTAAACGCACATGTTTCATTCATCGCATAAAATACCGTATCAATGAAGATTTTTTCACGTGTCATTTCGCACTTTGCATCTTGAGATAGGGTGCATTTTGTGTTGCATTATTCGCACGAGTACAATTTATTGCGAAACGTCTCGCGTTTCTGAGTAGAAACCGCGCTCGCAACTTTCTACGTCGAATATATATATAATCGTCATAAAAAAATCTTTGGGATATCTGCAATAAATTAGCGCGAAATCAGCCTCGCCAAGGCGGTTCTCACCGCCTTATCCGCGGCCCGTTATGTCCGCCGAAACCAGACGACCCGCGGATACTTACAAGTGGGCGCGCCGGCCTCTACATGTCTGCGTGCGCGTGTCGAGTCAGTCAACTAGGCAGAATACTCTCACATGTGTGGGTCAGATGATGTGGATCGTCGTTTGAAAGGCCGCGGGGCTCAAAATGCTGAGACACAGCCGTCCTTTGCCGGGAGGATGCTGGCTCTACTCGGTACCGAAAAACAGAGAACATCCGCCACGGTTTGTCTGCGAGATGTAGATCTTGTCTTAGCATATTCTCGTAAGCTCGCTTAATTCGAGGAAACGTCAAAAAGCAGCGGCGATTGAGCGAGGCGACGCGACAGCGAGAAGAAATATTTGTGATGAGACGAAATGCAAACTAAATATGGTGTAAAATAATGCAGATGCAGTGTTTATGAGCTAACGTATAAATAAACACATGGTACTCTTTAGTAACTTATAGGCTGCGAACAATGGCAATTACGACAACGTAATAATAAAAGGCATAAAACGTAATTGTGCAATCGCTGACAATTTTATGTGTGTGCACGAGCCTATTAATGTATAATGTCATCGCACGTTATACGTTCGCCAATATTCGATCACGTACGGGCGTATTATACATTTCGTTCGCCACGAATACAGCATTCGACATGAGTGGCGAAATTTTAATTGAAACGCAATAGCAGTTGCAGTTTTAATAAGCGCCGGTATTGCGCCGATGTTTTTCATGCGCTTCTGTAAAGACACTTGTTATTAAAAAATTAAATCGATGCAATCATTGCATTCGTTGTCCTCGAGAGCGACAGCATCACCGCGTTCATATTCACAAAGTTATTTCCGGTGCACTTAAAGTAGCAGTGTTCGAATAAATCAAATACGAGACATACGACTATTATTATTAAATCTTAATGTTTTATTATCGATAAGTAAATCATAAGGCACATTACATATGTATGTTAATGTACTACTACTACTGCATATGCGGACATTAATAAAACTCTGAATGGACAAACGGTTAAAAAAAATGCAAAGTGTTTGTACGCAACGTCGTTATATTTGTTGCGTGCACACACATAAGAATATCTAAGCATAAGAATAAAAGTAACGGGGAGATTTAATCCCCTGATTGAATCTAATTAAATTATCGGATGATAACTGGTTTTTGTTACACGCTGCGAATGGAGACACGACGCGAATCGTCGTCGGTTACTATCGGCTAGGTAATCGGTAAAATTAATTGGCAACGGGCGACTTTAATAAACATCAGTGTATGTGATACTACACGGCAATGTACAGTTATCTCGCGTAGCGAAACAGGTATCGAGAAAAGGAAGATCTCTGATAATATCCATATCGGAAATTTAATGAAAGCGAAATACGGCGTGCGCGAAAACTGCGTCGTAATCAAAACATCCGGCTTTTATTAAGCCTGCGATCAGACGATCGTAGTAGTCTCTTTAATCTCTTAAGCTGGTTAGTTGGTTATTATTTTTACAATTAATACGAGAAATTAGAAAAGAAAAAAGTTTCAAGTTTTATGTTATCCCAAGAGTAAAATTTGTTTATTTCAAAATATATAATTTATTAACTTAGCGATTTTTAGATTATTATTCTGATGCCTTTCAGCTTATCTACAGCTTTCACTAAAGTACAGAGAGACTTGTACTTGGAGAGACATGATTCGCGTCTCAACCAGTCATCGTTCTCTTCGCGTTCGCGCATCCTCGATATCTTCGGTCAGTTGGTTTTCATGCGGTGACAGAACGACGTTTGGGCATCATCGTTCTCGTACCTAACGGACCGTAAAACGTGCTTAGATAACGAAAGTGGAAATGACATTCCGGTAGTCTGCTGTACCAATATGCGTAAGATCGAACATGCTGAGTAGAACGAGTTGCGTGGAATACGCTTAATAACGGCTTTCGACCGGTTTTAACGTCGTCAACGCGAAGCGCGTCGCTTCAAGGATTTTAATTAGTGCGATCGATATTGATAAATGAGACTTTATAAAAATCCAGCGCGCCATGTATTTCGTAAGTCTACCGATTTATATTGAACGTTTGAGTGACTTATGTTGAAAGAGAAAGTAGAAATATGAAATATTTCACATTAATAGAGAGAGAGAGGGGCCTTGAGATAAAGATGTAACAAACATTTTTATTTTAATAAGCATGCATAAGTAGAGAGAAATAGAGAGAAGAGACTTTGATATGTTACTTTAATATTTTTGTGACAAAAATCCAAAACAAACTCGTGTCTAAATCTTTTGCCTTGCGATTGTTGGATGAAAAGGAATGCATGAATGTCAAGTAAATGGGGTTAATGTTCACACGACATTCTTCATAAACCAACCGGGTGTTTGCATTGCATTATCGATGCAATTGTTCGAGAGATGGTAATTATTCCCGCTAATAGCGTATCGCGAGACAAATAAGTCCGTGTATCTCAAGGGGCAAACGCATAAAATCCCTGATGCGAGATCTCGGTTTTCTTCCTCGAGACGCAAGAAGCGAATGATGAAATTGCGCAATGGTAAGGAGCCAGTAATACGTCGCCTGCTCCCGATGTTTGCGCAGATATTTAGAGTACGGTCCCGGGAGTACCGCGAACGCGCGAGGTTTGCGGAAAAAATTAAATAAGATTAACACTTAACAAATTAAACAAATTCCGCCATCGCGTACAGACGACCCGGCGGTGTGGACGAGCAAATATTGCGTCGATAAACATTCCCGCCTCTGAAAGGATCCGCTTGTCTCTCCTCTCTCTCTACTCAGTCTCTCTGCTCATCTTCGACCTCGTCCACCTTCCTTCGTCCCTTCCCTTTCACGCTTCGCGCACCGTATCAACCCGTGGATTTACGCTTTTGGCGTTAGCCTGCTGAGGAAAGACGGACGTAGCCTTCTTTCACGTGCAATCGCTCACGTGAATCCCGAGATCCCGAGCTGGATAACGACTTATTTTCACCGTGCTGGATGCAGATTTAATCGATCTGTTTCCTCGAATAAAATTGCGTTTCAGGGAAAATTATATCGCATTATCATTCCTTACTGACATCGATTGATTAACCAGTTATAAAAACGATTCGTGCAAACATCACGTATATGCATTTACTCACTCGTTCGTAAAAAAAAAAAAACTGACCGCATGTCACATCAAGTCGATTAGATTGATCCGATTGGCTTGGTCAAAACAAATCTTACACAACCGTAATTATCCGAGTACTATGCTTCGTACAGCAATCAGGAGCGTATTCGAGTATCTCCGTATCCCGGGAAAAACTGATGCGAGCGGAATGTTTAGGATAGACAGCGACAAGAGGAAGAGAACGATTGGGCGCGAAAGCGTACTCGGCAGACGACCGATTTCTCGAAACTAGGAAGTCTGGCGTAGTCGTACATATGTACACACACATATAAGACACACTGCATGTGTGAAGGTGCGTGCACACGCGCGCACGCGAGAATGTCGCCTAGACGCGTCGGTCGTGCGTGCACGCACGAGAAGCGAGAACCTTGTAGGAGACCGGACTCGACGTGACTCGGTCTCTAAAAATAGCCGGTTAGAAAATACTGCGAAAAATCACTGTTTTTACGATAATTACCGTCACTTAGTGCCGCAGCGCCTTTCATCCACTCTTAGGATCTGTCCACGTGTACCCGACACACTCAACGCGTCGCCAATCACAGATCAGCTCCACGTGAGATACCCATCAAATCTGCGGACAACAGTTGTTAAACGACTCGCGTTTTCATTCTCGATGATGGTACTTATGGGATAAAGTCAGGAAACATGACTATATTGCTGTCGAGATTATCGATGAACATGACAGCGCGAGTTGCGGTGAAATAATTAATAAATTAAAGTATATTCCCTGATTGTGTGTGTGTGTGTGTGTGTAAATCTTGCTGTATAATTATATTACTATTTCTCGATTTTATCTCAGTGTTTTATAAATCATTAATATTTACGATCGTGAGATGCAGAAATAACACATATACGAAGAAATTTAAAGTTCATTAACGGGAGTACACGTGTCATATGGCTCGCAATCTTTTCAGATCGTTTAACGTTTGATAAGCGCGATACGAAAATAGCATACTTGTTGCAACAAACGTGAGATTTACCGCGAGAATACCTTTCTCTGGAAAACCTAGACGTTTATCGGGACATGGTCAATGTATCAAGGATACCAGCCTTTTACAAAGACCGCGCTTCAAATAGTTACTTGCTCGTTCGACAAAGGACAGAGTTGAAAATTAATTAACGCGTGCCCGCTCCGTATATAATACTCGATCAAAAGAAATATTCGGCGGAGCCGAACATTTATAGAAACATACATAAAGATTCCGCGAGTGAAACATTTCGCGTAACGTCTTTACTACATATGACGGAATGCCCATACGAGGTCCTCCGGTACTACGTGTGTGGGCACATGTGCTCGGATCACAAAGGTCGCGCAATGTAGCAGTATTCGGCCACCGCTTCTGTGGACCCTGCCCGCCGTTTTCTTGCAGGCCCCCGCGAGAACGCTCGTACACGGGGTCCGCACGTAGGGCCCCTTCTCCAATCTCGCAAATCTCCGCTCCGCGTCTCCTCCTCCCGCTACCTGCTCGCTCCTCGCTGGCGGTTCAAATAAGTCAACCGGATTTTATTCTTGTCTCTGGGATATTCTTTATAGCGCCGGGCCCGGATCTCCCCGTCCTCTTCTTTCGTCCCTCCTTCCTCCCGCGCCTACGTACGCGCGCGCGCCATACGTTATAAACGCAGGTAACAGTATGTATGCGCAAAGTACAAGGAGAGGAGATCTACAAGTGAGGCCCCATGTTCAGGGCCTTACTTATTTAGGACAGTTTACACGCTGCGCCTTTTTAAGCATCGCGCAGTATGCACGAAGACATATTAACGCCGAATACTATGGAACAATCTTGCCTTCCTTCCAAAGATGACGCATTTTACCAACAAATTAAATAATTATTTTTTTTTTATATTTTAATATATACATGTATGTGTACATGTATAAAAAAATTGAAAATGTTTTGGAGTCGCATATAGAGTATGTATATAAAATCCGTATATTTTACGATGATATCTGACCGACAGTATAATCAAACAGGTATATAGTCAGTTTTATGCATCTGTCAATATTTTATCAAAACCGAGGCTTTCCCCGTATGTCATTTTACGCTCGTATATCGAAATTAAAATCACGAAACGACGAATGAAATATAGATCCTACAGATAGGAAGCATACGTTTGCGATACGCGCGGATGTATCGACCTCAGGGGCCTTAAGGGCCGTGGTTAAGGGGCCGGCATAAGTCTCCGGGAATAACGGCTAATAATATGCGCGCGAAGTTTATTTCGCCGCTGGATTCATACGTCACGGCTTTATTGTACGTCCGTTCTCCGTGGCTCTGCAGAGGTACGACAGGGAGGCAAGGGGAGGGCTATCCCCGTGAGACGGCGTTTGCATGAAAATACGCCGGGTGATTGAGTACTTTAGAAAATTTAAGCGCTATAGATTACACCCCGCGAGGGAAACAATATGTCCGTGGCTCGTTTTCGATCTTTTTCGCACACGGGACAGCCGTTACGGCCGATACAGGCAGAAGACTCCCGGTGGCTTCTTCCGTCGAAGACTCGAACGAACGACATTGATATTTGCATATATAATTATACAGGCACTTTTTCACCGCGAGCGCCCGTATCATTTGATAGCCGAATAACTTTTCATTTTTTCTTTTCGCTCATACCAAATGAAATTTTTCAATAATTACGAATTGCATGCGAGTTTCACAACAGTAGATAATTATTAATGGCATAATGCACTATTATATGGGGAGAGGAGGGACAGAACAAAATTAATTTTCTTTTTTTTTTTTAAATTAACGAACAGCAGAATGGATTTTTATTCGAATCGTAACTCTATCTGCTCTCCAATAACTGTATAATTTATTCCACAATATCATTCTCGTAGCAATTGATGGGCAATAATAAGTAATCAGCAGAGATTTTCTACCAAAAGCTCATCACCGATAAAGGATTTATCTGGCCCAATCGAGGTCCCTCGAAGGGAAGCTGCAAATGGACCGAAAAGGTATATATATATATATATATATATATATATATATATATATATATATATCAGGAGAAGAGAAAGAAACGCCGAATACACGGCGATATCCTTCCCGCGGCGAGATCCGGGCGGACAGATGATTATCGGGTATATAGGAAATTGAAAGGGTGTCTAAGGAGGTGTCTAGTGGTGTGCGTTACTCCGCGGGGGCGGTTTTCTCGACGGGGTGGCTCTCGACTTATGGGGTCTTAAGGGCGTCCGGACACGGACACCCACACGGAAAGATGAGGCTGGCCGATAGCCGTTGCCCGCCATAGGATAATAGGTTTCCTGTACGACCCGCAGAAGTCACCTCTCTGCCTCTTGGACTGTCTTAGCCTATGCTCTCGCTGATCGAACAAGGAGAACCTAACGCCCTGCTATCTTCTCGACCTTCTTTCCTCTTTGCACCGAGCTTCTCTCTTCTCTCTCTCTCTCTCTCTCTCTCTCTCTCTCTCTCCTCTCTCTCTCTCTTTCTGTTTTCTCTTTCTTCCTTTCGATCAGGAGCACATTTCCTTGCGTCTCTAGATCACTATCCGCCAAATCACTATCAATCATTCAGGATCCGGACACCGGATGCTCGGACCAATCTCTTTTAAGCGGTCTTCGCTCGCGATAAATAAATCGACCGATCGGTTTTAAGGATCAATGCTACGTACGAAATAGTTTGTTGCGAGAACAAACGAAAGTATGTATAAGTGTTAAATGCGTTGTGCAGGAATCCGGAGACAGACGCGTCGAAATATTTATTTTTTGCTATATAAAAGAGAGTGAAAAATAGATGTTTATATATTCAATTTAATTTAATAAAAACATGTTAAAAATAAAAAAAAAAAAATTTATATTGGACCTACACCGCATACGAGCTTTACCGTAAAATCTGAGGACTTCTGTAACGCCCTGCGCTTGTTTAGATCATCGATCATGCTTTCTAATGACCGATGGTAGAGGCAATGAATGACAAGATACATCTCGTTCCCGCTGCGAACAGCTATGGTCAAGCAAGCGCGAGCTCGTCAAATCGCAATTAGACGGACGATTTAAAAGAGATTCTTCATGGTGATGATGGAGTGCCAGGCACAGATCGTTCCCGACCAGACTTGTCTCGTACATAAAAGATATTTTTTTTTTTTCGCGGCGTACGTAACGACGTTTAATTAACTGCGTATCGATTAGCGACGTAATACGTAAATGCTGCTCTAACGAGCGAGCAACATGCGAAAAATACATGTTACATATTCAAGCGAGATCCCTGTAGGATGTTTTCCTCTAATATCACTCCGAACGCGAGAATGCGGAAATCATAACAGCGAGCCGCATTATAATTTCGTTAATTATATTCTTTGTAAGAAACTTTATCGAGCTCCGTTACATTCTTAAATAAGTTTCTATTGCTTGTCCGATATTGTTGCAAAATATCCCTATAAAAATTGAATAAATTTATTAATTTAACCTTTAAGGCTCTAAATCCTCAAATTTTTTTTCTATAAAGAAAAAATTATATTTTATAATAAATTAAAAAAAAAAAATCCGGAACACTTTTTATGTGATAATAGAGAGATGTACTTCTCAATGATTATTATAATAAATGTGAGCGTAAAGGTTTCTATTAGACGTGTGCAATGTTTGGAGAACGCAAAGAGCTCTCAACCACAATCTTTCGCGACAATCGTTAATCCGCTCTTCACAGTCCTTAGAACACGCATTGCGTCATACGCAATGATCTTGGATCATTTCAATCTTTATTATTGTTCCATCTTTATTATTGTTATATGCATTGATGCTATCATAATAATTAATATTTTATAAAATATTTAAATATAAAAACTCGTGACACACCGCGATTGACAATCGCAAGTAGCACAATTTTTACCGTTAAATACAAGATTTTTATTGCTAGGTGTCAAACCGTATACAATATGTGCGAGCATTTTCCGCAAATAAACATCTTATTAATACGTGACAATAATTTATCGATCCTATAATAGAAAAAAGTGAACAGTGAAAAATTAAATCTTTATTAAGACTAATAATTTCCGGCAGATTGAATGGGCAGGTAACATAAAAGTGTGAAGGATAAATCGATTGAATAAATCGATTGAATTGACAGTTTCACCACGTGGCGTTATAAACATCTGACCGGAAGACACTAACCCATTTTTAAAACTCAGACTCGAGATTATCTAAAAATTGATTTATTGTAAAACCTGTGAAAACACATAAAAAAAAAAGGATCGTATACGATTATTAATGTGACAGATTATTCTTATGGACTGATCTTTTCTCTCTCTCTCTCTCTCTCTCTCTCTCTCTCTCTCTCTCTTTCTTCTTCTTTCTCTCAGTCTATTTGTTTCAAGCTTCGTTACTTATCAATATCGAGGATTGAGGGAGATTTATAACTTCAACGCGAATTTAGCGTTCAACGTACGCGTAACTGCATTAACACCTGCGAACACCTTGTCTTTATGTTGTATGCTGTAAAATCGATACGTATCGCCCTCCCATAAAAAGCCGCGTCATGTCTAAGAAGCAAAATAAAACGTGTCCTTCCGAGTACCTTACGACAGTTCCCGGCAACTCCTCCGACACTTTATCCAGAGATAAAAATTCGCCGCGATAAAGGGCGCATTCCGAATCGGCCACGGGGAACGAGTATTGAATCGAATATTCCGATGGGGGCCATTATATATCGTCGAGTTTACAGGCGCGCCGTACGAAACGTGGACGTGCACGCGGCATCGGATGCCGGTAACCCACTTCGGCATCTGGAATCGGATCCGAGAGATATCCAAAACTCGATATCCGGGGCGGAGGGGAGGGGAGGGGAGGGGGGGGAAGGTGTCGTTGCTGGTAGGAAGCGAAAAGAGGCGCGCGAAGGTAGGAAGATATCCCGACGAAACGACGAGCGCTGTCGGAATGCGCATAAACTCGCGGTTTTAACCACCGTGTTGCATCGCGATGCGATGCGGGGGCACCGGGCTCCGAGCCCCCTCGCCTATTCTTTTTCGCGCGACCAGGGAATTCGCAACCCTTACTCCCGCTTATCGAGGACGCGTCTTCGTGCCCGCGACGTGCTCGAGGCATCTGGCCTGGTGCCTTCGTCCGTTCCCCCTATACGGAGACCCCGATCGGCCGTACCCTCTCCTGCCAATGAATAAAAAACGAACCGGAACGTGGTTGCCAGAAAAGTACAAGCTGGTATATTAAAGCTATAGACCCGTACCTGTGGACAGAGCGGTCTGCAAAACTGTGCCAACCGCTTAATTTACGGCAGGAACGGGCGCGTCTCTCCTCCCAACGGAGTTTCGCGACTTATGGAATTTCGCAGCATCCGTTTCACTCATAGATTTATCCTGAGATTTGACAAATGGCAACGATAAAGTTAGGTAAAATGCTTTGTTGAAAACAACCAGCAAGTAAAACTCATTTCGTTTAAGAATCCAAAAATCTCTCTCTCTCTCTCTCTCTCTCTCTCTCTCTCTCTCTCTCTTTCTTCCTTTTTCTTTAATAATTTAATATTTTATATTAATTAATTATTACGCTAAAAAGAATAATATTAAAGAATAATATTGAATAATATTATTATAAATATTTAACACAATTTTAATGAAAGAAATAATTTGGAAATGTGAAAGTTTCTAATCATCGTAAAACGTTTTCACAAAACCAACTCGATAATGTTGTTCTTTTAATATAAAAGACGTATCATGCTCGAGAAATGCAGTTATCTCGTGAGATCAGATTTTTCAATAACTATCCTATTGATTCTATCTCGATGCGCTCGTTTTATACAGAAACATCCGGAGAGAGGATTCATCTTGAGATTCTCTGCGAAACGAATCATATCGCGCAGATCTAGAATCAATGACACTGCGAAAAAAAAAGCCAATCTTTCCCCCTCTTTCCGGCAGCTGTTGAAGGAAAAGAAAAAAAAGAGAAGAAGAAGAAGAAGTTCTCGAGTTCCACGTAAAAACGAGTTTCACAGAGTTGTGTCCGGTTTGGCAACGCCGATGGTCCATTCACCGTTAACCCCATAGGTTTGCGGGTTAGGGAGTTCGAACATCACACCGGAATCTAGCAAGGCGAGGAGAAGAAAGAGGCGGAGAACGGGGGGAGGGAGGGAGGGAGGGAGGGAGGGAGGGAGGGGGGCGAGGCGGGGTGAGGGGTACAAAACTTGTTATTCCCTAAAACCGAAGTCTCCGGTCGAACGCGCAAGCATACGATGATACTCGTATATATTCTGCTTTCGTCCCCCTCCGCTCCCCCTTTTCTCATCTCTCTGCATCTATCTCTCTCGTCTATCTCGCTGCGTCTCTCCTCGTCCGATACTGAGCTGGGCGTATCGTCGCGTTCGGTTACCAAACTGGACATAAATTAATCCCGTCAAATGTCCTCATTCGTTACTCGGTCTCGAGATTTCCCCCTTGGCCCGCTTCCCCGGACGCCGCTAAGCAAGGTTAATCTTAACTTATGGGTGTGAGGCTTGCGTAAGCCTGTGCCCGACCGACCGACTACCTGCCTGCAACGATGCCCGCTCATCTGCCGGAACCACATATCTCGACACCTTTCCTGAAATTTTGTATTGCACCTGAACCTAGCAAAGTGGCACGAATCTCTGAAGTGTCCGAGCAATAACCGATAACCACGACAAATGGCCTTGCCGCCAATGTCAAGATAAGCAAATTAATTCTCGGCGTACGAGCAACTTTCACGAAATATTTAGTGGGTCTGGCTTTTACTTGAAATTTTGCTAGCTATTCAATAAACGAAACTACTTGATCCAAAGATAATTATAAGACTAAAAATTATTTTATAAAAAAAAATATTATTTATAAAAAATGACTAAATATTATTTATAAAAAAAAAATCTAAATACTTTCTATTACTATACATACACATATATATATACACAACTTCTAAAAAAGACAGAATATAATTTTTTAATTTCTAATTAATTATATATGAATAATTAATATGATTAGATACTCGGGAATGATTTATTCTTGTTAAGGAATTGAATCAAGCATCCTCGTATCTGCTGATCGATCGAGAAAATTATCAAAGTTTAAGCATAACACAAGTCCGCCGCGAAAGTGATGCAACAACGAGATGCAGCACCTAAAGTACAACTCGGGATGTCGATTTACCGGTTTTACGGGAGTCACCTTATCGGGCATTCAATCACTGATCGTAGTCTGTCGATCGTTGGACTGCGCTCGTAAATGATTCCGTCTCCGAGAATGGCCAGCACAAACATTTGTGAAAGGAGAACACGTTGGAAGTAGTACCAATGCTAATGGCAAAAAGAGACGAATTTCCGTAAATAGACATCGACGAATAAACGCCATTATTCTCGAAGCAAACACGAGATAAGAAGAGATACAAGCCGTTGCTTGTATGCCAACAAGTTCACTGTCAGCTGATCGCACATATGTATTTTAAACAGAATAAACTTGAAGGGGATTAAATAAAAATCGTGTATAGATTCTAAAAAAAAAAAAAATACTGCAATCCTCCGAAAAACAGAAGTTTCGAGAGACACATAATTTGTGGTCTAACGATCCCCGCGAAAGGACGAACATTAACTACACCCTGAGCTATTGTTGCGTTTCATTTCGGGCCGCCGTGAGCACCCACACCCCCCATCAAACATACGCGGGGAACATGTATCCCCATACTAGGCGTCCGTTCAAAGTTATCGTGTTGGCTATAAAACAATACTGCTCCGTTACAGCGAGAGAGAGAACATATTGCCGTTATTGTTGAATTAAGCTGCGTCACGAGGAAGGGTAAATCTCGTTGTATGAATATGATTTTTCCCGGTCATCCAACTCAGCCACTGTACAATCGAAAAATCTCTTTTTTTTTTGGATATAGCTCATCAAATTTCTCTTAATTTGATTATTTTGTGCAAAGTGCAAAAAATTTCTTTACTTCTTTTTAAAATTTCGTATAATTTGCAAGTTGATTATATTGTTACATTGCACTTTGCTTTTTTCCTATCGACCATCGCGAACATATATGTGATAAACTCTAGTGAGATGAAGCGTTAACAACTCTAACGATAATCATTATTTAGATTCAGCACCGCCTCCACGGAAACGGAAAGATGGAATTCCATCTCAACATTTTCATGCGTATTTTTCGTCGCGCGCGGTAGAAAAGGGAAAAAAGAAAAAAAAAAGAGAGTAAAATATCGAGTGCCTTCGGTACCTCTGGCACTTTCATCCCTTCTGATCGCGCGGCGCCGGTGGATTCAACCTATTCCAGAATCTCCCCGAGGTTCTGGTACGACGGGGTGTCTCGCGATTTATGCAAAATGGTACGTAGCTCCCTCGGGAGCTTCTCAGCCCGGTCGACCCTCTATCTAACACGTGCGCAACCGTGGCGTGCCGGGGGGCCCCCTCAGTGCCCCCCCCCCCCCCGTTTTCTTTCTCGTGGCTTGCGCTCGTCGGAAGGTCGATCTCGGGGCAGAAGGGGCCCTCCGTACCTTACGAACGCGTTTTCTATGTATTCCTCGAGCAAAGGAGCGAAGGAACGAGCTACTACGACGCTCGACCCAGATGTTTCGAAATTCTTTCATCCTTCGAAATTTCTGTGGCGAATCAGATAACGCAGTGGCATGCGAAACGACTGCCTGGATTATCCGCTTGGATTTTGCGATTATGACTTAAATCTCGAAGCATTGTTTTGCGAATTGACTCTCGTGCAATTTATATAAAAAACATTTTCTAATTTCTTTAAGGAGATACGTTATATATATTATATATCTCACACGATTGTCACAAAAAATTTGCAAAATTAATTATCGTCATAAAAAAGAATAAAAACATTTGAAAAAAAGAAACAATTATACAATTACGTACAGTGCAACTACAAGGAATGCATTTCTTTGAATCTGGATTGATGTGTAGCACGCGTCCGCAGAAGCTTTCATTTTCGTCGAAGGGTGCCGGAATAAATAGGCACTTACGAGCCGGATGATCGAGGGACCGTGGATCATTTAATTTAATTACTTCGCGGAGGTTAATAGAAGAGATAAAGGTGGCTGCACTCGTGCTGGATATTATACACCGTGGCCGAGTGTCGCTCTACAGAACCCTCCAAAAATAAATCCTGCCTTTCTGACAAATGCGGCCAGTGCTTCCTCCCCTTCTCTCGCCGCCGTTAAAAACTTTTTTACCATTATTTTATTCAGAATAAAACATTGGAGCGGTGCGATGCAGATACGAGAACAATCTTTACGTGTTACTTAAATTCTTATTAAAACGAGAGTTTCAGTGAAAAGAATAATACACAAATTCTACAAAGTTTTACAATGTCTATTTTTTTTTCAACGCAACTTAATCGCAAACAAACCGATTTTATCTTTAAGAATAATGCTTTTGCGAAAATAAAACACGTATATATTATTTTTAAAAAATGTTATATTATATATGAAAGTTATAAAAAAGAAAATAATAGAGATTCTCTCTGTGTGAATGTAAAAATGTGCTAGAATATTATGGTCTGCGTCAGGCTGACTTTGGTTCCAGAAGTCAGCGGCGATTTAATTTCATAAACCGCAACTGTTGCCTCTCTATTTGGTTCAAAAGGGAGCGCGACTAATAGTTATTATCCCGACGTCAGATTCTTAATCGAGTTTTTCCCTCCCATACCCCCTAACTGAAATTGACGTCCACGGTTGACTTTCGATAATGTTCGACGCGTTCACGTTCATCGCAGCGTTATATTTCATATTACTTAGAGAATTATAAAAGAGGAAGCTAAGAGCAAGCTTACAGACACACCCTATTTAATAAGCCGCTCCTCTAACAGTACGAATTCTTCGACTAGTTGTTGCGACATTCAACGCCTTGAAAGCCCGCTCGATTAATTTAGACGTCATCTTTAATCCAAAACCCGGCCTCTCTACCCATATACTCGGCGTGCTCATTTTAGTTTCTCCTTCGATAATTTCAACGGACGGTCGTATTAACGATATCCCGATGATACGTCGAGGCGGAGGGAAAAGGGAGAGGAGAGATAGTTTAACGGGAGGGGAAGAGCGAGGAGGAGGACGGTTCGGTGTGCCGCGCGGATGTCTCCAGCATTGTATGCAGATGAAGAAGGCAGGGCGACAATGACTCGGGACGACGTCGAGGCCCGTTCGTCTTGAACCGAAAGAAAACCCATCCGCCACGTAAGGGGTGTCGCGGAGAGGCCCAGCGGAGGACATAAGAGAAGGAGAGGACTGCCTGCTTTGGCTCGTGCTTAACATCGGCGTATTCTTCTTCGGTACCTCCTTCCAGACACGCTTATGTACTACGCATCCATACATTAACATGTCATCATGGTGTAGAAACCGAGCTGATCGAGGTGAACCTTCCTTTTCCCCTCCCCCTCCTTTCCAAGTCGCTTCGTTCAAGACTCAAAGTTAAACGTGCCGTCGTCATCAGACGCAGGACGTGACGCCTTCCTGTAAAGACTTGCCTCTCAAAAAGTCTCCTCTCGCGCGAGGATACAGCCGGTACGGCCTCTTCTTCGTGGGCGTTTCGTTTGCTCGTCTGCACTGAATATCGCGAACAATTCGTCACGGAAATTCGTGCCGGGCCGTTTTATAGACGGAATAATTACCTTACAAACTTGTCTGTGTGCATGCGTGCGTGCATGTATAAGTGTGCGTGTATACTCGTCCACGCTGTTCTTTTTGCGACGACTGGTCGATTTGTCTGCGGCCAGTCTATTCCAAACTTTCATAAACGCGAGTAATGTCTCGGATCTCTCTCAAAGTCCGATATTGCATATCTCTATTAAAGATATAATTATTATCGCTGACTGAAATGGTTCATGATTGTAAAATTTTCACGTTACAAATACCTTATAATTGATTTTTCACGCGCGACAAAAAAATAATGGACCCGAGAAAACGAAAGACCGCTGTGTGACAAGTTTTTTTAGCGGGATTAAAACGGGTAGCGGAATCAAACCTTGGAAAATCGTTTACGAGAGAATTTCGGAATCGCGAAGGGAGTTGGGGCCATTCGAGCCGGTCGATATGACTCCGGGGGTTGTTTGGCAGATACACGTACACACAGGTACGTAGCCGGCGGCCCTGGCAGCGGAAAAGAGGTATATAGATGGGACGTCGGTGGTGGTGATGGTGGCGGCGGCGGCAACAGCGGGGGTGATGGTGCAGGAAGGGCTGGATTGGTAAACCGGTCACGTAATGCACGGCGATGAATGGACCCGCCGAGTCGAGCCCAAAGCCGGGAATTGGCTACTGGGCATACCACCGACCATCTACCCCACTGCGTTAGCTTTAGCCACCCCACGGCAACGTAAAATTACACAAAGAGGTGCTCAAACCTGAGCTATCTCGCGTATCTACCGTCACGCGAATAGAGACGGATCGCGACGGATCGTCACGAAAATTTCGAGCGCAACGTGTGTTTCGTGGAGAAACGATCGACGTTCCACGTAATCCGATGTAATTGATCGAGATTCAATACACGATAAAATGTACGGAATCATATTTATTGACTGAAATTATTAAAGTGACGCGTTTAATATAAAAGTGTAGAATTATTATTATAGAAAAGAGAGACAATTTTTATAATTGCTATCTGCAAATCTTTCTAGAAAGACGCAATCACGCGATCTAATAATTAATTATAATTAAAAGAAACAATATTTGAGAGCTGCGATCAAAGTACTGGATCAGATATTGTTGTTGTGCACGCTAGAAGCATCTGCCTCATTACGTCAGCTTTAACGTCAGCTTCTCGTTAAATACAGAATTATATAGCAACGCCCGTCTATTTCGTGGCAGTTTACGCATAAATGTGAGGCATAATGAAGGCATGTAGTAAAATACTCATGTAACTTTCTTGGGATATAAAAAGCTGCGTATTAAAATAATAATTCTTTTACTCCTTTTGAGAGAAATTAGATTGCGCAAGTCGCGTTTAATCGCGCAAAGTCAGGCGTTTGATGTTACGTAGCACGATTACGAACTCGACTACGCCAGCTCCGTTCGGCTCGCTTAAAATCATAAAAAAGGTGCTCAAACCGAATAACTCTTGCTTTAGAGCGAACGATGTGCGTTATATCTGCGCGCAAACTATAATAGCTTACCGTAATTATGACATATCTTCCTCTATTCATTCATATAAGAAACTACTCCTACTAATACACAGGTTAAATTACACAGGTTTAATAAAATGAAAGATTTTACTTACCGATATTGATGTGCTGCTGATCCATAAATGACGAGTTTGACGAGATTTCGCAAGGACGACGTTACTCGTAATCAGGATTCCATTTGCGCAATTCTCTCGGGCCTGACTCCTCGTTGTCATCGTCATAGAAATCGTTCTCCCAGCTCGGACATGACATCGTATGAAGACCGAGGCGCGTACCCCTGCTCGCGTTACTCCTGCGGACCCCCTTATGCAATCTAAAGCAAGCCTCTGATCTGCCATAAAGTCATTTCATAACCCATCCCGAGGGTTAAGTACCCCTCGAGTCCCAAATCCCGAGTTAAGCACGAACCCACCGAGAGCTTCAAACTTTCACGACACGATCTCTGGCCTCTTTCCTCTCCCTCGTTCCGCTTCTTGCCTTCCACGGCGTTATCTTTCGACAATTAAAGCTACAGGAGCGATACTCGTTGAAAAGTTGGGCGAGAAGCGGCGCGGTCGATTATTTCTTGCGGTGAGCTATGATGCCTTAATAAACTCTCTTAATCTTAACGGTAAATAAATATATTTCCGTATTATTAATATGTCACAAAATTTAAATTTTTTTTTAATTGAAACATGGTTAAGAATTTAATAAAAGACTAGATATAGTACGATTTTTAATATTAAGCTATATATCTATTGCTATAGGAATTTATATTATTGTTAAAATATATAAAATATATAATGACAAAATATTATTCCTTCAAAATATTGACATATCCTTTATAGATAATGACGCATTAATTTTCCGATTCGACAGATAGCGCAATTGAGATTCTTATATCCATGATTAATCTCTCAACGCTGGCGTCAAACTTTATTGCGCAAACTCGAGAAGCTAAATAAGACTGTGCATAAATTATAGGCTGCCTCGTAACGTGTTCGCGACGCAACGAGTGTTTCCTGGTAGCTCGAGATGAAGAAAAAAAAAAAAAAAAAAAAAATGGTGACACTTGCGTCGGAATTAAAAGGTAAAAGCTCGTTATAAATCAAACGCCTTGTCAGCGGGTGTGGCGGCCGGCCTTTAAGCTGCCGCGGATGGAAAGGACGAGGGAAGGTGGTGGCGTGTCCGGGGAGGAGAGGCGAAAACCCTTTCGTTAATTGCGCATCGCAGATGCCGGGCCGTTGCAGGCGCTCTTTACGATCCACTCCTTCCCCCGGTTCACACAAACACGGCGAACGATGGTGGAGAAAAGCTGAGTTTCTTTGTGTCCCGGAGAAAAGTTCTTTCGTGCCGTAAGCTCGGAAAGTGTCTTTAAAAGCGATTACGACCGTGCCTCGTAATCGTAACACGATCCGTTTACCGCGCGAAAAAGAAGAACAGAAATTAGACGCGTTCGACAAATTCAGTGGGACGTAGAGTCCGTCGCCAAATTCCAAACGACTTTGGAAGACTGTAATTAAACGACGAGCCGCGTGCTCGAATGAGATTTCGGCTCCGTAGCGGCGAGGTAGTCTTGTCACGACTTGAACATTTTTCCTACGCTATTCGTGGATTTCGTTGATTACGCGATCCAATTAACCGGCATCCAGCCAGATTTTATCCCATAATGGACGTATGGTTTCGTTCGATCATCGGAACTTATTTCTAATTTGGAATTTTTCAAAGTTTTTGGAAGAAGGGGAGCGGCTTTCTCGAAGAAAATGACAGTGGCAGACACGCAAATATACATAAAATAATGTATTTATTATAATACCCCACTTCGCTACAGCGATTAACATTGATTTAACACAACTTATACCGTAATTCTATATAATTATGTATTTCCACACTGAGACACACTGCCTGGCTGCGACTGGATTCTGGAGAACAATTGCTTGCAGGAGGACGATGCGAGACACAACTCTGTAAGCTAAAACACAAAGACAATTCTTATTCTCATTGGAGATTCTCGAAATGTCCGGCGCACGATTATTCTCGCATCTCTTCGCGTTGTCGCGATACGAAATCGTTAATATTTCGTTTGCGTCGGTGACGCTTTAACTCATTACTGTCCCGCGGCACGATCCCGCGGAGTGGACATTGCAAATAAAAGCGCGCGAGATCGAGCAGTCACGGGGCCCGGCGAGATGTCGTCTTTGGGGAGTCTACGAGAGAGAAAAGAGAGAGAGAGAGAGAGAGAGAGAGAGAGAGAGCAGGGGGATATCTAAAGCGAGATCTCTTCTTCGTGGAGAGAAGGCTGCTGGACGGCGGCGAACCGAGAGAGGAGCTGGAGGAACCCTGGAGAAACGTTATTAATTGGCTACACGATAAAACAGTGTTAGTCCCCATTCGCTGTCCTTCGGTCGGGACCCCCCCTGGTTTCCTCTTAAGATATGGGGCCACGCGACTTCCTCGCGCACGTGTGCGGCGCGCATACGTCTGTACGTGTATCGCGAAGTTGGAGGTCCGGTGAGAATTACGAGGAAAAAGGAATTCCGAAGGCGTCGTGCAAGCCCGGACCGACAAGCCCGTTTCAAGAGAAATTCTTCGCGTTGCGAGAAACACGAGATGCTCGAGATCCTCCAACGTCTGTCGAGAAAAAAATATTGATCGCACGTCGGGAATCGAGTATCTATATACAAATTTACAACTCAATTAGATAATTAAATGATTATATTTAATACGATTGGATACAGTTTATTTCTTCTTACCGATATTATAAAAATCTTTCCTATTAAAATATTATTTTTTGACATCATAATACGTCATAAAATTCGAATCTTAATGGACGTAATACGCGATTGCCGCCAATCGCAAGAAATATCAATGATAATTATGAAGTTAATCTGAATATTTTAGATTTACATGCACATATATTAACATTATTAAACCACTAATTATAAAAATCAGCTGACACGAGCCGGCGTAAAAACTGTAATTCAAATACGATCAGTATTGTGGCGATAAACGCTTCATACTGTTTTCAGATAGCGACAAAATAGAAGAATAAAAAGTACATAGCCGAAAGTAAAGTTCAGCGTCCCTTTTTACTCGCTCGTTTCCACTGTTTTTATTTCTCTACGTCAAAACACAATCGCTCACTACGGTTCATGTCTCGTGCCATTCGCCAAGATTACATTTACATATAATTTATTTCCAATTTTTATATTATAAGTATAGTAGTAAAAATTATATTTATAATATAAAAATATGAATAACAAAGTTGAAATTTAATTCTGCTAATTTAGTGAGTGTCAAATTAAATTGTATAATGCTACAGAATTGATTAATTCTGCTATGTTTTTACTATGATTATGTTTGCTATGTTTTTAAGGAGCAACTGAAATCAAGACATAAAAAAAGGCCCACTAAGGGAATGAACAAGTGCTTTGTAAAAAGGCATTCTTTATCTCTTATCAAGATTTCGATATTACAAAACACAACATGTATCTTCTATATCGCGTGCAAGCATTTCAGACTCGCATTTGTCGACGATTTCTCGTCCTTATCTATCTAAATTATTCCTTTATTAAAGTGTGCTGTTAATTAAGGAACGCACCGCGAAAACGAGTGACATGAGACACGCAAAATACCGGAGAAGCGAGCGACAATATACACGGTTAGATTTTAAGGTAGAAAATGGACGAATAGCACGTGGAAAAAAAGCGTCAGAATATCTGGGATCCGTCGTTCTCTTATCTGCTTGTATCTTTCCGCCCCTCATAGTCTCTTTCTCTATCTGTCCTCCCCATTGATTTTTTCCTGTTCTCTGCTACAATCTTCTCCCTCGTTCCTTCTCTCCATCAGCTTGCTCTTTCTTTTAGTGACTTTTAGTTCCTTTACTTCACTCGTTACACCCGGTATCGATGGGATACATATATCGCATGTGTTTGGTACTTCTATCGTTTCTCTACCTCTCCTCCTCTATTTCTTTATCTCTCTCTCTCTCTCTCTCTCTCTCTCTCTCTCTCTCTCTCTCTCTCTCTCTCTCTCTCTCTCTCTCTCTCTCTCTCTTTCGCTTTTTATTGCTTTTTTTATATCGATACGTGCATCCGTTCGCTGTTGTTGTTGCTGTTGTTGTCCCTCCCAATGATGAGGGAGTGAGCACGAGGGCTATAGGCCATAAGGGCTAACAAGGTGATTACTCATGCCTCCCATAAGAAGAAGTTACAAGCGGTTTCGAAGGTTTATTGCGGCAAATGGCGAAATTTGTACCTTGCTAACGATTGGCCGTCCTTTTTGCTCCTGTCACCCTCTCCTCTCTTGCTCGTTTTTTTTGTCGTCCTCCGTGCATACTCTCTACGCATCTCTCGACATGCGCGACTTTCGTGATTTAACGCTTGGATGCGTGTAATTATGCGTCGAACATCGAGGTATTCTGAAAACGAGTGACAGCAGCCTATCGATCGCGGAGAAACCGAACCGTATTTTATCGTTATCAATACTGAAATCCGCGAGCTAAACTCGAAACGCGAAACTGTCATGTTTGCGCAATGTATCAGTGAGTTGTCGGGACATTTCCAGAAAGTAATAATTTTTTTCAGCAAAAATTCAGAAATATACAGCCGAGATGAAGATTTGAAAGCAACATGATGAGATAATTTCTCCGGCTATAAAAATCGAAGATTTCTCATTTTCTTTTCTCATTTTCCATATTAAAAACCTCGTATATCGTGATTTTTTTTTTTTTTCAAGCTTTGAAGACCTTAAACTTTAAATGGCAAGGATAGGATTTGCTCGCAACGATAAAAAAAATATCTCACCTCAAATCCGACGATAGTTGAGTCCATCCGAGTGTCCTGACTGCGCACGATCGACGGATGACGCGTCCCGGATGCCCGAAGAGCCTCGACGACCGATCCTTGACGGCTGGATGCTTGTTCCCGTGACAGGGCCTCCTCTCGGAGGAGCGGCGGCCGGGTTGATCGGGTCTCGTCGAGTTCGGTGGGTCCGAAAATGGGTCCGGGGGACGATCGGCAATCCAAGGGCAGGAAACTGCAATTTCGTAAAGTAGGGCCTTAGGTTGGGATCCGTCTTTATTCCGAGGTCAAACTCGCGGCTCGCTTGTGTCGAGAAAGGAAAAGAGAGAGAGAGAGAGAGAGAGAGAGGGGCTCCATCTCTTTCTCTCTTTCTCTTTATCTCTCGCGATCTTGTTTCTTCCCCCCTCCCTCCCCTCCTCACCTCTCCCACTTCTCTTCTCATATGTTCTCTGGTCGGCCTACGGCAGCTCGAGCTCCGGCAAGCTCTAATTAGATTTTAAGTGAGAAATTGAGCCTGCCGGCAATTTTAAGGAAGCCGAACACACCGCCCTGATTAATATCATTATGCGCGTTCGCTTGTTACACCGTAGGGCCCACGAGATGGAATCCGCGGATATACAGGCAGATCCAAAACCCTTTCGTAATTCTGCATAGTTTATATAAAACCGATTTGAAATCTTTATTGAAGAAAATATAGTCTATTAAGTTATCGAAAGTGATCATTTTTTTTTTTAATAAATTTCTATTATGTCTATTCTACGTCTATATTACGATAAATTAAATTTGAATTTTATTACAAATAGAGTAAAATGTGCCGTACAATAAATACGATATTAAAAATGTAAGAACCAAAATCCATATTTCGATCATTGAATAATCTTAACAATTGTCATACCTATAGAATATAAATAAACAAAAATGGGGCATTCATGGATCATGCTACATCAAAATATGCAGCGATTTTTGCACGACGGTCAAGATAGCCGTCTGCCCAAATGACGAGAGGCGGAAGAAGCGATTGCAACGAAAAAAGACCGAACGACTGGCAAGGGGAAGAAAGATTACAAGATTACAAACGCTTATTTTCGGATAATCGCGCGATGGTGCCACGGAAGGAAACAAGTTGCAATTATCATTGTTACACGGATGCATCGCCTGCATCAAACGGTATCTTTTCTTCTTCACCGCGAACTTTTACTCTCTTTCTCTGCCCATAGGCAATGCTAATTTTTGCATTTTGAGGAAACGAGGCCCATTGTCCGCGATCACCTCGCCGCGTGTGTTGCCTGACACGCAAATCATGCATATCGATACGCAAATTTCACGTGCGTTAAGAGAGGCCCGGTAAAATACAATCTGAATAAAAATTGAAATAATCGTTCTCACACGTGAAAAGAAATTATTTTAAAATCATGAATCCAACTAAAAAATTATAAATATGTAAAATCCACACCATTTATTCTTTATTATAAATCTCAAATAAATTGCGGTATTTTTTTTTCTTCCTTCGCGTTTACAAAAATCGCGAACGCAAACGCAGAAAAATAGAGATTATCTCGCCAAAATGACATGTACAAATGTGATGTTAAATACTGCGTAATAGGCGCTATTGCTACACGTTTGCTTTAATGACAGCCTGATGCTACTAATATGCCGGCAGTGCTCCGTAACAGATTATATATATTATCTAATCGTTTAAGTAGCACATAATCTCTCATCAAGATTATATTAATTATATTATTATCAAGTATAATCATACGATGAATGGATGAATTAGAAATTGGCCTGAAAGAATCGTTGTTGTTTTTGTAATAAAATAGTAGGTTCGTATTATTAACGCGATTTAGCGGTAGAATATTTTTACATAAATCTTCATCTTCATCGTAATCGACGTGTGCGGTTGCAGCCCTGTTACTGTTGAATGTCGATGACGCTGTCGTTAGCGCTGGACGATCCAAATCATTAGTCTCGGCAAATTGCCGTCATTAGCACAACATTAAACAGTTATTGAGGCGTGCACGCCGGAAAAATGTCATCTCACGGGCGAATAAATTAGATGAGAAAAAAACCGACGCATTTACTATTAATCACCGTATACTGTAAGCATCGCGCATCGTTTCATATTGATTTCTAATTCAGCGCTTTCATACGTTTGCTCGTCATATTGTAATAGCCGCAAGTTTAATGACATATCATGGTCGATATATCGTTTGTGATTAGTGTCACATTAATAAAAATGGATGCACATATTTGATTTGAAGTTCGTGAGGCCACTTTCAAGTGATCTAATCTCATCGCGTGCAAAGTATATTATTTTCAATGTAAATCATATCAATTTCATACTCTACGAATCTCTTATTAGAAAATTTCAAAATTCTTAGAACAAGTGTTAGAATCGTGGAAATCTCGACAATTCGAGTGTATCGATTTAAAAAGAGGCCAGGACAGGATGAGGCATGATCGGACTATTTTTCCGAAACACAGCCGCGACGGCGATTACGTAAATGCCATTACGGAAGCGTCGTGCGTGCCTCCGGTTTATTTCGAAAAAAAAAAAGAGAGAGAGAGAGAGAGAGAGAGAGAGGCATAATGAATGATGGCGCGGACGGATAGACTTTACCCTTCGAACACCACGATCATAGCGCTATTCATCAGCTGCGCTCTTTTACCACCGGCATGACGTGCCGTGGCTAATGGGACCTTTAAAAGCGTCGGACAGTGACGATAATCCCGACGTTCCACTTCACGGCCGCCCTTCCACGCGCATGATTTCCCGAAATCTCATACGAGCGTCACGCGTGTATCACCTGTCGCGCACGCAAGCGCAAAAAATGTGTTAGCATGCAGGTAGCATAATTCCCGATGACTCGGTGAGGTTTGACCTACGTGTCGATCTTTCTTTAGGAACGTGCGCCGAGCTCTTCGTGTCTGATAAGCTCTTCTGAATAAGAATATTTTGCAGACGGCGCGAATGTACTTGAGCAATGAAATGTTAATATATCTTCTTCTCGTTTTTACCTTTTTATGCTTTTCTTCTAACAAATATAATACAATTTTTCGACAAAGATGCCGATCTAAAATTTAAATTTAAATTTTATCGAGTTTTAAACAAGTCAATCTCTGACTTCTCTCCGTCTCTCTCTTCTCGCATTTTCTGCACTTTGATTTCATATACGAGAGATCTCGTGTAGATTACGAGGTCTCATAATAAAGTTCTTAACGCACGAAGCAGCGAGCTGGGTTATAGCCCCTCAAACTTAATATGAATCAAGCAGCGGGTATAAAATATTACATGTATGAAGGATTTATTACGTAGAAATAATTATACAATTTAACGCGTTCAATGGCGCATAAATTTTGCGACTTGCCGCGTGGCTCGCGCGCGAGAAAAAATTAGGTATGCATAATTCTCTTATATTATTGCCGATCAACGCTAATTCATGTGGTGTGTTAAACGCGTTAATTAATCCGGTATATTAATACTTAAGAGAATAAACAAGCAGCTAGAGAAGCTCTGAATTTAATTTCTCTCGGGCAGTTGAATAATAAATAAACGACAGAATGTGATATAGAGAGATGGACGTCTTGTGTATCAAGTAGTTCGTTGCTCGAACGCGGCTAAAAAATGAGCCAGGAGGTACCCACTTAGCTGGCTTAATTAATGACCGAATCCATCATCGGGACGTTCCCACAATAAAGTAGAAGAGCTGCTGCCACTCTTGCCGAGCAAGGCTTGCGCGCAACTCCTTTTTTTTTTCTCTACTACCGCCTCTTTTCACGCATATTGCCAAGTAGACAAAATCGCGATGCAACTGACTGCTGGCCAGTCCACCTTTCCATAACGAAAGTCTCCGCCATCCTCATCTATAACGGTCATTCAGAACCGTTTCACACAAGGCTGAACTCGATTTCTAAACTGGATTTTAACAACACCTTGAAGAAACATCTCGAAACGAAGATAAAAAGCGCGACCCTCTCTAACTGACAGCAAGATCGCGACGTAATTTTTGTTCGGCTGAGAAACCCGAGAGTTATCGATTCATGATATTGACCGAATAGTTCGCTATTAACTAATGATCGCGCAATCGGAAAACGTCAGAGCGCGAATTGCTGATAAATTCTAATCACAGCAGGATTCATGGGCGAGATGAAAGTCGGACGTATGAGTGTCGCGAGACCGACGCCTTCGGTATCAAGTCATCAGAGCTGCAGAAGCGCGTGCAAGAGGCGGTTGATGATAAATGATACGTTGAAATCTAGCTGTGGTAGCAAGGCTGGAACCGCGCGCCGACGATGCGGCGTGAAACTTCCTCCCTGGACCAGAATGGAAGAGGAGGGGGAGAAAGAAAGAAGAAAAAAGTCGAGGGACAAGAGAGAGAGAGAGGTCTGAGACAAGCGGCGAGAGCTCGTCCCGAGCTGCTCTGCGTCGTAGTGACCGGTAACCGGTGCTGACCGGTCAGCATCAGAGAGAATCCCAGAGAGCGAGAGCCAGTCTTGCAGAGTCCCGAAGGCTAGGACTCCTAGGGAATCCAAGCAAAACCGGTCCAGTCGGATCCGGAGCACCCGCTGGTCAGTTCGGGCTGCCGACTATCCTCTACCTGATCTTCCTTCTTCTCGTTTCTCTCTCTTTTTCCTGCCTTCTCCGAACGACCACCTCGTTCCCTCAAACACTCGACCGCGTCTCTTCAGCGCCTGTAAAAGCGTTGTGGACAAGGCGGAGAAGGACTCGAACACGCCCCATCGACTGTCGAAAATCGATATTTCGTGCAATTATTCGCACGGCGCGCCGCAGCAAATTTCGCCACAATTTCGTCGTCGTCTTGTCGTCGTTTCTATCCGTCGCGATCGAAGGAACAAAGTGGATTCCCCTCGCTGTCGTATAAAGCAATATTCTTACTTAATAGAAAAAAAAAAAACATTTACGGAAAAAGAAAGATCTTTGTAGATCTGTGGGATTTTAAAATACCAACGGTATGACGGATGTGACTCGAACTGACTCTTCTTTTCACTCTGTTGTCGCTTGCACGATATATTTTTTGCTCGCGTCATGTAGCGTCTAAGTTGCGCTTTTTTCACAAATCTCCACGATGAACTAATAAAATTACTTTCCATAGCACAAATATCTGCGTTAATTTTAATCACTTTTATATCATCATGCATATTGCGCTCATTATTTATAAAATAAAAACCTTCGATGAAACTTAGATTTCCCGATTTTGAAAAATTTCACGTATCTTTCGTCAGCATAATCGATCCGGTAGCGAACAAGTCCACTACCGATCGGAGACTCCCGTGAACGACGACGCAACGGCTATGCTAGTAAGAACGTCGCGAGATAATATCTCGATATAGAGAAAGAAGCGTCGTGGATATTGATGACGTGATTACGATGGAACGTCGTCATCGACATCCACGTTAGCTCACGCCCGTGACGAATCACCCCTTGAACTATGCAGAGGACGACAGCTCCGTTCTGCCTCGCTCTCTTTCCTTCCCAAGGTACTACCAAAGATACGACAAAAGGGCCGCCGGTGTGTAAGGACGAGCCGCGTGACCCTCCGAGGGCATCGTCGCCATCGATCCTACGATCAATCTGTCACCATTAGATTCCAAAGTGGGAGAGTCTGCGAAACTATCGGAGAGAGAGAGAGAGAGCAGATTTCGCGCAATTTTTCATATGATAGCGGCTGTCAATGCTTCAATTATTTATTTAGAAAGTTCTAATTGGACCGGATCTCTTCGTAATGATATCACATACGCAGAGATGTGAAGACAGGGATGAGTATCGCGAACACGGTATAGAATATTGCACGCGCGCGATTCTAAAGCTCGTGCGTAGGTAGTTGGCTATTTGCACGCTCAATACATTCCTACGAAGTCTGTACGATATTAACTCAAGTTCGCGTAAATTAGAAGCGAACGAGGATACGGGCGAGAAACGTGGGCTCCATATCTCGGAAACTTCCTTGGCGAGGCTGAGTTCTCGAAAACAAGCGAGAGATGATCGTATGTAGAATCGAGAAACGTGAAAATCGAAATAGCTTAGCGAAGGGTAATAAAGACATCGATAGGTAACGATGAAGCGCAAAACGAAGCGATGAGCTGTTAAGTTCGCAAAGTTATCCGCACCGGTTATCCGCGTCTCTCGATTCTTTTTATTCTTTAATCAGCCGATCGTTGTATCTCACTTTCGCAGACTCGCATCCGGAAACCTTACACCGGATTGTTCCTTTTCCGCAAGAATCGCTGATACGCGTACAAGCAGTTTTACAATAAAAGAAAAGACAAGAGCGCAATGAACTCTCTCTGATCACCGTCGACACGTTGTTGTTACACGTGTAGTTTATAGTAACGATTTCTCTGCCAGATATTATCGTGCATTGTTATTATCACGAATAAACGCGTGCAATATGCGATCCTGGTTATTAGCGCGATTTCCAATTGTTATCGCATCCTTTCCGATTTTATAAATCTTTCTGCATTCCTTTGGAAAATATCGAAGGAAAATTTCTCCAAATAGCATACATCAGTCTGAAATTCTCCTCACCTTACTCGTATTGTGACGTAGATTTATGTTCCATGACTGAATTGCAGGGACAGGTTGGTGGAAATTGACGAAAAAGCACGTACTTCTTTAAAAAATGCGAAAACACAAAACTTTTCATACGGTGGGTCCCATACCTGGTCAAACTGCCGTTCGACGGAGCCAAGAGCGGAACACCGGAAGCCGCGGGGGGAGGGGAACCTACGTCCTCAGCTCTCTTCTAGACAATTCGTCGGATCCCAACGATAGACACCTCGCTGGCACGCTCGAGTTCTCGCAGCGCAGCATCCGAAAAGGATCGTGCCGAACCGGCATACTCGTAGGATTACGCGTCCCCTTCGTCCTCCTGCTCCCCGATCCCTTCACCTCGTCTCACCGGGTCGCGCTTCTTTCCTTCGACCTCGACCACGACCACGCCATCGGCACGTACATGAAACTTTTACACAAACGCTCGCCGGCGTGGCGAGAGATACCCCTTGCTCCTCGGTAGAAGCTCTCGTGCCTTTTCTCTCTTTTCCTCTCTCTCTCTCTCTCTCTCTCTCTCTCTCTCTCTCTCTCTCTCTCTCTCTCTCTCTCTCTCTCTCTCTTTCTCTCTCGGAATAAAACGGCGAGCAATGAGACTCGGCAAAGGCCCCGGGCCGAGAGCGGTCGCTTCCTTTGAACCTTCCTGAAGTTCTGCCGTCGTGCGCCTGCTCACGCCAACCAGAGGTTCTCAGAGACAGTTCTAGGAGAAGCTGTCAATTAAACGAGAGTGACCAGCAGCTCTTTAACGCGCTATTGTAATGTCCATTATTATTCAAATTCACCTTGTTTCGGACAACGTCCGAAGCCTAGATAGAGCTCATCGTGTCCCGGTAGCGATGTATAAGAATGTGCAAAGAACGATAATCTTTAAACATAACGAAAACAGAAGCATAACTAAAGAATCAAGTGTTAAAGGAAACACTTGTAAGAAAAACATTTCTATTATACGTCAAAAAAATTGTAAGAGAAACACTTTTTATTATAATCAGGAGAAAATTTTTAATTTTCCCACCGAAAAGAATAATCGTTCACGAGATGAATTTTTTTTTTCTTTTTTTTGTGTTCCCGACAACTTAACGAGGTATAATTAAGCGGCGAAAGGTAGGAAGAGACCATCAATATCGAGTATAGCTGCTGACACGGTAATTACCACTATTACATCCTATCCAAACGTCGTATTTAACGGGTAAACGCCATTCGCCCACTAATCGCGAGAGAAGCCCAATTGATCGATCGCATTCAATGCATCTCGTGTTATGTCGTGTCCATGTAGTCTTTTTCCAATGCTATTATATTTTCCACGGATTTTCTCGTAATGGTCGCTCGTATCCGCGACTCTCGTTACGGTTATTGTTACGGTTACATAGACGATATTAAAATCAATATTCGAGAGCCACTGAGATTTATATCTATGGGCGCTAAAGTTTTTAATCGAAATTGTGATTGCCAAGACAATCGCTTGTTTGATAGAAGATCTGTGTGTACACATACAGATATGCACAATAATATATGCTTAATTTATTATTATAACAAATTTGCTACGGCAGAATTATTAGAGCTCATACGACGAATTATTAAGAATTATTTCTTAATTTTCTTGAATTTGACAAAATAAAGTCGATTTTTCTTAGAAAAGATATAATTTTAGCTGACAAACTATTTTTTGTTCACAAAAGCGATATGATTACCCAGCGTTTTCTTTATTCCATCTCTTATAAAGGAATCCTGGTCGGTAAATGCACCAAATGCGTTTACCTTCCAGCCATGTAATCCTGTAAGAGCCCCTTAGTACGCTCCGCGGGCCCCATTGTCGTGCGATCTTAACTTCTACGGATTATAAACTGTTTTTTATTTGGCATTAGTGTTTTGCTCGCTACTTTGTCTGCTTCTCTCGCGCAAACGTGACCCCTGCTGTGCGAGCAAGACCTTCGTTTTTATTCCACAAATCCGATGAAACGCCAGTTGCAACGCCGCCGATGAAGACGGCAACGGGAAAGAAAATCTTCCGTGCGCTCGATAATTAAAATATTTCTTCGAGTTTTAAATTAGAAATGTACGCAAAAATAGGTTCTCATGTAGACGGATAAAGTTTGATAGATAGAAGAAAGATTGAAACATAACTTGTCGATATTATATACATTTTTAATGAAAATGTCAAATCTCGTATAACGATGTGTTTTATATAAATAAAAATATTTTTGTAATCTTATAACTACTAATATTTCAAAATGTATGTGTGTGAGCAATATCAGCTATCGTTTGAGCAGCATTTTGCAAACGGCTGGCTCTCGCGTGCCAAGACGCATGTTATGAACGGCCATAAGAATTTTTTTGGCAATAAATATCCTTCGGTGCAAGCTTTATCACGACATGTACCAGCAAAAAAAGATAAAAAAAAAAAAAAGAATATATCGCGAGCGCATACATCCCTTTTGCCTTGGACTGGCGCGATGCATGGATAAAGCTGGATCCATAATTCCTCTTTCTCTTTTCCCTCTTGCACGTACCATCCGTAATTAATGAACACCATGTAGAATAGAGAGAATTATTGCACGCTTTACGGGCGCGGGTTCTTCTTTTGTGGAAAGACCGAGATTGAAATCGTGCCCACGGATACAAGCAAATTTATGCTCTTTCGCGTAATACGGAAAAAGGAATGAATCATCGAAGCCACGTGATCGACTACCGCGATAATCGAATGACGCGTTTTATATCGCAAATTTTTATAATGATTGTTTGTATAAAAATTGGGCCTAAAATTAGATTCATGTATCAGTTGAGATATTACAATTAAAATATATGATATTTCTAAACTATTCGATTCAATGATTTACTACATGATTACTACAAAAATATAATTTAAATTATAAGAAATAAATATTTCTTTTCCTGACATCAGATCTTGAGAGCATATAATTTACACAGAGCCCTAAATGTCTAATCAGCCAGTAACTAATATTCTACGTCTTCGTAAAGTCTTCATCGAAAAATCGAACATCAGAGATAATTTGTATCTTCCACGTTTCAATTAAAACATCCTTTCGCGGTCGTTCAAAGTCGTGTTAAGGAAAAGCGGCACCTTTCGAAGCTTAGACGGTTTTCCATCCGTGGAACACTAGGCGTGGACAGCTGCGTCATGAACCCCCATAGACGACAATCCCCACAGCGTGCGCGCAGCGTGGCTGAAACTACGACGATGTGTTGTCATCGAGAGTGCAGCAATGCGCGCGGACAAAAACTATGGATCGTGCACAATGGCCACATTGTGACGGGTGGTATCCACAAAAGGCGTCGATCGAAGCGGGACCAGCCAGCGCGGCATCGTGCCAAAAATCGGCTCAGAAAGCCGGCGAAACGCGCGTGCTCCATCATCTCATGTCGGGGCGGCGTAGTAAGGGGACACCCGGTAGTCGCGCTCAATGACACACACCGGCTCTCTCCTCTTCCTAACCATTACATTTATATAACAGATATGTTTTTTTTTTTTTTTAATTAAGGAAATGTAAAAAAAAAAGTTCAGCCGGTTTTCATTTTTTAATTCCGCATCGCGTAATCGGGATTGAAGCTCGTATCACATAGTAATAAAATATTGCCAATTGAGAACAAAGAAGGATTAATGGTTAATGGTTAAATAATGAGTGCGTTAACGTGATAAATTAATTGTGATGACGGTAATATAGCTATAGAGTAAGCTCTTTCTAAAAATTATAGAGGTTAATGCCTAGAATATTAAGCGTTATCGTGAACCTAAATTAATTTCCATTTATTTATATGCCGATAAAAATGCGTTCTTTCGTGGAACAAGAACGATGCGTATGTCCAGAGAGACGTGGGAAAAAAATAATTTGCGAGAATAAACAAAACGCGTGAAACATGCTGGCGCGTAATCAGGAAAGTCTAGAATGTTTAGAGAAAGAAATCGTGTCTATGTTATCGCGATAACATTTCACGAAATACATAATCATACATAATTCGAAAACGACGATGATAAAGCAGCCTTAATTTATTTTTATGTTTGTATCTCTTGTGAGCCTATGTAAATATATGAATATGTCAATCAATTTTTTGTGCAAATGTTATATTTCTTATATTAGTTGCATATTGCTCTAATAATGAGAAATACATTATATTTTCTGCAAATTAATCAAGATCTTCTGTATTCCATAATCATTAATTATTAGATGAAGATAAAATTAATTATAAAGTATTATAAAGTAAAATTAACAAGTTGTGCATTTTTTTCCGCAACGCAAATGATGAAACAACAGCTGCGAGAAGCAGCCTCGATAATATAAATCGCAAAGCAACGATCGACGCGGAAAATCACCGACGTGAAATTACCGCGTCAGACCACAGTCAATTAATCTAAGGACGCGATTCCTTCTTGCTTGCAACTTTATCGCCGGTGTTGTGACTCACGACGATCTTCGTCGCTGGCTATTGCACGAGTCACGAATCTGCAATGAATCTGAGTGTACGATCCTTGGTCACGGAAGATCGCCTGAAAAACCGCGAGAAATTTCCAAAAAAAATATCCCAAGTTTCGCTCGTGTACGAGAATGTATCGATGCCAGCGATCGTCGATCGTAAAATTACAATTCTACTAGTTAAATAAAAAAAAAAATTAGAAATGTCTATTGCTAAAAATATAATAAATAAATGAGAGCTTTTATTATATCTAAAAATTTATTCTTTCATCATTTTTATCTCTTTGATAGTGAAGTATGCACTTGGAAAAATTCTCGGTGGCGGTGTAAATGGACGCGCGAGCCCCACACACACACATTCTGCCTCCCCCTATTTATAACGCAAACAAAGGTGACAAAGAGCCGATGCGCGGGGAGATGCACTCCCTTTCTCTCCGTGTTTTGCGCTAGTCGAGATAGAGCTTCTCTCACCTACTACATATACCGTTACCGCCTCTAATGCCACCGGACAACAATGCGACCGCGTCCGCATCGCACGCGTCCGACCGCTAATTCCTCACGTTTTCTCTCGCCCCTCCTGTTCCGATACATCAACTTCCTCACCCTATACCTCGCACGAGGTCTGACTGTTCCGACGTCCGAATCTGGAATTGGATTTCGGGAAAAGCCGCTGTTAGATTTTTTTTCCGAGCAAATCTTTCCATCTGCTCGGCGCGCTTCCGAGTCTCGCGTTTCACAAGGCACGGCTTGAATATGTAAAAAATACGGAGGAAAAATTTTTGTCAAGCAACTGTGATATTACAAATGTTTGCGACATTTATTTAATTTTTTCGTGAGATATAATTTAAAAAAGTTACTTTGAAAAATAGCCTTCTAATTTATAGAGATCACATCTCTTTGTGAACGATATTAATGTATGTTCATTTTAAGGTAGAAATGATTTTTACATCATTGGGAAATAATACCGTTGATGAAAAATAAATGTGCAAAGGCAGCGAAAAGAAGACGTCCAGAAAGTTGCGGAACGATCATGGAAGGGCGATGCATTCACAAGAGCTCCTATCGATGCGATGGAAATGCAAATCCTACGGCAAACTCTCTCGAGGATAGATGCGAGAGAGCAAGGAAAGGGAAAGAAAGAGAGAGAGAGAGAGAGAGAGAGAGAGAGAGAGAGAGAGGAAGAGGTTGGCAAGTGTAAGAAATTGAGTTCCTGCAAAAGAAACTTGAGTACTCCCTGTAGTTTTCCTGTAACGCAAGGTCGACCGTTTCTCGTTATACACAGAGAGCCTTGTATGAAAAAGATTAAGGCATTTTTGAAAAATAGACCAAGATGTTACACACATCTTGCGACACACATAAAGAAAAAGTTATAGAAAAAAGTTAAATGTGCACTTCAATATTGTGATCTTTACTAGGCATCTCATTCGTCTCAATAATATACAATATTAAGTTGTTAATGAAAAGAAAGAAAAAAAAAAACAGCCTCGTTAAATTGCTAGTCAGCAAGATTAATCGTGCTCGAGCCAAATCGTCTGTAAAGAGGAAAGCGGAATGAAGATCGAAAAAGGGTTAGTAGAGGAGGAGAAGTCGTCTTTTTTTCCACAGGTAAATATTTCGTCGCTATCGCGGTTTAGACGATTTAATGGACGGCCATTAAATTTGTCAGCAGGTTCCGCGCGCCCGGAATTCGTGCTTGATCTCCCCCCGGGATAGGAGGGGGCTCTGTCGGCCACCTCCCGCGCGGCGAGTCGGGCCCGTTTATCGCCGCCACCCGGTACATTCGGTAGCCCGGTGTATGCCGATAGTGTACCTGCATCCGAGTGCTCGGAGGCTCCTCTCTATCTCTATCTCTCCCCCGGTTGGAAATTTGCATGGCATTTACATCCGATTGCGGCGCAACGCAGGCTGAAAGCGGCGAGCACGGTCGTGATCGTGGCGGTATACCCGGGGATGGAAAAAGGACAGGCGAAGGGGAGACCGAGGGGGTTGACCAATCTCCCCCTCTCCCCTTCGCCACGACGGAGGGTCGCGTAGGTGCACTTATACGTCGGAATTAGACATTATTTTGCCACTTAACTCCGACGCGTGCACCGGCAACGTTTCAGCGACTTCTTCCTTTCGTCCAACGAGCTGCGTTTCGCGCCCGGCTAAGTGCTGTTTACGAGACGAACAGAAGTTAAAGAGGGAACGAGGAGAGCCGTGTCTCGTTGCTCGACTAGGAAAAGGATCGTTTGCTCGGTAAACGATCTCGATTTTTATCCGACGGATGTTTATGCACGAATCGTTTTGGACGATGGCGTACGGTAAAATATATCTTCCTCATGTTGAAAAAAATAAAGCAAGAGTCGAGTGTGCGCGTGCGAATAGTTAATGTAAAATTCGTATGCTTTATGAATTAATTCTATTTATCATGATTTTTCATAAAAAGCGAGATATAAAATATCCTTTTTAGGATGCAACGTGTATCGACATTGAGACGGGTAATCGATGGCACGAGGCTAAGAAAAAAATATGTAAATATGTATTGTATCTATTATTCATAAGAAGAAGAAGAAGATATTTACATAAGATAAGAAAAAAGATCGCCGTCGCGTCGTCTGAACGCTGTTTTTCGTGGGCAAAATTGACAGGTGCTGACAGGTGGCCGTAATTTTTCTGTCACAAGATTCCATGAGATCTCTAGTCGCCGTAACGATATCGATAAATTCATTTAGGCTTTTACACGTGTCTGCATCTTTCGCAAGTTTTTTTTTCGCGCGTGCACGTTACAAGGTTTGCAGGACGTTGTCGAGGACGTTCTTTACACATAATAAAGATTATTCACTTCTTGTGAATCTGCGCAATCACGCAATATATAACGCTAACTCATCTCGGATTAAATATCAAGTAAATCAAAAAAATCTTTTGAGAGATCAAAAATAATTGAAATAATTAAAGAATTGAAAGATTTTTTTTCGTGATAAAAATAACGCGATATTGATGGAAATATATATGGCAAGTTTGTATCATACATATTTTTAGAAGAAGGAAAGGAAACTGTCTGTTAGATACTGATGTGCATTTCTAAGATTAAGCACGATCCAAATGCAACACGCATACAGACAAAAGCATTCCCTGGGATATCCGAATGAGCACTCAAGGTAAAACCGCGGGGTCAGGGTCATAGGTGCAGTTACGTCGGAATTGGACATTATTTTCAGCGAGCACCGGCCACTTAACTTAGGCGCGCGCGCGCGCATGCACGTATACGCGTGTCATAGGTCCTATTATCGCGGCCACTTGGTGCCGGGGAATGACGATACTAGTCTGCCCGCTACTGAAATCGGTACTACGAGAGAGAGAGAGAAAGAGATTACAATAGAGCACGGCTCGATCCATTTCAAACCTCTCTTCCCGCTATTTTATCACGCTGCTCTATCCGAATTTTAAGTTTTTCACCGAAACACGAGTGTTTTTTTTTTTTTTTCAATAAGATATAATATTTAATGCAATTTGCACTTGAACGAAATTCTACAACTTACGAGATGAACTTATTTAATCAATTTTGCAATTTCTCGTTACCATGAATAAGATTTGCAAGCGATAAGAAGATGGCAATAAGCTTTGTAAGCGAATGTTTGAGATCGGATCATACATGACGCGGATCTTTGCAAAATCAGCCTCGATCGCAGATGGAATCCGAGACATTGTATAATATATTGACAGACCTGTAGTCATAGTAAAATATTTTTCCACTTCATATATATCCCCGTTCTCATCCATCTCCCCTCCTCTTACCGAAGGAATATAGCTACGAGCAATAGGACGGTTATAAAACGTGGCTGATGCACCAAATATAATACCATAAAGGCAAATCCGCTACATAAGAGGCCATGGATGTTTGCGGACGATCTTGTATATGCAACGCGTGACTGTGCCAGGAAGCCTCGATATAAAGTCATCGAACAGAGCTATCAAAATACCAGCAGTTTTGCGAGGAAAAAAAAAAATCGGGACCTAGTTACGGTTAGAAATCGGCGAGAAAAACGGCTGTCCACGTTGGCGAGTCGAACGGAGTGAAAGGGGGGAACGCGGCAGTAAAGTCGATTGGAGCATCGATAAAATTGAGAATGCACGCAGTCTGCCGCTTTTAATGAATGAACGTCTCGTGAATATAGTAACGGCAGGGGGGATGGGGGGGGGGAATAAGGGGCACCGTGAGGGGACAGGCGCGGGGTGAGGCGGGGTACGCGAAGAACGGCGGGAGGCGCGAAGAGGGGGAAAAGACGAGTGTATGTGCACGCACATACGTACGTGTACGCGTACACGTTCTCATACGTACGGCGGAGTTTAACGTTGTGTAATGTCGGGACGAAGCCGGAACGTATAGCGGTGGCGGTGGCGGCGGCGATGCGGAGAGATCTACATAATGTTTATTATGCTAACCTAGGCCAACGCGCTTGCATCAACAAGTGTTATATTATCATTCAAATAAAATGTTTTAATCTGCATACGTTTTATCGCCCTCCCGCGGGCATGCGGAATGCAACGCCGGCATGAGACACGCGTTCCACACGCGGCACGGCGGCAGAAGACACGCGCCCCTCCTTCGCCTCGTTTAAATGTCCGTCCGAGCGAGCGGAATTCCTTCCGGGGGCGATTCCTCCGATGGCGATCTTCGGAGCGGACCTTTCTCCGAAAGATTGATGAGAATTGTTTTCTTCGCATATATTATCTCTCTTTAGCGAATAAGCTTCTCCATAATAACCTACGCGATGCTGCGATAAAATTGTATACATGCGATTTACATACATCATGTGTGAAATTTTCTTTCTTCTTTTCCTTTAACTTTAAATTATATTAAATGTATTATGTACGTAAGACCCTTATTTTTCTAAGTTTTCCTCATTCGACGTATTAAAAATACATAAATCAAAATGATGGCTCCCCAGAGATACGAAACGGGCGAATCCGCTCTACAAGACCATAGAGGAGTTGTACGATATTGTATTCGGAATTGGTCACTCGGAGACACTTTATCATCGCCCCGGCGGCGAACGGCACCTCCCGAAGGCAAAAACTTTACGGCAGATTTTCGATTAGAGACGAAAAGAAGTCCGGCGAGATTTACGAAAAGTTCCCTAGCAAAGAGCTTTAATCTGAATGCGCTTTATCGGTCCCGCGGGTCGCGTCGTATACGGAAACGCACGCAAAACTTTCGCGTTCCTGCGGCACGCGAGTGCGTGCACGTGTCGTACTATTAAAGGAACGCTTCGTGTGTGTTTCACAAAATGTGGAAAAGGGTCAGTCCGTGGCGATTTCGTCCGCAGCTTCAAGCGTGACGACACGAGTCCGTGTGATACAATTTAATTAATGATTCGCATGACAACTGTAAATAGTGTTTCAGAGAGAAAAGAAGCGAAAGAGTTCTAAAAGTACACGCAATCAATCACGCAACGATCGCAGGGTGATAAAAAAAATGGAAAAACAAGAGTACGACACGATGTATAATAATATATAATAATTTGCAAATTTTTCGCAAGTCGTTCTTTCTAATATTTTCTTTATTCCCGTTGCTTCCGTATATCGGCTTGAGTGTTCCAAAAATGATAACAAATAATTTACGGACACGAAATATATCGTCGAAGAAAACTACGTTACGATTATCCGTGTTTACATTTCGATCGTATACATGAGATATATATTGAATCGCGAGATCTTTGCTTATAAATTCACCGATGCAATATAGAGATATATTATCTCTGCGATCGCTGGTACCGCAGCAACGAGAGCTCGTATATCCAAAGTAAAGAGAGACTCTCGCCTCCTCTCTATCTCACTTGCGGCTGATCCGGTAATCATCCTATTTATGTGTCTCTATCTCTCTGTATTTCAGTCTCTGTGCCTCTCCGCCGGATTCGTCCCGCTCCCTCTGGACTATTCGCGCAACGATCAGGGTGGGATCTTTCCGTGTGCCACCTGTGTGTCTTCATTATTCAGCAATGCAAATAGATTGCTGGAGAGCACATTATCATAATTAGATTCAATATTTGTAGCTTGTCACGCCGTTACTATAATTCATCATAGCGACCGCGCGTCTATCGCGGCGATTTGTCCGATCTCATTCGGCGGCTGAAAAATGCATGATTAATATTTAATCCGCGGCTGCTGTGAAATTAGCACGTGTCATCTTTCGTGTGTATCCCGGCGAAATGCAACACACCTTTTCGACGTAACCAGATGGTCCCTGTATTTGAAATATGCGAATGTTGTACGTCATACGATTGCGCGAGTACATGATACGAATGGGTTTCGAATGGTCACAAAAACGTGACGTGCAAATTAATTTCTCAAACGTCAAAAAGCGATCTGCAAGATGTATGACTAATTGTCGCTATCATCTAACTGAGCGATATCGAAAAAAAGTCACGCATACACACACATTCACATTTCGTCACTTTAATGAATTTATTTAAAACTGTGATGACTATATATGTCAAATAAGAGATTTTAATTTTAAGAAATTTAACAAAAATATCAAGAGGTCTTTCGAATTATAAATATGTAAGAAATAAATCACTTAATCAAGTTTTTACATCTGACTTTCTTAAGCGTAAACCACCTACTATAAATTTGCCTAACATTGTTTTTTTCATAACAATACTATTTCTCATAAATAACTCGGAATAGATCTTACTCGTGTGCGAGAAAAATGTAGGCAAAACAACATATCTGCATTTCGATCTTAACTTTGCGAAAGTAATAACTTTTATGCGCAAACGTGGATTCTCGACAGTGGCATTGATCGCGAAGATCAACAATGACGACGGAACGACGTGTATTCCAAGTTAAAAGATAAGCCTCGACACAAACATAGAATGACTACAGTTAATAAATTTACCGAGTACAACAATAAAGGCTTCTTTTCTTCAACGTTGTCTAATTTGCATGAGCGGGAAACACAGATAAAGTATCGTATAAGAAGAATTGATAGATCTGTCGCGTCATGCGCGATTGTTCGTGTTGGAGTTTGTCGCTTGTGACTCCATAACTTCTAACTCTCGTGTCTACGTGTCAATCTGCGTCGCGATTTATCATAAAAGCTTCTTTATTATTTTTACACGTCACACACACATCCCGGTAATTCTGTCTCGTGCCTGACGAATATGGGTCGCGTTTATGTCACGGCGTGTCAACTTGTCATTATATTATACGTTTCGCATACGGAGTGCATTTCGCGAAGTCGAGACGCATTTGTAATACATGACGCTCACAAGTGCGATACTTTACTCTTAAGCGAGTAAAAAATGATTTTGTCAGCACATGCGAACGCGTCTGGTCGAAGGCAGGTCGATTGTACGTGAGCTTCGCAAGTAAATGAAAAAAAAATTATTCCCGACGAGCATAAAGATAACATTTTACACCACGATATTTTTTTCATCGAAAAGATATATTTTACGGAATGAGGATTTTTCTTTCTTTTTTTTTTTTAATTTGATAAAAATAAATTTCAGTGCTGTCAACGAATTTCACTGGTTCTTTTCCGACAAATGTTTTCGGGTTAGTCAGTAGATCGTGGTGGACGTTTGCCCTCAATTAACTTTATAAATGAGTAAGGAGGCGTACGCCCGATCATCCGTCAGTTCGTCCGTATCTCGATTGCATGGGATGTCCATTCTACAAGTGTCAAATCTCACTACCGGGTGTTGGGCACTTTTATTGACGTGTAATGGAACCACAAAAGAATAGAGGAACTTGCAGAATGCACGCATTTAAATGAAATGGCTGGCTTCCGTTTGCATCACATGCTTGCGGAAGGCAAGTTTGTAGGTGTACTTCTTTCCAAGGTGTGATATTATATATATATTATTATGTAATATGATATTATTAAAATACACATGTATTTAGAAATAGATACATATTGTCAAACATTAAAATATATATAAAAATAAATTTTATATATTTTATATAATAATTAATATTTTGTGATGAATGAACTTATCCATGACAGAAAAATTTATTATTATTTATATATACTACTAATTCATACAAAATTAATTGTCATGAATTTGCAAGATCACTCTTTTAAAAATGTCTAATGATACATCTAACACACACACACACACACACAAATCTTGGAAAAGAGTTAAAAATTAATTTTAAATTAAATATATATACAAATTTGCTGTGACGCGAGATAAAATTTTCCAAAATAACATGAACATCTTGTGGAAATTCTTAGCGAGATAATATTTCCAATCAAGTTGCTGGCATTGCGAGAAGGTCATCTCCTACGCTTTTACGGTTCAGGCAAGCGCTAGTTCCGTCATTCGTTCGCAACCGAGCGCGTTTCCGCGGGCAGTGCATAAGTCAAGCGAATGTCTCGGCGGATACTGACAGGATCTCGGCTACCTAAAAAAGCACGGTGCTCTCGGGAGAGAAACGCGTTCAATCTTTATCGTGCTGCAGCGCACACCGGCGGACCAAGTTCGCCGTACATACACACGTGCATAATATACGTATACCGTGCACACGAAATGAGAAAAAGATGGAAAAAAATCGCGACGCGTATTCACATGGATAAGTCCGAGTCCGCCCACGCGAGCGTGTACCGTACAAGAGGCGTATATGAGTGCCGCGTTCGTATATGACGTGCGTTACACACACGTTACGCGGGTATATACGCACGTATGTAACGCGACACGTGGACGTACAGGTGTACGTTTCACGAGCGCATGCGTAGGCTCGTTTACTTAGCCAATGCCATACCTGAGTTATTTATCTGTCTTTTACCCGGCAGCGCCAGCCGAGAATGCCTCTATATACGAGCCAACACTCCTAGAGTGCCGTACGCGCGTGGGTCCCCGAGTTGTTCAAGGCCTACCTGGTTGTGTTGCTGTCGGACACGCGCATGAGAGATCGGTTCTCTCTTTTCTTTCTTACGCCACGTCCGTCTCTCGATCTCCGTTTGTCTCCATTGTCACTTCGATCTCTCTCCCTATTTCTTTCTTTCTCCTCTCCTCTTTCCGTTTCTCTCTGTGCTCCCTCTCTCTATCCCTTTCGCCGAGACCATACGCAATTTCACGAGAAAAAGAAACGGCCAGAAAATAACGGCGAAAAAAATGACGGACGAGAAGCGAATAAAGTAAGGACGAGGTGTCTGTGAGGAATCTCCCCACGAAGTGGACCCGTGGTACTTAACATCGACGAGTTCGCGCGACTTGATGGTGTTGAGTGGGACCAAGAACGAATGTTAGATGATGAGGTCGATATGCGCCGATGTATTTTCGATCATGCCAAGTGTGAAGAATGTTGTTGGAAAATTTGCAAAATTGACTGCTTGCGAGAAATTCGAAAACAACGAAGCATGATGCAGGTTAAGATTCTGGGGCCTAGGCTTGCTTATCAGTTCTTATTGTTTGTTTATGAATCTAATCGTTTTCTCTTTTTTCGCATTTATTTTAGAAATAATGCATGAATGCTAGGAAAAAAAGATAAAAATCTTTGTTGTCGCTCAAATTCGTCCAAGATTATTGTATTTTGTCGATTTTGACTGTGAAGTTGCATTATCCCTTAAAACCAAGTCATAATGAAAAGCCAAGAAGTCGCGATAAATGAAAGAAACGGAGATACGTAAACGATAGATGAAGTCTCGCGTACGCGGCTTGCACTCGCTGTCCGTAGCCGGATTGTTGAGTGACGTCAGCGTCACCGGAAATGGAATGTAGGTAGCGGTGCTTATTAAGCTTCAGAGCGCGAGAGAAGGAGAAAAAGCAAGAGAAAGACAGAGAGAGAGAGAGAGAGAGAGAGAGAGATGCAGGCAAAAAGAGAATGAGACAGAATGAGCGCGGCGACCAGAGGGAGAGAAAGAGGTTTAGAGTGAAAAACGGGGAGAGGGAAGGATGGCGTTCAATTGTTTCCTCCGCACACGCGTGTCGCGTATGCACGTACGTAGGTATGTAGGTACCTACGTCCGCTCGTATATAGAAGACGACGAGAAATGCGCCGAAGATCCTAGTGTGGGCATCGGCTATTAAATCAATGCGCTGGTGTCAGGATCTGTTCACGCCTCGCTAATACGCCCGTGGAATGTCAACGAGACGATTACCTTGAGAAGAGGCTGTTGTTGCAGTATTGAAGAAACTCCGCAGAGTCAGAAGGGATAAAATATTTCCTCTCGTGTTCCTTCTACGAGCGAAAATTTTAAGACATACGCGCTGAATAAGGCGTAGAAATGTCAAAGTAACTCGTGAAATATTTTGAGAATGATAGTTGGAAACTGATTGTGCGTTTATTTGTAAAAAATTAAATTCTATATAAATATCTGTATTGAATTTATCCAATAAAAAACTATTTTAAAGCCAATTTGACTGCCATAAATTGGACAATTTAGCATGAAGTAAAAGTCCTATGTTAATTACTTTATCTATTACGATAAATGTAGAAAAAAATATCACAGATATGTTTTGAACTATTTTCTCAATCGCTCAAGTTATTTGTGGACGAGGAATGATTAAGGAAGAATGAGTAAGTTTGCAAGACCGCACTCGGGGAAAACGCTTATTTAACCGATACTTAGATAGAATTCTTTGCGGTTTGGCGTATTATTCTCGCATTTCCATTTCCTCGTCGCGTCATCTAAACGTATGCGCGAGCGAGAACGACTGCGTCTACGCGTTCGTTACGCTCCGGATCCCTCGAGAGAAGCAGGCATTAAGGGAGCGGCGAAATGTTCGTCAATAACTAATTAACAGAAGTAACGACAATTTGCGAGGCTCGAGCGACACGCTCGACAAGCGAACGAGAGGTTCTACGCGCGTGCATATCCCATAATTAAGGCCGGCGTTATCTTGTCAAGCGTACACGTTATCTTTCACTCGTTTCTCATCGTTACGCAGTTTTTTTTATAAAAAAAAAAAAAAAAATTCCAAGTAATTTAGAAAATATATAAAATATGTAGTTTAAATAAATTAAATTAATTTATAATTAATTTAAAAAAAAGAGAGATATAAAAAGAAATTGTAAATATTTAAAAATATATAACAAAAAGAAAATTCTTTTGTTTTTAAATATTGACTATTTTGCCTGAAACAGCCTGTACAAAGCAGCAAAATGTCTACACTTGCAGACATACGCACGGAATGCTGATGAACAAAGGTAGCACTCCAAGATGAAGATCCAGCAGAGTCGCGCGAGAGGTGTCGCTAGCTATAATTATGGTATTGCAGATAAGGTCGGGTAACATGTAGAGCCGACTTTGTACGGCTACTGGCCTCTTGTGCGTGCGGCCACCTTTATCAATCAGCTATTAAATCAATACACTGCAGACCGATCGCAGCACGGCTCACTAATACGCGATCCCCGAGGAATGTCGGGAAGGCGATTGGGATTGGCGCCGTGATAACGAGATCTCTCTCTCTCTCTTGAGAGAGAGAGAGAACCGGAATCCATATGGCGACTCCATTGAATAACTACCCTTTCGCATCTCCTGATCTTTTCGCATTCAAATGGAGATCAGACTAAAGAGAGTTGGCGAATTCACTCTGCCTTCTTACAAAAAGAAATATTTTTCTCTCACACGCAAAGAATCTTTTTTAAAATCTATGAATACGTGTATGTTATTCTATATGAATGAATTATGTATAATAAATGGCACATTTTTATGAAAATGTTACGCGGGTAAGATGAAATATGAAGTTGCTGCAATGTATTTAAAAAAAAAACGGTAGAATATTTTCAAATAAAGTATTGAAAGAGTCGATGTTAAAATTTTAGAAACTTTGAGAAGACCAATATTCGTCAAATTGATCGTGTTGAAGAAAGTGGCGAGGATCCTGAGAACGAAACGTCGCGGCACAAATTGCAGCGTGCACGCGCGGCGAATCCACGCAGACCGTCGCGTTACGCCTATAAAAAATAATTTCGGTAGGTGTGAACGAAATCACCGAGGGAAGGGATTGAGAAGGCGAAGGGATGAGAAAGGACTGCGGGAAGCAAACTAGGAATACACGAGTCGCAGAGCGCATGCCCGCTAGAATCGGAGGGCTACATAATAGGGGTTGATAGGGGTTGAGTAGCGCCTGCGCCCTCCGTTTCATCCCTCCGTTTTCTCCCTCCTCGAGGAACTCGCCTCTCTCTTATCAGCCACCCCACTCCGCTATCATCCCCTCTCGTCTCCCGTTTTCTCTCTCTCTCTCTCCCTGTCGCTTCCTCCCCTTCATCTCTCGTTTTTCCCGTCGTCTCTCGGCTTTCTTTTCGTTTCTTCGTCGCTCGTTTCCCTTTCTCTTCCCATGACTTTCCCTCTCTTCCTCCTCGGAATACTCGGATTTTACATATCTCCCTCATGAAGCATCTTTTTTTCTCTGTCTCCGCTTTCCTTTCTTCCTTCTCTCGCTTGTCGGTCAGTTTCATCCCTCTTCGATACGCCGCTCATTGTTCGCGCGTGTCACGCATCGCCGAGGTGAAACCATCCGACGATTTCCTGGCTGGCATCTGGTTTCGCGCGCTGCTTTTTACCTCTCTGTCTCTCTTCCTCTTGGTCTGCTTTCACCGCAGAAGCCGTGGTTACCGATGACCGGGGTACACACGATCGGTGAATCGTAACGCGACGACGGAAGGGGAGAACGACTTCCGAAGTGACCGATGTCACTGTCAATGACGGAAGAGCGGAGCTAACGAGGGTGTGACAGGTGTAGCGTCAAATTAGTACATTTGTGATTCGAAACCGGGGGCGAGTAGCGCTGCTGGGGATGAAATCGGTAGAACGGGAGAGAGAGAGTATAATAACGATGTTTAAAGGCTGTTATATCTTAAGATAGGATTTAAATGAGTTTCAGACGACTTAACAGTTTCACGCAAAGATGTATCATCGTCAATCTGATGCAAGTTATAAAGTATCAATCAATTGTCAGCTTCTAACGCTTGATGTAATTACAATATTAATATAACATTGATACCAGAATAAAAAAATAATAGACTCTCTATTTATAATTTTATAAAACGTACATTATGTAATTATTTGACAGTGTTAATTTATCAAAGTTGCAATGCAACTTATTTTATTAAATAAGTATTATATGTATTAAATAAGTGCGACATCAACATGAAAGGCAACATTATAATATCTTGCAAGATAATTAACAGGTCTCATAATTCCAAGTTTAATATATTTAACAATCCTATAAATACGTAAATAAAAAAATGCATACTTTTGTGGCGATCGATTAATACAAATGTGTTAATATTAATACGTCAATGATGATTTTAGCATGCCTAGAAAAATGATTGTCTCGAACCTCTGCTCGGAGAAATATATCTAAAGAGCGCGCGTGTTAACAGCTTAATCACGGAATGCGCCGCGCTTCGCTGCGCACTCTTCGCAGAAACGCAATGATGCAGTGAGTGAAAAGTGCTTAAAGTTCCGCGGCCTATCTCGCTTTCTCGATCCTTCGCGTGCGATGAATCTTAATCGGATGCACATTTCCACACATAATTAAAGCCGATTCGCACATTAACATAATAATCTGCCTCGCGTGGATACGCCCGGATGGCACGCCGGCCACTTAAACGTTGCGCACCGGGGAACCGTTCTTTCGTCGGCACGAGGAACCGGAAGCACGTGTCAGCCCCACCTGATCGTCACCTCCGTTGCGCACCGCGCGATCCTCGTGCGTCGGCATACAAAAACAGGGTCATTCATATCACCGCATCGATCTTTAATATAGCACGCTCTTTAATTTAGAACAGATTTCTCCTTGGATATTTGTGATATTCATCTCTTATTTATATCAATAAATATTTTGTCTACTCATAATGCTTAGTTCGAGAAGATCCAATTATATATATTTTCCTGTAACTATCCTATAATACTTAAAAAAAAAAACATTGATACATTGATATTGTCGCTGCGAAAAAATTGATTGCAAATTCATCAAAGAAAAAAAAAAAAAAAAAAATTTGTTGAGATGGATGCGATGATAATCGGCACGTCTAGGAGTTTTACAAGTTTTACCGAAACGGGTCGCGTGGTCTAGCGCGGCGCTATCGATAACCACGATTATGGTCATCGTCTTTTACTTTCTCGGCCGAGATTACCTGGAGCACGTTTTGCGCGCTTCCGAAGAGGAGTAGATCGTAAGGCGATATCTTGGTCGTGACGCCCATTCGCCTCGATTGGCAAAGATCAGCGTGAGGAAGCCGCGATCTTCGCCATCAACGTGCCGGAATTTGCATATTAATGTCTCAGCGATTTTTACGTCGTCTTGCCGCGTGTATTATTGTCGCAGGCTTCCCGCAAACGTTATACGAAATTAATTCGGAAATTATAAGTGCGTTTACTGACGGGTCTATAAAACTTTACGTCAAGACTTTAAATAGATACTCTTGTCAAACTAAAAAACCGAAGAACCAGCTGTTAAAATTGAACACGGGATTTTAATTCCTCAATCACATTGTATTATGAAAAAAATAAATTTCGATTCTTAATTTAATTATTATTTTGAACGAAATTGCGTGCGATTCTCGGACGAAGAAATTGAATCGGCTGACTAATGCATCAGAGGATTAATTTGCGCACGGGAAAGCCACAGCAGGAAACGAAGGCAGGCAATGAAATCAACGGGCTGTTTCCCGGCCACGCGATCACATCCTTTCGCCTTTAACGGCCGTAAAAATAAGCGCGACATAAATGCGCGAACACAATGCGTGTAAAAACCGGCTGTAAAAATACTCTCGCACGAGCGTACACGCACGCGAGAAGACGCGCGAGAAGCAGCGGAGTATTTTTCATCGCCGCGACAAACGCCGGCAGAGGAGTATTATTCTCTCGAATAGATTCGGCGGGTTGTAAAAGAGGCGAGACGCCACGGCTTTACCCGCTCGAGATTTACGAGACAAACGAACGCGTTCGGAATATAACGGTCAGTCGTATCCTACGCGTCGTTTGGCGTGGCACGAGAGGTGGTTTAAAGTGCTTTAAGCCCGTTACACAATTGGGACATGGAGTTCGAGTGGAAGAAACGAGCCGTTACGTCGTTGTCCTACCCGATACAATAAAGACGAACGCCTTTATCGAGCACCTTTTGCACCTGCTAATTTTACGGCAGCGAAATCGCCGCAAGACAGACGGACGATCGAACGGAGCAAAACAGAAAAACAATAAATATATCGAAAGGAAAATGTTAAGAATCTATCTATCTAATAAAATCAAAACATTTATATGAATTGCTTATTAAAAAGCAATCTACATTCTAAATTTTGATCCAAAAATCTTAAGAATCTCGCTTTCAATATTTTATATATTATTTCTCAAATTTAAACTTTTTAATTATTACAAAATCAACTCGGATTCGCATAAACAAGATCACTTATTTAAGAAAGAAAATTCGCATTCCATAATTTGATATATATACTTCCATGCGATCAAGTCAACTGCGCATAGCGTTTAATTATTAAATCAATATATTGGAATATGTAGAGTATATGTAGAGCTTTTTCTCGTAATATATTTCCGTGTAAGATTATGACATATTCTTGTTGTATAAAAAGATTTTTATGTAACGCTGTAATATTTTTATCGCATCGGAAAAGACCTCCTCTCTCCTTCAATCCCACGTGGAAAAATTAGATCAAACAATGCTTCCAATTAAATCACATATGTGTAGAATAGTAATGTAGATATAAACGTGGACAAACCATCAAAATCCAGCAACAATCTAAATATTTCATGACCCAAATTCAATGTGACACGATAACCAATAATTTCAGCGAAAAGCGTCAAATCATGCGTGATATAATGAACATCGACATACTGGTTGCGATAGCAGAAATCTTGTTACGTCAAATCGAGAATGATTTCGGCTACGATAATAATTTACTACGTGCTCTTCGATTAGTTTCATCAAGTTTTCGAAATGGTCCTGCAATATCGAGCAAAATCCAATAAAGAAATCTGAATATCGATCGAAAAAACTGCAGCGTGAATGTGTGAAAAATTTTTTGAAATAGCGTCTCACATACACACACACAAACAAAAATAATGGAAATCAATATTTTCCACGTGAATTTTTAATTACTGAGAAACCATTACCTTTTTTAATCTTTTTCCCTCTTTTTAAATCTGAATTATGTTATAGATTCTTCTAAACATATTTCTTTTATCCTTCCGTCTAATGTTATTATTTTTTGCAATCCAATTTTTTTATATGATTTACATCGCGATTCTGGTTTATCAAGTAATCCAGCTATTGACGTAATGTTTACGAGATAAATAAAAAAAAAGAATGCCCAGAAAATAAGCGTCATAATAAATATATCGTTTGGGATTATCCAATCAGAAATTTTTTAAATAGTTGAGCAACGGAAGCGACCAGATTCTAAACGGTGAACGATAATGAAGCGCAAATCTAAATCAATATAATTAAAAAAAAAAACAAAGATATGCGTTAATTGTTACCGGATAAAGTCGATGTTGTAAAGCCTTTTTTGTTTCGGATTACGTCACTTGACGTAAGTAATAAAATTCGATGGAAGGAGGCGACTTGCTTCTTCAAGGTAAAACGTGCTAAGATATTCGATTTCGCGATAAGCAATAACGACACGAGCCTTCGATGCGTAACCGTAGGCGTAGCGAGGAGCACCTTCGGAATCAGTATGATGCGTTCGATGATGAGCAAACAACACAGCAGGCTATCTCTAGGAGCTCACGAACGTTAGAGTAATATTTTCCAACCTTCTTTGCGTAATGGATTACTAAATGATGATAAAACAAATTGTGAAACATAAATAATGCGTCTAAAAAATATATTAAAGTATTATAATGAAAAATGTTAAAAAAAAATTCTATTAATTATTCGAAATAATTATTAAAATATCGCTCGCCGCTCAATATGTGCATATGTCTAATCACATGTGACGCTAATTGACTATTAATTAATTTTAGAACGCGATGTAATATAATTTCGATTTTCCACCGTGCGTTCGAGTTTTTTATCGATTATTTTAAAGCAAATAATAATTGTGAACAATACTTTTTCAATTCAATCATAATAATATTATATATAATACATATTGAGGCATACTCATTTCCCACAATATCATAAACGACGCTTAATCAATTTTGCTATCTCAGGCATGTTTCTTTCTGCGACACGCGATTATTCCGCTTGTCACTTGGCTGTCGTGGCAATTTCATCATATCGTGTGATAATTACACACGATGTGGTATACGAGATGGAATAATCGAGAGATCGGCCGAGGTACCGCTCTCGCTTATCGATTGATAAGCAGAGCTGTACTTTGTTCGTGGAAATACGAAAGACAATTGCGAGGGAAAGGTCTCGGAGAGATGAAGAGTTATTCAGATTCGATCAATTATATATGCGCGAATACACATTTTTCCCCGTTTTTTCACGTCGCTCACGCTGCTTATTAAGCTCTTAATTAATACAATGAAAGACTTCAATATCAAGCCACGGTTAAGTCACGCAAATGAAGATTTATATGTAATTATTCATGGATACATCATAGATGGAAATGAGACGCGAGAGTAAAAGTGCTCGCCCACGATGATTCGACGAAAGAAGAAAAAAATTCGCAAAAAAATTTGAACCACTACGAAAGAACTGAATAACTGATTGATTAGTGACGCGTCAATACTCATTTCCGTAAAATTCAGATGGAAATTCGTAGAGTTCTTTAATCTTAAATGCCTGCTGAATGTATGATCTTATCTCGTGCAAGAAGCGCTTATCAGTTATTAACGAGAAATGTAGATTGTTGGCAAAAATCGAAACTTTTAGAGAAATTTTTGTATTTATTGAATCAACACATACACTCACGCACACATACAAACATGCATTATGAGACAGCAAATAATTTATATAGAGAATCCATAGGAGATAAGATTATTCTCATGGTATTGATATAGAATATCGAAAGGATAGAGAGAGATGAGAATTTTCCGACCACAAATGATGATGATGATGATTCGGCAAATAAAGCAAAACACCAGATGTATGTTGTATTACTTTCATGTCATTTATTAATCGAAATTCAGTAGTAATTTAACTTCCGCCATTCTAACAAAACGTATGTTCACCATCATTCGCCAGATTTTTATTTTTACGTGTTAATAATAATTAAGATTTAATTATATTAATAATATACAGCATAGAGATAAAAAGGGCAGGGAAAAGAATTGTTTACAAATGCGTATTGTTTAACGATTTCGTGTATACGTGTATCTCTAAGTTACGTATCTTTACATGTCTCTTTGTCGCCTCTCTCTTATGTGCACATCGCTCGCAATTTACAGCAGCCGTACGCGTTAATATTTTAAGAAAACGATCGGAAATTAAAATCCATCGAAATCAGTGTAATTTTTATGAGTTTACATTTCGACGTTTTTACAGATACGCATATTATAATTATGTGATTTATAAATGAAAAAAATTATTTAAATATAAAATACAAAATATAAATTGTAAAATTGTCAGAAAAATTCTCAGAAAAATACGTTTCAAGTTTAAAATAAAAATTTAATACAAAACATACGTGAGATATTAAAGATGGTATTTTATATTTAAATATTTCTGTCAACTTTATTTGAAATATCAATCAAGCTATATATATATATTTTTTTTTTTTTTAACAAACATATATATAACAAATAATTGAAATTATACCGATTTCATTCTCTGCACGGGATCGAATCGAAGAGCGCGGTTGTTTTGTGAAATCATTATTATTGATTCTGTCAAATAAGAAAGAAGGAAAAAATTAGTTTAGCCTCGGAGAATGATCCAATTATCAATTGTCAAATTTCAATTTGTTTGCTCATGGCAATGCGCCCAGAATACAATTTCCTTAACGAACAACTGAGCTCCTCGATTTTCATACGTCCGAACATGTTGTTCGCTACGATCGCAATAATCGACATTGATCTTTCGTCAATCGCACGCGTACACTTTTATGTCACTCGCTTTTCACACTTCTTTTTGCCCCCTTTTTTTATATGTTCAAAAAAAACGTTGAATTTTGCGCGAACAACTCATTCATTTCTCAATTTTGCATTAATTTCTCTCTCTCTCTCTCTCTCTCTCTCTCTTTCTCTTGCTCTCTCTCATTCACTCTTTCTCTCTTTTTCTCTCTTGCTCGTGTTTCGCTCTAAAAAACGAACGATTCCGATTATTCAGCCAATAAAATCACCCAATGCGATCGATCACTGTTAATTTCGATGCCGGGGACGCCCATTCTTTTTGCGCGAGAGCTAAATTATAAGCATTCGTCAATCTTGCAAAGATTCTCATAATCGTGCGCTTCGCTACAATGCCGATGAGTAAAATCGTTTGTCGACATAACAAAATCACGGCCATGTACTCGTTTTTCCTTTCCTTTCCTCTCTCTCTCTCTCTCTCTCTCTCTCTCTCTCTCTCTCTCTCTCTCTCTCTCTCTCAATCAATCAAATTATACATCTAAACGATCAAAATTTTATGGGGAAAAGTTGTATTGCTTTCTCTCGTTTCGTTTCTCACAACAAATTTAACCGCGATGGCAGATGATTTTGTTAGTTCAACAAATCTTTACATTAAGATAAATATAGACTTGTTACGTATCCTCGTATCATATCATATCATTGCATAATTTCACATAAATTAATATTAATATATATATATATATATATATATATATATATATATATATATATATATGTATGTATATGTATGTATATTTACTAATATATATAATATATAATACATACATTTATTACATATATTTATTTTTTTACACAATATAATATTACATCTAATATTATATTTAATTAATTAATATTAATATTTTACATGATGATAATACGATAAGAAAATGTGCATCAAATCTATATGCATCTTTATGAATCAATTTTTTCTATCTTCCTTGCCTTTCATCCTCTTTTTCTCTTCTTTGACATTTTTAAAAAAAAAAAAAAAGGTAGTAACTAGTATGCAATAACAAACGTTGATGAAAATTCAAACATCCATATCACCATACAACATTCTTTTAACATATCTCATATGCAACTTGTTAATGTGACGCAAATATTATTATTATAATAATATGTGATTAATTAATTAATGCAAAATATTTGTAGGCAATGCGCTTCTCGAAGGAAAATTTTCCTATCAATATTTAATTCGCTAACAACTTTTTATACGGCAGTAAAAAGGATCGCATCATAAAATCAATGTGCAGGGCAATCTCCGCAACGCGGAATTTATAATTCACGAGCGTCAATTGAATTATTCGGGAACAGCGTGTATAAAAAATATACACATGTATATGCAAATGGCGCAAGTGAAATCTTTTAAATCATTTTAATAATGAACGTCATACGTCAATTCCTATGTCATTCATGAATGCGATATATTTGCGTTTTAAAAATAAATTTACAGCACTTTTAAATTGAACGTTGCGGCATTGTGTAATCACTTACATGATTACAATTATTGAGATTGCACTTGCCATTGAAATTAAAAACGGATTTACAATTAAAAGCATCGACATATATTTCACCGATTATGTTTTTGCCAGCACTGGATTTAATCAATAAAATGTATGAAAATTTCATTAACAAAATCTTTATCAAAGCTTGCAATGTGATCTCTTAAAAAAAAAAGTGGAATTTCTCGTAAGTGATCACTATTTCTTGGCAAATACGATCCTTGGGAGGCGCGAAAATAAAGCCAACGGAGTCGAAAATATATTCGACATATTGCGCTATCTCGAAGAAATGTGGAAAGATCCCCGGTGATAAGCAACAACGGCCAATTGAGCAAATAATCACAGAAGCTATGACTGATAATAATATACATAATCGCGGATGTCATTATCGTAATGTAATATACAGTAAAACCGCTATATTTTGAGCAGAGAGAATAATACGTCACACTAACAATAAGTATAAGAGATGAGCTTTTTTGTTTCCTGATAAAAAAAGAAGGTTCTATTAACATCGCATTTGCAAATATTTTCGCACAACATGTTTAAGCGAATTTCCGAGATTTAACGCAAGTTTGTAATCTTTTCGAGTAGAATTTGAATGTTCACGAAACTGCTATGAGATTTTCGCCATATTTCGTGAAATTGATTCGAATTTTCCTCCTTTGTAAAAACAGATTTTGTACTGTGAATCATTTAATATGAAGTAAATATCAGTAGCAAGTCAAAAGTCGATCCAGTCAACAAGCAAAGCCGCATAATATTTCAGAAACACTCCCATAGCTGATGGTTCCAAATCGACTATGAATTTACAAAATATAAACGTTTCTACACCGTCATTATTACAGACAATAATTACGTATGTGAATAAAAAGAGGATAATCAGGGAAAGACACTGTAATGCATGAGACTGACATTAGCGCGATCTTAATGACGTCGGGCGACATAATGTCTGAAATTTCTTGGAGCAAACTTACGGGAAAATGGAAACGTTTCCATTACACATCTCGCCGGCATCAGTAAATGGATCTAACAAGGATTTGACGCGATGATGGCGCGGCGATTATGTCAAAGAAGGACGACTGTATTCCAATGAATGAGGAGGCTAACGAGCGTCGCTAATGCAGGAAGGACTCAATGGCTCTATCTTCGCACGAGGATGGACGGTCTAATATCGGATCTCGTAAAATTGCAAAGCTCGTCCCGGTAGGCAAATATACCTCCATCGCGAGCGTGAGCCACTGTGATAGTCATAGATAAGACCTTAATGCTCGGACGATAGTACAAAGAGCGAATATGCATTAACTGATTATAGAAGATGTTAATTCATAGTGTGCAAAAAAACTATCGATCGTAATAAAGAAGCTGAACTTTCAAATTCGTGAGAAGACAAATTATCAGACGAATAAATGTATGTGTAATTCCTGAAATTAAATTCAAAGGAATTTTTTACAACACTCTATATTTGTTAATTTCATTTCTATTAATTCAAATTCTATGTAGAAATATTTTATAAAGATATTCACATATTATATTGGCAGAAAGACAACAAGTATTGTCTTTATAAATAATAGCGCCAAAGACTAGATTCATTTTATAAAAATATTCGAAATCAAATAGTATCACGTATCATAGACGCGCAACGGCTGAATACTCTTAAGTAGGGTCTGACAGGGCCAAAAGGTTGGGTCGCACTCAGGATACTGTGCCATTATCGGAACGTCGAAGAATTACGGAAATGAATGGCCCGCGATGCGTTAAGCGCATTATAACGATCAAGAATTACGGTGATTAGCGGGTCGCGCGGTGGCCGCTTCGTCCAGAGAGTCATCTCCGGTGCGGTAGGCCTCGGCGAGGTGCCTTACGAGGTGGGCCCTCCTTATTAAGGTTCCCCGACGCGCGCTCCATAGCACGATCGTCATGCATCCCTATAAAAATATCTCTCTCTTCCTAAATTGGACCATGAATTACAAGCTGCGGCTTCGCCGCGCGTTTTCGCCCCTAAACGACTCTTTTAACTCGCCAAGTATATGCCGTTATTAACGCGTACCGAGCAGTTTATACATATCTAGCGCATCGTTACGCAGCCTCAACTGTCAGACGCAAGTACGACACCGCGGAAGCATATAAATTACCGTCGGTATTTCGGTAAATACATGCAATGTCAACGCGATGTTTCGGGCATTAATAGACTATGACAAACGGGTTTGTTGAACTACCTTATTCAAGTAAGAACGTGCCCATCAGGAATGCGCTTTTTACGATGATCCGAGTGGTAATGAGTCGCCAATGCCATTATCATCATTCTGTTGTTTTAAGCATTCTAATTACAATGACCAAAGAAATGTGTAAAGTAAAAATATAAATCGTGCAATTAATGTTAATAATAAAATTTAAAAAAAAAATAGAAAAATTGTATGAAAAATTTCCTGACAATCAAGTCAATGTCTAGAAAATAATATCTTCTTTACATTAATATTAAATTTAATAAAAGATTAAATAGTCATGCGACGGGAAAGTCGCAAAGCTGGCAAATTGAAACAATCGAAGGACAACAACTGTCAGACATACCAGCACATCGACAAACGATGACGCCAGACGGATAAATTCGCACGACACGCTGTGTAACGAGCCTACCGATGAAAAAGAAAAAGAGGTGACGCCGCGTTTCGCGTAGGCACATTGTTGGTACATCGTCGCAACTAACCAAGGTACCACACAACGATCGAAGTGGAAAATAAATCGCCGGAGAGAGAAAGAGAGAGAGAGAGAGAGCAAAGGTGCGCGTCGGCGCTATGAAGTTTGCGACCACCTACGCATTTCACGACGCCGAGAAAGAGCCGTAAAAAAGGCGGAGAGTCGATCGAAAGGGTTCAATAGTTAAAAAAAAAACGGCTGAACAAAGCAACCCCAAAAGGTGATCGAGGGGACTCGCGATAATGGAAAGAGATCTTTTTGCGAATGCATCGCGTGACGTTTTTACGTGCGTATTCAAAACACTGTCCCGAGATCGTTAATTGCTAACGCCTAGAATTATACGGCAAAATATTATAGAGCAGATTGGAAAACATTGGTACTCTACGCGATTATCGAAGCGAGAGAGAGAGAGAGAGAGAGAGAGAGAGAGAGAGAGAGAGCAAGACGCACAAAAAAGCGCGTGAATATTCAGGATGGGGGTGCTGCACGAGACACGTGACCACCTCCGTGCCGAACGATTTAAAAACAACATCAAAAAAAGTGAAACCTTGACGAAGCACTAGAAAAAGAAAAAACAAACATACGCTTGATCTTGTCTCGATTTCGAACGCGTGGCTTTTTGAGACGTAATTTAAATTTCATAGAGCGTGTAAGGTCATGTTTGTTTCTCGTAGAAAAACCTATCGTTCTACACATCTATATACAGAATAAAACATCGCTGAAGATTTTAACTGAATTAAGCAGATATTTCTATGCCAAATAGTAAATGTCACGCGGGGAAAATAAAATTTTGCAATTGTCTAAAATATTGACTAAGGATAAGATTCTTTTAATTATAACAATGTATGATGATGCGTGTAGTTTTTGATCATTATTTGAAATTATCAAATATTATAAAATATGTAAAGAAAATTTCTCGTGTATCTATTCTTATTATTACATTTTCTCTGATCATTTAAAATTTAAAAACTACATTTAACAACTTAATTTTACCGACGGCGAGAATGACAGCTTCGGTATCTTTAATCAGTGTCTCTGTATGTTTCATATCACACGTGAATTAGTTATGCGCGCCGAGATTCACAGAAGCAACGAATAAAAGAAACCAAAATTTTGTGCGAGATGATACGTATGAAGAGACGATCGGCAAACAAATAAAAAAAGATTAGGTAAAAGCGCATCTGCTCTACATAAGAACAATCTAAAATTTCATATATCATTTATGCGAGAAATACTCTTTTTTCACAGCACTTTAAATTTTATATTCTGGCTTTCATCGCCTTCTGTCATAAAATTTAAAATACATTATAAGATCTGACAAGAGAGCATAAATATGAGCGAGGGCTTGTACTATTCTTTACAATACAAACATTATACGATAATCTGGACAATTAATAACATTTCCATGTAAATCACATAGTTTATCATCGTCTAATATTACACACTTCGTGACGTAAAACACTTTCAGTATTTGCTATTGCGCGTGAACTGCGTGCGTCAGCTTCGCATCTGCCTAAGCTCTTTAAAAAAAAAAAACAAAAAAAAAACAATCCAGACAGAAGAGAAAACGAATGAAACGAGAAGCGAGGTGAGGCAAGGGAAAACACAGATTGAGAGAGCGAGAGGAAGAATCTTCGATACCGTGCCCGGCAGCGATGGAAGGCGACGAGATTCTCGACGCCGCGCTCAACTCCCGAGCAAGTATCCGGGTATCGATAATATTGACAATGACAATAATAATAATTAAATTATAATAATCGCAATAATAATAATAATAATAAGTGACAATATTAATGGTGGCGAATATTATAATAGTAATAATAATGTAAGATCATCGCGTTAACGCCGGATTTGCCACATTTACAACATTTTATCGAGACCAGACAATGAACGTCACAATATAATAATAATAATGTGATAATATATATAATATAATAGTAATGTAATAATAAACATAATAATAATAATAATAATAATAATAATAATAATAATAATACACAATAATGATATAAGAACATAGCTAAAAATCTTCCGATTTATACATAGACATAGAGCTTTCGAATGTATCGCTACACATTTCGCGTTTTCTCATATACATATATATCCTTTTTTCTCTATTTTTATATATAATATATCTTCATCTACATACATACATATATATATATATATATATATATATATATAGATCTTTTTTCGCGTGTGTGTATATGTACACATATAGATTTATGTATACTTACTCTTTATACAGAAGAGGTTTTTCGCGCGAGGGGGATCTGTCTTGCCATCTCGCTAGGATTTCGCACGCGCTTTCCCGACACGTGTTCCCTCTCCGATGTATATGTGGACGTTCCTGTCCCTTTCATATATACATATATATATATATACATATATATATATATATATATATATATATATATATATATTTAGGTATGTATATATATAAAAAGTCCCTCTTTTTTTTCTACTTTGTCGTGCCGCATATTCTTTGTTTCTCTCCCTGCCTTCTCTCTTTATCTTTTTCTCCTCCGTCTATTCCAGCTTCTGCGTCTGCTTTTCTCGCTCGCCGACAACGATGACGACGACGACGATGACAATGACGACGACTCATGTTCTCTCTCACTTAACTTACTAGCTTTATCTAGTACATTATTTACAGTCCATATTTATACTTATGTTACATCATCCGCCGAGTTTGCTCCGAGCAAATCCCGCGCGAACACAACACTCGCTCCTAACATACGTTCTCTTTTTGTCGCCCGTTCGTCCGTCCGTAATTGTCCCGCAAATTTCAAACTCTCTTCACAGACGATAAGCGAGAAAATCGCTCACGGAAAGGACATCCTTGCGACGCATATTTTCGTGTCCGACATTCGATCCCCGCTTTCTTCGCGGATGAGAGAAAGGAATAAAAACACATCTCCGTTCTTTTTAGCCGCTTCCTTGCTTCCAAGTCCGTCTCGCATCCTGTTATTAACAATCTCTCTTCAGGTTTCTGTCAGAGACCATCGAGTAAATTCACTTCCGTTCACCAATGACGACGAAAGAACAACAACAATAACAGCAAACAGGCAACAAAGTCCGTGGTCCAGCTCGGACTCCGCGAACAGACGAACGGGCCGCGACCTGACCGCACGAAAGAGGAACGTCATCACTACGGCTGTACCCTTCGAGAGAACGACACACTCGCTCTTCTTGGGATGGGAAAAACACGATGAGAAGGTATCACTTATCACCGGGACATTGTCGATGAAGGAAATAACCGCAACAGTGCGAGCAACGATGAGATGATGACGACGACGAAAATATTCCGAAGAACTCGGATGAAGAATGTTCGCGAATGGCCGTGACTTGTCCTTCCTTATCCCGTCTTTCTCTCATTCCATCTGTTTCGTTCAGAGCTTTCATCCTCTTTTCGGATCAGAGCGCGGCGGTCAAGGTCGACAAAAGATCGCGAGCCGAACGCGTCAGCTCGTCAGCCTCCCCGGTGGACCGGTTTGGGCCTCGTTGAACCCCGTTGAATCTCGTTGAACGAGCCACCATTTCGTACCCTCGTTTCGATAACGAGCGCCGCCATCCGGCAGGTAGAAAGGGCGCCGTGAATCCATCAGCTACGAAGTCGTGTAACTGCCGGTGCGTGCCTGAAGGTAGTGATGATAAAACGGCGGCAGAGTTGTCGTTTCCGCCGACGACACGTTGGTCGAGTTCTGCGAGGTTACTGCGAGGCCCAATGGGGGAGGCCCCGGCGAACGCTAGTGAGCCGCAAGCGAGTGAGCCGTAAGGGCCTGCGGGCTGAGCATCGGCGGACTGTGGCTGTGGCCCATGGGCGAGCCGTGCAGGTGATCCTGCGGATGATAACCCTGATGAAGGCCGCCTTGTCCCTGGTGGCCCGGTGGCATGCCCTCCATCATACCGTCACCGAGCGTATTCGGCGGCGTCATCCTCTTCTCCTTCTGTCGTCGATTACAGAACCACACCCTCACGACTTCCTTTTCGAGTTGCAGCGAGTCCGCTAGCGAGGTGATCTCTTGAGCCGAGGGTTTAGGCTGTTTGTGAAAGTGTTGCTCGAGCGCGCCCTTAACCGATACTTCGATGGACGTTCTCTTCTTCCGCTTCCTACCCTGAGCGGCGATCTTGTCAATGCTCGTCGGCGAGCCGGTCGTCGAATCCGCTTCCTCCAGCCACTTCTGCAGCAATGGTTTCAACTTACACATATTCTTGAAGCTCAATTGTAAAGCTTCAAACCTGCAAATTGTCGTCTGAGAAAAAACGTTGCCGTAGAGAGTACCGAGTGCGAGACCGACGTCCGCCTGAGTGAAGCCGAGCTTGATGCGTCGCTGTTTAAACTGCTTGGCGAAGGCCTCGAGATCGTCCGACGTCGGCGTGTCTTCCTCGCCGGCGCTGTGATCCCTGTCGAGAGGATGCCCCGCGTGCAGCGGATGTCCCGACGGTGGACTGTGATTGTGCGCGTCCCTCAAATGGTGAGGTAATCCGGTCTGATGATTGTGCAGCTGATGCGGATGCTGGTGCGGATGCTGATGCAGCATGCCATTCATCGCCGCGTGGTACTGTTGCAGGGTAGTGGGCGAGGCCGCGCCACCGCTGGGGTTGTAATGCGCCGACGGAACGACCGGTGCATGCCAAGAGTGAGGCGAGGCCATGCCTGGGGATTGATGCGGGCCCCGATGGTGCATGCCTTGGTCCGTTGCGGTTGCCGCGGCTGCCGCGGTTAGTGGTTTCACATCAAGACTCGCATTAGCTTGATGGGGATGATGATGAGGATGATGAGTGGTATGGTGCATGCCCATCGAAGCCGCCCAGGGATCACTGCCAGGTTGTAGGCTCACCCAAGGATTCGCCGAGGAGAGACTCGCCGCCGGATGAGAAAGTCCGTTCGGCGACGGCGAGGATGTCACCTGATGGTGATGGTGATGATGATGATGATGCTGCGGCGCCGGCATATACTTCATCTCCCCGGCGTCGGCGGCGCTGCGGGGCGAGCCCGAAGAATAGCCACCTACGGCGATGTTCATTCCGATCGTTGTACCCGAACCACCATCCAGGTCGGTAGACACTGCGCTACTAATCGGCATGTACGTGGTAGCGGCCATCTACTTTCCGCTCGTCGAGAGGTTTCGCAAAACCCCTTCGGTGTAGTTCCACGGCGTGGAACGTCCACGGGGTACGTGCGGATTCTGCAGAGCGCACCCCTTTCACACAACAAAATTTCCAAACCCTTGATTTTCCTCGATAGATTAAAAACGAAGATTTTTATATTTCGATGAGAAATCTCCACGATAATATTGATTGTCGCGATGGAGTCTCCTCGCAAGACCTCGTGCTATCAGTTGTACGCTTAGTCACTTTACAATGACGTACGATCGTACGATACTCGAGTTTTTTTAATCACTATTCACTCGTGGCACAATCCACAGTTCGCGATGACACACTGAGTACCAGACAAAGCTGGTCATCGCTCTTGACGAACTTTCGTCCATAGTTTCTCAAAATAATCATGCACGCGACGATATAGAAACATCGACGAGTCCACGAAGGATGAGGCGTTCGTGTACCGTCTTCTTGGGTCTTCTCCGACGGGGTGGATCCCCGCGGAAAAAAAAGCGTGAATCGGAGCACCGCTTTGTCGCGGCACTCCGGTTCTTCCTTTCTTCTTGTAGCACGAGAATCACAAGCAAAAGATCGCTCTCTGGTTCCGACCCTTCCGAGAAGTCACTCGCGACCAAGGATATCGATTTAGCCGAGATCACACATTCCTGGAGGGGATTCGAACTTGTCGAATAATCACTATCTCTTGAAAACGACGACGATGTCTAGATCGATGCGAGGATTACTCCACACTGGTGTTGTGTCCGTGGCCCCGACGTGGTAAACGCGAACCGATGACGACGACGCACGGCGCGACTACACTCGGGGGTTGTCACCGCGGACCGAGCAACGAGCAAGCGACCGACCGGCTCGGCGTAAAGGGACGTACGACGGTAATCGCGGAACGGAAGAGACTCGACTCGGCGGGAGTAGAGTAAGTATATGATGTCGTGCGTGTATGTTCCTTCTGGCGGCGGATGTCCCTCTCTTTACGTGAGTGTACGTGAGTGTGCGTATACATACGGTATACGTGTATGCGTGAGTGTGGGTGAGAGAATACGGGGAGAGAGATAATGTATATATGTGTGTGAGAGAGAGAGAGAGAGAGAGCAAGAGAGTGAATGTGAATGTGTATGTGTATGTGTATGTGTGTATGGCGACGGAGGAGAGACGGGTTAGAAAGATCTCGCTCGGGCTTTCATGCGTTATGCATGTCGTAGCTGAGAGCGACTGACTGCCTCGCCTCGCAGCTCGCTCGAGGTTCCCGAGGCTCCCGGTGCCGCTTGTGGTGGAGGTACGTCATGCGCGCCACCGTCATCTTCATCCCTACCAAAGTTGGGTATTGCGTTCGTGATTGGTCGACCTCGCAAGGTGGCCGTCGATGTACGTCAGCATCAGGCGGAACCTGAACAAGACCTGCCTACAAAGGCAGGCGAGGCACCCCAGGCGCCAGTCCTTCTCGACCCCCTCTTGTTGTCGCTCGACTACGCTCTCGCCAGGCTAACGATGCTCGTTCGCTGATGCCGTCGACGTTGCTGCTCTACCGTGCTGCGCCGAGCTGCGTCGCGCCGCACCGCACCGCACCGCACCGCACCGCAACGGACCGCACCGCATCGCGCCGCGCCGCGCCGCGCCGCAACCGCAACGTTCCGTTACTCTCGTGGCGATTCGAGGAAGCGCGACTCGGAGCTGTCGACTCTACGCCTTGTGCCACAGGACTCCGGTCCACGTCTGTCATGATCTCAGCTCCTCGCAACTTCTTCTCGGATGTGCGCACAGTTCATCTCCTCTACGTTTACGTTCTACCAAATATGTCGTTTTTTAAACGATAGAAAATTATCACGATCACGATCACGGTCGTGAACATTGTCGTGATCTTTCGTGACCCGCATGCAACAGGTACTAATTTCTACGGATAATTATACGCGCGATGAGGCACGGTAGACATCGCGCGATAGCTCGGATATTCCTGTCCTCGTGAAATGAAGTATATATCTTGTGAGGATATCCGATAAGACTCATAATGCGGGAATCGCGTGAAAGGCATTATTAATTAAAGTAATGATAAAATATATAAAATAATTCTTTACAAACTTCACACGAGCAACCATCCCTCCTACGTAAAATTAACAGTCGCAAAAATCTTCATCTTTTTTCATTTTCGAATTTAGAATAATCGTCTGTATGCGCGATTTTATTCCTGCGTCACGATTGTTCTGCGAGAACCACGCTGGCATACTCGTCACGTACATGAACGAAAGATCAATTTTTCAGGCACCGTCGCGGTACAATCCTGCTCGTCGACAGTTTCATTTCCTTTTCGCATAGCTTGCGATGCAACAGGTGTACGGGTAATCGTTGGTCTCGACTCGTCCGCTGATTACGCGCCCCTTCGTTATCGATATTCCGCACCTCGCACCGTAACCGTCTCGCGTAGCAAGAGGAAAAGAGGAATAAGCCGAAAAGTTTAATCCATCGTAGTGCAAAACCTCGATTTAATTTTTGAACAGCAAAATTTTTTCGCAAAAGAATTGACGACGATTACGTCATCAAGAAAGTAAAAAAAAGTCGTATGACGTTTTGACAAGCGTACTGCAAAATACATTATACACAAATATAAGGTTTAATTATTCAAGTATTTTCAAAAAACGCTATTATCGGCCATGTAAAATTCATGGATATAGAATTTTCAGAATAAATCTGATCTAATCTAATCGAAGTTTAATCGATCGCCGATTACGCGAGAACGCACACATCTAATTCAAGATGATTAATTATATATTAATAAGAATCAAACGCACGAAAAAATGAGCGAATGAGCAAAAGCGAATAAGTGCATTGAGAAGAGGAAAGGAGGGTGGTAGGGGGGTCGGGGACGAATGCGCGAGTGAGCGAGGTTTAGTACATTTAAATGAGAGCCACAGGTAGCAGCATTATGCAGTACGTGCCAGCCACCCCTCAGAAGGGGTGAGTTAGATCATCGTGTGCCGCGGGATCCTCTTGTGTCGTAGTCTGTTTCAACTACCCAACTGGCTTTGCGCGCCTTCGCACCTGTGGCCCCGCTCGCTTGCGTTATTGTTGCCGCTAACTTCCTTATTCTCTTTTTTTTTTTTTTTTTCTATTATTGCCCGCGCGTGCGAGGAAGCGCGGCTAATTATCGCTTATACGAGACGTATGCGAATTCTTCGAGCATTACGATAAAAAGTAATAAAGGGAAGCAACGAGACTTATAAGTCTCTCGGTTTTCTCACCTTGTGAACTCGAATGCATTATGTGAAGAAAAAAAAATATGAAATATAAAGAATGAAATTTTTATTAGGAATTGACCTAATATATTTTTAAAAAAGTAATAGATAATAAATGTATAAATGTGTATGAATTTATTGAGACCTCAATATGTATAATAGAATGTACTTTTTTTTTTTCATTTCATATTCATAGCAATATTATTACGAAAAGCAGAGATCTTTGCAAATTGATTGTAAAAGAGATCAATATTACTTGCATTCAAAAGTCACTATTTTCTAAACAAGCGCACTGAGGCTCTCGGTAAAATTCCTACGAAACATTTTGCAAATAATTTTCTACAACAGTTAGCTAGGACGTTTCTAAATCGGCCCGACGAAAGTGACAATGAAACTTTCTTTTCCGCGCCGGAAAAACCGTGAATTATGCTGAAAATATCGCGATGTTTCGATCAACGACGATCGATGTCGTCGCAGAATCGTCGATATTTCACTTGGACGATTTTTATTGCGTCTTTCTTATCGCCATCGCGGCACGCTCGCGCGGTTGCAAAGCTCTGAGAGCGATGAGAGAAAAATTATGCATTCCGCGTGTACGCGGGCGTACGTTGCCCGCGAACGGTCTTTGGAATTTCACTCGCCGCACGTCCCCTTTCTCCGTTCCGTTGCTGCAAGTATACACGAATAAGCAAAGATTCAAGTTTATCTTAGACAGAACGCTTGAGATCCCGATAACATATACTATATTATTCAAATAAGCGTCAAAGCGTATATTATCAATTGTATTGAATAGATATTAATTAAGGTGTCATTTTTCTCATGGCGCCCTATAAAATTACTTTTGCCGTTTTATATATTATTTATGTACAAGTGCCGCACATTAAACAGCTTCGCTGGCGAGGCGAGGCGTAACGTAAGATCGGCCATCCGTTTTTTCTATTCCTTTTCGCGCTTTTTATCTTTCGCTATACGTCAACTTTTCGCGACTACGCCGACACTAGCCATGATCTACGAGCGGTCGATAGAATGCTCGCACGAAGCGCATAAATTCACGTTCGTTATACGAAGCGAAACGGTGGCTCGTTGCCATAACTGCCACTGCTTGTCGTGAGACACTGTAAACAGGACGGAGACAGAGGAACAGGGGGCAATAATAGAATCGTCTTTACATATGTATCGCTGTGAACTGACAGATTATGAATGGCGCTGTTTAAAATGCCGAAGACGGATCTCGTCAAGGGCTCATTCGAGCGAGGTGATATGACGCGCATATGGTTTTAATGCGACGCGCGTCTTTGGCTAAATATACAATATTGGATAAGAGGGAGAGAAAAAAACATCGAAAAGAGAGAAAGGAAGGGCTAGGAAAGAACGCGAGCGCTAGTTCGCTCGAAAGTAAAATTATCAACGATTATGAGCAAGTTGAAAAAATGACAAAAATTTAATATCTTTTTAATTTTTTGTTTTGGTAGAAAAAAGAAATGTATGACTTTCCTAAATAATGTCATATATAAAATAATTCTTTATAATTGGTTAAAAATTAATAGGAAACACGAAGCAAAAAAGGCAATTTTTCTTTTATAATCGCTTTAGCTATTTAATTGATCACGATATTGTTCCCTCCCATCTCTTTGATCGTTATCTTCGCCATGTAAGACAGCCAGGTCTCGCGAAGTTTCATCGTTGAATCGTGCCGATCGATCGATCGAGTGGGTCGCGCCGTCATAATGCACCCTTAATTCGATTTCGTGTACCCTCATTGTGTCAAATTGGATTGAATGCTGCCGTGAAATATTTGCTTAGGATCCGACAGGTAGGTAGGTAGCTAGTTTCCACGTCGCGTACACGAGACAAACTTGTGGAGGGGGGAGAAAGGAGGAGAAAGAGAAAGGATAGGTGCGAGAAAACATTGGAAACAATCAACAACGGGGTCTAGTCCTAACTGCGCGAAAACGCTTTACCTGAATGCTACTTGCATAATTTAGGCGCAGCATTCGAGACTCAACCCTCGAAGGATTTACGGTCCAGATGCATCTTGCAGATCAGAAAACCACCAAAAAGTGCGAAAACATTTATGCAAAGCATCGATTCCGTTTGGACGTTAAACGACCAATTTTCCTTGTCCGCCTTTTCCTTTTTCCTCGCTTACCGACTTTATAATCTAAGGTCTCTTATAATAATAATAATTGCATTTACGCAGCCCATCTTAATTTCACTAATATAATAATTATCTTAAACTAATTGATAGAAATTTTATAGCACACGTATGTGTAGTAGGTCCATTAATTTATTAAACTTAAAATAAATATATTTTAGTAGCAAAAACGTGTGTGTGAGACGTAAACTAAACAAAAATTTATGCATGCTACGCAACCATAACTTCTCTTTATTTTAATATAAATACATTTCTCATTAACGTCACATCAAGCTAAACATCGAAATTAGCCGCGACACTTTGAAAAAAATTACTCGAATTCCAAATAATCACCCAGTCAACCGACGAGATGCGCGACAATGCTCGCAACGGTTGCTAAGAAAACGTATTTACATACGAAATCCGTTTGTAGGCACGAAGAAAGAAATACGGATCGAATGCACTCCTGGATACACAACACACTCACAATTCTCGCCCACGTTGGAAGGTCACGATAATAGGATACGCACATACGAGATCTAGCTGGGCCATCTTTTTTAGATATATTTGAAAATACAATCGTAGATCTTCTTAACGTGTCATCGGGACTCGCGTCGTGTGATGACGATGATTGTCCGAATAATAAAATTCTTGAAAAGATGTAGACATTTTAACGATCTTTCAAGACTAGCTGCTTATCCAAAAGCGTTTAATCCGAATATTTGAGGCGTATCGTAGATTCTGGTGATCATAAAAGAAGGGCCTATTCGGACCACCTATACGGATACAAAAATGTACAAGCTAGCATTTCATCATACACGGGATATTCATTCGTTAGCAAACACGTTTCATCGGTCATCGAAAGCATAGAGCATGATGCGTAAATTTTTTTTTGGTTTCTACCGATGGTCCGAAAGCTTGTCAAAATTTCGTTGCATCCATTTTGCAAAATATGCGAAAATGTTGCATGAAAGCACACGCGAAATTCGCACGGATTTCATCATTTGTTAAAACAGAGTGCAACGCGACAATGTGGACTGTCGTTGTGAATTCGATCACATGCATACACATATATAGTACATAAATATATATATATATATATATATATATACAATATCCACATTTTAACAATCGCCAAAATAAAACCCGCAACGATCTGCGAATCAGTGCATACTGCTCGCCGAGCAGCCTATAAAAACGAATATTTAGAACGTGTCGTAGGTCGCGGCAGTCATAAAAAAAGAAAAAAAAAAAAGCCGGAAAGGAACGCCACGTCACCCGTACGTGAATGGAGGACGTTAACCGACGTAATTTGGTCGCCTTTATGCCCGAAATGAATATTTTAATATTTTAATACGAAATATATATACGCTATGAGAGATTTTATGATGCGCTATAGAGCTTTTCCCTATTGTGGGTATCTGCTCCCGTGGAAGTAAGGAGAGGGGAAAAAGGGCAACATAGAGAGGGGACAGCGAGATTCGACGCTCAGAGTGAGAAGGGGGGCAGCGATACGAATAGTGGGGACAGAACTCGAAGGGGACAAAAGAGGGGGAGTGCCGTGGGTTCTTCGGGGGAAGTGAGGGGAATCTGTGGCATAGTAAGCAAAACTAAAACGAGATGGCAGCATCACGCGGCTATGTCATCGTAAAGAGAGGGAAACTCTGTGGAACACCCCCTTCGAAGGGTTGCTCGAAGAAGGGACGCGGTGATAAAGACGGTGACACCTATTGAACGACCCGAGAGTTTAATAGGAAAGAAGAGAGCTTCGAGGATAATACGAAATGTGTATGCTTTTATTGATAATTTTAATTGCGATTTGCATTCGCAAATGCATCTAACAAATCAATCCTTTTTAACATGAACATGTAATAAAATAGATTATAAAAAAAAAATAATGAAGATTCATTATGTCATTTGAAGGAATGTGATCCAAGAAATTATTAATCAGAATTAGAATAAAATTATTTATTTCTATTACACTTTTTCAGTGATTAAGTCAATGATATAAATTTTATATATAGAGGGGGAAAAAAAAAAGAGACAAAAGAAAGGAAGAAGACGAAGAAAGATGAAAGAAATATTATCATTTTGCAATTTCAGTATTTTCTGAAAAAAAAAAAGGTCAAAATAATAACATCTCTATCTCATATTGTATATGTATCTCATCTGTTCCTACTTTTTCTTTTATTCTCTTAGAAGCTCATCACTGCGTGATTAAAACGATTTTTCAAGCCGCACGTCAAGATCTTTGTGATGGCGAAGAGCCACGAGCTTCCTCCCTCGTCTCTCGTGAATTTCCACTTTAAAAAGTTCGATCTGCCACACAGCGCAACCGTTAGGCCGCTCGGAAGGAGAATCGATAGCTCGCGCGTGGAAGGATGTAAGGAGCGTGAAGAAATATGTTAGCGCACGAGAGGAAGGGGAGGACGATGGTTTTATTTACTGCCGCCGGTCCGTGATCTGAATTTTTATGATCGCGGCCGCCGTATCCAAGCGCGATTCATTCCCGCGGTGACGTCATCGCATGGATCTGACACGCAATGTGACACACAGGCATCCACGTTTACTCCAGATCAATGACACCCTGTATAAAAGCGAAATAGGGTAGATAGTAGTTTGGGATGGGGATGAGATGGCGGAAAGTGCTTCGGCTATTAATATTCGTGAATATTCGCAGTACAGAATTTCCAACGGAAAAATCAATTCACATAATCTCGTGCTTCGCATGTCAAACGTTTAATTTGATTTAATGAAGCATTTCTCATACTCAAATCAAAAAGATCCACTTATCAAAAGAATTTGACGATTAAAAAATCGATGAACTTTATCTCACGCGCAGAAATTCCTAAATAAACATTTATCAGATTTTTATAAATGATTTGTTACATAAATCTTAATTAATCTCCAGCATTCTGTATAATAAATTAATTTTTTGGTATATATATGCGTCAAACATTCGCGACAGCAAGCTGCTCACTCTATGAATTAATTCGGGTAATTCGCGGATGACCGCTATAATGCTCAACTACTTCGCCAGTGTCCAGTCAAACGTACGGAAATTCCCGATGGGCAGCAGGAAGGTGCGGAGCTGTTGGTTAAAGCGTCACGAGGGGTCAAAGAGGAGCAGCCGTTGGAATAGATTAGGCATCTTGGATTCGATTATAATCGCCGGCGGATCAAATCGGTCTCGAGACTAACTTCGTCGACCGCGTATCCTTGGCAGGAGCGAGCGAAACTCGCACGGGACTCGCCGGTCTGGTAAACCTTACGCGAATTTGCGTTTGAAATCGAGAATGAGAGGGTGGGTTTTCGTCGCTCGAACCCGACCCGCTCTCTCAGGCACAGACTATTTGATCCTTGCACTCTAAGGACCCGCTAACTGCGGCGGAAACTTTGACGCTCTGGGTATAGAGTTGATTAAGAAGACGATAAGCGCCGCGCTCAAGCTCTTGCCTAATGCGGCGAGCCAGCAGCGCGACGTTACCGCTGAAAAGTTAGCGCGCATTTGCTCACCGCTGCTGCTTTCTTCATTAAACGATGTAACAATGATACTGAAATAATTTGTTGCGATTATCTTGTATGCTTAATTTTACGAATTTAATGAAAAAAATTGAGGATGAAATATGAGTGATAAAATCTTGACATATTTAAATTGACAAACTACATCAAACAATTTCAAAAAATAATAGTGAGAGTACAAAGATTAGTAAAAGATATTTATATAATAAAGATATTATTGTATTTTCTCTACATTGAGAGAGATGATGAAAAAAAAAATAGAAAAAAAACACTGGGAATTTAATAAAAAATTGTAACAAGATGTATTATAAAAAAAGTTGAAGACGAATTAAATTCAGAATTGAACATCTCACGTGGAAAGCAAAGTGAAAATGTAAAATTGACGTAAGATGTATTCGCGTCGAAAATTACATTCATCAAAACATAACAACGATTTCGATCCCTGGTTCTAGCCGCGGTAGGAGTTGCGAGAACGATTCGTCCTTCGTCCGTGTGCAGCCCCGAGGCTGCGTCGTTCTTGCATCCCCCACGAAAACGGGGAACCACGGCGAAAGCACGGGCAACCAACAGTCTCGCGAGAGATAACGATCGAAGTCTGAAATATGCACCACGCCAATTTACCGATCGAAATTATTATTAAGAGGTACCTGTGGCCGAGAGAGAGCCCGAGGAATGGAGTCCGGGTACTTGGGGCCCCTCGGTACCCCTGCACCATCGTCGACGCCGAAACCTGGCGGCTTCTGCTCCTTTGCACCATCAGCCTATAATATTCGATGTGCGAAAATCGGAAAGTCGGGAGAGAGAGATGAAGGAGGATGAAGAGGCAGAGAAATTATAAGAGGAAAGAAGGACGACTAGAACTCGAGGATCGCCAAGTTGAAGGGGGAGGAGAAGATCGGTGTACCCCTCGTGGGCAGATCTATACCGCTTATGAAATATATCGTAAAGCTTCGTGAGGGAGATGGGGAAAAAGAAAGGTGGGACGTCGTTCGAGAAGGCATGGTCAGGAAGGTAGCAGCTTCGAGACGAAACGAGAGAGAGAGAGAGATAAAGAGAGCGAAGAAGAAGGAGAGATTGGAGGCTAAGCCTGTAATCACGAGATTGCCAGGAGCTACTGCAGCTGATTGTTATCTTGTATCTACACCCACCACTTTATCGCCGGCCATCTTATTACCCTCGACATATTGACGTCACGCACGTACACGAAGAAATGTACTCTCTTTCTTTCTCTCTATTCCCCTCCTTTCTATTCGTCCTCTATTTTACCCTACTCCCACAACTACCGGACTCATGTCAGTCAAGATTGAGTTTATAAAAAATAATGAAACTTAAAACTCCCGATAAAGCGTCTCATAAAAATAATAATTTTGTTTAAATATTCTTCTCAATTTTAAAGTGACTCGGAAAAAAAAATCAATAACTCAAGAAGTAATAACGATTATCGTAAGTAAAAAAATGCCTATGTAATAAATCTTTTTAATAATTTTAAAGATAATAAGTTAATTAGAACATATGTATTATCAAAGCAATTGTCGGTTCTCTTGCAAAATCCTGCATTTTATTAATTATATGGTTTCAAGGATAACTGTTCGCTCTTGAATTTAATTGCAAATTATATATATATATATATATATATATCTTATTCCTTCGATTCAAAATATCAGCCTTATCGCCTATTATCGTTATTAGCGATTATTCCTTATCGGTAATGCGTCGATAAAATGCTCCTTCGAATGCGGTAATTAATCGATGAACGGGTCCCTCCGATAAATTCAAACGGACGAAAGCAGGTTATTACAAGTCAGATTTCTCGACAACACTCAAAGACGTCGATCCTTCTTAATGTTCAATGCGCTTGCGGCAACGACGACGATTCAATTTGTTTTATAGTCTGATGAGCGCAAAGTTGATCGCTTGATAAGAATTGATAAAATTCTAGTAGTTAGTTATACATTTCTCAAGCAATACATTTAAGTCTCGTAGCTTCCAGCGAGCTTATAGACTAATGCTCCTCGAAAATTCTTGTTAAATAAAGATCAGATCGGAGAGTCTGTCATTGAAATACAGCAATATATTATCTTATATAGAACATTTGCATTTTTTTAAATATGTTATGGATAGATTAGGGAAAAATGAAGACAGTTAGTTTTAGAAGACGATATTTCATAACTGCGATACGCAGGAAAGAAGTAATTATTCACGCGAGTGCAATGTACATTCTCATAGCGCGTACAGTCACAGATTAAAGTACATCTCGATGATTGAAGCGGAACCTCGAGAATCATGAGATTTTAATCTAGATGGTCGCATCATCGACGTAGCTCGTTAGCGTAGAATCGCCGCTCCTTCGAAGCGTCTTACTCGTTCGTATACAATTTATAGTATTTTCTGTGAAAGGGATTAATAATGTCGTTGGAACGACTCGTTAGTTGGCGGCAGGGAATATGATCGTGGGTATGTGCCCTCCGCGTTCACGTAGAATAAAGTAAGTCATTGGGGATTAACCGAGATCACTACCTTTGATATGGAAATTATGCAATTGTAAAAGGCATGCGAGCATAGGAATTATCAAAAGAAACAGACTAACCGAAGCGTGATGGATATAAACTGATCATAATTTTCAAACTGCATTGACAGAGCAACTGTGAAAGTTAAATTTAATTCTCACTCGCAAGAGAGTGTTAAATAATTTAATAAAGTACAGTTCTCAGCAAACAAAATGGATATACTTAAATAATTAGGAGGTATGTAAAAGTTTTGTCATTTGTTGATTAGACAGAAGCGTAAAGCTGATTGATAGCAATCGATAGCGAGTTTTCTTTTCTCAAAATTACTGCACATGCTAAGAATCTGAACGTGGTCGCGGTGAAAAACGCGGTGAGGAAAGAAAAAAATTTCCGAATTGCAAAATGTAATTATCGGCATTAGTCCGCGGGGTATCACGATTCGCCAGGCCGAGTGGGTGGGTCGCGGAGGTTTTGTACCGGGTGTATATAACTCATCGTGAATATTCGTAAGATGTAAAAATATCGAGAATTTCATCAAAACTCAGACTGATTTAAATTATTTAAATTATTAATTTAAATTATTCATAAAGAACACACATTAAAAAGTATTGAAAAATGTTGAATATCATAAATTATCGAAAATATATATATATATATATATATATATATATATATATATATATATATATAATTCGTAAAAGAAAAAGAGAAAAAAACATACGCAAATTTTATTTCTTTGGCAAACGTATAGTCAAATTCATTTCGATTCTCCGAGTTTCCCGAGGATTTAAGTAATCCCGTAAAATCGGCTTAAGTTCTATCGGCGAGATTTCGCGACGGATCGTCGACTGCGTTGGAGAAGTTGGCTTTCAATGAACGATCATTGCGCGATCGATTTCAAACAAATTGTGAGTTACAAAGAGTCGACACAATTTGCGCCCAAGAAATCGGGAATAAGGCGATAAGATAATCGATTTGGAGAATATCGGTCGATTACCTCCTGGCTAACAAGCCACTCTTCTTCCCTAATCGCATCGTGGCGATGCGATTCTTCATTACGAAACGCGCCTAATAACCCGTTTGGTCATTCACGAACGATCGTGCTGAGACCACTGACGACAAGTCGATTCTAAATTACAAGTGCATAGGAACTGATTTTAAAACGAATCACTCGAATCACGTTAATTAGGACGCTAAGAATGTAAGATTAATATAATTAGGCTATTAAAATTAATAATTTAATGCGTAACGAGTGACTGAGATAATTGTAGATATGCAAAACGTTAGAAAATCGTCACTATTTTAATAACTTTCGCTTAAAAATGTATATAATCGTTTGAATTAGCTATAATAAGATCTATCTCATTGAAATTATCTCGCATTAATCATTTTAATTCGTAATACAAAATCGAATAAAATAACGAATTATCACAAGCATTTATAATAAAAATAAAATACAACGTTATGCCACACACTCTTAATTGTGATCTCAAATTAATTTTGGATCAATAATTTTACATGCGCGAAATTAATGTAGTTATTAACGCTTTTCAGTAATTGGGTATCTACGAGATGTTGCAATTATCATGATAATTAAGGATCTAAAAAATATCTGTGCATGCACTCTGATATTTTTCGACACCCCATATAGGAGCACCAGCATAGGTAGGAAGCCCGGTAGCCCAGGGCCATAAGGTCGGCCCTCCTCTACTCCCTCACGTACACGCGCAGGAGTTGAAGGAGGAGAAGGAAGAGCAACGAGTAGTAGCAAAGACGAAGAAGCGGACAAGGAGGCAACAAAACTAACGAGGAAGAAAGAGAAGGAAAGAGAAACGATGGGATCGTCCACATGCGACTCGAGCTTACACGGTCTATACTTTGCGCCGTGGTATCTGTATCTCAATTCTGACGGCGTAACGTATGAAGGTGGCAGACATAGGACAAAGAGACAGGACGAAGGAGCCGAGAAGGAAGCTAAGAAAAGGGAAAGGAAAGAGGTGGCCGAGGGTGAAGAGGAGAAGCGACGGAGCAAGGCTCGACCGGGTCCCTTGCGTTGTGTCGGAGAGCTGACTCCGTAATTTTCTAATTATATACTCGAAAATAATTGGTTATTATTCCCCCTCCGTGTGTATGTGCGCGTCTGTGTGTACCTGTGATGCTGCGCCGGATCGCGGATGCTCTATAGTTCGAGCCTAAAGGGAATCACGAGCGCGTCACGGAGCGCCGCATCGCTTCTTCTTCTTTTTCATCTCTTCGTTTTCTCTCCTTCTCTCCTTTCTTTGGTGCCTCCGCGAGAATCATCTGCCATTTAAGATTCGCTGCGAAAGACAGTTTCTTGAACGGATCATAGAATTAACGTCGGATATTTTTGAGAAATGTAATAACGCATCGAGCATGATCTTTCACGTGATAGATTACTCATAAAATTATTGTAACGTTGCTTTAGAAATACATCCGGCCTAGACAAACCTCGACTTTGAGATGGAGAAAAATAATCATCCCGGATGCAGGGACGTGCTTATTTAGGCGACTGGAGGAAAAGTGGAAAAGTGCTCTCTCGACGATAAATTAGCGGCAAATTCATGAGTTTTCCTCGGCAAGACACGCCGGTAGCAACGGTAGTGTTTCAAGGACAAAACGATAGTCATCTCCTCTTTCACGAAGGGTCGAAGAGATTCACGGGTGGAGCGGCGCTTCGCCCCTAATTTGCCGGGGTAGCGTTCTTTCCGGGGGCCCGGCAACGCGTTCAGGGTATTAATAAAAACGGTGAGAAATAGCCCGCGCAATATCTGAAATCGGTCTCACTGACATTTTTCCGACGGGTAGCGATCGAAGGTATCGCGATGTCGTTCGAAGGGTTGGTAGGATCGTCAAACGTCCCAATACCGAATCGTACGATCGGTGAATCGTCGACAGGTATGCCGGCGAGATAGATCTTCTCTCGTCCATATCGATGTTATCGTTGCGAACGACTCGGTTCCTCAAACAATACACGTGTTGGCAAAACGTGTCGATTGGAAAGAACGATATCGACGATATCGCACTCTTGATTCTTGAGAGAACTTAAGATAAGAGAGATTCTCGCGTTTCGCATGAATTCATACTAATTTAATTTAAATACAAGAGCTTCGCGCGATTTTTTTTTTTTTTTTTCAACAACGAAAACTGAGACACCAAGTGTATTAATGCAGAAAAATAATAATTTTTTAAATTTATTAAATAATAAAATAAGAGAAAATAAATTTATATAATTTCAAGTTAATGTATCTTTCTTTTGTTCTTATCGAATCGTACAGAAACAAACAACTGAAATAACGGCGTACATTTTTCAGATACATATTATGTATGTGTGTGTGAGAATTGGCTCCATCAATTTTCATAATTCCATCCTACTGTGGGGAACGTGAAAAAATACTTTCCCAAAGCGCATCACGATGGCTATTCCTTCACCCACAGATAACATATCATGTGCATTTTAAAGTGATCTAGCAAGCTTCGCGCGCAACATGAGGGAGATTCATCGATTTGAAGACATTAACAAGTCGGTCCTTCTGTAGATGGAACACGGCTCGCGATCGAGATGAAACACACCGTGAACGATATCGCCGATATCTAGAGCTGTAAGAACGTTGAATGACAGATCGTTGATGTGATCTACAAGAGGAATGCAAAAGGAGAGAGCCGCTCTACCTTTCGAGATCGGTGACGATGGAAGGATCGACGAAGAAACGACAGCTACCAGGAGGGCACGTATCCCCCGAGGCAGTTGTGATGTTTTAAGCGGGTCATTAGTTTACAACCGGTGGCACATTAGTTCGCATTAGTACATGTTTGTTTACATACGTATGTCGGCACGGACAGAAATCGAGAATCTCACGATCGAACTCATGCAACGGCTAAATGGAAAAATTATGCCCGTGGAAATGGTTCTTTTTATCTCCTCCTTCCTTTCCTCCCGACCGTCCCTTCACCCGTGCACGAACTCTTGAAATTCATGAACCACCGCGAAGATCTCGATCGTTCGATCGAGGCATGCGAGTGTCGCCGCGTCGTATCGCACCGTACATTAGTCCGCGCACACGGAAATTTACGTAATACCGGTGTAATTCTCGGCCCGATCCCATCCGGGATAAATATAGGTTGCACGCTGCACTTTATTTTCGGCGCAATGTAACGAAATTAAATAGCCGGCGTGCCTAATAAGAGTAACGTGTCAATTACAACACTATTATTTTTATAATTTTTAATGTGATTTAAAATGCATGCTCAATTTAAATCTTTGTCAAACTCTCATAATTTGTAATTTCGCGATAAGTTGTATAATCTACGAGTTATAAGTTAAATACATCAAATGCAATATTTTATCTACATGATTTAAGAATTCTCGCAAAAGATTTTCAAAGAGACAATATACACATTTTTTATCTAGTACCATGTTTAAAGGTGATCTGTCAAATAATACTATATATGCAAACATGCGATTTTATCTTATCGAAATTATCGTAAATTAGAAGAACGGGTCCAATGTTATAACATTCGGTGAGCAAAGTTCTAAAATATCAGAGGGTATAAACGGTCCTTCGCAAATTTTAGACAATACATACCGGAAACCTTGATACCACTGCTGATAAGACAACTAGCTGTATGTCAAATAGATCTATTCTTACATTTATGCATCGAAGATGATCAATCGATAAAGTAGATCATGGTTTTATTCGAGTTATAAAAGCACATTACGTACAATTCTCACACATTATTGTGTATCAAGAGATTTTTTATTATTCGCTATTAGCAAATTCTGATGATTGTATTATATATATATATATATATATATATATATATATATATATATATATATATATTGCATGCTTTCTGTAAAATTAATCTTTTTTTTATAAAGCACCGAATTTTTGTAAACTAGTCTTTTATAAGAATTTTATTTTTTTTTTTTTTGTAAAAAATCAAATTTGTGAAGAATGTTTGCAATATATAATTCTTATTAAATGTGTAAAAAAAGATACTACCAACTATTGTACAGAATACAACATAAGGTGGCAAGTAAAAATAAGTAAAATCATGATAAAAAACCTGATTCGTCACCTTTAAGGAGGACAAATGGGATGTTGTTGGGAGAAATATTCAGCATCGAGCATACGATATATTTCAACATGCGTGGAGAGCAGATTTGTCGCCGTTTTTAATCGGCGCGATACTTGCCTCGATATCAAAAAGCCGATCGTCCAGTCCGTCGTCCGTGCTTAATGCATATGGAAACAGGAAGCGGACGACGCCGAAAGGTCAGCCGGCATTTCGCCGGGTGACGAAAGGTTATCTCCCGCGCGGCGGACGCGGATGTGTCAAACGCCGAGGTTGTGCCGGCCGAGTTCCCCTCACGGTCTCTTCCTCGCCGCGCGCTCGCGGTAGGCACGAAATGAAATTCAATCTTTGACTACGCCGGATTTGCATACTTTCCCCGCGCTTCGGAAGCTCGAACGACTGTCAACGCATAAACACGGGATTACCATAAGAGGGCCCTATCCCCGGAGCGATCCATTTTTTTCGGCCAAGCCAGACCGGTCAAACTGTGCTCTCGAGTTGACTTTCCAGCCTATGTGAATGATGAAGCTTAGTAGATGGTTAAATTAGCAATGTGTAATTTGTTCCTCGAAATTACACGAATGATTCTGTTTAGAATGTTATCATAAAAATTAATATGATTGGTACTTGTTGAGTTTATCTTCCATGATTATTAAAAAGATATCTAACAAAATTGTTAATTTAATTAGAATTTAGTAAATTATTAGATTCTTCTATTTTATATTTCGCTTTTCACTCCTTACCTAAAATTTAGCGATTACTATTGATTCAGATTACCATTGCTTCAAAAGACAAAAGCGATGTGAAGAAATAGACGAAACGATTCGAAGGATACAAGGACGATAGTGAGCAAGACAAACGAGACGATAGTGAGCGAGACGAATAAGAGCGCGAGGGGAAGAAAAAAGGAAAAAAGAAAGAAAAAGGAGAAAGAGAGAAAAGGAGCGAAGGATCGCGGGGTCGTCGTTCCTGCGGATGATGAAGTGGCCCTCTTGTTATCCCTAAATACCACGCGCGGCTCATGAGCAAACAGCGACCGCAGTGAGACTGCCCGCCGGTTAACACCGCCGATCCCTATGGGGGCCCATAAGACCCGCGCCTTAGGGGGGCCGGAGCCCCCACTGGCTTCTAGCACCCTTGTTCAACCCATTATAAACAAGGCCTGTCTGGGCCCCAATGTATTATATACCGATATTCCTGCCTCAGCCTGCCGGATTCGGGACTCGCGCGGCGGCGCCCACACCCTCTTTCTCCGCGACTCCCCTGCCTGCTCTCTTCTGCCTTTGATCGAGGAACTCGTCGAAGAAAGTGTTCGCAGGATAAACGGCGTTTTGATCATCATTCTCACTCGTCGCATTTTTAATTCGCGAATTAATTAATAAAAATTTGCTCAAATATCATGGTGAAAAAAAAAGTAAACATATACTCAAATATTACGATAAAAAAGAAGCAAAAAACAAGAAAATACAACAAAGAAATAGTTAAATTCTTTTCGGAGCGATTATCTTCTTCTGTTTAAAGCAGTAAATTAATTCATCTTAATCAACTGTATTAACATATGCACAGAAAACTCCGTTAGATAAAAGCTGTATAGCAGACATATTTCGTATTTACTAATACTTCGCTATATCGAACCTATCACCTTTCTCAACTGGACCCGACTGCATCGAGCAATCGTTAACCTTTACCACACTCTTGTGTAATCCACGAGAAGTCTGTCCGACATTCACGGAGGGCTCGCGAGAAGAGCGTTGATTAAATACCGTACTAATTAAATAATTTATTACGAACGCCCGCGCGGTCCACGCCCAACTGATAAACGACGGCTCATTCTTCTACGGGCCATGACGGGCCCAGAATCGGGCTCTCCACGAATCCAAATAGGATTTTCTCGTCGTGGCGGGCCGGTATCGCGTTTAAAGGATAAAAGATCATCGGCCCGTGGAATCAATCCTTCTCGGACGACGCGCGCTCTTCAACCACTTCTAAAATCGATATGTCCCGCAAAACCGGCATAAAAAATTGTTCAGATATATCAAGTACACTGTGGCGAAGAAGTCAATTTAATAGCAGAAACTTTATTGACGCTAAATTATTACTCTTATATTTGTTATTTTGTTTTTTAAACAAAGCTTTTTTCTTCGCGCAATTTTTCACGGCATCTCGATTTAATTAAGCCTTTATAAGAATATTATCAACTAACGATGACGAATCTCAACCAATGTTCTTAACCTTTTGCGTTTACATCATTCACGAAGCCTTTCGTCAATTTCGACAGGCAGATGCGACAGACATGTATTGCCTCATTTTTGTCATGCCAATCTTCGATGCGTAATCTTCCGGCTTAGGAACATCGCTCGAAGCAATGCGACATAAAATGACGTAACAAAAAGGATCTTTGGACAGATGTCGTCTGTTCGCTAGTCTGTAAAAAGCAGCCGCAAACGAAGATTTTATAGAACGAACTCTCACAATGACAAAAGATATATTTATGAAAGCAATATGCAACTACTGCAGTACATAAAATTTAAGAATTATTAGTCAGAATTATTATTTTTTTCAGATTCATAATATGTAAATGTTACAATAAAATTTCATAATTATAATTAATATAGTATTTAAAATTAAAGTCTAAATATGCTTTTTACATATACTTTTCAGTTTTTAAATATATAAATATAACGAAAGAAGAAATTCATTGCACGATTGCTATTGATAAGAATAACGGATAGTTTGTCGGAGATTAGCAATACATATATGTATATCCTTGGTACGACTTAATACTCCTATTCGTTACAGTATAAGCTGCGTCATTTATCGAACGATAAATTAACAGTAACAGTGAAAGGAGACCCTATTCCTGGATTGAATCGTTTCCGGTCGACGCGCATCTCTCCCCCGTTATATTACCGAGCCATTACTCCGCAGCATCCAGTCATCCACCCCGATTTGCTAAAGAAGCTAGAAAATCACACGAAAGTGAACGTGCTCAACTCATTGCTAATTTTATGTCACTAACATTTATCAATAATTGTAAATAGTAATTAATAACAAAATAGTTTTCGTATTCTTTTATAGAAATAAATTCGCGTTTAAACAAATTTAGAATACCTTTTCTCTTAAGAAAAAATATTTTTGTCGAGTTTGGAATTTTTTTAAATCATAAATTAAATTTTAAAGGACCATTAAAAACAAATATATAAAATTATTCTATGTACATATTTTATTTAAAAAAAAAAAAATTATAGATTATACTTATTTATGCAGAATTTAATTTGCATAACTTTTAACGCAAATTTATTTTCCCAATATATCTTTATTGTCAATCAAAAGTATAGAGATTATTTCTACAAGCAGTACTCTAAAAATCGCTTGTCACCCCGCCGGAAAGTCACCCCAGGACACTAGTGCGCGATCCATCCTAACGAAACGTCGCGGGACTCCGCTGGCGATGTTGCGGAAGCGGCCCCTGAAGGGGACCACACCGGATCAGAACGAATCATTAGTGCCGTCGCGACACAATGGTACGGTCACGTGGACCCCAGGAAGTTTAACGCGGCGGAGATTGCGAAGCGCGCGCTGGACGGAGAAAGATGCAGCTCCCCTCCGCTCTCCTTTTTTTTTTTCTCCTGCAACGCGTATACGTGATGTCTAAATCTAAGTACCCGCGACTCCGGAACGAAAGCGGATCCACGATGTTACCGGGAATAATTTACGATTTGTTATTCCGTCCTGATACTCCGGTTTCTACCCTCGCGCCGGATACATTCCCGCCTTTATACATAGCCGATGGAGAAATATACATCTTTCAAACATTATTATTGATTTATTAAAAAAAAAAATCAAAAAACCAGAAATATAGCTTTTTTAACTAAGTGAAGACCTATGAACTACCACATAATTCCAATAGATTCCGTGGCGAAAAAATTTTGAGAAACAAATATCTAAAGTTAGATCAATTTCCATTATCTATCCTTAAAATTATAGGCGGCTAACATTTCCTACATAATAATGTGTAAATGCTACTTTTACTCGGTAAATTGTGATTAAAGAAGAAGATTCGCTTTTCTCCGCGCTTTTTGACTTCGATGACCACGCTTTGCAGCTTCTAATTCTATTCAGCATTCTCGTATTCAGCATCCTCGCGCTCGATTCGAAATTCTATGTGCGCGATCATCCCGCTCGGTGCTAACCGAAATAGAGTGCATTCAGAGACTGCGTTGGAGCGTGAAGCATGATCGAGACGCTCGATGCGTCCATCCCTGCCTCTCGAGAAGCCTATCTCGAAGGAGCGAGGCCTGTGGTTGGAAAATATTTTGGTATCCCATTGACGTTGGTAGTGGTTTCGCAACTCCCTCCTCCATCTCTCTCCTTCGCGATGCGTGGTCGGCAACAAAAACGCACGCCGCGTAAACACAATGGCGCGTCGGAAAACGATCCTCGATTTCTTCGGCATTGTAGCTGCGCTCTGGGAACAACTCCCTCCCGCTTCTCCTCCCGTACTGTAACCCACGCAGCAGCATGTTACAGGGACAAATTTCACCCCTAAACGCGCAAATAAAGGATAAAAGCCGCCAAATTAACCCAGCGAAAGCGGCATAAATCAAAATATTAGAAAACAGCCGCGTGGATACAAGCGGTCGGTGCTGGATGAAGGATTTATGGGATCGGTCCGGTGTACCGGGTCGACGTAAAAGCGAGGGCGTGCCCCTCCGCAGTCCCCCCGTTCCCTCGTGCCATCTCTTTCCTCCCGATGCCACTCTCCTCGTTCGCGCCTCCCCTCCTGCAGCCCCCTCTGATGCATCCTGCAGCGCGGATCAGCGCGACTTTTGTTTAAAACATGATCTATAGCTTAAATACCTAAAACCGGACTATTTATGGGTCTGCCACCTAGGGAGGAGGGACATCACCCCGGACGGTGGCAGGATCCTCCACTCCTCCCTTTCTCCCTTTTTTTTTTCGCCAAGAGCGACGCGGGTCTATGCAGGTGAAATCCCACGCCTTTGAATTCTCTCTACGAACGTGAAACTTTCTCTCTTGCCCTCTCTGCCTCTCCCTCTTCTACCCCCTTCTATCCTCTTTCATCGATGAGGGGCACACATCCCCGGACTCCCCCTCGAATGCAACGAAATTTGACACATTCCCTTTATAACGGCAGATATTCTTTTATCATTTGGACACACTTTCCAGACGGCGCGATCGAGGGTTCGGGGCTCTCCTGTTTTCTCTCTTTCTTTTTCTTTCTCTCTCGTTTATTCTTCATGTCATGGAGTCTTTACAAAGGTGGTATCTATAGTGATAGCGATGACAATATGGATTCTCGAGCGGCACAAAGCGCGCGGACAAAGCGTGAATAAATATATTTCCTTGGACATGCAAATGTCTGTTGCGCAATTACATGCTACTACGCATTTTGATATGTATCATCGAATCTTGCTTAAACACATATGTCTTAAATACTGATAACATAACATTACAATGATTACAGACGAGAGTTATCGATAGAAAAAAAAAAAAACAGTTTCTATTCTACATCTTTCAATTTAATTTAATAAGTTTAAACAATTTAAAGAACTTTTTCATTTATTCACTCTCACAAAAAAAATCTCATAAATTATCAATGTACGTTGTTTTTCCGTTTTTGATGTTAGTTACACATCGATTCTCGCAATACGATAAACACAAGGCAAGGAAGATCGTTGTTTCTGTGGTAAAAAGTACATGATACATATATCTTTTCTTTCTCTCGTTCGTTCCCCTGCCTTTTCTAAAAGAGAAAAAGGAAAAATGCACTTTAGATGGACACTTTAGATGGTCGATAGATAGACTAGAGCTAACGAACAAAGATCCTTTGTGTCGGAGAATAAAACAAAAAGCTGTGGAGATTGCGACGAAGATTATGTCGACTCGGTGGCATGAAAGCTATGTCGGATCAGCCACGTTAGACGCTGCATCATATATATCTTTATATCATTGCACTGATAATTAATCGATTAATGACATTATGATGGTTTGGGTGAAAAACGAAGCATGTGATGCAGAGTACTTTATTTGCCGAAAGAAAATGTTTTGCCCGTGTTTCCTAAATGCGAACTCTTTATTAATTATAAAAATTATACTTATAATAAGTAAATTATAATTATAAAAGCCGTTCACGTCAAACGAGCGCATTGCGATTTAGTATATATTACTAAGCAAAAGAAATTAATATTGTTGCAACCATTAAATATGAGTTAACTGACATTTTAAAATTGACAAATGTTGTCAAAGTCAAATCTAAAAAATAAATGTTAGTTTTACGAATCTTTTTAATAAGACGTACAATATTTATATACCAATTTTCTTTCTAGAAAAATTCAGAAAGAAGATAAGGGAAGTTCTTATAATATATATGAAAGAAATTTAAATAAAATAAAATTTAAATAAAATAAAATTTAATATATAAAAAAATAAAATAAAACTTTGACAAAAGTCGATATATGTGCGAATCAATATATCGACTTTTGTCAAAGTTTTATTTTATTTTTTTATATATTAAATTTTATTTTATTTAAATTTTATTTTATTTAAATTTCTTTCATATATATTATAAGAACTTCCCTTACATTCTTTCTGAATTTTTCTAGAAAGAAAATTGGTATATAAATATTGTATGTCTTATTAAGAAGATTGCTTTATAATATAATATAATAATGCAGATTAGAAAAATTGGAAAAAAAATATCCATAATTATATTTTAATTTTCTTTCATGTATAAATTGACAGACTTGTTATTTTGAGCAACCGCCGACTCACAAGTGTTAAACTACTGCGCAAAAACAAATCGCGCGTACGCATATCATCGCGATCGCTGCCGAATCTCGTTTTCCCAGTCCAAGTTCGCGAGAGCGCGACAAGCGCTCAACAACAAGTCGCGATAACAGTCGTCGACAAGACCCTTACGTAAAGGTACCGGGCAACGATACGGTGACGCCGATAAGGCGAGGTGGGTCATGCATTGTCGCTGCGATACGTAATATGCGCGAACGCGGCGTATCCGCGTGAATAATGTATGTAGCTCGTTGTTATCTATGTAGCGACCGTTCGCCATCGATGCGGGATACATATAGCGATAAGAAGCGACAGAATCGGATCTGATGTCCCGGGCCAGCGCAAAGATAAGCCGCGGAATAGAAAAAAATCGGAGGCGGCAAAATCGGATGGCTAAAAGTAAAGGAGGAAAAACAGATGGGAGAGAAAAAAATGTATGAAAGAAGAAGAGAAAAAGAAGACGAGGAAAAAAGTCGTAAATGCATTTATGTATCTCGCGCGATCACGATCGAGATGCTCGTCTCTGCCTCTGCAGGAGTACATCTCACCTAGGACCACTTCAAGTTATAAAACATGCAACCAGTCGCAGTGGCGTTATAAATCGATTCTGCAAACGTAAGTTTGTATTAATCGCGATTAAAACCGAATTTTTTTTCTCTTCTTATATCGTATGTAAAGTAGAAATATAATTTTAAAATAAGCCAGAATTTTTAATTAATTAAAACTATAGATAAAAAATGCTAATCACAATTAATTATTAAAAACTAAAAAATACATAATTTTTTAAACATAAAATTAAAAATTATTTAAAATTATCTAAAATAAAAATTAATTATAAAATTTTCAGATTCTTGATATGCAGATGTTAATAAATGGATATGAGAACCGATCTTTGCTTCCTCTCTCTCTCTCTCTCTCTCTCTCTCTCTCACATTGTTATCTTTCTTCATTTTGCAACTCGTCTTTTTTTTCCGTTGGCATTGCGTCAGACGATCATGTTTACAAACCATGTCGAAAAACTGCGACATCGATCGCTCAAGATGTATTCACTCGTTTTACAGCACTGTATAACCGATCGATACGAATCTACATTGTGTATCCGTCACACGAATATCCAAGAGAGAACAAATCGATTTGAGCGATTGATCTCCAGAAAAATTCAATGTACCGCCCGTGAATCACACGAAGAAGTTACTTCGATAAAGATTCGCTCAAACATCATTTGCAATGCAAGCTCTGTACTTGAAATATCGATTAAAAAGAAGAATACAGAAAGAATCTCATGAGACAGAATCAGGTTTAAAGAAACGTGAAAATTTGATTTCGATGAAAAGAATGTAGTTCACGTAATAAATAAATAAGGTGGAATTAAAAATTATTACGTCCACACATTTTGCAGCTATAAATCAACGAGAGATAAAAACTGTTCCTAACTATTTACGGCACGTTTCGGCCGTCTCGATGGTGGCGAATATCCATTTTTCATCAAGAGGACAAGAGATCGTGGCAGGATGTGTGCGTCCTACCTGATTCTTTGACGGTGAACAGACGAAAGACAAAAGCGGTCAGGTTGACAGCGAATGTGCCGATCTCGCTTTCCGGAATCATCGGGTGCAGAGCGCAGTCTCGAGATGTGTTTCTACTTTTTTTTTTTCCTCTTTCCCCGGCTTTCCCTGTGTGTTCGCCATCCCCGACAGGATTATCTGATCCTTGCTCTCATCGCCGAAAGAACAAAACGCGAGTGACCCTATCCGGCCACCATCGCGATCGTGGTACATAATCTACGCGCCGCTGCTGGTTATCTCGCGCCGATCGAGGATACTTACTTATTGTTAGTCTCGGGAAGGAGAGAGTGAGCCTCTTGCACATCCCTCGGGACCACGGCTACCATCTTGCCGAGATTGTGCCCCGTACGTCGTGTCACGTACAAGTTGCAAGCTAGCGACAGATATAATGAATGTTCCGCTCGCACGCGATCCGTTGTTCTACAAGAATCGCTCCCATGTTAATTGCTTGTGGTGCAAACAAAGACACCCGTTATTGTTAAGATTTTTTTTCCTTGTCGATAATATTTTGTATATATTGCGAAAATTCGAGAGAGAAATCTCGCGCGTTGTATTATTTAAGAATAAATCATACTAATTTTTTTATCGTAAACTCAACAAAAAATTGAGTAATTAATTTAATCTAATTAATACGGCCAGTAAAACATTTATGAACATAAATATATCATAAAGCGACGTATATGAAACACAGAGATGATTTATCAAAGTTATAAAAATGAATAATAATCGAGACACTTGAATGCGTGTTATGTTAAGCATCTCGCGATCGCTTAATATTTTAATAATCTATCGGAAAAAGAAAAAGAGAGCGATGAGATTCGATTAATTTTAATAACACGCTCTATGACGATATACCTGTCTGACAATTTTAACGCTCCGAGGGTGCGACATCGCGCATCAGCATCACCGGCACATGTTATCCGTGTTTTTCTTCACGGATAAAGCAACGTCACGGCATGATGCGTAAAACCGGAAAAGTTCAGCCCACGCTGTTGCACCCTGCAGAGAGAAAAACGATCGTACAGGTGCGACGCCGCGCGTCGGAAATCGCACCTACCATAGAGACGACAAGCGCGCCCGTCAAAGATGTGATAAGGCTAATGATAAACGCCCTTCTTCGTCCCATTAGCGAATCCAACCCACTCGAGATAGAATGTACGTGATCGAGATTGTCTTTTCATCACAGTTCCAGTATAAATCAAAATTATCTTTGCCACTGGATCTAATTATGGGAAATTATATTATCCGTTACATATTTTTGTGATTAAATAGCGGCAAACTTTTAATTGATAATTTAGCTTATTTATATCTACTCTAGTTTAAAATATGTACTTTTTAATTTTATTAATAAAAATCTTAAGAGTAAAAATTTTTATAAAATAACACACTTTGCTTGATAAAAGATAACATTTGCTTTTCTAATAACTTTCTAACAATTTTCTATAACTTTACATTTATCATCTAAAATATTATTACGTTTTAATAAATTACTGCATCAAGAGGCATTTATTTTATAATTTTTCGTAATGAATGCAACGATGTCAGTTTAAAAAAATTACAAAAATTTAAAAAAATGTGTTAAAATTTTATAAAACATAGCAATCTTTAACAAAAAAAATTTCCAGAAAGAAAGAAGACGGGCAATGGTTGAACGATATGCGTCAGAAAGCAATCTGACACCGCATGTCAGAAAGCTTAAAACACTCATGTCAGTCCTGCGCTTTTATATCTTCGTTAACAAAATAAAATAAAATATCTGGAGAAGAAGATGTCTGGCGATTAAGTGCATTTCGCCATGAGGCTGCTCAACGCAAGCACGTTTTATTCTGCCACGATAATCAACTAACAACACCGATACGATACGATCGAGGAAACCTAGATTCTCTAGTAGCGCTGTTGCTAAAGGTGCAATCGGCAATGACAAAAGTGGATTGTCCGTTGCGTGCTGCAGGATTCGGAGACACGACAAAGGTATCTAATCTTCTTCGTGGGTCAGGTCGATCACGGGGGGAAAAGATCGTGAGAAATGGCGACGGTGGCGACCACGAGGGAATGAGATCCATGAGCGAAATGAAGCCTAACGGAATCTGACATTCGTCGAATTCCACGAGATCACCTATGCAAAGCGAACTGCTTCGTGTCTGTTACAAAATTCAATGTATTTCCTAGGCATTATCTGTTACCATTTCACGTTTTCCACGAGTCTGGGAACATCCTCGAACAATGCACAACATCCTATAACAATGTAATCTCTCGTAAAGATTATTAGCCTCCTGTTGCGCAATACGCATTAAAGGATTGCCTTTGAAAGAGCAATTATCATTTAAAATGAAATAAATCACTCAAATATGTTATCTCCACGTTGAAAATAATTATCAATTACGGAGATTTTTCAGTAAAAAAATATTTTTTATTGAAACAGATACACGTCGACAATACTCATATATATAAATTATTATGTATCGACTTGGAGAAACGCATTAAATTTAACCGCGAACTAGCCGCATATATAACTACGCTCGGGCGCAGTCGAGCGACGGAAAATGTTTAAGCTCACTTTTCGACTATCAATTTTTCGCTAAGCGCACGTACATTGTACGTCAGTCACGGCTTTATCTAGCGACCGTTATCTGTCGGACATTATCTACCTAGTCTATTTCGGTACGACCCTGCACAGTCACGAGTCGAGTCTTCCGCTTCTCTTCACCTTCAATGCAAAATATTATCTTTTTTCTTTAGCGTAGTATATTTCGCTGCTAACAACCACAATGAATCATTGAAAAATAGCGGTGATAATGAATTTGTGATTTCCGAAAACAAAAATAGCGCCCGGTGTCTCAAATATTCGGGCCCTTTCGAAGACCGTAAAGATGTCAGGGTAAAATTTTCGAAATCAATCCACGACTTCCCATGAAACTCCACCTGCGGCTAAACGATATTTCACCGGCGCCATGAGGTGCCTTTTAAAAATTTCGAAAGAAAACACGCAATTAGACATGTGACGCGAAATCGTTTTTTAAAAATCATGGAAAAGAGATAATCGTAACACATTGACGCAAATGTAACTATCATCTCATTATTGTGTAGTCATAATTAATTTTATTAATTATATAAATATTAAAATGTACAAGAAATATATCTGTTACATATTCACTACCAATAAATGATAGTTCAAAAAATGCGTTTGCACAGAATACAGAATTCCGTTTTATGTAAATAACTCAGACTAAATATTCAAAAAGAACCCGTTAATAAACATATATTTTTGTACCAGCGTGTCTTCGGCAGAATTGTTTACTAAGAAAAACTTTTAAAAATATACTTAGATATCCACTCTTAAAAAAGACATGTTAAATCGATACTTGCAAGTATTGTTGCTTCTTTTCCTCAATGTTAATTGGTTATTACGCTGTACATTACTTCATATTAATAAAAATCTGTCATGGCTGCGTATTTGACAATTCAAATATTATATATATATATATAATTTTGATTTAATTGATTTTGGAAAAATCAGATAATACATATCAGTTATACATATTATTATATTACATATAACTAATTTTATAATAGTTATATATATTTTATAATAGATGCGTGCCCTAATCGCGTAGAGTATCCTATATTATATATTATGTATTATTCAAATTTTTGATTACATAGCGTATTCTATATTATATATTACGTATTATTGAAATTTTTGATAATTTAATACCGCATTAATTTATAGTATTCTAGAAAAGTCTAAAAATAGCGTCTCAAGAATATTAAATACTGTAAAAAGAATGTGCAATTTCAATATGTCCTATAAATTTCGGTTGGCAAAAAAAGTACTGACATCGGAGCATCACAAAGTATGACATTAATCGACAGAGTTAGGTTTCTTCCGTAATAATTCCGCGACAAAATTAGCGCGCAACATCTTATAAGCCGAGATTTCATTCGCTTAAGCGCAACACCGAAAATCCTTTTAGCTCTTAAACAATAGCCGCGTCGCGTCAACTTTCTCATAAATTTCGCTGCCCATCCCATTCGGGGATTCTCTTCCATAATTCGTCGGGATTATCAAAATCACGTCGACTAGGACAAAATTTTCTGTAATAACCATAACACATTACCTCTCCTGTTGATCTAACACAAACAGAACTTTTCTTGGTAAGAGATGAAATTTTTTTATTCCTCGTAATATTATTAATATAGTGCATTTTTTGAAATTTTTCCATAAATTGAAATTGTTCCATAAAAATGATGTTAATTTGACAAGTTTCATAAAATTTTATACGAATGAATATTCACCGCAAAGAAGAAGAGAAAAAATTTCACTCTGCAAGACAGCTCGAAGAAAAATCATAAGACAAGAACGTTGAAAACATCAAGCCACCTGAAAGAATATAACATAAGAATTACAAGCAAAGATATGTTAAAACAAACCTTCCTTACAACGTAATTTCGGCGATAGAGCGAGAGAGAAATCAAGATATCGAATGCAAGAAAAGTGAAAAGAAAGACATAGAGAAGAAGCAGCGAATCCCCAAGGATCCAGGTAGATACTAATGGGCGCCCATTGTTTTTTCCCCACTGTTTTCCTATCCGGCATTGTCCTTACAACAGGTCCAGTTCTTCGTTCATCAGTTAACATTGTCCGTAGCATTAGATCGTCCTTGTTCCAAAATCGTGTTGAGGCGCGCGAGCGATCTACCGCTTGCGGGGAATGCAAAGGTTCGCCCTGCAAGGGGGGGCGCACGGTTAAAAAAAAGAAAGGACGAAAAGGGAGAAAGAGTGGAAGCGAAAAGTGGAAGCGAGAATGAGACGAAAGTGGAGAACAATGAGCAAAGGTGGGACTAGCGTGTAAACGAAATCGCCCGGGTGGCGAACACGCCGTGGCAAAGATGAGGGTTGCGCCACGAGCAGGACATACTTCCGTCTCATTTATTCGACCTGTTCGGTCTGTTTACCTTGGTGCGAACAATCGGCCGCATCGCGGTAAAACAAACAGCAGTTCGTTTTCACACCGCGTCAAAATATTGTACCGCGCCGATGCAGATGCAAATGCGGGGTTGGACCGATTCGTCCCGGTTCCCCAATTAACCGTGTTTGTGTGCGACGACGAGGATCTGAAAATATTTTGACTTTGTGATGACACAAAAGTCATGTTTTTACAAAATATGCGAATAGTATTGCGGGAAAAGAGTTTTTGCCCATGATTCTTAAATGTTAATATATGAATCATTTATCAGAAATTATTATTATATCACTTGTATCAAATTTAAGAAAAAAAATATCTCTAATAATATTTTTCTCAAACATCCGATGTAATATTTTCCATCAATTATGTTACTACAAAATATGTTATTGCCATAAAAATAGGATAATACTTTAATTATTGCTGAGAGAGAAAAATATATATGCACATTCTATTTTTATATATTACTTATAACTTTTTAACAATAGATCTTTTCGGGTAACGTTCAAGTAAATCGAATATCCTTCTACCTGCAAATTGTACCGAGCACGATAATCGCGGTGGGTGCTAATTCGCGGCGCGCAAGATTGATGTCTTATCTCGAGTCAGTCTCGACGAGATGAGACTGCCAAAGAAGACGAAGTGGGTTAAGAAGAAGAATGAGAGAGCTGAAGGATGGCCCCAAGGAAGGGGATGGTGTAGTTGTCTTTTAAACGGAGCAACGTTACGTACCCCTGACGAATGGACAGGAGGAGGTGCCGATATCTCAACCGTAATTTATCACCCAGCTAGACCAGCTAGAAAACTGGCGGGCCCCGCCACTCACTCGTTCGCTCGCCCGTTCCTTATGTAGACACGGGCGGGCCCACAGAGAGAAGAACGCGAACGGAAAATAGAGAAAGAGGAGAGACAACGAAAAAGGGTCCATGCGCGCTCCCAACTGCGCTGCATTCTCTCTTTCTCTCTCTTCTTTTCTTTCGGGCCCCTCGGGGCCCCGGGCCAACCCTCATTACCACGCCTCCAGACTTCCTAGTCATTATCTGGTGGTTCCAATACCGAGATCGAATTTCATCAGGAATCCCGACACTGACATTCCAGAGAGATAATCATACCCGTTCTTTGCCCGTATGTGCAAAGTCCTTTCCCGTAAAATCTCCATTTTTTTATACTCGGCATAATGCACTTTACATAATTTCACGGAATTACGCGCACTTTACGCTGCGCCGTATTTATCATTAACGCTCAATCAATCGGTGTAAACCATTGAATGTGTCGCGTAATTATAAATTTTGTTGATAATATGTTATGCGACCATTATTGATCATTCATTATTTGCACCATTAAACTAATATACTAGTATATATAAAAAAAAAATATATTATTTCTAAAAGTCGTAAAATATTGTAAGAAAAAGATTATAATATATATATATATATATATATATATATATATATATATATGTATAATGGCAAAATAACATATAAAAAATAAATAAAAAAAATTCTTCTAGAATTTCTAAGTAATATCAAAAGAATATAACAATTATATGTAATAAGAATTATTCATTACAATTTAATAAACATGTTATACACTCCATCTTACGAATTCTTTGCTATACAAAACAAAAAACTTGATTAATATCATACAGCAGATTCGATACAAACTGCCAGACAGGGATGAAAACTCAATCATTAGTCGGTGCGTGACCTCAATTTTCCCAAAAATTTTCGAACATCCTAAGAGCAGCGAAAATTTTCTCGAGATAGATCCCGGAAGATTCCGCTCATGGGTTGGTTGTAAATAATTAAAAAGGTCTGACAAAACAAATATATCGTTTCGCGCGTGTGATAGATGATGTTGCTTATTCAGCATCCTGAGTGAAGAGAAAGAAGAAGAGACTATAGTCAGAGGATGCAATGCGATAGATGCGGGAGGAGAAGAAGAAGGATAAGAGAGAAGAATCAAGGCTCTCGGTGGGCTTTTAGTGGGACCTTACGTGGACCCATAGAGGGTTCAAGGGCGTGCTGGACATGGACGTTGCCGAGGTAAGGAAGGCGAGGCAATTAGGAGGCACAGCGGGGTGCCAAATCTCTGCCCTCTTCCTCTTTCTCTCCCAAATCAAACTACCACCTCCTTACACCCACACGTCCACCTTTCCTTCTACTACTTCTTTGATGAGGCTGCCCCAACGGACTCTTCGCCATCGAGGAAAACGTCATCGTCCCATGAATAGTATATTATCTTTGATGAACTAAATCATGATGCTATTAATGACAATTTCGTATTACCTTCGATCACACTTTTGCATTCATTTTTAGAATTTGACAGAATTTTTTGACACCATTTTTGACAGAATTTTTAGAATTTGACAAGACATTCCAGAAATTTTCAGAAATGTGATTAAATTAAAAGATAATGTTTTTAATAAAATTTATTTTTATGCTCATATATAGTTATTAAAAATCTCAATTTAATTTATCAATATATTTGTAATTATTAATAATTTTTAAACCAAAAATTAACATTGATCACAGAAAAAATATTTATATATTAAATTTATCAAACTCCTCTGTGTGTGATTTAATTTATTTAAAAAATATTTATTTAAATTGCATTATATTAACAATTTTTTCTATGTACTTATTATTATTTGTAGAATTGAAACATTTTTAATATTATGTATATATATATATATATCCTTATTCAATTAATATTTATCATTTAACATTTATCACTTAATAAATTTCGTCACGCACCTATCGACAATAGACGCAACTCTGTGCCTAACTCGGTAAAGTAGAAAAATGCAAGTCTCACCCGGTATAAGTATCAATTTGATCCTACCCCCGGTATAAGCATTGATTTGACGGACCGTCTCCCGATAGAAATCAACTTTTTCTACAGCAGCTAAATCTATTCTGATAAAGAAATAATAAACTTTTTCTAAGCTAGATAATATTTTATTATTTTATTATACGTTATAATTTTATTATATGTTATAAAATTAAATAAAAAATTAACCATATTATATTAAAATATTTTTATTATTATAATTAAACATTATTTAACATTAAATTAGACTTGTATTGTTAAATTATAAAACTTTGCAATAAAAAATTACAAAAAAAAACAATAATATTTATATAAAACAAGATATATGTCATAATTTACATATAAATAATTTAAATTAAGACAAACTTGCTTAAAATAATATTCTTGTATAAATATATATATATATATATATATATATATATATATATATATATATATAAATAACAATTCAAAAATTTAATTTGCATTCTAGATAAATTTGAATCATGAAAATTTGGGAATTTCGTATCTTAGATACGGAAACCTGCAAATCGCTATGTCAATAAAAGGAGTTTCAGAATTGACCAGTTTCTATAGCAACAGACAAAGACTTTAGTAATGAATGGGATCCGCCTTGAGAAGATGGGTTTATCTCTCTTCTTAAAAGGTTAGAAGGCCGACAATTTCCGGAATAGAATTTCTCCGCAATTAAACCGTAAAAAAGAAACCAACAATGAATACCGCAAGAACGACGGAGCGATGTCGAATGTGCAGTCGCGGATTACAATCTTACAATATACCTCTCGATGTATGCGAGAAAAAGGAGACCTACACTTTCGTGAAGAGTCCGAGGGCGATATTACACATTCAAAAGAAATACAGACATCCTCCGATGTAAGTAGAGTCTAACTCTTTTCCTAACAAATAACAAAGTAGAATTGTGCATTACTTGTGTATACAATGAAGAATTTTGTTGCAACCTGAAAAATTACTCATCGTAAACATCGGCAAACTTATACAAATCTAAGCTTTTAAGAATCAATGTGATTTTTTTTTTTTTTTTTCCACAAAAAAGCATTAGAGAATACTTTTTCTAATCTTATTACCGAGCAACACTTAAATTGTTTTTCCAAAGAGACAACGTGGCGCAAATAATAATATTGCACATGCTGCTGATAATTACGCCAAACCATTTAGCATAATTAATAGAAAAAAAACAGCCTTTTATATTGATATATTTTCACATTTATTGTCGACGCAACAAGTGTACGCTATTCTTGTTAACCATATATGCTACCTGTTTAACGATCTCGCACAAATGTACACCCTAATCATTCCTTGAATTAATGAACATCGCAGGCATACTGTACGGAAAACAGATTATGTTCGTCTCTTTACATAAAACGTATACTATATATTTAACATTAAGCTTATGTAAAAGTGTGAACTTTCAACTTTATACAAAAGACACCAAGATATATATTAAAAAGTAGAGTTATTCTATTTCTCACGCATGGTCTATCATTAATTTATTTGCCTCTGTATATTTCTGGAATATTAATGTTGGACAATCAGAAAATCTTCAATGAACTTGTTTCAACTAATCTCGTTAAATTAGAAAATTAGCTATGTATAATTACAGATAATAATTCTGTTAATTTCACGAATAAAGAATTAATTTTAAAAATTTATCTATTCCGAGGGAATTATTAAAAATTTTTTTCTCTCTTTTCTTTATTTTCTAAAGCCAAAAGAAAAATATCAATAACTGGGAAAAAGCACAGCACATCGATAATGCAATAGCCATTTAATCTATACATTATTGCGCTTATAGACGACAAGAGCGAATGACCGCGGCAGCAGTTGATTTTATCATTGACTTATCGTACACGGAAGAATACAAACTGTGATATACTCGCTACACGCGATTTCCACTTCTATATGAATATTTTGTAGTATAGTTATACTAGAAAAATCTTTCTTTAGCAAAAATCTCGCGCTGACTTGATTTAGGACAATATTTAGGACAATATTTTTATTATTATATAAATTCTGTGAAAAAATATCTAAATGAAAAAATTAGCCTTTTGCAATGAATAAAATTTTAAATTTCGTAAAACCAAAATCAAATTTTGCAATTATAGCTTGTAAGCCCTTAAATTCGAATAAATTTATTATTAAATCTCGCTATCAATTGGAAAACTATTGAACAAATAAAACTATTGAACAAATAATATATAATAAACTAAAAAATTATTTGTACGAATATATTGTCATGAAGAACTACATACAAAAGTGAGTCACTCTTACATACTTTACCATTCTACAAAGTTCTATAAAGTTAGTGGACAGTACAGCTCTGTTAAACAACGATTTTTCTAACTGCTGGATGTACTATATTTAGCGTTAATCCCTTGCATGTTACATAATAAAATAACTTGCGAATGATATTGATTTGAATAAAGAAGCGTGCGCTTTATGTTGCATTCGGAGGAAACAATCGAGCATGAATTAATAATAATGACCTCTTACGTAAAGCTACCTTAAACGAAAACGTCAATTCTTTATTAATTAATTAAGAGATCGATGAATGATCTGCATGTTATCGAGAAAAATCGTGATATTAAATAAAACTATTGTTAATTCAGATAGATTAGAAAAATAAAAAAAAAAAACATACATATAGTAAAATTGTGCGCATAAAAGTGCCTTACCATAATAATATATTTTATCGTTTTTCTAACATCAGCTTTTTACGTGTATATATATAATCGCGCGCACGCGACGTTTTACAAAACGCGAGAAACCAGTCAGAAACTTCTTCAAGGACATCTGCAGCTTATTAATATTAATGTAAAATGCGATAAAAATTCACATCTTTAGTGCACATATTACATTAATATAAAATATAATAAAAATTCACATTTCGCGATTAATTACTTCTTAAATAAAAATTAAGTTGAAAAGTTAAAAAAAGTTTTTTATTTGCTTAGCACGGATAAGACAATTTTGAAGATAGAAAAGATAATTCTGAAACACAGTGATTTCTATTTTAGAAGCTGATGGAGCGATAACGTATGATAAACTACTTTCGACGATCGTAAATACAATAGCCGTGGGTCACTATTTGTGGCACTATTCGACTATATAAATCGAACTATCAATCAAACAATTACCCTCATGCAAGAACGAAAAAATGATCTCTTATTACATCGCGCACGAACTCAGCGACAAACTTCTATAAAATTTCTCTTATCATTTTTTGGATCTTGATGATGAATTCGTTATATCAATATTTTCTTGCACTATGTCAAAAGCTTTATTGATAAGAATACTTCATCATAAATCTGGATATCACGTTAAAATTTGCAAAAAAGTTATTGTCTAATATATTATTTGTGTAGAATTCGTATAAAGAACAATTTCTTTACGAAATCTTTCTCAAAAAATATCACTGAACCAACTTTATTTGCTGAGAGTAAATTATATTAATAAATATTACATAAAATTTCGGATATAATATGACTACAATATATAAATACGACACGTAATTGTACTTGTTTTTAAAAGCTAGAATTATAATTTAATATGATTATATATAGATATAAGTAAAAATTTTATATATATTTATAACGTGATAATGTTATATAAAATATAATCTATATTCATGCTATCCCCGATCATGTTCTAAATCTGATTTTTCATGCACATTATTTGCATAAATCGCGTGATAACAAAATGCCTTACTCATCTCATAATTCATTTTCCACCTATCGTTCTATCGCATGCATATACTTATTACGGCTAAAAAGCAAAGTAATCAGTTAAATCTTCGGAAGAATTTCGAAAAATAAGAAATCTTCATATTAATATTATTTATGAGCGATTTTTTTCAAGTCAATGCGACACACATACATATGTGTAATATTTCTTTTATTAAAAAATTCAGAATTGCGCATATTTTATTCGCCTAAATCGTGATTTGAGGTACAAGCCAAGTTTTCGTGATAAACCGACGCGATCAAATACACGATTTCACCTTGAAGCGTTGCTATTATAGGTTTGCAAGTTTCCGGACAGGTTCCCTAGGCGAGTGGCGGAACCCCAACCATATTCCACCCTCTGTCCGGTAGACTTAAGCATGCGCAACATTCGCGGTGGTCAGCATTATTGAGTGGCCGGTCGCGCGGTGAAAATATATGTGCAACCTGACTGCGGTCTATATCGGTCGATTCTAAGGACATTGTCCAGTCTCTGAACTCCCCCGCGAAACGGTCAGTAATGTCGCGACCGTACTCAACGAACGACCACAACATTTACTTTTCTCGATCTTCCACGACTAGCAAAACGGCCGATCCAGCACGAGTTTCGCACAGTACGTATGTCAATATAAATCGATTGATAAGGATATCGAGATCGATATAATTTCGGGAACTTTCCAACTTTCATGTTATAAATACGCAATAATACACGCAAAATGATTTGTGTTTATTCATAACGATAAAAACATAATAATTTACATAACAAAGGCAAACGTTATTTATAGAAAAATATTGCTAATCTAAAAATTAAAATTCGTCTAATAATAATAAAAGTTATTTGAAGCAGAATAATTCCTCTTGACAATAATACTGTTTATGTCTTGTAAATGTCTTATCGTGTAATTAACTGTCCAAATAGTATTTTAGTACAAAAAATGTTCACCTTTTTTTACATATTATTTTGTCCAAATTAATACAAATATATTTTTTCGCCATGAGCGTGAAGTATCGCAAAATTACTGTTCATATTTCATAATTAAGCCAACTTGGTCGTAGCTAAATCTCGTGATTTCATCGATGAATAATTAAAGATATAATTACAAACATCACGCTCGCGTGAACTTGCTATGTTTTCACTTTGCAAATGCAGACGATCAATGAGCGATCAATTGACTATAATTGCTTCACCTGAGATTTTCGAGGCACATTTCCCTTTTTATAAAAAAAAATAAAATAATCAAATAAAATCATTCGATTAAGTAATTTCTGAAATTTTAAAGGGAAACCACGCTTGAAAGGCGAAATGCGTCGCATAAATTAATTTGTCTTCGATCGATTCACGATGTCCGCCGTGCAATCGTGCGTCTGAAAAAATTAGAAGGATGCCAGCCGGTATTTCGGCTCTGGCGCCGTCGACGGACGCGGGATCTTTCGATCATGAAGCGAAAAATCCGCCGGCCTTCACGATCCTACAGAAGGATGGTCTGGATTCGAGTCTGCCGCTCTTGCACATCAACGAGGACGATGGAATGAATCTACCACGACTCACTACCAATCTCAAGAACATGAAAAATACGATGAAAAATGATCTCTACAATTGTAGGCGCATCAGCAAATCCAACGAGCATCTGCTTCTGGCTAATCTACAATCGAATCAAACCAATCCTCTGAAAAAGAAGCACCACAGCAAGAGTCAAGATGGCTTAAACGAGGAAAGACCGCCTATAATTAAACCCAGCATCATCCTATCCACGGAGGATTTTAACGAAATACTCAACGCAAAATTAAAGAAGATACAGGAACAAACTGAGGCCGAACAAGGTCACAAATCGCCCAAGAAATCTATTTCGCCGCAGAAAAAGCCATTTATCACAACCGTAAAGACAGGAGAATTTCTAATGCCTCCACCGGAAGTGGCGGCCCTACTCGGTATCGCGCCCAGCGGAAACGACGAGGAGGCGACGGACGGATGCCCGGTTAAGGGCAGATTCAAATCGTTAATGTCGCTGACCAAGAGACCGGAGGTACGTCACAGTAGTCACAACGCCAGATGTCCGGCTGCCCTCAAGGCTACCGTGGACTTCTCTCTCGGCATGATGAACGCCACTGCCATCGCCACGGCCTCGACCTTAGACGAGCGGGCGAGAAGATACAAGAGGAGTGAACCGCCGTAAGTGACGCCGAGATTACGTAATAGGTCACGTTGGTAGACATCGTGGTCCCGGTTATTCATTAGCATATCGTCACTATCTTTTTATAATCAGTCAGGGGTAGAATTATAAGAGTGATACTATTATAAGAGCGGAATTCATAATGCTCTCTTATTTCACAAAGCGCTTTCATTCAGAGAAACATTTTCAATTTTCTAAAGTTATATATTATATAAAATAAAAGGATTAATCTTTTTTCTAATCTCTTCATAAGTATAATTATGTTTTACTAGAAAAAAATTTTACTAGTTCAAAATTAATAACCTTTGACCCTGAAAAGTCTCCTTCTATCCACTGGATTTGATTTACATCGTGCGATAATGCGACCTCGAACCTTTTCGCAGATGCAAATCGCGATATCGAATCTTACGTTCGTTTCATATCATCTCCACTGAAAATTCCATGCCCAAAACCGCCGTAGATGTTGCTGAAATATAATCGATCGACCAAAGGAACTATGCAAAAAAAAATGTCACCATCTTCTCAATAAGCACGCATGTAATGTGAAAATGCGAAAGGTGTTTCTGACTTAAAAATCAACGTGCAAATATGATAAATTCGATTGAAGCGCGTGAATGAACAATGATGAGAGGCACTTCGAGAGGAGGAAAAGGGCGTATAAGAAGAGCGGGAATTGTTTTTCTAGCAGATTTCCGCAGACGCCGCGAGCTTTACCAAAAAAGTTGGCACCGATCGAGGGCATGATGAATATGCTGCCAAGACTCCGCGGGTAACGAAAATACCTTATACCAAGTGACACCACACTTATCACTGATCTTTTATTTGATAGCAGCTGCTTTCTCCGCTTTTTTTTTCCCCCTTGTTGGCCCGATTTATTCTCATGCGCTTGCGGTCGCATTCGAATTATCTCTCTCTTTCTCTCTCTTTCTCTAAGCTATTGTTGCTATCCTGGTGCACTACGTTTTAAATACCCATAGGAATATTATTTGATGATTTAATATGATGACCGATAATATTAACTTTTACCTTGCTTTTATTATCGAAAAGTTTTTCACATAATATAAATAAATCTGGTACAATACAGGATTACATATTTCAAACAAAATGCCCGATTTTAATCTACAATAATTTAATTATCTTTTTAATAAAACAAAATAAATATTTAACAATTAATTAACAATAATTAACAATTGATTTTTGCTATAAATGTAAAAACGCAATTTATATACTCTTTTAAGAAATTATCACAAGTCATCTGTAAATGTACGCAAACCAATCTAAATGTGCTGTGTACGTAAAAGTATGTTGTCAATACATATTAAATTTTACGCTTTTTAAATTTTAAATTTTATGCTTGCGATGGACATTGTCATGATTATTATCGGAAGCATTAGCGTGCAGCAGAGTCATAGACACCACCGATGTTTTATTATTATGCGATTAGAATCCATGCTTCATTAAATGCGAGCAGACAGATGTACCTGACACGAATATAATTTTTAATGACAGATTGCATAGATACATTTAAAATCCATTTCTTTTTTATATTATAATTTGCTGCATAGCGTGACATAATCTTTTAATCATTTTATTTTATATAAATATATATATATGTATATATATGGTTAGTATATATATATACTCATCGACAATAACCGAGAGAGCAATTGGATTTCGTATTATTATACATCTTAACTCATAAATTGGAGAATTGGCAAAACTAAACGATAAAAATGGCTCAATCAAAAGATTGATGAAATCTTTATTTATATATATTTTTATTACAATCTTAAAGAAATTATTATTGCCAAGTTTGTCGATGTTTGCCCAAGAGTGACGGGTGTTGCAGCAATCGTTACTCAGCATATTAAACTCAGCTGAGCTTTTTTTCAGATTTGTTTGGTGAGCGTTAAGAAACGCATTTCACTATAAATCGATGATTATTTTGCAGGGAACAATCGATTCCTTTCGGAAACATCATGTTTGATCGTCGCGTGGCTCGCGGAACTACATGCGCTCCCGTTCCTGCTCTAGTAAGTACCCTCCGTAAGTCTTTCAAATTAAAAGAATAATAACTTTTTCTCATGAAATTTATATATTTATGTAGATCGATGGGGAACAATCGATAGCAGCAAGGCATGCGGAAGCAAGACGAAGACACTTGGTGAGGAAACGTGCTCAGATGCAAGCTTGCAAAGCATTCGTTGCGAGGAAGGGTTCACCTCCTCCGGTTCCTGGGAGAAAGCACGAACCAGTGCAAACCGAAATCTTTCTCGAGGAGGTAAATTATATAAAATTCATATATTTGTTTTTCGTTATAGCAATCAATTGATATTTTTTATTGATTAAATAAGGCGTAAATTCAAGTTTTAATATTGATTTATTTTTAGCTGATCGAAAAGCCGGATGAATCCGAAGTAGCCACACAAACCGATTACTTTTTAGAAAAACCGGAACTACCAAGTTATTGTCCCGACAAGATTGGTCAAGACGCTTGGACTCAAATCGAACCAGGAGAGGTATATGCTTAATGTGTTATCATGGCATTAGATATGTTTTGTAGAACATAAAACTAATACTATAATATTTCCAGCTATTTAATTTTGACATTGAAGTTCAACCAATTCTCGAAGTATTAGTAGGCAAGACTGTCGAACAAGCTTTAATCGAGGTTTTAGAAGAAGAGGAAATCGCTTCTCTCAAGGAACAGCAGAGAAGATTCCACGAATTGTATGCTGCTGAGAAAGCTGAAGAGCAACGATTGGCGGAAGAGGAGAGGAGACGTAGAGAAGAAAAGGTATTATTCTCTCGCATTTGAATTGTTTAATATTTCGACATTCTTCGATCTTTTAAGTATTTTGTCTATTTTTGTTTACATTATCATAGATATAAAAGTGTATCGTGCTCTTAAAGAAAAGATTAGAAAGAAAATCTGTTTTCGATTCGTTTCAGGATCGATACATGAAACAACAGGAAAAAGAAATGAAGGCTCAGCAGGAAACCGAGGAACGAGTTGCGGCGGCTGTATTGTTAACGGGATACATTGCTGAACTTTTACCCGCAGTTCTGGAAGGCTTGAAAATGTCTGGCTACTTATTGGACGAAATCAAGGCCGGTTCGTGAGAGAGAAAATACTGACTACTTTTTCTGAATTTGTTAACTATAAAGGTTCCTTAATTTCTCTTTATTTGTCGATTGTATCTTTTGATTAAATTTCTTTTCGTCCTTGATTATTTTATTCTTCCCTTTATCTATAACTTATTAAGATGCCGCGAACATGACTTGTTGCAGATGTTGAAGAAGGTTTCATGCCGTGGTTGATGAAGGAAGTTAAAAAGGAGATGGGCAACATGATCGAAAGCAGAGAATTGTTAATGGGTAAGGCTGAGCTGATAAAGATAAACCAGCAAAAATCTATATTTATTTTTTCTCAAATTTTATTTAAAATATAAGAATGAAGTAAATTGGACAGAGGTAATTTTACTATAGTAATTCTATAAATAAATTTATAGAATAATTTAACCGCACAATTTTTTTACAGAAATTATTCGAGAAATTTTAGAAAATCGCGCACAGACATACAGGCAACTCGGTGAAGAATATGATATTTCAAAGGAAAAAAGACTAATAAAAATGGATGAATTAGAAGGAGGTGGAACTGACAGCAATTTCGTGAATTATGAATCTACGATGGAAAATTATAACATAATTTAACGTGGTAAATACATATATATATATATATATATATATATATATATATATATATATATATATATATGCGACATGAAGGTTGAAAGAGATTTTATTTAACAGATCAATCTAAATTAAAAAGTAGATAAAATTAAAATCTAAGAAAATAAACAAAGGCCAAATAAAAATGAAAATTGTAAATATTTAGTAATACGTACAATCCCATAATAATTTTCATTATCGCGCAATTCGATGGGCGTTAATGATGCACTTTGTCTAAAAAACGAGCAAATCGTAGTTAACTTTCGGATTTAGGGATTCACCTTAACCAGCACAAAAGCAATTTCCAAGCCTGATACCTTCTACATTAAGCAGTGTACACAGCTGTGCAACAAATCCATCTCCTCCGCTTGTACCCCCTGACAGGTCACCGCAATGCTTGCAATCCCTATCGCAAACAGTAACTGTCGAAAGAACGCGAAAGACCCATCGGAAATTAATTATTGATTCTCGAAGTCAGTACGGCATAATCTCTTCTAGAAAGAATGCAAAGGAAAAAAAAAACTAACTTTTGCTCATTGTCAGAACAATTTATCCCAAAATAATCTCTAAGCTTTTCTTCATTATTAGAAAATTTTAACACGTATTATCTAAAAAAAAAAAAACTTGATATTCTTCTTATACGATATATTAATATAATATATTATTCGTAAAATACATATGTGTGATGTTAATGATTCATCGTTTATCTGTCCGTAGTCTAGACTGACTTGGAAATCCATGATGCTGCACTAGAGATTTCAAGACATTTTAAGAAACTGATTACATTTCAAGATGTAATTTATGGTTTGTTGGAGCCAATCCAAAGATATCTCTTTCCAAAACTTTAGTATATATTAAATAAATAAAAATATAAAAAAATTTAAGCAAAGCATATTTTTCTTATCAAGTATTATTCTCGCTTATTAAATTAGAATATTTTTTAATGATCTTGCGAGATTTCAAGATAAAAGCATCCTAATCGGTATTTTAAAAATCACTGCTAGACTTTAGTAAATCGATTTTTATGGATTATCGTTTAATCCGCAGATTGAAGAATTGAAACAGCTGAAGATATTTATCTTACGTCAAAAATAACAAATGTGACATCGTGAAAACAGAACGTGTTCTTGCTATCACTACTTGGATTATTATTTCAAATAATAGAAATTTTTCGATACAAAGTACCGAATGTCGTAGAGTAATTATATTATTTAGCATCGCAATAACATCATATCGCTTAATTAATAAGAACGAAATAAAAATAGAGATAAAAGTATCAACAGGATGGCGATTAATACATTAGAGATTTTATCTAATAAAGATTTTATAATTATATAAATTGTATAATTTATATAAAAATTATAAAATTCAAAATTAAGTAAAATTTTAGAAAAAGTTAAAAATACAAATCTTAGAATAAGCTGTAGATTAGATTAAATTTTTTTTTCTTTTTTTTTTGTCAAAGTTACGCAAACTGGAAATAAATATTTTTAATTATATTATTAAATTTTTAATTCAGAAAGTTTATCTAATATTTCTTGTATAAATTTGTTCATGAAAAGTAACATTTTTCAAAATATGTTCACATTGTTAATATATGTATATATATTGTTAAAATCAGTTAAAATCATGCTTGCATATTCACTTTAAGCATGACAGATACTATATATATGTGACGAAAGATTATTTCCGAAATCTATCTATAGACACGAACACATACCACCGATACACCGCGAAAGTAAAAAAAACCTGTCCGCTCCAATCAGGATTAGATCAATCATAATGGGATGAGGTTTCACGCTGAATTGAGATCGGCACAGTTTTAAAAAGCCACCCACCCTCTTTAACTCACCCCTGGCGATGCTGAGGGAGCGGGGTGAGACAAGGGAACATATTGTATTGGATTAAATTAAGCAGGGGTCTACCTTCTCGTACCGAGCATTATATGCACAAAACTTGTGTGCCAAGTGAGTCGTGTTTCCCGGGGGCCAGTCTACCACGCGGAGAGGGGAGAGGGAAGAAAGGGGGGTAGAAAATGTCCAATGCACCGGGTCGAACACCGGTATATGCCGCGAGGGATCTGACATTATTTTGTCATGTGAGTCGTGTCACCTGCATTTCCATGATTTTTTTTTCTCGTTGCGAATACGACACGTGCGAATTTAAAAACACTTTTATTGTAAAATTGCGCAGAATAAACATAGCGCGCGAAAACGGCATACCCTTTCGTACAAAATATATTACTATCCATTTATTTTTTTTTTTTTCAATTTAATTTCACAATTTTCACTTACACAATAAAAAAAAAAATCTTTCTACAATTTATTACATTTTACAGAATTTTATATTTTGTAAAAAAGTGTGTCTCAATTTTATATTTTTTAAAAAAGTATATATTTCTCTCGACTATTCACTCGAGTGAAGATGAGACACTATCATATTTTAATATTTGCTGAATAGACAATCATAGATTGGATTGACTTTTAAAATCAAGTAAACAGCTCCTAATGGTTAAATACTGCCTTAAAGGCGGGGTGCGTGATCAGGGATAGAAATATTTGTGGGGTATTCAATGGTCACGTGTCATGTTACATGGCACTCGTTTCTGCGAGACAAGAGCAATATGTCGATGTGGCACGTGAACAGCGGAAGTGCACTTTAACTTTTCTCTTACGCGGAATGCAAGGCAGATAGATTTGTAACACTTTAGAAATATACATTACGTCTAAATTTTTTTCTGTATACTTTTTGTATACAAGTTATTCAAAACTGATAGTAATTATTACTAATTATTACTAATTAATATCAAAGACATCAACAAAAAGAATCGCGCCATTGTATATAATGTCACAGTTCCATACATATGATTTTATATATTTCTGTATATTTATAAATATTATAATTATATATAGATTTTATCTCGAATTATATTATTAACTATTGTAGAAAAAAAAAACAAATAGCGCACGTGTAGCGTATGCTTTGTAATGTTTTATTAATATAAAAGAAAAAAACCTGAAGAATAATCAATGAAGATTTTTTAACAGAATTTTAGGATAAACAAGAAATCGCTAAATCTAGTTGACGCGATTCGCAGCGAATATTAATAATACATAAGCCATCGTCTCGTTCGTACGCGACACCATTAGGGATAGACTTTTGACACTTGCAGAACCGAGACGAATTACCTTTATGGCCACCTCCCCGCAAAGACGAACCATAATTCAGGATTGCAGTAAAGGGACACAGAACAATAGCATTGGTTCCCTCTTTATAACAAAAGGATCCTCGCGCCACCGACGACAATCCGAACTCGATACGCATATACCGCGTCCACGCATTTTTAAATGTATGCAGAATATACTTATCGATAACGATGATATAATATAGAAAATTGTATGATTAATTTTTGAATAGCTCCATGTTTTGATACCAAATACTTAATCTTGAAAAAATGTGAAAATATGTACATGTGACTGATTGTAATATTTTTTAATGTTCTTGTAATAAAATAATACACAAATTACAAAAAATTGTTATGTTATACTATTAAAAATATATATTTTTAAAGTTTTCTTCTTTCATTATATATTTATTTTTTAGATAGATAAAAATAAAATTTTGCAAATTCAATTTCATTCAATACAAAATCGCATCCACTTGCGTCTCTCCTCGTACATCGTCATACCGGGTGCTTGGTGCACGGCTTGTGGTACGCGAATACAAGATCATGGAGGGTGTTATTGCGCGCGTGGGCTTATTTTGAGCATCTCACCCTGGGGCTGCAGCAATAATACGTAAATGATAATCGCGATATTAATATCGCATTGGGAAGCGCACACATGCGTGCAAGGGGCCCATTGGTCACGGCGAAACACTTGCTTGCGCTTGCTGGCTCCGCGGTTCTCTGAATTGCACCCTGATTTTAGAAAGAGATGACTAGAGGGTGACAACCCTCCGCCGCGATGCGGCCGACAGAAATTTATCAACAAACTGGGAAAGTATAATATTTCGCCAACATTTGCTAGATATTATTTGCCAAAAAATTATTACAAAATTAATTAATTATTTATCATTTACTAAATTATTTCGTAATTATATTATTGCGCTAAACAGCAAGCCTAATAAATTAACATATATATATATATATATATATATATATATATATATATATATATATATATAAATGCAGAAAGATTTCATAAATTTTGCGTACAATTCGCATTCCCTTCCCCGATAGGTACGCCTTTATTGGCAAGGTTTCCGAATCTTTCGTACTTCTGTTTACTACCCAATCGTGCAAGAGGGGCTGGAACACTTGCTGCATACATTTTGGGGGCACGATAGAATGGCGAAACACTCGTGCTCGAGTTTCCAGCGACCAGAGAGGGATTGCAAGGGATGGTGCGGCTTGTGAACACTCGTGTCATTCCCTGCTCCGACATCGTACACGTGGATGAATCACGTCGCCTATGTAAGAGATCCGCGGCCTGAAGGGACCATGCCCTTCTTCTGGTTCCGGATCAGGCTGGTAAGCTACACGTAGCTTAGAAAGCTTGTCTTAGGAGAATTCATGCGAAGATCGAGCGTAATTAACGAAAGAAGAGAGAGTACATTTAATATAGAGTAATTAATAAATATTCATTTAATATCACATTCAATTTAATCATCTCTTTCTTTACTTTTATCTTCTGTGACAAAATTTTTATTTAATATCAATTTTTAATATCAAATTTTTATTTTTTAATTCAACTATTAAATTTTAGATATGTGCGCATATTCATTTCATATATATTAAAATATTGAAAAAAGTTGACAATTTTTTTAATTGTTTTATTAGAAGAGAATTTTTATTTTTATTCTAAAGAGTTGTTAAAGAAAGCCCTATAATATATATTTCATGGCAAAATTGGTAGGTATATTTGACTTAAAATGAATCTCATCGAGTCATTGAAATTTATTGAAAAATGGTATCGTGTCTCTTTATAAATAATTCGTAATTGATATATATATATATATATATATATAAGATTTATTTTAGATGTAGATATTTTAGACTTCATATTTAAAATATATATTGATCCACAAAGTCTCTACAGATAAATAATTAGATAAAAAATGGTACATAATAAGTCATTTATCTATTTATGAAATAAAAAAATAAAGACTTTATCACTTTTATCACGCAAAATTTTATCACTTTAATCGTCACATTGATATTAAGTACGATATTCAATTGTCACATGAACAATTAATCTTGTCGTTGAAAAGGGATGTGTGTCATGTGCAACGAGATCATTTATCGCGCGAATGTAAAAAAAAAAAAGAGAGAGATACGTATTGACATAGCGCCGGATCGTGCTGAGTGCATCAAGATCGACGAAAGATTAAGCAAATTCGGACGATATCGCCTACGCGATCGACGGTCTGGACCGCCGAGAAGAATGAGCCACTTAATTTCCTAATCAACCGTTGATTCAGATGCACCTTTCAGTCGATCCCTCGTAATACGGAGACGCATAGTAGGCCGCAGCTGAGTCAAACAATGTTCTTTCACATGAGGCTTTTATAGCTCTATTGAACGTACTAAAAGTCCGCTACCCTGTCGATCCGCGAATCAAGCGTGCGTTTTCGTCAAAATCGCAAAAATGGATGATCATATCTTTTTATCATACTTTGCAATAATGCAACCGTGGTTAAGGCGCGTGTTGTCGGTTATCACTACTTTTGCAAAGATATATTTTATCCGTGCAACGCATTACATTTTCAGATATAGCATAATATTTTTATTTATATCTATATGAAGGCTTTTTATTTGCTGCAATAGAGATGCTATTTTTTAGCCACGTGGTATTATAGACACCTTGTATATCATTAATGTATAGAAAAAATAGACAAATTAGACAACAATAGACAAATTCAGATTTATATAATGCTCTTATTTATTAATTATTAATTTAAATAAATCATTAAATATTTAAATAAAGCATTAAATCTAAGGCTGCCTTCCGATATTAACTGCCAGTATTGAAAATAATATAATATAATTTACATCACATACACTATATATTTACAGTATTGACAATGAATATCGGAATGCAGTCTAAATAAATGCAATGCAAAATGTATTTAAATAAATTATTGCTATATTAATTAATTAATTAATTAATTATTTAGATGCAATATTTAGATGTAATATATTTAAATTAATTATTAATAAATAAGAGCATTATATGTATCTTAAATTCTCCCTATTTTTGTTTTCCTATTTATTAACAATATTAAAAAAAAAAATAATATAAATAACGATATACAAAATATCCTTAATACCACGTGGCGAGAAAGTAGCACCTGCTGCAGCAAATAGAAAACCCCCAGGAGTCTACGACCAGCTTGCTCCTCCTACCTTGCATGGTTGCACCAACGACATGATTCAGAAGTAACTGAAAGGCCCATCTATTACCGATTCTTAAATACAACTCCGTATATGTATTTACTCATACAGAGAAACATAGAGGGGAGAGCGCAACTACTACATCAATGACCAAAATTAGGCACCACCCCCGGAACATATTTAAAGCGTGCAGGAAATCATCTCTATGTTAGTTGATATCTTAACTTGGTGTCATGACTATGTGGATCATTAACGTGCGGTGATTTAAGATACTCTGAAAAAATGTTATGTTATGGCAAGAATACGCGTACATTTCGAAAATGTTATGGTGTATTTTTCCAAATTTTTATGGTGTAATATTTAGAAACTTTTATTATATCAATATTCTTAGTGTATTCGGAAAATTATTATCAAATGCCATCCAAAATGTATTTTCCGGAAATGTAATTTGTAAAAAAAATTTTTTAAATAAAAAAAAAATCAAAATATGCGACAGCCTTTCTAGAAAATAAAGAAGAAGCTTGGATTTTATAAGACAACAATTGTTCCACATGTTTTCAATATGAATCCAAATATAATCCCAGTAGTATATCCCGCAGCGACAGAAGCGAAATCAATGATGACAAGAAGCGAAAGAATGGAAAGAGCCAGTTCATCACAAAAGTGTCCGATGCAAAGGCATACAATACAAAGATATCCAGTACAAGAATGTCCAGTGCAAAAATATATTAATTTATCTATAAACGAAAGACCTAACTTCTTCATGAGCAGACCGCTCGTTCGAGCCGCTGGACTTCTTAACGAGAATTCCATGACAGAAATTATCGACGTGAGCACGTTGCCTCAAAAAAATACATCAATCATTCGAAACGTATGTATTTAGCAAGAATGTATGCAAAAAATATAAAAAGAATCATATTTCACAATATTCGAAATAAAAGTTCAAAGAAAGATAATATATTACAATGAAATAATTCAGAAAAATTTATTATATTTTTGTTATCAATTAAATAATTCTCAATTCATTTTAACATTTCTATATAATCATAACATAATTAAACATTCCATCATAAATTTTTGAATCAAAATAAATTTTACATATTTCTTTTTTCTAATATCTCAGTCGAATGTAAAGATTCATCTGAGAAAATTACACATAATTTTTTGTATTTTATATTATTTTTATAATAAACTCTCTTTTTAATTCGGAATAAATTAATAAATCTTAAATTTTAATTTAATCATTTAATAAAAATTAACTTTAATTTAGTTTCAATATAGATACAAATTTTATTTCATTTGAATGAATAATTTCTCTGACTGAATTACTGTTTACATTGATTTCGAATAATTTTTGCATTCAATGTTCATCATAGAATAATCTCAATATACACATAAAAATATAGAATATTTCACAAAATCATAGTTTTCTAATTATCAAAATTATTAATGATGTAGAGTGTCATCGAAATTATTAACATTGGTGGTCAACTCCATTGCCTCAATGAACCCATAAGTTCATCATATTGGCTGAAGATGATCACCTTGGCGACAGACTTTCAAAATGCTAATGTTTTACTTAAAGTTAGCAATAACGGACTCGTATTAAAAACGATAAGAGAAATTTTACCAGGAAAACCACTATTTATGTGGTTCGCAGAATGTGTTCTAAATATGTTGAGTATTCCGTTTTTGACACCGGCAAATTGTAATATTGAAGGTATGAACTCGATTTATTAAACAAAGCTTTTATTGTACTCTCAACAAACTTGTTAATAATAAACTTTTACTAATTTTTTGACGATTATTATACATGCTTTCTGAATAATTTCATAACAACTACTAATTTTGTAAAATTAAAAATTTTTTCTAATTATTGATTTTTAAATATAAAACTTTGTTAAGAGTCAATCCATTTAATGTGAAACATCAATAATTTTAATACGCGCGTGTATGTATATATATTTTTTTAATTATTCAATAATACATTTATATTATTTTATATTGTTATCATATATTAATGCAATTAAAAATTATTATATATATTAAATTTTATTTGTTGCAAATATTTTAATTACTCGCTGACTAGTTTAAATTAAACTTTCTACTGTGGCTCGAATAATCGTTAATCAAATTTAATTAAAACGTTTTTATAGCTAGTAAATTTCTACTTATAATTTCAATTTACATTTAATATATAATACTAATATAAGATAACAAATGCAATATAAATAAAACTAGAATATTTATTAATTGCTTGTAAATTTTAAATAATTGCAGGTCAAGTCTACACATGCCACATTTGTAATAGCTGCTTCGACTACCCGAATCCTTTAAAGCTGCACTTGCTATTAAATTGCAATCAAAAAGACAACAGTTACATTTGGACGCTCTTGGCGAATAAAATTGTTAGCTCTCCAAGAACGGATCTATCCTTCAATCAATATGCAGAAAGGAGTTTCACGTTCGAGCTGAATCCTCTGCCCGTTTCCAGACCGATAACGTTACCAGTCAATATTCCATCGTATTCAACGCAAACGGCAGACACGAATCGGTCACTAAGAAACGATTCGCCGTGTTCGTCGAATCAACTATCGCCTCTGTCCTCGAATAATCCTTCGCCGATCCCAACGTATCCCTTATCAACGGAAATTTTACCGAGTTCGTCGACTTACAAATCGTCCGTTGAGAATCTAATGGATCACCGTTTGATTTTAAGATCCTACAATGCTTTGACGCATCGAGATCGAATAATGCCCTACGTATTACCTTCAAATGTGCCAGCAGAATCTGGGAGGGAAACGGATCCCGCGGAAGTAGAGACGCGCGCCAGCGAGATCGGCAAATGCAACGAAGGGTACAGATGCATCTTTTGCAACAAGATCTATTCGAGAAAGTATGGTCTGCGGATTCACATCAGAACGCATACCGGTTATAAGCCTCTCACTTGCAAAGTGTGCGAGCATAGATTCGGAGACCCGAGTAATCTCAACAAGCACGTGAGACTGCACGTGACAGATGACAGCCGTTACAAATGCGACATATGCGGCAAGGTACTAGTCAGAAGAAGAGACCTGGAGAGACATAAAAATTCCTGGCATTCGGAAAAAAGTGACGACAATGTTTCCGATGTCGGAATCAACAGCGGGATTTAAGGAGGCGAATTTCGCAAACGACCTACATCTGGCGAACAATAGGCGTTTATCTCACGGTGCTGGAGAGAATATCAGCGATAAATCGGGAAAAACTCGAAAACGATTGTATTAAAATGTTAAATCAGGCGCGGAAAGATATATTATTTGAAAGCTAGTCATAAAAATAATATTGCTTTTCGCTACTTAGTACAACAATTTTATAACAATTATTAATTCATCATCTTTAGAAAAACTTAGTCAGAAATAATATTAATTGTCTATACATGTACATAATTTACATGTACATAACACGTACATATTTACATGTACATAAAGCTAGTCATAAAAAGAATATTGCTTTTCGCTACTTAGTACAACAATTTTATAACTATTTTATAACTATTAATTCATCATCTTTAGAAAAACTTAGTCATAAATAATATTAATTGTCTATACGTGTACATAACTTGAATGAAATTATAAATTATAAATTACCCTTGTCTATAAATATAGCTTTACATGCATGTTGGAAAAGTACAAAAAATATCATAGAAAACGATTTTTATTTATTACAAATTTCTTATATTAATGAGAAAAGGACATATTTTTGGTAAAATTGTTGATGTTAAAAATAAAAAATTCTACAGATTATCAATTTCCATTCTTAATCATATTCTCAGCATCTATATATTATCTTATATTTTGATAGAGCACCGATAAAAAGTATCATAAATAATGAAAATAATATACATAATTGACCTCTCTCAAAAATAAAAAGTTACGTGAGTCCTGAATTAAGCACATTAATACAAATACATGGATGCAAAACTATTTTTCTTTCTTTTAAGCAATATATGTATATTTTATAAATCGCAATTAAATCAGCTTTTTATGAATGAAAGATTTTTGTATTTTAAAGGCAAAATTTTTCTCGCAAAATACGCGGTCTATTTTTCGTGGACGTGTAAATAATCAATTTTTGCATGTATCTATAACTATAGCCATGCAATAATTATAAATGAATTCACTCACCGACCGTTACATAGTCGCTGCACGAGTGTTGCTAGCCGCTCTCCTCAGTAAATGCTGAAAAAGAAGAAAAGACAAGTTAGATATTATAAATTCAAGAAGATTTATTCTAAGAAGAGCGTTAAACAAAAGACGTTTATATCATACATTGACGAAATACGTTATCGAATACGCTAATGATTTTTTCCATCGCACTCAATGTTTTAACACTACTTTGCACTATGCACTACGGATAAAATTTAAACGAAAACAGTGCAGCCAACAGAAAAAAAACGAAAAATCAATCTTCAGAGCAACGTCAGCGCCACTTCCGTCGAAATTTCATACTTTGTTATCATTTTCACGTTCTTCATGCGCGGTCGGTCCTGTCAATACCGGTTGCAAAGACCATCCAATTTCTGCACACATCTATATAATATAAGGGTTTTAAACGCGGATATTCGAGATTAGTGAGTATTATAATAATTTTATTGCCGGCAAAAATATAAAAGACCCCGCTCAGAAAATTCGAGCAAGTTCCGAACGAGTCATTTAATATCAAAAACTGAAAAACGGAATTATAAGTGTATCTTTCCTGTACTTGTGATGTAACAACCTTGCCAATATCATTTAAGTTAATGTGAAGGAGCCGTGTTTCTGAAAAAGATTACTCGTTTTCAGTATATAGAAATGGCCACTCTCGCTCGTACTTTGCGTCCTTACTTAAGGTGCATCCGGAATCAAAGAAGAACCTATGCAGATGCTGCAGCCAATGACCAAATGAAGTTTACGTTTGCTGGTGCTAATCAGGTATAATGGAATGAAAATTGTGCAGTGTAATAAAGCATTATAATCATGTTTTAACACTAACACTTAATTTTTTTTTGTCAGGTATTCTATGATCAAGTTACAATTCGTCAAGTCGATGTACCTTCCTTCTCAGGTGCATTTGGCATTCTACCAAAACATGTTCCCACATTGGCGGTGTTAAAACCTGGAGTAGTTACAGTATACGAAGAAGGTAGTTCAGTCAAGAAAATTTTTGTCTCATCTGGCACAGTTACCATAAATGAAGACAACAGTGTACAGGTATATAATAGCAGTTTTCAAAATAATAAGTATAAATTCTAAAGTAGCACATCATCTATTTGTAGATTCTAGCAGAGGAAGCTCACCCAGTTGAAGACCTTGATAGCTCAGCAGCAAGAGATATCCTTAGCAAAGCTCAGCAACAGCTCTCCTCGGCGACAACAGATAAAGACAAGGCCGAAGCAGCTATTGCGGTTGAAGTTGGGGAAGCTCTTGTGCAAGCTACACAATAAATGTTATATATAAATAATATAAAATTATATACACATATTTCATGCTAAGAATTTTAGGAGAAAGCATGTGTTCAACATACCCTTATCATAATAACTGTAGAACAATGTGACAGAAATAAAAAAATATATTAATTCATATATGTATATATTTGATTAAAAATAGATCACTGTGCTAATTTTCATTCTATTATAATAGTGTAAAGTTAAATTGAATATAAGAAATACAAGGGATAATTGTTGTAGATACATGTAAATAGTTATTAAAACTTCTTTATTTATTATTAATGTTAGTTTTAATATTTGTTTATTAACAATAAATATGCTGCCTTTTATAAGCAATTTAGGTACATTGATTTTATTGCAAGTATTTATATAACAGCCATAACAATTTTCACGCTCTAAAACTGTTAAAAATTTTTTTTTCAATCTACTTATTATTATGATAATGCGCAAAAAAAGTAGCAAATATTTAAAATCTGAAACTTAGTACTGCGTTATTGTTATTATAACATCATAAATACTTTGGTGTTCACATTTGGCACCTCTTAATTATCTCAACGAATATAAAGTTCTTGATATGCAAAAAGTTTTTTTTGCAAATATCATAAAACAGCAACAAAATAGGATAATATTCTTAGAATTAACGCCATAACATATTATTTGGAAAAAAATACATTCAATTGTTAAATAAATAAAATTCTTAAATATACAAATATTATATATATATCATTTTTGGTATTATTTATCATTAATTTATCGTTAATAATCATTAATATTATCATTAATATATATACTGCACATATTTTTAACAAGTTCTCTAGCAATATTTTAAACCAATATTATATGGAAGAAACAGCATATATATTTGTGACTGAAATATATAAAAAAATATGACTATTTTTGCATAAACTGTAAAGTTTCATATCATATTTATAAAACATTATTTGTTCATATCAACATAATTGTATAAAAATAATTATATATTGTGCATTTATTTGATTGCATTCCTGTATGTGTGTATCATTAGTTTCATCTCAGCTCTTTTTTTATATTACATTTAAATAATATTTCAAAGTGGGCACTTTATTTATATTATCACAAATTATGCGATAGAGTACTTTTGTTTACATAAACATTTTTTGTAAAAAAGTCTACAAATATTTGGCACAAATTACATAACATATGTATAGAATCATTTATAGGATTCTATTAAATATAGATATAACACATATATATATATACAGTCATATATTCTCAATTTGTCCTAGATAAAACATTTGAAAGGCAAAAAATTGCCCAAGGCATCTTTAAAGCTATTAGCTATTAAAATCACATCTTTATAAGGAAAAGAGAAGGATTAACATGAAGATATAATATATTTTCTTTGCGTGACTAGTTAATGAAGAAAATGTTGTGATTCATGGGTTTCTGGCTAGTTGATATTTCATTAAGGATGGTAGCAATTTTTCTCTACAACACATATTTGTAGTATTGTTAGTATTCTTGCAGCAATTGCTAAATACTTTCTGTAGTTGTTGTAGTGTTTTTAGACAAATTACAACACAGCAAGAATCACAACCACCGGACTCGATGTTGCAGGAACATCCACTTTGCAAGGAAGACACGAAGTCATCTATGATTTCTATCGTATCTTTTTTGGTAACTTCCGTGACGGGATTATTTGTACAGTTCTGACAATTTTGTAAGTTATCGCACTTGCAATCGACACATTTACATATATCAGCATCTGCCGTAATCTCCTGCAGAATATTTCTATTATCTTTCTTGTTCTTAATATTATTTATGTTCTTATGTTCGGCATCTTTTTGACACTGCACTATCTCAGTGTTTGCTAAAATATGTTCCGTATTCACTGTATTAATATTTCTCAAATTTTCCATAGATGGCAATTGAGAATCTATTTCGAGTGGATAAGGCTCTGGCCCTACTAGATCAACCAAGGAATGAACTGCTATGGGGAAAGCGTTTAACTCAGACCAAGATTGTGCTCTCAAAGCGGGTGCAGTTGCCAGTGCCATAACATCTATCCAAGGTGAAGGTAATTCTTCCTCAGTAGCTATCGCGAGTTCAACAGCTTCCGATTGCGCGTTTGTAATGACAGTATCTGTGCGCGGATCATGATTTGAAACCGCGTTGAGAGAGTCTTCGCTTTGTAAAGTCGCATCATTGATGAACGAGAGAGCGTCCATTCCATTCTCGAAAAGGTGGGTTTCATTCGAAGAACTTATAATATCGGGAATATGACTAGTAATACAATTGGTACTATATAACACATTGTCATCGTTGTTGGCTGTACTTCCTGTATTCGATTGGTTTGCAAATACATTGTCAGATATAGTGGCGGATTCGTTTTTGTACTGTTTTATATCACTTGTGAAATCTGTTCCTTCCGAAATATGCGTTATTGCGTTTTGCAAGCCGTCTTGCATAATCTTTTGCCCTAAATTTATCGAGATAGATTGATCCTGTCTATTAATACTATCACTACGCACTTCCGATAACGAAACTGATTTGTGCCCAACTATATCTGTTAAATTATTATGTTGCATATTTGATTCGGTCATTTGATTAAATACTTTAAATTTATTATAATCCTCATTATTGTTAAAAGCGTCAACTGTGTGTTCGTTAAAATTATCTAACATGATATCCGTTGCGAGAAGCGCAACTTCGGTTCTATTATTTGAATCTTCCACATCTTTGGTAGAAATATATTCGAGTCTTACGTCCAATTTGCGATGATTCATAATGTCCATTGTTACATTAGAGGGGACTACTTGTCCTATTGTACCATTTTTCGCAGAAACATATGATATGTTTTTACGATTTTGTGCAAGCTCTGAAGATATTGGTATGACAGCATATGATGGTATAATGGTGTCACTCGCACTAACTTTCACAAGTTTTAAATCTAATTGAGTTAACTTTTGCTGTTCCTTAGTTGCATCGTCATTTCTGTTGTCTTTACCCTTCTGTTAGGAAATTTAAAAAATGGAACTTAATATAATTAAGATTACAATAAATATTTTTCTATTTTATATTTCTGAAATTATTTAACTTATTATTATATTTAATACTTACCATTTCATTATTCACAGTTTTATTATGCGTTTTTATGTGGCTCTTTAAACTGTGAGGAGTAGTAAAACGTCGTCTACAATTTTCGAAGGTACAAATATATGGTCGTTCGCCTGTATGTGTTCTCTTATGTGTTTTTAAATGATGTGAAGCTGTAAAAGCCTTTCCGCAACCTTTCTCTCTGCACCTTAAAATAATTAAAAATAATATAATTTCACATATATAATTCTAATATACATATATGAAATGTACAATGTGTAATAATTTGTATAAAGAAATTAGTTGAGTTTTATATGATCTATTTCTTTCCATTCTGTTTATTTAATGTGTTTATAAAATAATGATTGTACTGTCCTTTTTTCACTATTATAGAGGAAATATCAAAAAAGGGAAACATACTTGTATGGTCTTTCTTGAGTATGAGTACGTATATGTTTCTTGAGATCGCTTAAAGTAGTGAAGAATTTAACACATCCCGTCTCTTCGCAGTTGAATGTGTTGCCACTATGAAGTCTTTGGTGAGCTCTCAGTCTGTAAAGGGTATTGAATGCTTTCTCGCAGCCTTTGTAATTGCATTCGAATGGTTTTACTTTTGTGTGTACCCTAATGTGGATCTTTAGACTGTAGGACGTGAGAAAGGCCTTGCCGCAACTCGGCTCTGCGCATTTAAATCGATACTCGCCTGAAAGTTTTGAGAATTCCCTCCACATAAAAAGATTGCAGGACTACTTATCTCTTGCGGTATCTGAAAGCCATGCAGGTCGAAGCGTTCCCTTTATACCAGCATTGATGACTTAATAATATCAGGTTGCAGCAAAAATATGTAAATGTGATTTTACTGCTAACATCAACACATGATAATATGATTTATACACTTACCTAGATCCTTTCATCCAATGAATATGCAAGAACAAGAGCACTTGTTAGTATGACACATAGAGCAAATTGCGTATTAAATAAACACCACACATGCAAAGCAAGATAATTTTCTTAACAGTTTAGATTAAACAAATATGGAGCCAGCCAATAAAAATTATGAAATTACGAAAATTCTTTGTAGAAATATAAATATATTAAATAAAATAAAAAATTTTTTAAATATTAAATATACAACTATAAATTGTATTAAAAAATGCTATGTTATAATATTATATAATATATTTTTTATATATTATTTATTTTTATTATATACATTTTATTATATATTATTTTTATTATTAAGTAATATTTTTTTCTTAGTAAATCATGTTAGAGACTTTTAATTTATGAAAGTTTTTTACTCTGAATTCTTATATCACACTCTATTATTTAAAAAATCATGAAAATATATGTATAATTTTTTGACAGAAAAAATTATTCTAGAATCTCACCTTTATGTGTCTTCATGTGAGTACGCAAATTTCCAATGGTACTATATGTTCTGGTGCAACCTTCGTATTGACAATTATAGCGATTGATATGTTTCTGATTATTATCTGGATCTGTAGTTTCAATAGTAGCAGTTTCATGAGAAGTATGATCTTCAAATAATACATCATCTTGCTCTTGATGAATTCGCATATAAGTTTCATCTGGATTGATTGTATGATAGATGTACCTATATATATATATATACATACATATATAAAATCGATTACATACATCGATTATATACACATATAAAATTGATATTTACTTTTTTTCAATTAAAAAATTATATAAATTATATTAGATTTTATCTTTCTTTCTAAATTTTATTTTTTTCCATATACTTTATAGTTTAAAATATTATTTAAATAATATTTCTTGTTTAATTATACAATACAATGTCTAAATACAATTTACACATATATTTGCTTCATTATTTCTGAGACTTAACAATTTCTCATATATGAAATATGTAATACATAAAGATAAGTATGCCAATTTTATTGCTAAATTTTGCTAGAAGATTATGTATATAATAGTAAGTATGAATAATACACATTTGCTATATATGTGGATATTACCAAAAATAAATTTATAACAAACAGATGCTTTTGCTCTCAGTGCAATAAGGAAATGCAAAAATCTCACATTGCCAATAATGATATCAAATAATATTGTGATAATGACATGAAAATAATATTTTTTATAATAATAATAACAATAATAACAATAATAAATCACACAATTATAACTCATAATTTATTGTCCATTCCATGAATATAAACTATTATCAACACAAATGGAAAAAAATACAATACATATATATATTTATATTTTATTATAACGAAACATATATTATATTATATTATATACATATGACACATGGCATTATTTTGAAATTTTGTTATATAGAAATAAAATAGTGAAAATTTTCAGAAACATATACAACGGAGCACATCGATGATGTAAATATCGACACACATCCGCGTGTCATTCAAACGCCAATTTTTCTCAGACGATTTATGAATTAAGGCTCTTGTTTCAATACTCGTTATAGCCTTATAAGGAGGGGACGAGAAATATACCGACGATCATACGAACGAAATATCGACGATACCTGATTTAAGACTCACAGATCTAATCGCTAAAGTAATGTTAGTGCGAGCGAAATAAACGGAAAACGGGAACGCGAGATCGAGGAAGCGAGGATTGTCGAGAGGATTTTCAAAACCAGAAAAACTCACCCGGTCGTGTTGTCATCGGCGGGTATCGGTCTCTCATTGATAGCAGCATCGTCGTCGGAGTACCTCTCGTAATCAAACACCGCTCTCTGCTCGTAGACCTTCTCGAAGCTCGACAGGTCTAAAGTGTCGTCCAGGCAATCTTGCAGATCGTGCGTCACGAGGATATTGTCGAAATTGTCCCCGATACTGTCGGCATCCTCATCTTCTTGAAACTTGTCGCTCTCCCACGTCGCCATACTTTCTTGGGGCTGCGCGACAAACAAATCCCGCGATGGGCTCTCTGTCTACGCTCCGATATAATCTGCGATCAATAAGGCAGGTTGCCAAATGTGATTGTTACCGATCCGGAAGAAGGTACAATCATCAGTAAATACAAATCAGTGAAATAGATGTCGGATAATGTTATTTTGTTGAGTGCCTCACTTCACTTTCGTTCTTTGAATTCGGAGGAAGAAGCAACTGTATATAACTCCCTTTTACAATCAGGTAAAATAATTAAAATCTGCCATAATTGTCGATATTTAATTGTTAACTATCAGAAAAATATCTATTATGAAAAGATTTTTTATTGGAAAAAGGTTTGAAAAGAATAATTTTTTTGAACATAAATAAAATCAAAGTAAACGAAAAATTTTAATTGATTTCCATAATTATAATTGCTTAATTAATTAAGACGATAATTGTTTTATTCACAGAACTTTATTGACAAGAAAAGTTGGAAAGTTAATCTATTGTCGGAATATTTGATGAGCGAATGATCCGTTTCGAATTTTCACTGAAGATAATTGGACCTGAATCATCTCAGGAATTCGCTAAAAGATTTCGCAGATATTTTATGTACATCTTCGTTATCATTTCTTCGAGTCTATTTCTTATCGCTTAAAAAAATTTTGTTCATTCATTCAACGAAAGCAAGGTTGAACTTTGGAAAGTTTTACAAAAGTGTTCGTTTTTTACGTTATTTCCGAATTTTTGAAACTATAAATTTTAACACGTGTGCGTATATATATAATTATTATTGTGATATTACACACACGCGTGAAACATATTATTGGGACTTTATTCTTTAGTTAAAAGAAAAGTAGCACATACTAATCATGAGCTTGTTCAACTTAATTCAATTAAGTTTCGATATTATATTAAAATTAAAATGAAATAATAAAAGCTTAATGTATCATACAAATATGAGGGAAGGCAATTAAGAGCCAGCGCAGTGATTTGTGTGCAAATTTAAATTTTATTATAATTAAATTACATTAACGTAACGTAGCTCTAGACTTAATAATAAAAAGCGTTTTATTATTTAATAATAAAATATTTAATAATAATAAAAAGCGTTTTATTATTTAATAATAAAACGTTTTTTACTATTACACTTTATGTTATTATAATTTGATTATAATGAAATTTGCACATAAATTACTGCGCTGGCTCTTAATTGCCTTATTCCCTCATCGCGATAGTTTATAATATCTTCTTAATAATCTTGTTAAATTAATCTTGTTAAATATATATCGGGAAAATTCAATTATCATATGATATTTATATGATATCTAATAATTCTAATGGAATCCTGTTTGTTGAATATTAATTTTTTCATATTTTCCCCTTTTTTTCCCTCTTTCTCAAATTTTATCAAAATTCTGAAAAAAATTTTTTACAGTTTTTATGAATAGCGTGTCTCAAAAAAAAAAAAATATAAATTTTGGAATACGTGGTTCTATTATTTTTTGTCAACAATAAGTAATTGACAAATTTACCCAATTATCTAGCTCTTTCTTGTATAATGTGACAATTTCAGAATTTTTAGCGAATACGAAAAAGCTTATATTACCGCGATGGTGGTACTTTCCTAACGAGCAAGCATACATTTTTTACACATGATACTGGTTACATATGTTTGAACGGATCGTTATAATGTGAGAAGATGAAAAATGAGGTCGTTTAAAATTAACAGGTAGATTTATCTATTATTATCATCTTTTCTGTATGTGTGTAAACTACAACGTAAGATTTTGTTAGTTTGCGTTAAAAGACCTACTTTGACAATCATTAATAAACGAGATAAGGTCGAGTAAAAAACGGCAATGTGTCGTTATGTATTGATCTTCTTGTCTGCATAATCCTTCCGTTTCTTTGTATTACATATTACATGCAAACGAAATATTTTTATTAGTTCGCAGATCATTAATGATCCACACCTATACTTCTCATTTCGTATCTAGCAATAATTGTTTATCTGTGCTACATATCACAAATGGAAAAACTAACTGACATTTCTGTTTGAGCAATGTCATCATAGTCTATCGAGCTTCCGTTTCGCACACCTTGATATTAAATTATAATGTAATGTATATATATAACCTTCACCCTATAAAAAAACTTTTGCTGCCAGATTATTATGTGTCAAGTTTTATCAATGATTGCAGCTTGTTTCGTACACGATCTCACATGACATATAGAGAAAAATGAAAGATTAAATATTTATATATTCCCCTTTCTTATCTCCTTTTGAAAACTGATTTCTCTTTAATTCTATATATACCTTTGCACAGACTGCAGATGACAATGTCTGATTATGATTTATTTATAATTCAAGATATCCGTATTCTATCATTATCCTTTGCTTATCTTTTCATCTCTCTCTACAGCGAACATGAAAGGTGCAATATTTTCTTCTGTGTCTCGCAATGATCTCGGAACGTTTAACATCTAATCACGATTATAAAATGCTACGTAGTGCTCTATACGTTCTCTTTATGATTGTGTCGATTAGCTTTATTTTTCTTTTTGTGGATAAGCAATAGTTATTTGAAGAATCGTCATCGTGACATCAGAAGATAGTTAACAGTGATGACCGAAACGTTAGTCTGTCATGCCGTCAAATTTTTAAACAAGACGCAGTCGTGCGTTAATTGCTCGCTCGTAACGTTAATATTTACACTCTATCGGTAGCAGATTAATATCATGAAACGTGAAGCACCGAAAGGGCCTTACATATATACACACACACACACACACATATCAGACATATTTTCCATTTATCTTACCGACATCGCAGTTAAAGCGACTAAGTGGAAGAACTTAGTTTAGAGACCGACAGTAGTATATACGGCTGCTTCTGGGCGGATACCGCCACTCATTGTTAGACTAGTTTTAGTATAGTTAGTATATAATATAGTTTTAATACAGTTATAATTTTCTTTAAGTGGCAATTTTCATCAATTTTGTGTTCTCTCTATTTGATGAATTTAGCATCGTTTGGATCGAAACTAATATCAAACTACTGTAATTTAGAATCGGTCATTTTCGCTCGCGAAACGACAGGAGTGTTATCATTATGAAAACTATTTCCAATGCCAGTGGAACATTTAGTTTGTGTATTGTCGCGTGTATATATCGGTGGGAATATGAGATATAATTGGTACGTTTCTAATAAAATTCGATGCACGAGATTTATTTTATATTTATTTTGAATTTTATACGCGTTTCATAAGCACAAATTATACGAATCATTGAAGATATTGAAAACTTTTACAGTTTCCTGGAAAAGTCAGAGAAATTACATCTCTGTGCCTGAAATATTTTTATTCCTATAAATAAATCTCTATCGTCTTTTTCATTTTATTAAATAAAAATGCACTTAGACGTCTTTTTGACATATTGATGTATACGAAGTCCTTGTCATGTCGACATGATTTTTCCGACTCAGCTTTGTAGCTTCGCGTTTTTCTCACGCGTATATCAAGAATATCATTAAGAGCTGAATAAGGACGCTCCGTATTAAGAATCATTTAAATAAAGATACCGAGAGAGATCGTGTCATGGATTTCGCGATATTTTTTCATAAAAGGAAAGATCTTTTCTATTTCTATTTTTTATTTCGCCCGTCAGGATCGATACGATGGTGTCTCTGAGTGATATACGACCGCTTTTGCATACTGCGAGATTGTTCGGATGCGGATTGTATGTCGTTAGCGAGGATGATATTGTGCTGATGAAATACAGTGTCGTTTACTCGGCTCTGTTCGCATTTCTGTACACGAGTTTCTGTGTAACGAATTTTTTCATGCTCGGTTGGATGAACGATGTGCTAGGGCCGAGGCTTTTGATGCTCACCATCGTCAGAACGTTACTCTCGTACTCTTGCGTCTTGAGCGACATTGCGATGACGTTCTGGTATAATTGGAAAATACGAGCTGCACTCTCGCATTTACGCATTTTCGATCAAGCGACAAAATACAAGGAGAATAAACGCTCTTGTCGTATACGTTACGCCTGTTGGGCCTTGTCCTTCATTATTTTATCGTTTTGGTCGATAGTCGGATACATAACATTTCAGTGAGTATTAATTATTTTTATCTAATCTGTTAACAAATATTAAAAAAAGATAATAATATCATATTAATTAAATACTTGTCGTGAGGAAAAATTTATACAAGAAAGAATTCAATTAATATAATATAACATTAATTAAAATTCTTTCAAAGGACAATGTTTACCATGTTTGATTATGAATAGAATATTACTATTCAAAATATTTTTAAAGTTCTTTTAAGTCCACAGATTTTTACTCTCCGTCTCTGAAATAATATCCTTTTCTTTTATTTACTGTACCTTTGCGTGTTTGTATCACTATGTAAGTTTTAATTACATGTATAAATAATTATAAGTTTTGAAACTCTTGATGCACGAATTTTATAGTGAATATTAAAAATGTAATGAATCTGTTCATATTTTTTTGGTAAAAGAGAAGTTTTTATTTTATATTTATTTGTAACAGTATAATATTTTATTATGTAAATTTATATCGTAATCTTTATTTATACTTAACTTAATTTATTTATATATTGCAAAATTATTTTAGACGCAATAATACACATTGTGTTGTGGAAAATTGTTTAATAATCAATTTTTTATCAGAACGTTTATTTAATTTACAAAATGCAAAAATTAATGAAATTTTACTTTACTAAAGAAATTAAGAAGAATCATATCAATATTTCTTTATTTCGCAGACATAAGACTACTTCATACTTTAATGATCTTCGTGTAACAATGCCATCATTCACAATTTCGTCATCCGTAGAGTCGAGCCCAGATTTTCTCTGTTCAACGGTGTAACTTACACGGTCGTTAATGTGACACTGTCGATGCAACTGATAACGTTTGCCAGCCTGTCATCCCTGTTGTACGAGAGATTTCGCCGTCTTTGTGAAATATTGCTGCTACCAGAAGGTGAGTTAATTGCGGACAAAAATATGTCTCATATTTCTCGCAGCGATTAATGCATCAATAACTAATTTTTTAATAAACGGTCATTAATGTCAATTATTACAGCTTCGATTGTAATTTTAAAAATTTCTGTCACAGCACACGTACACACACAAATCGTCACTTATACATAGATCGCTGTTTGGAACATGTGGATTTTTTAAACCGATTTCTATTGTACATTGTCTAAAAAATTTGGTAACAATGTTGCAATTTTCTGCTAATTAAAACTTTCTAATTATTATTCTGCTCTCATTAACTTTTCTTTTATGTTCTTTTTGTAAGCATTTATTGTCTTGTTATGCCATAGGCATTTGCTGTCTAAAGTCTAAGTATATTGACACACCTGCTTTTTCACGCGATTTGTCCATGAAGATAAAAAGAAGTCACGAAGGTCGAAGACCCGGTAAATAAATAATCGTGTCGATTTCTCACTCGTTTTAAGTATGAATAAATAATTTTTTCGATAGAATGAAGGAAGTATATTTGTGATTGTAGGGAATTATTAATAAAATCAATATTTAAATGATATGCTATTTATTCACAAAAAAAATTTTATGTAAATAAAATATGTAAAATTGGCGTGAGCAAATCAAATATAAATCGGACTTTTTCCAAAACATTTTATTCAATAAAAATATTTTTAGCTCACACCCAAGTCATTTTTCTACATAGTTTCCATTAAAATTTAAGCATTTTTGTCACCGGATTGGCAGTTTTTTTTATTTTCATGTCATAAAAAATAGCAGGACATGTCCGATTGCGCATGAATTCTTTCGTGCACAAGCTTCGTGCATTAGCTTTAGATATCTCCCATTACTTTTTATGATATGAGAATAAAAAACTGCCAATGCAGTGACAAAAATGCTTATAGATGTTAGTGGAAACTATGTAGAAAAATGACTTGGGTGTGCGTTGGAAATATTTTAATTGAATAAAATGTTTTAGAAAAAATCTGATTTATATTTGACTTGTCCACGTGTAATATAATACAACTGCCCTATTGCCCTATAAATTGCAACATTACAATATTTAATATGTCTTGAATAGTGTTTTAAATACACAAATCACACAAAATGTCTTCAACATTCACGAATAATTATCTCGTTGGTGCAATAATGCGTGTTCAAACAGATGGCAAAATCATGGTGGTGGATCGATCGAGCAGGCAGTTTCGCTTGCAGGAGGTGTGGTGGTTACACTCGTGTCTCACCAACGCAACCGAGATGATAAACTCTGTATATGCTGTGCAGCTTCTGCTATGGATTTCCAGTATGTCTTTCAACACTCTGACGCGCATTTATACAATTAACGATGGTGGTGCGATCTCGTTACCCTTATTGATAGCAAGGGAGGTGATGCTGGTATCCGCTTGTGTAACGAATTTACTGATCATCAGCATCATCTGTCACGTGACCGCATCTCAAGTATGTCACTTCATGTTAGGGTAGGAAGATTTCTCTTCACTGACTAATCTCGCTATTCTCCTTTTCAAAGGCAAATCGCGTGGGCAAGATCGCCTTCGCTCCATCGTCGGCTGTTCTTGCGAAGCGAAGTTTTATGCAGGTAAATTCTAATTTATTCTACGATAATATATATATATATATATATATTTTAATCTTTTAGATATTATCTCTTTTAGTTACATACATATAGTAATTAAAAAAGTAGTAATTAAATGTAATTTGTTTTAATTTAATTAAAATTGCAATTAGCTAATTGGCACACGGAAAGTACAAGCAGCATTTCTCAATTAAGAGTTTAGTTATAAGATTGCATAATCATTGAAAATCAATAAATAGAATACCAAATCTCTCATACTACAAATTATTATTTTTTTAATGTGATTTTTAAGTGATTCTATTAATTAATTTCTTAAAAAACACCTGGTCGGTTAAATGGATTATGGTGCATAATTAATTGCGAATTCTTGCAATAATATTATTGTGCCGTTATCTCTATCTTATTATCGCGTAATAAAGTTTGACTTCTGCAAAAAGATAATTGCATCAAGCTTACTTCTCTCGATACTTCCTATTTTTTTCTTGCTTCAGAAATGGCAAAGAAGGTTTTCTATCATTAATTGTTTTACTTAAAACTTCTACAAAGCAGATATTTATAATTATCATTAGAAATAAGATCTTGAATAACTACTGACATAATACATATTAAGAAACTTTTTAAATAAAATAAATAACAAAATAGAATTTTTTTTCTTTATCATTTTGTTTTCAAATAGGCAATTTTCTCTATCAGATATTAATCAATATATAAATAATCATTAATATTAAACGATTGCAGGATTGCAATGTGGAAGCTGTGACGTATTTTCAGTTGCAACAAGTGCACTATTATGCTCTTTTCGGAATTATACGCATCGATCTTCCATTGCTACTCTCGGTAAGTCTCGAAAAGAATAGCTTGAATCAATCTTCCTGTTTAAAATATCGGAAGTATTTGCATGGCATAAAGATAGGAAATATAATAATTGTGCGCGAAAGTTGTTGCTCTATGTGAAAATAATCTCTACTATTTCAAGCTTGAAAAGAGAGACGCTGCATCGCTTTGAAACACAAAATCGATTATTCATTTAAGCAGTTTTGTTGCGATACCGACGCTTTTTATCTCGACTCTCACGTGATTATTTAGATTTTCGTGAATTACATTTTGAACATTTTTGGTCATTTTTTATTTTTAATCGATTACTAAGAATTATATGGAATTTCTATTCGGAACTTTTTTAATTTTAAAGTAATATTTCTTTGAGTAATATTTCTGATAACAAGCCGCAAAATCATAGTTTATGCTTGGGATCTGTTTAATACTTTAACGCACCATTATATAAAGTCTGCGTAAAATTGTTCAGAATGCATGTTTTCATAACTTCGATCCATTACCTTTACAGATAGCCTCCGGTATAACTACGTATCTAGTGATCCTTCATAGCGCTAATATCTAGCGTAATCTCCGGGACACAACGTTACGTTCGCACGATCAATCGACCCATCGATCGATTTATTGTTCGAACGTTAATTCCAGTCTCATCTGTTCCCACAGCTTTAACGGATCGGTGATGAATAACATGTTGAAGGAAAGGGTACAGCTTCATTTCTACGAAAAAGGTAAAGAGATACAATTAGTCGACATAACGTTTCTGTCGCGTTTCGATTAATCTTTGATATCAAACGCTATACGAGCAACTCTGTGCAGGGGAGAACAAGTGTTTGCCTGTAACAGAATACACTTGAAATTCTGTCGCGGTCCCTTTTGCATTGAGAGCACATTGTCACAAGAGCAACATGAGTCGCAAGCGCGCGATGTCGTCTCATTCATCGATCGGCCGGCAGTGGATGCTGAAAAAAACGCCGACTCGCTTTTCTCCTAAGTCCAATACGGTGATCGTTAGTAATTTACTTTGAACAACGGTAGTAATCGCGTGGACTTCCTACGTTCCCACGTGAAAAACAGCAACTCGAAGAATCCTTGCGCACGCGGATTATCGTGATACTATGTAACTGATATTCTTTTTTTACTTTGAAAACTTTTATAAACTGCAAAACTCGGTGAGAAACCTAGTGAATACTCTTGAGACGTAATGCTTGAAATGATGACACGTATTTAGTGCAATAAAAATTACAAACATTTCTGAACCCATTTTCGTTTCCTACGATCGCGAGCTGACGCTTTCCAATGGCATCGGCTTAGAGTAGGAAAGATTGAGGAGGACATTGAATTTATTAGAAAGGAAGGATCGCACCCTCTTAGTGATGAATCTTGCTGACAACTGGAAGATTCAACCGTTCGTTAAACGCAAGATCTGAGGGAAAATTTCAGACCGCCATTCATTCAATGTTATAACAATATTATGTTGAAATCACAATTTTGCGATGCACAATATGTTAACAGACAAAATTAAACTTAGATTTTATATGAAACAACTAAAGCACTAGAAAAATAGTTTGCTAAAGTCGACATTATAAAATAAATTATGAAATGATGCTAACAATATTTAAACTGATAATAAACAGAGCAAGAAAATTTTAATTATTTATATTTCTTACTCATATTATACAGTTATTATTTTTAAATATATATAGTATTTTATATAGCATTTTCATATTCTTTACTTTCTACATTTTGAATGGATCGACACACGTTACGTTAGTAACAAAAGGTTTACATCGGTCTTCTATCAAGTTTTTTATTAAATAAAATTCGGTATCTGAATTGAGAAATCTCTTTTTAGATGAAAAAATGTATTGAAGTTAGTAACAATTTTGCTTTGATTTTGTTGTAATTTTATTTTCAACTTTATTTGGCAGATATGACAAATCTTTTGTAGGAACCTAATAATTGAAGAATGATCAAATCGTTTAATTTTTTTGATTGAAAGAGTAAACAATTTGCAAATCAATTAAAATAACATTAAAAAAATTCATTACATTTTTTTTTAGAATTTGAATCGAGAGATTAAATCGAGAGATTAAAATTAACAAATTTTTTCCGAAATCAAAATTTTTATCGACAAAACGTGAATTTTCTCTGTGAATATACAGATAATAAACTATAATTGCACAAATTGACTCTTGTAGTAAAGTATTTTCCCTTCTCGATTGAATAGCATATTATTTATTTATTATTAGCATTATTAATTGTATTCTTCTTTTGCTTTATCTTGCATCAATTTCAACGTGGAATTTGTCAATTTGTCACAAAGGCTTTGATGAAAATTTTCCAAAGCCTTTTATGGTTTCGACATATCTACAGAATCCGATTGCGCAGACTTCTATTCAGAGTGCAGCGCGTGCGGAGACGGACGAACGAAAGAACGCAAGCGCGCCGTGTGATCCATCAACGTGGGCCTTTAAGATCGGCGGCGGGAGCCGTGATTCTTCCTCATCAGTTTGCCGTAGACTCGCATCCGCAACTTTTCGACCGCAAGAGTGGTGGATGCTTCTTTCGAACAATCTTGTTCGCAAAATACCGATAGCGATACGTTTCCTGAACATGCATATCGCAAACCGATTGATGAAAACATTACGGACTTGTTGATAATGAAAAGTTCACATGTGATTGCGACGATTAATCTTGATTCTTGACGATATGGTGATCTCACAATGTGCATCTCGTTTTGAAGAAAATACTTTTATGAGATGTGAAATTTTATATAACGGAAATTAATTTTGTTTGGTTTATCTTTAGTTTCACGTCTACAAGGAATAAGTTCGGTGAGTTCAACTCTTGATATTATACGAAATAAAAATGCGAAAATTGACATATAATATAATATAGGAAGGGGCGTTTTATCGATATTAAATGTCAATATTGAATCAGTTATATTAATTAGCGTTTAAAATCATGCAACAACATGTAATAGTTGTGGAAAGACCTCAATGATTAATCGAGTTTTTGACAATTATTTTTGATCCGTATACAATAGTATTAGCTGTCGATTTTTACTTGGGCGGTTATTATTTTCTGTCTCATAAATCCGCATTACCGGGATAAAAATATACTTTCACAATAATAAGAAAGAAAATTCTACAAATTCTCGAAATAATACGTAATGTACGCGTCATCATAATAAAACAAATAAAAAAAAGAGATATCAATTGCATTAACATTGTGTGCATTCTTTGATGATAATTAATCATTCATCTTTTCATTTATGGCAATGCGTAGTATGGTTTTTTTTTAGAAAAATGTTTTTAACAATAAATCAGAAAATACTGTAGGAGGTACTTATTATAAGATGATTGACTATAAATATTTCGCAAATTCTCGGTGAACAATTTTTTTTTTCATTTTTAAGCATCAAGTCCTTCTGGAGGCATTAACGTCAATTTTCCTATAAATTATCTTAACATTATAATGATGCTTTAATGTCAATTCGAGTCATTAAAAACTTTACATCATTAAAAACTTAAATGAGAAATGGAAATGTAGACGCGATGTGTACTTTTATAATTAGCATACATAAGAAATTGATCCATCTCTGATACACACACAAATATGGTCTCTTTATTATTAATTTATAATTAAGCGAATAGAGAAAAAGTGTAAATTTCAAACAGTTAGGTCAAAAACATACAACCTTATACGATGATTTTCTAGTAGCGGAAGCAGATTTATCGATGTACATATTTATAACCAGTCGAAAAAAGACTGCTTTGCATTTGTATGAGCGGGCACGCATTTCTTTGCGATTTTATTAACATTTTTCTGGCGATATGACGCAAGGGAAGCTTATTGCTATAAGCTATACATTCGAGATTTTAATTTCAATTGCATTTATTTTCAATAGCATTAATTTTCAATAGCATTGTACCATGTTATTGACGCATCAATAGCATCGCAAAGTTAATCTCGCATCTACTCGAAATTTATATCCAGAGTTGAGAAATTCCATTTGAAATCCATTTCAAGAAATCTTTTCCCAAGTCGATAAACATCAGTCGTCTTCAAACCATCCTGACATACGATCGTTCTTGATAAAAGCAAATAAAAAAGTAGATTGCACGATAATCCGTTCTTGATTGACGTAAAAGATTTATCTCATTCCGTCGCTTATCGTCATCATTTCGCTCTACAAGGGGTAACAAAAGTTGCTACGCGCTACCTACGTGCCTACATATATGTGTATATATATATTACGCCCGCATACTTGTCATCGCGTACTTTGAAGAGAAATTGACATTTCTTGCTGTTACATACGATACGCGCGATATCAGTTACGATTTAATTGAAGTGACGAAAACTTTTTTGAAAAGATAAGTGAAGCTTATTATGCATTAATTATAGCTTGCAAAAGATTCGAGTGATAACTCTGTAATCTCATTCGTGTCTATATGTTCGTCTGTCATCTATCATATGGCAGTTCTTTATCCGAAAAACATTGAATAAATTATATAAAAAGCATCGAACAAAAAAATTTTTGGGAAACAGGTTTAAAAAAGATCTCAACGAGAGTAAGTCTCCATGCTATAAATACTAATCAAATTTAAATTCAAAAGTTTTACCTTGAACAACAAACAAAAGTGTACGAGACATTGCGGACGAAAAATAAAAAAAAAAGATTAGTAAAATTATTTTGATTTTAAGAATCGCAGTAAAAATTATTTGGATATTTTTTGCGCATTAAATTACAAAGTCTGTACGAAGAGATGAAGAGAGGAAATAATTAAGTAAAACCACGATTTTATATATCGGGCGACTTTTTCCTTGTTTATGCAGAAACGATCCGGTTGCATCCCCGAGCGACAATTGCAGTTCCATGCAATCTCTAAACGCGCTCTTCTTCTTTTTGTTGATTCAAGACACAGTCCGATCGGGATATTTTGTATGCTCGTTGAAAGTCGCGTACTCATTTCCACTCACGTAGCCGAGCAGCAAAATACGTAAACCGATGAGCTCCCCTTCCTAACTTGGTCCATCAGTGCTTTACTCCCAAGAGAGGAAAGACCGTAAGGATGAGGGTGAACGCGATCGGTGTTACATCGACGACAACGACATCGACATCAGAGGTGACCGCGACATCGAGAATCGAGGTCGCACAAAACAATGGAATATCCTCGTCGATCCCTTTCAACGACAGTGTAATGGAAATGGACTCTATGACTGACGTACTGTGGGATTTCTATGAAAAATTCAACGGAGAGACTAATTACTTACTAATCATCCTCTATGTGCCAGTTATGGCACTCGCAGTGACGGCCAATATTCTTGTGATCACAGTGGTCTTCAAATATCATTACATGAGAAGGTATGTAATGTAATCTTGTGTGCGTGTGTATGTGTACGTCAGTAAAAGAGAAAGAAATAAAATCTCTTCTCTTTTTCTCCTTCTTTTTCTCTATCTCTCTCTCTTTCTCTCTCGCTTGATGATACTAGTTCATTAGGATCTAAAATAAAATGATTTCTCTAAATAATGCTAAAATTAATAATGTCAAACCTTTAAATAATATTATTCTCTAAAACGGCATATATAACAATACATATAATTTCTAAATAAAAGAGAGCTTTTGATAAACTTAATGATAATATGTCTGCATATTTTATGTATTATTGTGACAGCTCTTGATGTAATAATGCTGCAATATTTTGAATATTATTTTGCGAAACTAACTCTTCTATTGAGGTCTGTGCCGGAAAATAATGTAAAACTTGCAGACAGCTTGAGAAAGAGAGAGAGAGAGAGAGAGAGACCTTCGGTTACCTGAATTTCGTAAAGTATTTCAGTAATGCGAACGCTGAGTTTCTCAAGAGGGATGCCTCTGAACATTAGATAAAGTTTATAATGTATAAATTTATATATAATTTGGGTCAAGTTTATCGCAGCTAAAAATTTGAACAAAAATGAGAGATATTTTCTTTATAAAATTATTTTTTGTTTTCTTTATAAATTCATCTATCATATTATATCATCGAAGGCCAACATAATTGTACATTCTTTTTATATTTATTAGATATTATTTATAGATTTGAAATATATATTTATAAAAATATATATATATATATATAGATTTTGAAATGCCACTGCTTTCACCGTTTTATGAAAACAATACAGTGCGAAAAAAAAAACACAAAACAATACAAAAACAAATCACAATCTTTTTAAACGAATGAGCACATATGTATAAAAATATATAAATTTTATTTCAATAACATCGTGGTTGTTATTTCATCAAAGGTGCTTCGAACGGAAGGATCTGACATAATAAATGTCTCGCAATACTTTAGCATCTCGTCAATTATGTGTATCATGTACATTCCACATCGTATGTGTCAAACAAAGAAAGAGAAAGAAGGAAAGAGAAAGAGAAAGCAGTAGTCATGATGCAATATAAAACAATGATATCAAATAAAGAAAGATTCTCTATTGATATAACGTATTGTTTATTGCACACTTGAGACTAGATACGATTCAGAATTTGCTACATAGAATAATGTAGCATTTGAATCAAAGTTTACGATCAATATACTTCAAACATTGCTATTGAGAAATATGTTAAAAAATAAAATTATAGTTTGTACTTGTTTATACTTATCATGTATATTTATATTTAAAAAAATATTACACAAATTTATTCTGCGAAATTAGATTCACAATCTTCAAAATCAGAAATTAGTTTCGAGATATTAAGAAGATTGAAAATTTAGAGGAGTTTGAAAAATAAAAAATACTAACGATCTCTTTTCTTATTTTATCAATTACAATATATTGTGTATATAGTAATTTTACGTCTTTCGAAATGCTTGCCACACGTGATGAATAACAGCATTATCCGAGTAAATCAATCTTTTCCCTTTGATATTGATTCTCCCACTGATATTATATTATTTCATATATCATGCGCGTATCATTATTTTATATAGGAAGATACTCTTAATGAACTATCACAGATATATTATGTAAACGTTACATAGTTTGTAGTTTGTTTAGACGTGTAACTAAATCCATGATTTCCACATATAAATACGTTTCATTTAGTTGCTTGTGAATAATATCTCAAATAATATCTATCTATAGTAAAAGTAAATAAAGCTTAGTAAAAGTAAAATTTATAGCCTTATACATAGGGAAAGATATATTTCGTCCTGCGCTTATGAACGGTATTGCATAATATATGTATGCTCACATAGTCTGTCAACTCTATATCTCCCTTTGTGTGCTCTACTCTCTTGAGATATTATATTTATAGTGTAACGTAAAATCTCTCATATATTTCGTGGTTGGCAGTCAGTATTTTAGTTATCTTTAAAACATTATCTCGGCGATCAGTCACAGGAAATTCACGCATTAATAATAATTTTTGTAGCTTTAGCTTTTATATTTAATTTTAGATATTTTATTTATAATTGATGACTTTTTATATTTATTTAATCGATTAATAAAACAATATCTTTTAGAATTTTATGAAATTTTTTACATGATATAAATATTTGATGTTTGAATAAAATATCTAAATGTTCTCTCTTTCTCTCTCTCTCTCTCTCTCTCTCTCTCTTTCTTTCTCTTTATTCGAAAGATATATAGAATATTTTAGCAAATTAGAATAATATGTATGTTATGCGACTATGAGGCACTGATGAAACAATATAAACATGTGCACATGGTTATCATATTAACCCATGTGGAAATTACGAAAGGATGAAGAGATTCTACGTGACAAAAATCTAAACGCGATTGGACGGACACGCTTATATGGAATTACCTTAATGGAGGCACGCACTAAATAGGATTTTTCAGATAAAGTGAGATCTACGAATAGTATTCGAGAAATATCAAGCATTTGAGATGCTTATGCTGACTTCTATGTATACCTAATACTCTATAGTATTTACTTAACACTTCTTTCATTAGAAAAATTTGTAATAACTCGATAAAAATATTTATAAAGTGATATTTTTACAATATAATCCTTAATAATGTCAACTATAATCGCATATAATATGACAGGTGTAAAAAATTGAGATGCAAAAAGCTTTCTACATTTATCATGCTTTATTAAAAATATATGTCACGCATCAATTTTTCGTTTACATTTATTTTAGTCGTGGAAAATACATTTCATTTTTATTTTTTTTATATAATATAGATTTTATATACATAGGTGCGATAAATAAAAAGGATTAATTGTTAGGAATTATCGGATAAACGCATTTGATCAGTACTATATCAATTTTAAACGTCAATTGCGACATATGAAACAACATCGAATTGAATAACGTGAGATTTTCGTAAATCACGCGCAGAGAATCCGGGGGAGTAAAATAACGATTCCCGAATACATGGACTTTGATTGGTCGAGCTATCGTTACATGCAGCTCGGCTTACCGCAAGATATTGCTTTCGCTACATATAGTATAGCCGGATCAAACAGCCAGCAATTATAACCTTGAGTAAGCCGAATGGTGATGATGTAGATTGTAGATAAAGGTCAGACACAAATTAGTTACAAGGGATCGACGTAATTAATGCGAAATGGCATTATCGTCTTTACCGCTGCTTTTAAAACTTTTATATTAGTAATTTATCACCCAGAGTTCGTGATTGCGATATTCAAATCTTTAACCCGAGACTCGATTGTTTATTACGCCGTAATTTGATTATCTTGTGTGCTTGTGTTTATACGAGAATATTCATGTTGACAACCTTGAGGAGGTAATTATTCCTACGCGCATAATAATGCATCCTTATAAAGGCTGCATTACGGACAATTTGTTTATAAATACGAACATGATAGTCTCGTTACCTCCAATTATTATTAATGATTAGTAAATTATGTGCAATTTCTCTTCCGAATTACAGCCATAATTCAACATATGTTGACCACATGTATGTTGACACGCTGTAACATTCCTACGCTTCTAATTATTTCACGGAATTATGGAATTAGTTAATTAAATACGCGGCAATCTTGCATCAATGTCAATAAGCATATGCGCTATATCGTATAATAATCTCTTCGAAAGTAAACAGAATTGTTTGCTTTATACATTTTCATAATTATATAATTTTCGCTTCAGGTTTAGAATTTCGAAACTTGCTGTGTTTGATTCCTGCAATCTCTTTCGATTTGCATTGCAACAACTTTGATTAAATTTGCCAATAGATACAATAGTTGGTGGCAATAGAAATTTTTATATCGCATACGAGACAGATTCGAAATAATAAATTTATTATACACGGAGCATTAGAAAAAAAAAAGGATCGCGTTTATCATTGTAATTATCGTTCGTGCAACTCGAGACAGGGAAAAATGTGCACGCGATTGAGAATCTGATAGCAAAATGCGGATCAACGTGATTAGTTTTAAAATTTTCACGAAAAAAAAACGCTCACAGTTGCTGGTTCCAATTTCACTCCTTTTTCCATCTCGTATTCTAGTATATATTCTGCAAGAATGTATCATTTTCTCGAAAGCAGAAGACTATTCGAATATTTAACACGGGCAGTTGTATTGCATTGGAGAGAAACATTAATTTTCACTAGAGTAGCTTGTCTAGTCCCAACCGAAGAGAAGATGCAGACTATTGCTCTAACGAAGAAGGATGCATTCCGAGTGCAGTGTTCAAGTATTTCGCGAAGCTGCATGTATCCGTGGCCGCTTATTTCTGACGGTGCACAGCAATGTACAAATAAACCACCGATGAGCCATTCATAATGGATGAACATACGTAACGGCTGGGCGAAATTCTTCGATTATTTTTCATTCAAGAATTGGCTCGTATACGCGATGCACAAGAATCGCACATACAATAAAACCACAATCAAATATCGGAACAGCTGTTTTGTATTGTCTGCTTTTCAATCTTGTCACCGAATAAATTCGGTGACAAGACTTAAAGTCAGAAGGTGATGTGTTCTGTTTCATTTCATTTCGGAAACATTTCTAACGCGTGTCCTGTTTATTAATTTTTTTTTTTTTTTTTTTTTGTCAAATATTTAATGAATATCTTGGAAAGATGAAAAATTTAATTGATTATTGGATGATGTACATATTATTTGAATTTGTTTTATAAAATGTCGGCAGATTAAAAAAAATAAAAATTTATTCTGTAATTTTATTATATCATTGTTATTACAGTATAATCACTTTTTTATATTTTTTTATATTATTTCTTTTAACTTGATATGCTTTATATTATTCTATATATATTTTTTATATATTTAAAATTATAACAATATTTTTCTTGATTGATATTCTTCTAGCATCTCTTTCTCTCTCTCTCTTCCTCTTTTCCTTTCCTTCCTCTCCCAACATAGTACATAATCAATTCTTAACCACAGTAATCGGATTTTTTTTATAATCAAAGTGTACTTATTGAAATTACAGTTTTTATTAAAAGTAGAAAATATCTCCGCCGTATTTCTTCTTCACCTAACAAAAAAAAATTGAACAAGTTTTTTACAACTATGTCAGAATTGGCAAAACGATTGACCTGCTGACGAATGAGGAGTAGAGTATTCAAAGATTGCATGAACTTTCCAGATGCTTCGGTAACTGACAATGATGTTTGTCCCTTTGAACAAGTACTTGTAATATGTAACGAGAAACTATCCTTTCGTCGATAATATTACATGTGAGTAACAAAGGACAATGCGCGCTTATCGTTCGTTCCATCTTCATTATGACCTTTGTACTTCAAGCGCATTTCGTCTACAAATAGCGACATTATAGGATATTTGATAAGGAATGTGATTTAAATTTCTCAAAGGAGAAACTAGATAACTGAGAGCAATTATATTTAACGGATATTGAAGTAGATTATATATTGTGCAATATTTCCAATGCATATTTATAAAAAAAAAGAAGACAGAGTTTATTTTTTAGAAATATGAATAGCCATCTCGTTGAGCCAGTCTCATCGTTCTCCTTTGCTGATTTATCGACTATCAAAATATGCTGTTAGTTGTCTATGTTTTTACAATGAAATTGATTCTATGAAATAAACAAAAAATCTAGACTGAATATACATATATATATATATATATATATATATATATATATATATATATATATATATATGTATATTCAGAAATACAATATATTACTAAGAATATATTATTTAATTAATATTGTTAAAAAATATGAAATAAAAATATTACAACTGGTATATAATCGAGCTTCAAGTTTGTTAATATAGTTGAATATATACATTATAAGTTACAGTTTTTGTATTTCTATAAAAAGAAAACATTTTTTTCTTACAGTGTTACAAATTACTTTGTGGTGAATCTTTCTGTCGCCGATTTATTGGTTACCATTATATGCATGCCAGTTGCTGTCAGCCAGGCCGTGTCGATGGTATGGAGTCACGGTGAACTTATGTGCAAACTCTCTTCTTACCTCCAGGGTGAGTGTGTTTCAAAAATTTAGAAAAAAAAAAATCGAATTAATCTTATCGATCCGATCACAAATCTGTCGCGATGTGTTACTAATCATTGTTTCTTTTTTTGCAACGGTGTACTGTTATTGATTTTTACAGTAGCGTATTTTTTGTCAGTATATTACATTTTAATGTTTTTTCTTTTTTTTTATTTTACACAAGCTTGGGAATAACAAGCAAACTTTTATTGCGTATTATTCCATGGCAAAAAATGATATCAAATCGATAAAAATTGTACGCTTATTTTATTGTTGCTTCGCTCGTGTCGTGATTACCACATCGGATGTTTATCAGATAACTCGAGTCTCTCTACGTAAGCAACTCAATTATGCATCGTTCTACAGTAATAGATTTCTGTTTTGCAGAACGCGTTCGGTTTTAATATCGTAACATTTTTCCAGCATCAAATGAAAAAAGCTTTCGTTTATATTTTCATCTACAATAATATCACCATTTTTTACACCATTTTGTATATCTTGGCGTAAAACGCCAAATAAGTTATGCATTTCTTTGAAGCGTCTATTAGCATTTTTCTTTGCCTTGAAATATTCATAACTAGTTGCTTTTAATGTAGACGAAAATTTTTCTCCACACGATTTAGAGAAGAATAACGATTCTTGTCGCGATAAAAGAGCAAGTTGCCTCAAATATATCCTCGCCAAAATGATTTATTTCTCGTGTCGCCCAGGTAGAATGTATACGTGGAATTTCGTACGTATGTAATTTCAAGTGATGCAATGTTGGCCAAATTCTCTCTCTATCTTTGACAGTTTGTGTTCTAACATCTGAAATTCAACTCACGTTCATATTTCACGTTTGTTATACAAGTCATTATTATCATAACCAGACATGCTATCACCGTTCATGCATGCATACGTGAAAGAGCAAGGAATGGAAAAGTAGGTGAAGGAAATCAGAAAGCACTTTGCTCTAAAAACAGTTTTCGCATTATTAATGAAGATTTATGGAAATTATGATTTGAAACGACATGCATTATGCACGATACGGAAAAAATGATTGCATAAAATATTAATTACTTAAATTTGACATTATTGTATATACTTTTAGCTTTGATGCTTATATCAGTAATTTATGTGATCTAGAATAATTAAAGTCAATTTTTAATAATTTTTATTGGTATTTTTTTCCGCGAAAAAATATCTACAAAACTCATATGTATAGGAGAGAGAATTGATATTTCTAATTTAAAATTATTGATTCTTTTTTTGTTTCTTTAAACGCGTATTCGTTCAATTGAAAAAGAAGGAAAAGTAATAAATATATATTATTCTATAGGAGATTTTATTTTAGCACGACCTTGTTTTTTGCATCTATTAATCTCATATAGCGGTTTCAAAATGCAAAAGCGTATAATTGATTTTGCGTATTCATTAAGATACATCTTTTTGCAACTTTTCTCTTTTTTTTAATAACTTTCATTTTATATAATATTATAAAAACAGGCGGGAATCTCTGATGAATTATTCTAACAACAAGCTGGTAAAAATCTCGAGCGAGTGTTCTGGTAAAAGCATGTAACAAAATAATGTAACATATGTATATATTAATAATTAAATCTGCGTATATTAATAATTAAGTCTGTCTCTTTATAACAAAGCTCTTCAAAAGCTCGTTAATTATGTGAAAATCAAAGCACATAAATGTCCGTTGTTGAATTGTTGACAAAATGGGCAAAGAGAGACACATATTTTTAATAACTTATACATAAAAAATGTTATTTTAATAACTTATATATAAAAAATGTTATTTTATTATTTGTGATATTAACCACATGCAATATTAGCTTGTAATTTTTAACAAGCAAACGCATCGTGAAAATAATGTGGTATTGCTACTATATATTTTATATTCATGTATAATAAGATGATGTTTGCATATTTGTTGTGTTTAAAATATTTTATGAATGTTCCATAAAACGTGTGAATGAGACTATGAAATTAAAATTTACAATACATAACGATTCAAGTGAAAAACATTAAAAATTAGCAACAAGTTCAAGCTCTTTTGAATTAAACACTCGCAGCTAAAAAATGACAGAAATAAAAATAAATTTTTAAATTGAAATAAAATTTTATTAAAAATAAATTACCAGAGCAATTGTCTCTCTTTCAATAGCGATTTCATTAACATAGTCCACTTCACACGTTTACGAAATTAGATTAAGCGAGCGAGTGATTGATTGATTGAGAAAGAGCGACGATGATTTTTATTTGAAGTTTCTATTGTCTGACCGAATAATCATTCGTGTTTATAGGTGTTGCGGTTGCAGCCTCGGTATTCACTATTACGGCCATGAGTATCGACAGATACCTAGCCATAAGGAGTCCCATGGCGTTCCGCCGTGTATTCAATCGCAAGAGCACCGTACTCGTTATCGTCGCTCTCTGGCTGGTGGCCTTGACTATCTTCGCTCCCGTTCTCAGAGGGGTAAGTGAAATCTCTTCAAGATTGATATATATATATATTGAACTTCGAAATGCGTTAATTGACGAGCGTATTGACATTCGTCACAAAAACAGTATGAAATAGCCCATAAATTCGCTCACATATTGTGTGCACATAATGATATTTTTTGCTTGATGCAATTGGTGAAAATAGAATTTATATATTGAAGCATTTTTGAATATTATTTTTATTTTGGGATAATGTAGAAAATTATGTATTTGTTATTTGTAGAGTACAAAGAATATTTATAACACGATAAAATATTTATAAACTTAAGAATTTTTTGTTATACGATACCGATCGTGGATTTATAAGCGAATTTATCAAAAGGATCGTCCGGTTGCTAAGGATCTACCCGCGCGAGAAGTATAAATGATATACACGCGAATTGGGATGAATTTTTTATTCCTTTGAGAGAGATGAGATATTGTAGGCGACCGTATACTTTGCGGTTCCATCACACCGCTGGGATATATTTATCTTCCTATATGCAAATCTTTTTTTTGGTCAGCTAAAAGGGAACGTATTTGTCCACGACGTGTACATTCACAGCCGTTAGATCCGATATGTCTTTACGACAAAGTTGGCAAATATTTGTAATAAACGCTCCAGCTTTCCTCATCTCGCTTGTGTATGTCCGTCATAAACAGAAATTTGGAATAACATTCTCAAAGAAGTAATGGGACATGGGAACATCTAAAGAAAATCTTGGAAAATGCGCGGAAGGGATACTCGCGAGAAAGCCGAATATTAATATAAATATTCTGGACGGAGACGCAAATAAGGGAGCAGCAAGCTCGCGAATTCGTACTAAGAAGGGGAGAAGAGGATTCGGCAAATATAGTTTATATGAAACTAATTCAAACAAGACGAGGGAAGTGCATACTCTGCAGAATGGAAACGCCGTCGAAGCGGCATACTAAAATCGACGTCGCGTGCGAAACGCAAGTCGAAGTTGTCGTGACCCGATCGATCCACATTAGTACCACCCTTCCGTATAATGCGCCCGTGCTTACATCTGCATTTCTTGTTTTTCCAGAGAAGTCACTTTGCACACAATGTACCTGTGACGTATTGTACTCCATTCGACTGACGATCGCTCGAACGTACATAAAGCAAAATATTTAGTTAGCGTAAAGCAAAATAAACCACTCTCTCTTTTTCCTCTTGACAATCCCTCTTGACGAATCTAAAAACTGATTGGCTTTCGAGCGAAGAAAATACGATGGCAATGCACAGATTTGGGAGCAATACGAGAAATTAATCGAAAGCTTTCTCGTAGTACGACTACATTAAGATCTCATTTTTTACAATATATATATGCAATAATACCTTTTTTTTTGTTGTATATAAACTCTGTGTTATTTAGATGACTACATTTTATATAAAATTATTCCATTTTATGTTTTTGTCATCATATCTCATTTTTCAGGAGAAAAATATACTTAGAATCTCTCCTTCAATCCGATATTGAACTCATAAGTCAACGTGCAATACAGAACATATTGAGAAAACAAAAAGTCTCAAAAGTAAAGTGCTTGATATTTATCTCTGAGAAATGAGGAATATACATATAATTCACTGAATACACTAATTTATATACGGAACGTTAAAAAATTAGACCGACAAACTTTGAAGATAAATAGAGGACTTCAGAAGAAACATTTTTTTTGTTAATACTATTTTTCTTTCCGACGTTTAGTTTTAATACTACTCGTGGCAGCATTTTCTTTTACTTTTGCCAAAACTTACTTTTCAAATCAAGTTCGTTCTCACTGAACATTGTCATCCTTGTCCATCCGATCTTTTAAAAGAACCGTTCTCTCGTAAATGCCGAATGGACTAAAGACCTCTATTCTATTGAGAGTATGATTGTGAATATGATATAAAATCAAAACAAAACGTCACAGAGAGCAATGTCATTAATAAAAAATATTTATTTTTCAGTCCTCTATTTATCCTCAAAATTTGTCGGTCTAATTTTTAACACATTATACATTGCAACAAGACACTTTGTGAATGAGGATGTAGCCTTGACGTCATTTGGATGAGTGGATCGATTATTAAACGGCGATACAATGTACTAATTGTAAGCGTTATCTGTTTGGGAATTATAAAGTCTAGAGGAGGGTTAGCTCTTTTCTGAGAGAATGCAATAAAAACGATGCGTTCCTTCCTTCACATTCACGTATAAAAGTTTTTATGTTAAATAAATCGCTTACTTGATTAACTTTGCTTACTCCCTTAATAGAATCAATAATCGAATGAAGTCATGTAAAATGCAGTGACGTTTAATTTAATTATAAAATATAATTAATTTAAACAATTAACAACGTATCATTAACTTTATCAATCATTAATTTCACTACTACCTTTGTTATAAAGTTAAAAAAAATAAAGTGTATAAATTAAGAATTGAAATAATAAACATGACTATTCTTTCAATTGTACGAAGCATTGTTTGCACCAAGGATTAAAGAATGGCATCATGTTCACTATCGTTAAATAAATTCTAAACATGCCGCGCAAAAAGATTGCTGAAAAAAAAAGAAATGCAAATGAATTGCAGACAAATCCATTAGTTAAATTAATCATGTGCACGTCATGGGGTAAGGTTATTAATTATTCTAGTTCTTTAATCCGTGATCTATTTAGCGCGTTGATGGCGGCGTAATAATTAATCTGCTGGAAAATAAGTATCTAACAAAGAAAAATTTATTTTTATTTTATTTTTTTAAGATCTTATAACGAATTATTGGTAGCTATCATTTGACATGACAGAAATATATTTTGTGAGAGAGAATTTCGTACTGAAAACTACTGCAAAATGAAAGTGACAGTATTATGTCCACTCTACTGGCCATGCTGTTACGAGTTTCATCTTTTCCCGCAGATGACTCTTTACAATCCGAGCACGGAACTCTTCAACATAACTGTGCACGGTTCCTGGGCGATAGCAAGAAATATTTCTCCTGATATCTCGCAGCTACCACCGGTTTTCTACATTTGCTTGGAGGATCTCGGTCTACTAGGCATCAGGGCGCATGTCTTCGGGGCCGCGTACTTCGTTCTTGTTTACGCTATTCCAGGTAAATTTGCATGATTAATAACGAACATTCTCTTTCTCTCTCTCTTTTTTTTCTTTTTTTTTTTACACGGCTTCGCAAGAAAAATGATATCGGTTATATTGCTTCTAGTAAACTTTATACGCAAGAAATAGAATGAGGGAGAGCCCGAGAATGTATTAGTCACGGTATTAAATCAAATATAGTTATTTTATTATTATCAATTGTTATCGCATATTATTGTGTGGTGTTAATTAACTATTATAATATGAATTATTCATATTTTATAATCTATAATTTGATATAATTGATTGAATTTATATGCTCTTTAATATCTTAATTTCCTTGAATTTCTGCAAGCTTTATAAATTGTTGCTTTTAATTTAGCGAGAAAATTTTTAAGAATTGAAAATCTTGCCTTCTATTTCGCAAAGGAATTTCTTAATATCTCAAATCATCTTGGATATATACATATTCGTATATACAATTTGCTTGTCACTTCTCGCAAACCTAAATACCGAATCACTTTGTCGTGCTTAGAAACAAATATAATTTTTTCAGCTATGAAGATAAGTCGAAAATAAACCACGCGTCACTGATCGATTTAAGAAGAGTGACAGGGTCCCGCACGTGACATGGTACCTGAATATTCTTAACACGTTCATTGCCAGCGACGCTTTTTCCCGCATATTTTTCTCTCCCATTTCTCAATATAATATCTCCAGATCCAAATTTGTTATTCCACTCCAGAAGAAATTGTTATTTTGAGAGTCAGATGTCAATTAATGCGACAGCAAATTTTAGCCTTGGCATTTAATGGTATTAATTACACATTTATCATTGTATCACAGCATCGTGACTTGGGTGCGTGATTTGTAAAACCGGTCATTTGTCTTCGTTTCCGTCTTCTTTTACAACGCTCTTGTTTATTGCGTGTTTTGGACAATTTAGGTTTCGTTGTAATACTGGCCTACTCGATGATGGGCCGCACCCTCTGCTCTAGGAAACCGCCCTTCGACTGCGATAGCGTCGAGGGAAGCGCCAGCTCACAGCAGGTTAGATCAAATTGTCTTTAATGTAATATATGATGTTTAATGATTGTTAGATAAGGTGAAATGTTTATTGATGATCAAGCTGTCAGTTTTGCAGTAAATATTTTCGACTTTTTTATTTATCAAATGATACAGCATATTTTTTGATACGATGTAAAAATAAATAAATATAAATATATAAATATATTATATATATATATATATATATATATATATATATATATATATTACATTCTTTCTTTCGTTACAATACAATTATTTTATTTTACTGATAAAAAAAGATCTGCGATTTTTCGTTTATTTGTCATATCGTAATATGTCAATCGCATGGCACGTGATTGTAATCGTTCGAGTGGAAAAAATGCGAAACGTTATACAACGCGTTTATTAAACGATACCTGAATTTGAGCGAATTATTTGTCGTAAATCTATTTTGCAACTGCCGATTGGGAGAGTCTGTCGAAAGATATTCTCCTGTCGAGTTTAATTGAATAGCATCATTTCAGATGCTTTATGACAGAAATCCCACTCTAGTTCGTTAAAGTCCGTCCAATTCGTACGTGAGCTCGTCGCCGATAATTGCAATTCAATGACGGGAAATTTGCCATACATATTATTCTCTCTCGGCGCCATTCGCGTTCATTATTTCAAAGGTGTTATATACGGTTTAACTCGACTTTTATTAATATTCAATATTAATGAAAACTTTATTAAAAATCTCTTGTGGTAAAAACGGTTTTTTTATATTTTAAAATTTCTTGATCATAACTTGGAAGTAATAAAATTTCACAGAATAGGCAATTACGCCTGATTTAAGGCATTTCTTCTCTTAATTTGTCGCTAATCGATTCGTCTGTAAAAGATACGTTCAAAGATGAAAGCAATTTGATCTATAAGCTACTTATTACACCGCTCTGAATTAAAATTAACGAAGAAGAAGGTAAATTGCAATAGAATTTAATTCTTTGCACAATTTTATTTTGTGATATTGATGCGATCTTTTTCTGCACACGTTGTAGTACCATCTGCGCTGCGGTGTGAGAAATTAGTTACAAATAAACTACAAACGAGCTTCGTGAACTTCATGAGATTGTACTGTATGTATGTACAATTTCTCTCTCCGAGTGTTACCGTGCAATTTCCGCAGCGGGAAATCGCTGAAGAATACACGTGCGCACCTGTGACTACTAGTGACCTTCCATCGTATAAATAAAGGCTAATAACATAATTTCTATGCGCGGAATATCTTTACTTTCTCTAAAATTATTGCGATAACACGTGCGAGACCTATCGAAGCGTTTATCGATAACTTTTTCGTAACGTGATCAATCGGTTTCGTCGTGCATTCATTAAAAAAAGGAATGTCATCCGCCTAGCCGACAAAATTCAAAATACGACAATCGATCGATTCTAACCGGCCGATTGGTCGGACTCGTTTCGTTTGTTCTGTAATTGTTCGAAATCTATCTTATGCTAATTCTCGCGAAATTCATTAGTCGTACGATTAATTCCAATCTAAACTCAGTAAACGTGCTGATACCTCATATTCGTAGAGCTTCAGATTGGTACGTGAGAGGAGGCGAATTGCCTGGATATTGCTGCTCCTTGCTGTTCTCTTCGCTCTATGCTGGCTGCCATACAACCTCCTCAGATTGTTAGTGGATTTCGGTATTATCGGTAAGTGTAACTTTGTAAAAATCTTTATTTTCCATGATAATATCTTGCGGTTAAAATATATATTTGTCAACATGCATATATTTGAAACATCTTCCACTTTACTGACTATATATACATATATGTATATATGACTATATGTATCCACTTTTAAATTTCACGATCTGATTACAAATAGGCTATGAAGCGCACTCTATTAATTATGAAATTTACAAACTTTATGTATTTTTCATGATCTTTTGCACTTTACAGATAATAACATATTTACATGCGTTTGAAACACTGCCTATTATACATTTTCCTTTTATACAATGTAAACCGTGCAGCTTTTTATGATCAACCATGTGTGTATTCATATCCATTATGGACTTCCACTCTATTATTCATTGTAGAAAAAAACATCAATTTTGTTTTTTTCAGGCGAATATATTTTTTATAAATCGTCGATTGTACGCGTAAAAAGAATATATGTGGAGAAAAGTGCAAAGAGATTCAATCTTTTTACGGATGGATTACTTAGAAATTTTATCAAGTTAACGAGCCGATATGTCACTTTGACAGTTGCGAATGGATGAAGGATGTTTCAGTTGATAAAATCCTTAGAATTACTCGAGTCGAGAAGCCTTTCAATGCAGCGATAATTTATCATCTATTACCTAAATACGCGAAGCCCGAATAATATTACTACACATATGAAATCATGCGCACTGACGATGATGATGTATTAATTTCCGAAATGGGAATGAAGATAATTACATATATTTTGCAGTTTTACATTTTTATCTCTCTCTTTTTTTTTCTCTTTTCTTCAGTAGTATAGCATATATTTTACTTAAGCCAAAGTACAAAAATTGCGTTTGTAGAATTACAAACAAACTGTACACTTATAGAAATTAATCCAAGTTTACAAACTACGTAAAATACGTTGGCTTAATTCTCCGAGTTACCTTGTACTTACTTTATTATAAGCAGTGGTATGCTAGTTTGTTGGAATGAATATGTGAGGTTCATACCGTCACAACTTATTTACTTTAAATCTTTGTGCAAACATATTTATGAAATTCGGTGCCTACGAGCTTTTATATTATTGCGACACAAATGCACTCGCGCTTTTGTTAACGATGTTTTGACAATCCTTCTTCTGTTACACAATCGTGCTCCCATCAACCGTGTATTCTCTCTACAATTCAAATTAAATTGCACTAATTTTTCTCATTCGTGCTTATGTTCCTGTTAAAATAAGATTTGACAAATTGATTAAAATCAATACAAAACGGATACATCATTATATAATAATCAATAATTAGCTTACTGACAAAAGATACAAAAAACAATAATATATTAGGTGATTATATAAAAAATTTTATCGTCTCATTAAATTTTCTCATAATCTTTTTATATCACAACATTTCAATACTTTCGCATTATTTATCTCTCCTCGGAAGAGAAAAATTGGATCATTTTCATATCGACAACATGCGACGACGCATTAATTTTAATTAATCCTCCATACCCGTCCAGAAAAAAAAAGCGACAAAAAAGTCATTGGAAATTGTTCGCAGAAGACTGGAAATCGATAACGGACGCTCTCCCGTACTGCCTGTTCCTGGGACACGCAAATAGTGCCCTGAATCCCATCGTCTATTGCTTCATGACGCGCAATTTTCGTCGTAGCGTTTCGGAGATCCTGCGTCGCACATCTCATAGTCTGGCGCGTCGTAAACCTTGTCGCAAAGTAAGTACCAGTTTTTATATACCACGATATACACGGGAATGCCAATAAATAAATAAAAATATATATATATATATATATATATATATATAATATGTTTATGTTTATGGGGAGATGTACGTTAAAAGAAATATTTCCAACCGAAGGAACAAAAAAGCTTTTTGTTACGCGCGATATTGACATAATTGAATCCAGGACATCAGGACTTCTTTTCTGTATATAAGAATACATCTTCCTGTAATAATAATCATTTCCGTAGGAGTATATTTTAATAATATTTTTTAATAATATACTTTTCTGATAATAATATTGATTGATCATTCAACAAAATCACAGGATTGTAGTATAACTGATATAATTTTATTCTATAATGCCGAAGAAATAAAGATTGCGAATGATTGCTTGAACATTTGCTACTGGTTACGTCTCAAATAAAAAATAAAATTCTGCATTCATGAAAACTGCTTTACTTCTGAATATTTATATTTAGAAATAATAATTGATATGACATAACTGTCATGTTTCCGAGCATAAAATTGGAAATTTAATTTTGCACGAATGACGACGTATTTTGTGTTTTAAACTTTATATAAACATACATTTTAAATCATATTTAACAAACGAATATTATTGTAAATACAATATAGATTAATTGTTTTTTTATAGGTTAATTGTTTTTTTTATATCTAGTTAAAATAAATGATATTTGTAAATAAAGAGAAAGAGGGATTTGATGAGTAAGCCAGTAATAAATCACTGGCGTTAACAGATAAAATTGCTGGTCTGAAATTCTTGTCGGTTACAAGTTTTTTATCATTGTTACCATTGTTACCAAAAACACTTATTACTAAAATGAAGTTTATAATTTAAAACAAGTAATCAAAATCTTTCACATCTATATTATTACATATTTTGCTGTATATTTTCTATAATGTTATCTGTATATTTTTACTAGTGTAATATAATTAAAAAATTTTTTTTTTTTTATTCTGGACTTTATCTGATGATTTTTTCGTTTTCTAAAGAAAAAGATAAATTTTTTGTTGTTGCTACATAGGTGTTTATGGGACTATCCAAGTATTTCTCTAAGCGAATTTCTATATTTCACTTGAGAAAACATCTATATGAGCACATATAGATTTTCACATATCTTTCAATTAGATCTTTTTTTTACCCGCATTATTTGCTCATCTTTCATGAGTGGCAGTAACAATTTCTTACGGATTTTTCGATTGTACGATAGAAACTCATCGAGTTTGCGTCTTTCAATTCTAAGCTTTTCTTCGCTAAACAAAATCAATTACACAATATGAGCGCAATAAAAATAAATCCAATTATTTTCCCATTGATATTTAATATTTCTCATTCTCTTAACGAAATAATAATAATCTCTTGAGTTTTGAAGCTTTGCAGTGGAATAATATTCTAGTAATTTATATTCAATGCGTCATAATTAACGAGAATGAAGACAGATCTGAAATACTAATTAACGTATGTTTGATATACCTGTTGGCGCAATAATCGTTATTGAGCCCTTAACTATATGGCTTAACTATATTGCATTAACTACAATGAATACTAAACTTGCGCCAAGTACTTCATTGCAAGTTCCTTATTCCAAATAGATGTAAGCAATTGTTCGCCAGTTAAATGCTGCTGCTATGCCGAAGGCTATTGTTATTGACGGATAAAACGAGAGAAAATTGGGTGCTTCGCGCAACTTTTAAATTGATCTCAATGCGGCTTTTAACATGAATAGAATAAATAGTGATTAGATTATTTCGCATACATGTTATTTGAATGAATAATGTTATAGCTTAAATTTCTTTATATTCTCTTTTTTTTTAAATTAAAATTACACAATAAAGTCTTTTACGAATGTATTATACAAAGGTAAGGGAAGACAATCAAGAACGAACGTGGTAATTCGTTCGCAAATTTTATTATAAGCAAGTTATATTAACATAAAGAAGTGAAACGTATGCTTTTTATGATTAAGTCTATCGCTATTTTATGTTAATATAATTTGATTATAATAAAATTTCCGCACTGGATTTTAATTGCCTTCCTCCATGTTTGATTTTTCTTTCTATTTTATACTCGCGCAAATGCAATAATTCTAAAAGAATTGAAGGTAATCTGAAACATAAAATGTTAAATTTTTGCACACACATATAAATAACTTATATAGACATTTTCTCTTTTAAAAAAACAATTTTTTAAATTTAATTTTTATATTTACGATACAATAACAAATTAATTCTTATAGCCTTATATATTTCTTGTAAGATCCCACGTTCGCAAAAATATGTTTTTACATCTTTTCTTCATTTTTTTTATGCAAATTCCACAAATTAAAAAGAAAAACTCAATAACAGCGCTCTTAGGAGCATCTTTACTTTTTTTTTATTTCGACATGTATTGCACAGAGCTTTACAAGAACTGAGTTTAGAAAATTCTTTTATCGTTGGCATAAATTTATATCTCTCGAACTTTATTCATTGCGAACATATTTCAAAGTAAAATGGAAAAAAAAAGTTTAGATTTCGCTATAATATTTCTAAGATTTTTCTTCTCTTCGTGGTTAAAAGTCAATTTTTTTTTATTTTAGAGAAATTCCATATTTAAAAATATATAAATAAAAAGAATTACAAGTATATAAGAGTACAAATATAAAATTATATGTATAATTATAATTATTACAATTATTACAGTTATCAATTAATGAGAAATAATAAAGCTAATAAGAAATATGATGCAGAGATGAATAATTTTCGTTATTTATGTAATTTTTATATAATTAAAATTTTTCTGAAAACGAATTAAAATTAATAATATATAAATATATATATATATTTTATATTAAATTTTGACGTGTATGTAAACTATTGCGAGAAAGTTTAATGATGACTGCTTAATTAAAATTTAATGGAATCGATATTGTATGTATGATTAAATCATAAATTATCAGCTTCACTGATTTTAATTGTTTGTTCTGAAATATCGGCTAGAATATTTAACAAAGCTTTAATATGTATAATTCGTATCGCGCAAAATATCGGATACTAATCTTTTACACCTTAAGTGTGTATATCATCCAACTTAAAAGTCTCTCACGATGAATAATATATCTTGATAAGATTGACAATATTCAATATAGATTTCAAGGTTGCTCTTTTTTAATAATTTATTATTTAAAAACCATTGATATGTTTGCTGAAAGAAATCACTAAAATTATATCATCGACACACACACACACACACACACACACACACACACACACACACACACACACACACACACACACACACACACACACACACACACACACACACACACACACACACACATATATATATATATATAATATTTGAGATACTCTACTTTCTATAGACATTAGAATTAAGTGTCCAATCCAAAGATGATCCAAAGATACGACGATAAACAAATAAATGGCTAATGGTTTGAGATTTGCCAAAATTTAATGATAGAAAATATGTACGAGAAAATATTGTAGATGATATCCTAAACCATAATATTAGTTTAAATTATATTAAGTTATATATAAATTAATTATAATTTTTTTATTATCTCGCTTTCTATATATAATTTGATAAAATATTATTTTTGTAATCTGATAGAATGAAAGTAATAAACTGTAATTATCGCAATAAATTACAGAGATTATGATAGATATTTTCGCTATACATTGCTCAATCTCCGAAATTCTGCTGGTAAAACCACAATCGCGGTAATAGATTTTTGAAGCGGAGAACTCAGTTTTTACACTTTTGCGCGTCTGTTCTTTTGTTGGTATTAATTACAATTTCTGTGACGAAATACTTTCTGTACTAAACGGATCGCCAAGGTACTCGCTTTCAAAGAGCTGCTCTCATTGTAAAATTCCTTTTACAGCCCTTTTATTTTCTTGAAGCAAATTTGCCGCTGAAGTCAGATTTAATTTACTTCCTTTCGTACATAAGAGAGAACTATGTAATAAGCGAGAAAAATCTTTCCGACTGGAACTTCAAGTATTTAAATTATAATAGTAAAATAAACTTGAGATAATTAACCCATTTATATTACCATCAACCAGAAAAATCATGTATATTAAGCAAGAAAATAATGCGCAGTTAATGAGATATTTTTCCTGCATTCTACGTCAAATATGTAGTCTCATTTTCCTCAGTTTCACTTTCTGCTATAAGTACTGTATGTGCAATATTTCCTACATGCATATATTCCTATATTATGGACGAACTCTAAACTTTTAAAAAATTCATTTGCTTTCTACGCAATTTATGTAAATGCACTTCTTTCTAAACTATATATCTGTTTATATAAAGCAATGACATTTTAATTATCTTTCAAAAGTTTTAAAAATTCATAAGTTTCTCGGTACTTCTCTTAATTTCCTGCTAAGTACATTGAACAGAGTTGTACAGAATGTATGTTTCATAACAACAATTTGGAGAATACCATTTTATTGCAAAATTTATATTTGACAAAAAAAAAGAGATTGAAACAAACAACTCATATTTTCATATAAAAATACAATACAGTGCACCATGTGTATACATAATATGTATACGTGCAACGGCAATGTCGTATTCTGAATATATATATATATACACGAGTAATTCGCAAATTCTATATTTATCATTACTGTACGTTACTTGTTCAAACGATTTACTTTATTTCATATACGCCAAAATGTATATTCATTTTGTAAATTTCCTCAACCTCTAGAATAGAATTAATTATATGTCATTTTGTATGTATACATTTGACATGCAATATTTATCACTTTGAGATTTCTTTGTTGTCATTTTAAATGCATCTCAATTAATGCACGCATACGTTATATATTTTTATATAAATTATAAAATATCAATAATAGAGAGAAAGGGAGATGCGTTTTTTTTTTATCTGTGTTGTGTATTATCAAAAGTTTTATGTTTATGCATATTTTATATAATCATTATTATGTATCAGATATAAACGATGGACATAATGTTTTATCATTTTCTTTTTCATTTATCATGCATATTTAGAAGAGTATAAAAATAACGTTAAAAAATACGTATAATAAAATTAAAATACTGCAAAAGATAACAATTTCATTTTTTTTTTAATTTCATAAATTGAAGCAATGCAAGTGATTGGAATGGAATTTTCCGCGTATGTAGAGATGCTGCTGGGATTTGGATGAGGTCTCTTAACTCCAACGGAGTTGAAAATATGCGATACGACTTTCGGCTAAAAGTCGGTTCCACTGCAACGTTTCCATAAAAATGTTATATAACAAAAATATATGTCATCGAAAAGAAACTTTTACACGAATATAAAAATAGACATTTAAAATAAAAAAAGAAAATTTCTATTATAATACTTTTTTAATTACAATAATAAAATTGAAGACAATATCTGCGTTTTTACATGAATATATTCCTTGAATTTTATTTTAAAAGTTTAAAACTAATTTTTAAATGAATATATTGAAAGTTTAGAACTAAACAAATATATATATATATATATATATATATATATATATATATACATGTATGTATGTATGTATGTATGTATGTATATAATGGTAAACTCTTATGTTATATGCGTCAATTCGATAAATCCACAGACACAACAGATGCATATGAATTACAAAATAATACTCGATAATGCGGTTTAAACAAAAATTTTAGTGAAATTTTTCAGCTTTGATTTTTTGCATAAAATCTCAAAACAAACATTGTAAGCATTTAATATAAATACATAACGCTCTTATTACCCGCATTCACGAAATGAAATATGATAAACGCCAAATTGTAACGTTCATGTGCGATATTAACACACTAAATTTAATTCGGAATAATTACTGCATTAATTATGCGAGCAATTAATTGCAATTTGTGCTCGCACGTACACGTAATGATAATGTCGAAAATATTTAAGATAAATTATTATCCACACACAAAGTACTTGAAATTTATTATGAAATTCACAATTAGACTGTATGTGCAGTTAAATATATTTTGTTATCGAACGTCGTGATAAAATCATTTATTTATTGACAGATACACGTATACGAAAAGCTCGACGCAACGTTGTTGTCATGCATCCCATCGCATGTTCATGCACTTTTTATGTGCAAGGCATTTACGTATAAACATTCGCGCACACATTTTTACGAAAATCAACGGTTAAAAGATAAACGCACGCATTCAATATCGACGAATTATTTTAAAATACTGAGGGTGCTGGAATTTATATGACCGGGGAGTTACTTAGCGTGCTGCCAATTTTCGAATTGGTGAGATATGCACGACAGTCTCGTATGATTCCATTAAATGACTCAATATGAATTCCTCGCGTAAGCACGTGAAATTATAGCGCGTGCGTGATGAATGTACGTAACGCTTTTGCAGGGGTCACAGCGTCCCGTTTGACAAGGAAATTTTGTAGATGTGTGCGTTCGGTTTTAATTCAATTTCACTCTACATTACGATCATTTTGATTATTGTTATTATTTCACGGCTAGAATTATTAAAGATAATGACAGTGCACTGAGTGCATGCTTAATGCAATTATTGGTTTATTATCGATAATGGAATCTGGTTTAAATTAATGATCGATTTTAACTGTTGCTTGGTTTAAAGATTAAGAGCGAAGAAAATCTGCTTCTAAAATAGCTCTAAAATAAATCCAAGCTATTATAAAGACATTATGAGGCAGCATAAATGTGCGATACAAAGCGAGCATTATTATTGACACATAGTGTCGATATGACCTCACCACATAAATGAATCAAGATAACAGAATTATAATACAGCCATGCGCAGCCGATATAGATATGCGCAGCGCAATTCGCATTGCATTATCGTTGACGCGATATTTTGATAAGTAGAATTCTCGATATCACTTCTCGATAGCCCAATTAGATAGTTTGACGTTACATGAAAGAAAAATGCACCATTTTTTTGCTTTATCCAAAACTAGTTTTCTAAATCATTGCTTCTCGTAAGACTCTTTTTTACTATCAGCTAAGTCTAGAACAACGCTTTTTCCATCAATTTCATCATTTTCGCGCCTGGTTGGACAGAAATTGAACTCACATGCCGTTCATGTCATGACCCGAGGATCGCAATCGAAAGCCGATCGGTCTTTAACACTGTTACAGAGCGCAATTATCGATGACGGCTGCGTCGGATGCAGCGTGCCAGCTGTCAACGGCGGCGCGCGACGTAATCTGTCACATCAGCGAAGAATGCTACCCGGATGCGGCTGCGGCATCCCCATGCGCGGTAATCGTAACGCCATCCTGGCGTTAAGACGTACCGCGACGTCCAGCAGCGGCTACGACACTTTCTACAGCCGCCACAGTCCGCATTTGCATTGCTACATGCTGAGGAGTATCCGCGACGTGCCGCAGGCGCAAGCCAATAATCCGCCGGAAAATTCCGATGCCAGACGGAATCAGCAGCAGAAATATGGTAAGAACAACGGATTGGAGAGCAGCCAGCCGCAGCCGAGCACATTGTGTACCACGGACGGACGACGTCCTTGTCCATGAACCTGAAGACGACGAGCGTCACGAACGGATCTCCCTGCGCGACTATATGTTTTTACGTTCGATTATTATTTCTGCGCAATGTCTAAATATATATCTATTTATTCGAATATTCTTCGGAGGTTAATACCGTGACATATACCGTGTAATATATGATGAGGATCATTTTTATCATTTTTTTTATCGGAGAATTTTTAGCCTTGCTTTTTTATCATGCATTGCCGGATATCACGATGATTCGTAATAAATTTAATATAAATAAATAGTAAATGAAATCTTCTATCTAAATCCGAAATTTCTTGGATTTAAGATTACCACTTGTATCGCAACGTTAAACATGGTTCTCGAAGGCGATTCAATTTGCGAAAGTGCAATTTTATAGAGGTTGTTCTTCTAGAAATTTCTGTATGTTTTGACAGTTATATAGCTGCGAACACAATGAACTGAAAGCTATCAAACATCATACGTGCAACGAGCATGAAATGCGCTGTACTTTATTGATTACTTGTTGAAGTTTTATTTTTGCAAGTGGCTGTAATACGTTTGCCGGATTATGAATTGAGATTTGATGGGACCAAACGGAGCGAAAATTAATCAACATCTCGCGGCATATTTATTTGTTAATATATTTAAAAATAGGAATCAGTAAAATATGTAAAATTCATGATTAGCGAAACAAAAAATTAAAGTCAAACTTAATGTTTTAAAAAAATGAGAGCTTGCAATATCTTAAACTTTACATCAAAGACTTTGGCTGAAAATTGCTCTCAAGTGAGAAACACGGTATGACTGTATTCTATACGATAGTTTCGGCAGTTCGATATATCTGTGACGGATATGTCACGAGATATATGTCTGACTAAGATGTACTTTTTCTACTGACGCGCGAAATATTTATCTCACTTGAGCACATAAGCATGAAATTAAGCCCGTCTATGATGCTCATGCATTACGTATATATTTCATAACATATGTGTAAATGTATGTGCTAATAGCGTTTTCGTTAATAGCATTAATTAATCATAAGTCACTGTTAGTGTGATTATCGTATGATCATCTTCGCTATTTGTCATCATTAGTGACAATCAGCTGTAATTGTCTCTAATATCTGTCGCAGTAGATTGGCACGGAGGTGAAGGCACAATTATACATAAACGTCAAATTAAAAATAAATTTCTCTCTACGTAAACTCTCTAAGGAAAGAGACTGGATACAAGGCAAGTATTTTGTCATATTTTTTAATAATGTACGTCAGAAATATTTAGATCAAGGAAATAAGTGTCAATCGCAACCAATATCGCGCGTATCGTTTCTCGTAATCGTTCCACTGCATATAATTTTTTCTTTTATGAATTGTATGATTGATTTACGAGAGCGTGCGCGATATTGTTTGATAGAGCGCGAGAATGAGCTTTTTAATCATTAATGGCCGTTAGAATGTTGCGCGAAAAAAAATGGTGACGAATCGAAAGTCCTACATACATATAATAGAATCGCTGATAAATGACGGGGCTATTAATTAATCACCTTCCGAGAAGTATCGATGGAAGAAAAGTACGTTGGAAAAATAGTAAGGAGAAAGAGTACAGAAATATAATAAGATGATTTGAAAAATGCCGGCGACTGTCTGACGCTTGTTATCGTTAATGCGATAACTACCACTTTGATCCCATATAGATTAATTTTCGACGGGGAATTATTGAAGAAACCTGCCAATAATACACATCACGTGTTTGTGCCCTGTAAATATTTGGTCGTCGCAAATAAATTTTTGTCACGTGGCATGACGAAAAGGAACGTATTTCAATTAAGCAACTTGAAATTTTCGATAAAGTTATAAAGCATTAAAATGAGGCTTTCTGTACGCGTGAAAATATTTGGCTCTTTGCCGAGGCGAATAAAGTCGATATCTCGAAAGGGTGCTAAAATTGTAATGGCAGGAGGTTGTGGGTTTTAAACGCTGTAATAATATACGTGTATTTTCAATAAAAAATGAAAATTGTTGGATAATTTGCGTTGAATAAATTATATATTAATATTTTTCATTGTTACAATTCTCAGAAAATGCCTATAAAAATTCAAAAACTTATTAAAAATCTTCCCTTTACATACATATATATATATATATATATATATATATATATATATATATATATATTTCCGCAAAAATACACTTGAATAATAAAAAAATTAAACTCAATTATATTAATTAAGTTATTAAAATATTTAAAGAACGATAATTGTGGCTGTATTTTTTTAATAACAGGAAAACTTAGGCTCTTACAGAAGAAATTTTATCATTTCAATTTCCTTCTATCCTCCATTAGCATTCATTCCACGAAATTTCGTCTAAATGACATTGAAATAATGCAATAATTTTATCCAGACTATTTTTACGAAGATTCTCTTTTTCTTATATCAGCTCAGTTTTAACACGACACATCGATAAATGTTCTTAATAAAAGAAACGTGGAATGTATGACTATTAATAAACACTATCGCAGAAGAATAGAGCGTAGATCAAGCGATTTTTACACTCTTCAAAAAGGGAATACCTGAAGTCTAAGTACCTGAAGATTCGACCGGGGATGTATATATAAGCTTGCTGGAAAACAGAATATAAAGGCATAGCGTGTTTACTAACATGAATATGAAATAGCTCGGGATTTTGCCCGCTGGATGGCATGCGAGGCATGAGCCGAGAGGATCTCTCATGTTTCAGATCTTTCAGCTCCGACCCACGTCAAGTCGTTGGATCGTACGGCAGGACATACGAAGGAAACTGTCTGAAACGGGCGATTCGACTGACCACAACAATGGTTTATTTATATCACATTTATAAATCGCACAGAAAACGACTTGGCAGTTTGACGTAAGTAGACGTTTTATATATGAAGCTCGTATAGATTTTTTTGAAACACTGTATATTCTTTGCCGATGGTATATTGTCTAAAACCAATGAGTCGATTTTATTGATGATTAGTATTTTTTAAAAACACAGATTTCATCTATTGATGCGTATAAAATAATTTGATAAATAATTTAAAGTGTCTTGCATTATTTAGCTTATTAAAAAAATTTGTTTTCAGAAATCTTAGAAGAATCTTAGGTACGAAATAATGGATAAAATTAATTTTTTACCACATTCGCGAAACAAAAAGTTTCACCGTTCTCCATGCATTCTCAGATTTCAAAACAACTTGTTTATATAATCATATAATCATATATAATCATATGTGAAATGGTGAAAAGATATGGGAATAAGTGTTAAAAAATATTTCAAACGACAACCTTGATAAAAATAATGTTAAAAATTCAAAAACTTCGCTTACAAATTGTTATCTCATTTCATTGAGAGATTTTTAGAGACGAGAAAAACTAGAAGAATATGAAAGTATCCTTACATGTACTTTACGATAATGTAAATTATGAACGTATAATTTTTTATGAAAAAAATCCTTGTTACTCCTATTTTGAATTGCTTGTCCTTTACAAGAAAAGTTTTCTCGAAAGATGTCATCAGAAAAAAAAACGATAGACTCTGAATTAACCGGTAATATAATATGCGCAGCATGCATTTGCGTATGTAAGGAAAATTATGTCTATGCGACACAGATATCAAAGGAACGGAGAGAGATAGTGGAATGACTAAAAGAGACGACGATGCGTATGCCATCGTACAGGAAATACCTTTACGATAGCGAGGAACGTAGACCAGAAGCAGACAAGACGATCCGTTTTCACTCTCCGAGCTCACTTCACAGGCGGAAGCCTCATCCAGCTCGCGTTACCGCATCGGGAGGAAAATGAAAACGGATCCGATTTTCATTTAATGAAAGACGCAAGTGTAACTCCCTCTTCGTTGGGGTGCTATTGACGGTTTGGCAGATAAAGAGAGCTCAATTATTCTCGGTCGAGTAATTCAGATCTGAGATACCAGTTACAGTCTCTAATAGCTTTCTAGATTCACACGGTCTGTCCCATAAGGATCCGGTTGGAATTAATAGCAATATTCATGAGCCCATGTTCCGATTACGTGTCAAACATGGAAATTTGAATCCGAACAGAATTTGGAATTATGTAACATTGATTTCGAATTAACAGTCAAACACGAGCTCGAGAATCATTAACAATCGCTCTTTACATATATATGTATACATGAAACATATACGGCTTATAACATGTAAAAATTTGTTAAAAAATTAATTGATTAATTGGAAAAATAGATCATTTAAACGCGAATTATTTATTTACTATATAACAAATGTATATTAGACGTGTTCAGTTTCTTTACTAAAACTTTATTCTTTCATGATACGTATAGTATACATATGAGTCTGAGCGCTGTCGAGCGTCGCTGCACAAAAGTACGACGACACAGATATGGTACAATGAGATTTGTGACACTAAATTGACGGATATATCTACGTATTGCGTGTATATGTGTGTGTGAATGTGTGTATGCGTATTATATATATATATATATATATATATATATATATATATATCCGTGTCGTATAAATAAAAATATCATAGAAAAATGTGTGTCACGCGCGCTCCAATTTATGGCCTCACATGAATCGACTCGCATTGTGCGCGCGCTACGCATTTACCTTATGTCCTTAGCTTCTACGTGTTCTTCGAATTTCCACGGTGTGAACTCTGCGAATTCTGCCCTCTACTTCGTCAAGATGAATGTCTCTTTCCCTTTCAAATTGGAAAAAGAATTCGATCTCTTATTCGATCTCGTTATTGTCGCATTTTCGTTATCGAAAAGGGGAAGAGAACGTTCGCGGCACTTATCTTCCACTTCCCTTACCAATATTTAACGCGGTATAAAAAGTTGAGGTAGTCGTAGCAGACTTAAAGATCGTATTTACTTCCAAACTTTGATGTTTATGGGGCCGTTCTTGGCCGGTCGATTATCCCCGTGAGAACTCGAAGCATCGAATGCACGCTTGATAGCATTTAATTATGCATTTACTTCGTGCAAAATTTGCTTATTTACTTAGAAACCTTACTTGTTTGCGTAAGGTGGTGGCTTGTTTCTTACATGAAGATTAACGAACGCGGAAAGAGCTTTGCAACGACCGTCGGTTTCTTATCACGGAATTATTAATTCGACAATTTTTTCGGTTGTAAAATTATCTTTTACATTGTTCCAATAAATTATTATATATATATATATATATATATATATATATATATGCGTGTGTGTGTGTGTGTGTGTGTAAAGAAATTGGTTTAGAGAAAAAATAAATATATAGGAGAAACACATAGAACATTTGTAAGTACGTTATATGTTTTGTATCTTTTCTGGCGTAAATTGAAAGAGACTTTAACCGCAGATTTAATTTATCGGATTGCAAACTTCCCACGAAAGTCCTCGGGACATTCACACATATATGTACACACACACACACACCAAAATTCAATCGTATCGTCGCCATCGAAATCACTGAATGGATCTCGTACATTAAATTTTCACGCATCTCATTTCCAGATCCTGTGGGATGTCATCCAAAGAAGAAGCAGAACGATCGTTGCGCAATTATCTCATTTAATTTTCGCTTCTCCATGAGAGAAACCCGTCCACCGCACGCTTACCAGTTTATAGTTCCGTTACAAAGATTCTTGTAGATTGATGCCGCTATCACGCCGTGGCTCTGATTGTGACTGTCCAAGAATCCCGATCTGTCGCACGTCGTTGACAATCTTTTCTGGATGACGCAGCTATTGTCGAAACTGTGTCTTGATTGTAACCGGCTCGCCTGATTGCGCGCCACGCTTCTGACACGATTGTTGATCACCTCGGTATCGGCACTGATGCACGATCTATCGACGAGATTGCTCCTGTTTTGGCAAGACATGCGATTTCGTTCACGAGACTGTTGCTGCGCCGGCAGTGGCATCGTTTGATTTAAATAATTGCGGATGGCCTGATGATGGCTGACGACATACGGTGACTCCGGACTACTGACTCTTTCAGTCCTCGCGAAGTGTCTTGTGATGTTGCTGGATATCAGCGGTTGTCTGATATCTTTTGGACTATTACCGATTATGATTGGCTTCGCGGCTATCGTTCTAGGTCGATGATCGTCACCGTGGCAATGAGCGATCGCCGAGGTAAGAGACTTCGGTGCTTGAGCGAGGATCTGCTGTCTATAGCCCCGTCGTAGTTTGGCGCGAGGTGCCGGCATCGCTAATTGATTCGATCTGCTTCCGGCACCGCGCTGAAATTGGACAATTTTCAGATCGGGAAAAAATACTTCTATAAGACGCGATATCGCGGAAATTGCGATCGCGAGACACGCCGATTGCGGCCTTGATGTAAAATATAAGCAGGTCTGTCTGTGATGAAAGTGCGATAAAGCGAACGAGTATATGATACGAGAAATTTCTAGATAATAGCTCGCATTTATATCGCGGACTCCAAGTTTGCGTTAGCGCATCATCTCTGATGTATTAAACATTTTCTTGAATTGTTTTTTCTTTGGAAATGTGCACCGTGGAAGTAAAATAATTCTCATATGCCAACAAAAATACGAGCGATTATATACGGATGAGTTATTATACAGTGCATAATAATGTATATATAATATGTACACGATCAAATATAAATATGATATATTACATTTCTTTCCATATATAACATTTGTACGATATGCAAGCACATCAATGTCATTTACGTAAAGTAAACCAGAGAAATAATGCCGGTTGAAGAGGTTTTGCAAATAGTACGTATCTGTCAGTCACAACGTAAGGTACAACGTAGAGTGTGTTACTATTTCACTTGCTAGGTAATGCAATCATAAATTTTTATCGCTACCACGCGAGGGAGACGTGAGATATGAAAAGCGTCTGTGTACAATCAGTCCGAGGTGGCATGTAAATATGACAAACTGCATATTGTCATTCTCTTCTTTATATGCATGACAAAGACTCAGGAAATGACGCGTTTAACCCCGCAATAATAACATGCCATCGAAACGGACCATAGCATTTTCAGCGTTAAGAATTTTTAGAAAATACAGCAAAATAATTTTTATGCATTAAAATTTTAAATTTATTATTATTTTCATTTATTTTCGTAAAATAATAAACTGTTCAAATTTTGCGTGTAAGTTGATTGCCGTTATTGCAGTGCTAAACGTACGCTCATAAATGAGTGTCCAAGCACGGTGGAAGACATGCATAAATTAAAGTTGCATGCGTTTACTAAGTTGATGCATGAATCACTGATTACAGTACCTACTAAACGCAAATCCCACGCGACATGTAGCCTGTAATAACAGAATTCTCCGTTTACCTACTTGCACAATGTAAGTCGCGAGAAGGCGGCAGAGCGCGAAAGAACAAACACAGAAATCAGCTGGAGAGAAAACGAGCGGAATGAGAGAATTACAATATTATGCTCACCATTGCTATCTGATCGGACTGTATGGAACGCTGGGATTTTGACAACTGCGAATTCTGTTGTTGGTTAAGGTAGAAACAGCTTTTGGCCGCTGCTGGAGGTACGTTTCCCAAACTGCCGTTTGTCAAGCTACAGGCGTATTGCGTTGCTACGTTCCTAACTGTCATCGATCGCAAATGTAGAGAAGAAAATTTATTTGAAAATCGATAATAATTCTTATGTATTTAGTTCAGTTCGATATGTTACAAACACGTGCCAATTATTATTTCTATATTTATTCGTAATAATTTATTATTCGTAACAAGCAATAATCGAAATATCGATAATTGCCTGAGATGGATATCATCATATCTGCAATATGTATTTTTCTGTCCTTTAATAATTGAACACTGATGTTTGGCGATAACGTTGTTAAGTACAAATTAACTTCAAACAAACAGTGGTTGATAAAAGGATACAGACACAATCTGGGTCATCTCGTATATATAAAAAAAAGTGTGAAAGGAATTCTTGTGCGCCAGAGTAAAGATTCATGAGATAACAGTATATATATGTAGAATATGATGCTTGGCAAAATTACGTAGGCGGACGTGCGATGTTGAACAAGAATCAGAGCAATCTATTTTCTTGAATCCGTTCAGGAAAAAGCTATTTGTTTTAATTGAAACTTTTGAATCGTAGGCGTTTAGAATAAGAAAAGCTATCACTATCGTAAGTAAACTTGTTTGAAGTTGGATTAGGCGCGATTTAAGTTAAATGATTGTGAGCGAAGCTTTAAGTTGAATTGGAAAGAAAAGAATTGTCATTATTATGAAATACTTACCATTGTGTCGGGAATTTATTAAGGTTTCCTGTACCGGCGCCATTACATTTATCGTTCGTACTTTCGTAACGCGCGCAGTATTGTCACCCAGAGATGATCTGATGGTCTTTCTATTTGGCAATGACGGGCACGCTAAAAATAAAAGAAATCACAGATAAAAGACTAAATGTTAATCAAATAAAATTATGCCAAATAAAAAAATCTATTTATTTAATGTATTCCTCTTACTAATAATTGTGTCACCTTGGCCGATTACCGGATTACTTTTACTAGTTTCTTTCCAGATACTTTCAGATAATCGCCGCAATCTAGACTTTGACCTATAAAAAAGTTATTGACGTGACAAAAATGTTTAATAGAAATATGCAGATATATTGCATAACAATTCTGTATTTGAATATTCATTACAGCTCAACTTTGAAAGCGGATTGGGGACTGAAATCAATTGTAACGCGAAAGACAGAAGGATTTTAATATATATCCAGAGAATTGCAGTCTTTGACAAAAATTGAATTCTTTGACGAGATTTTAATCACGTTAACATTGCTATTATTTATATTAAACTAAATTAAACGTCAAATATAAAGATAAAAATCATCAAAATCATATTTTAATAATATAATACAATCACAATTATTCGAGATAATAATCATCGATTGCGCGTAATAAGTAATAAACTCACATATTCTTATGCTTCCTATGTTTTTCATCCATCATCGCGTAAAGCTTATTTCTGTATTCGTCGACGGAAAGCTGCACATCATCACTCAGCAATGGCACAACGCTGGAGCCCCTTTCCGGTTCGTTCCCTCTTCGGTGAAAACTATCGAAGAAGTTCTCCAATTAAATCTCCATCTACGTGCTATCTACTCGCGTTACTCCATTTTGATATCAAAAGACATGCTTTCGTACATTATTCTTTTTTCCTCTCTTTCTCTCTCTTTCTCTCTTTCTCTGCTCAAATAAAAATACGAACTAGACTGGATACAGAAAAACGTATTAAACGCGGAATTTTTGTAAGAAAATTGTATTAGGAAAAATCTAATTTTGATATTTCAAGATCGGTGAAATCTTTCTCACATGAAAAATTATTTTTTGTAAGAATCCAAAGAAGGAAACATGTTTCCGATTCATTGACAATTCTTTAAAAGTTTTTGTTGCCCCTTGTTATCGAAGATCGATATTTTATCGTATATAACTAATATTTCACCCAAATAATTTTTTAATAAAGGATAATGACAAGAATAATGATAAAGATAATAATAACAAAAACAAAAAACTCCTATGCTTCAATTGTGTAGTGAGCTATCAGCCTCATTAAAAATTGTCAAGTAAGATAATAGATGCGAACTAATTGTAAGCTCACGCAAAGTACATGACAAAATAATGATACATTTCTCATATTTTTGCAGCAAAATAAAAGCCTTTTTAAAATTTTACGCTCTAAGAAAAATAATTGTTTTACGCTTTCTGTAGGCATTTACCAATAATAAATTACAAACAATCTACAAGACACAGCCTACAAAGACTAGATTAAAAGAAATTCATGTATAATTCTACAAAGATAATAAATTTAATTTTACAAAAAAAATAATAAATATAATTTCCGTTTCTTTAAATTTATTTAACTTTTCCAAAATTATATGTATATATGACAAATACACTCACTCGGCGACGTAGGGATGTTCTAGCGCTTCAATAGCGGTGAGTCGTTGCGTAGGATTAAAGACTATCAAATTGCTGATAAGGTCTAAAGCTTTCTCCGACACTTCCGGCAACAAATCTTTTAAAGTTCTTCTAGGTCCATTAGGCGCTTTCTCCAACAAATTGGTTCCGTAACCGGCGCTGACCGATATTAGATCTGAAAAAATAATCGGATAGTAGTCCAGCCGTTTCTCTTTTTTCTTTTTTCTCATTTCTTTTTTCATCTCTTTACTACTTAAAAGAACTTTGAGAAGAATTACCTTCGTCTGTCGGCGGGGGCAGGGTCGCCATTATTCTCTCAACTTGGTTTATCGTCGATGAACCGGGAAAGAGCGGCTTCCCCAATAGCATTTCGCCGAGAATACAGCCTAAGGACCACATATCTATTCCCCTTGTGTACCTAAAAACATTTATATTGTCGTGAATAAAGTCGGATTCCCGCAATCGTCCAAATTTTGCAGATAAAAGAAACCTAGTAGTAATAATGATAAAGTCTGCGCACATATGCGATACAATATATTTCGATGTATTACAATATTTTTTTCTATTTTTATTTGTCTTTGATAAATTAGTCTCTATTTAAATCAATAATTGTAATGCTATTTAAATCTATTTAAATTAATAATCGTAATGCCGCTCTCTTTTTTCTCTTGATTAAAAAGTTTATTTTTATTCGCATAATTGTTCTTAAATGATACGATGTAATTCTTCATAACATCCTGAACCAAAATTTGTACATTATCTTATTATCTCTTAAAGCCTTGTAAATTATGTTTTAAGATTACCTTCTTAGTTAAGAAGTTTTGGTAACTCCAAGAGCTTACTAGAATATCACTTGGCTTTAAACTGCATACCGCGTTAATTGTAAGACTATAATTACATTGAAACTCTATATAGTAGTTCATTATATTGTTGTGTTCATTAAGTATTAAATATGCTTTATCATTTAATTTAAAGTTTACAATTTATCAATCTGAATTTTTTTGATACGGCAAATGATAAAAAATAAATTATAACTGGCCAATAAATTAGAGTGCCAATTTACAACCTATTGTATAACGATGTATGTATATTGTTGAATATTTAAAATATTTAAAAATTTTAAAGAAAAGTATACATTTTTAACAAACAAAAATAATTTTATTTTAAAATGACATTTGATGTTTTCTAAGAGGGTTTTACTCGGAATTTGAACGCGAAAGATCATAAAAATGTCAGAGAGAAATAAACATAGCGATGCGCGGAAAAGGCGTTGAGGGAAATGCGTGAGCTAAATAAATATGTACCTCTTTGAAGCAATGAGAATTTCTGGCGCGCGATACCACCGAGTGGCGACGTAGTCTGTTAAGGTAGGATCACTTCCAGTCTCGCCGTCACCTTCACCGATTTGTGTCACTGAACGTGCCAGACCAAAATCTGCGATCTTGCAATGGCATTGTGCATTCAGAAGCACATTGGACGGCTGCAATAAAAGGATAACGCAAAGCTCGACACGATAAACATTGCTTCACGATAACACGCAGTAAAATGAAAGAGCTTGATGTGAGACAAACTGCAAATGAAAAGAAAATATATTTCACGAACTACTTTTCTAAATATTTTTTTTTTATTTTAAAAATATATTAAAAGAATACTCTACGCATTAAAACCTTTAAAAAATTTACGTATAATTAAAATTAAAATTGAAAATATTTTTAAAATGTTTTCTCTTTTAAGAATTCAAAAATCTATGAAAAAGAGAAAACTTTTAACGCTATTGAAATTGTAAAAAGCCTGTCAAACTCTAAATCACCTTCAAATCTCTATGGATAACGTTGCCCGAATGTATGTACTTGATTGCCTTAAAGAGTTGGTACATGATGAAAATCTTGTGGATGTCCTTAAGGATGTTGCCCCGCTTAATGACATTGTGAAGATCAGTTTCTGAAAAAATAAAATGTATTTCAGGCCAAAATTCATATGTATATGTGTGTGCGTATACATGCGACTTTTTTCTTTCTATTGAGTAAAACTTACCCATGTATTCGAAAACGAGGTAAATGTCCCGATCATTGTTCGCCTTGTGGAGCCCAATCAACTTGATGATGTTCTCATGATTGGCGAACGACAGTAAGAACATAATCTCGCGGAATGTGCGCTGCGCATCCGTTTGGTTTCTGAAGGCGTCGAAGATCTTCTTCACCGCGACGGTGTCCTTCCTTTTCTTTTCGATCGCCTTCCATACTATACCATAAGCCTGTGTAAAAAATTAAACGTTATTATTATTGTCACGTTACAGGAAATTTACATAAAGAAACGACAAATTTTTAAATCCCATCTATATTTAAATTACAAATTACTACATTTTCTAGAAGACGAAATAACTTGAAAAAAATGTACATTAATATTAACGTAATTGTTCCATTGGATTTTTCATTCTCTCATTTTGTGTTTTGTATATTCACAATTGAAAATGATTTCTGTCAAATAGTGATTATGCGGTGAAATACGAGTACAAGCGCAACGCATATTGCATTATACCAATTTGCATTATTACGATATAAATGAGAGACTGCCTTGCAGCCTGCCATCAGGCTTTAAATTACGCAAATACGTGTCTGATAAAAGTTGGCTTATGGTACCATGATCCGTTTGTCATCGTTGCGACGGCGACAGCTTTTAACCGCACCGCTATCGATTTGCAACTTTTCCTGACGAAAAGGATAGTCATGACGATTATTGATATTCCTCGCAAACTGCAGAACTTTAATAAAAGTTTTCACCATCGTGTATCATACCATGCATATCCTAATATCATTTCACTCAAATATTGATATAAAAAGATATCTTCGTTTAAAGAAATAATTTTAATACATAAATCTAATATATATAATAAAAATAGCGTAAAAGAGTGAAACATGAAACTTGAGTTCAAAGCAAATTGCATATAAAAAAATGTGTAATCATAAACAATTTCGATAAAATTAGAAATAATTTTTTTTTATTTTTCGACAGAAATGTCAAATGCACATCAAATTATATATCGCTTTAAATTATTAAACAAATTGATATTTATGATATTTATTTGAAATATTTATGTACATATTTCACATCTAAAATACATGTGTCTCTCCCGCAGTTTATATCTGAAATATTTATGAACTTCACAACTATACACACATCTCTCTTGCAATTTGCATATTAAAAAAAAAAAATAAGCATTGCAATGTGTGCAAATAAAATGCAACGTAATTTCCGACACGTGCAAACTTATAATTTTACGCGGGTGCATTTTATATGCAGCCGCAAATATTTCTTTCATTGGTAATAGAAGATACAAATTCGCGACCACACTCATCATCCGCAAATTTCCCCGGAGGCGTGAAAAAAAAAAAGAAACAAAGAGAAGGAAGAGAGATACGGAAAAAAATAACTTACCCCTTTGCCAAGACGTTTCACGATATCGTACTGTTTGCTAATATGAGCATCAATTTCGGAGACTTTCTCAGCGGTCTTCTTCTCCGACATCGTCGCAGCGGCGGCGATGACGGAACTTGATGGTCGGCGATAACGCGGTCCCGAGACGCGAGGTCTTTGCACGAGAATGAATCTTTCGGGCGAACGCGGAAGGAAGTGCGAGCCGTCGCGGAGCATTCACATCTTCATACATCGGGCGGGAGGCCTTTTTTTCGTGTAACCCTCGGCACACGACAATTCGTGCTTGTGTTTACGGAATTGAATTTATGCCTGTTGCCGAGGCTACCGTGTCCACGGCTGCCAACGATTTCGCGTGAAACGATACGTTACAATCATCCGGTACGAGCAGCGCACTTCAATATGAACAGTAGCAACGTATGCATTGCAGGTAGGTATGTTAAGGTTTTCCTTATTTGAAACAAAACAATTGTATAATATATGATTTTAAAGAAAATACATAATTATATTTGTCTTTATATTCTTTCTCCAACATGTGTTTGTATATGCATATATTTTGAAGAATGTATAAAAGTAATGCAAATAATGTAAGAAAAATAGACGATAAATCTCATAATAAGAGAGTATAGTTGACAGATTCAATGTTATTTTACAAAATAAATTTATATTTTATTACATATTAATTTGTTTTATAAATTAATTTTTATCTATATTATTATACTATTATACGCATTTATAAATGTATGTGTATATATATATATATATATATATATATATATATATATATATATAAAATCATTATATAATAATATATAAGTATATATACTTCTCTTAATTATCGCCACTCAATAAAAGTACGTCAACAATGATTTATTCCTTTTAGATAATTTATCGGAAAATATTTTTAAAATAAAATGGTCGATATGTATGCATTCTATTTTATTGATAATTTGATGATTAACTTCAATAAGCTTGTCGAGCAAAACTTGTGGTGCCGCTGTGATCGTTTTGTAATTGTCCGTAATGGCGACTATTTGTGAAAATGGTATAGAACACGCGCTTTTTGCAAACGCAAATACACCGGTTACAAGTAAAATGCCTGCGCAAGAAGTCGCAGTGCCGCAACCGCCGGCCACCGAAAGTGAAGAGAACAATGTTCCTTCTTCGCAGCCGATCGTAGGCATCATTTATCCGCCTCCTGAGGTTAGGAGTATCCTTTGTCAGAAACATCATTGCGCGAAAAACATTTGATAAATATTCGTTACAAAACTGGGAAGAAACCGGCACGACAAATGTATTTCATATACGATACATTTGAATAAATCCCGATGCTGGTTCAGTATTGTTTTTTCTCGATATATAAGTTATTTATTTGTATTTTTCCTTATACAGAAATTCAGATATTGTTGACAAAACCGCAAGTTTCGTCGCTAGGAATGGACCGGAGTTTGAATCCAGGATCAGACAGAATGAACTGGGCAATCCCAAATTTAATTTCTTAAACTTTGGCGATCCCTACCATGCTTACTATCAGCATAAAGTAAAAGAGTTTAAGGAAGGGAAAGGGCAGGAGCCTACAGTAGGTTTAACTCCTGGAAAAACTGTTAATCTTACTGCGCATCAGAAACAGCAGGAAATTTTGAAGCAAGTTGAACAACCGTTTGTGCCCAAGGATCCACCAGTTGAGTTTGAATTCATCGCAGATCCTCCTTCTATATCCGCTTTGGATTTGTATGTAATAATTATATTTAATTATATATAATTAACATTTTATGCTTCAGCAAATAAAATTTATTTATTTTTATTTTTTTATTTTTCAGAGACATTGTGAAGCTAACTGCCCAATTTGTTGCACGTAATGGAAGACAGTTTTTGACCAATCTAATGAATCGAGAACAAAGGAATTTCCAATTTGATTTCTTGCGTCCTCAGCATTCTTTGTTTCAATACTTTACTAAACTTTTAGAACAATATACCAAGGTAAAGACCAATAACAATCTTTTGTTTTAAAGTATGACATTTGCTTGTAAATAATGAATAAATAATGAATCTTGATATTTGCACAGGTATTGATTCCACCTAAGGATTTGTTGCCACGTCTCAAAGATGAGGCACTTAATATGGATAAGATCTTAGAGCAAGTGAAATATCGCGCCGAATATTTAAAATATCAGGAGGCACAAAGACGTAAAGAGGAAGAGGAATTAGAAAGAGAGAGAGTTGCTTATGCGCAAATTGACTGGCATGATTTTGTTGTTGTTGAAACTGTAGACTATCAACAATTCGAAGTCGGTAATTTCCCAGCGCCAACAACGCCAGATGAAGTTGGAGCGCGTGTTCTAATGCAGGTATGATCATAACTAATCTTGTGATTAGAATCCTCATTTATTTTTTATTAATTTATAAAATATATATTAAATATATTAATTTATATCAAAAACTAATAGGAACGTATAGAAGATGGTGAAGATGTGGAAATGCAAATCGATAGTGACGCAGAAGAAGAAACGCAGACGCGTACAGACGGTGAAAAAGGCGATCGTGCGAAAGATAATAATCAGGTAAGTTATATTTTGTTATCTATTATGTGCATAAATAAATTCATGCGTTGTAACGCTTTTTGTTAATATTTCAAGGTGCAAGATATGGAGGAAGATTCTAGTGATGAAGATGATGTATCTCCACCAGGTGATACTCACAAATCTAAAGAATCCAAACCACGCGAAACAAGCATGCAGCCTCCTCCATTACCGCCTACACCAGGAAATGTAATGGTTAAGAAAGGATATGATCCAAAACAACATGGTAAATATGTTCTATTATTTTTTAGTTTTCATTAATTGTTCTAATTCAAAATTCTAATCAAAATTTTACTCAATATATTTTTACAGCGGCTAAATCTGCTCGCCCCGTTGCTTCTGATGAGTATTTGATGATTTCGCCGCTTACACGAGAACACATTCCTGCTAACAAAGTGCAAGAGCATATGCGTATTGGATTATTGGATCCTCGCTGGGTTGAACAACGAGACAAACATTTGGACAAACTTGCGCAAGAGACTGTGTTTGCGCCAGGCACAGCTATTGAGGCAAGTCTCAAGCAACTCGCCGAAAGGCGTACCGATATATTCGGTGTCGGCGACGAAGAAACGGCGATCGGTAAGAAGATCGGTGAAGAGGATAAGAAGAAGGACGATAAAGTCACATGGGACGGTCACACGTCGAGTGTAGAGGCAGCAACAAGAGCTGCGCGCGCCAATATCACACTGGAAGAACAGATTCATCAGATACATAAGGTCAAGGGTCTCCTTCCTGACGAAGAGAAAGAAAAGATTGGTCCAAAACCTGTAAATCGCGCGACCGAACTTTCTCACATGGCCGCCGCCGCTTCAAAACCACAAGCTACGTTGAAAGCACCTCCAAAACCGCCCGCACCAAAGCCTATACCAGTGCCCGCCCAACCTCCTCCACCACCAACCATGAGTATGCCAACTATGGGCATACCTCAGCCGATGATGCCACAGCCGCCGATGATGATGATGGCACCTATGCCACCTATGGCACCTCGCCCACCACCTTTAATGCGTAAGAAACTTTTTTACTTATATATATATAATATTTCAAGAAATATTCTATAATAGTATTTTTCCATATATAGATAAAACACTAATCGAAATAAAATTATCTATCGCAGCTCCAGCGATGTCACCGTTTATGCCGGCGCCACCACCGATGCAGCCACCAATGACATCCCCTGTAAGCAATTTGTTATAAAATAATTTGTGGACAATTCATTACTTTTCTTGTATTTTAAGATTTAATTTTTATTTTGTTTCCAAAGATTGGATTAAAACATCCTGCTAGTAAACCACTAGAAGAAGAACCACAAGCTAAGAAACTGAGGACTGAAGACTCGTTAATTCCAGAACAACAGTTCCTTGCTAGAAACAAGGTAAAGAAAACATTTATACATATATTTATCAAAGTTTGAATTGTAAAGGAGTTTCTAAAAAAAAAAAAATAATTTTTTTTCCAGGCACCTGTACAAGTTAACATTGCTGTGCCTATGATGACAGAGAAAGCTGAATGGAAATTGAATGGTCAAACATTGAATATTACTTTACAACTAAGTGATACTGTGGCAACTATGAAAGCACTTATTCATGAACAAACTGGTATGCCACCTGGAAAACAAAAGTTGCAGTATGAGGTAATGATAGTTAAACTTTTCACATATACGCATGATTATTAATGATTATTAGATTATGTTAATGCGATTCTATTTCCAGGGAATGTTTTTCAAAGATAACAACACTCTTGCTTATTATAATTTAACATCGGGTAATGTTATCAATCTGCTACCAAAGGAAAGAGGTGGTAGAAAGAAATAAATAAATGAAAAAGTAAGTAAATGAATAAAATTAAATTAAGAATATAAATTATCTTATAAGATATATAAGAATTATTATTTCATTAAAATATATATTGCATTTTTATTTAAGATGCATTTATAATCACATATGCAATTAAATTATATAATTCTCTTATAACATAAATTTAATAAATATTATATTTTAAATATGATTTTTTTTCATTATAATTTTTAAACTCGATACTTTCACAATCTAGAAGAATCAGGCTTAAATTTTAACATATCTAGTCTTGCATTTCTTATTTGTACAATAATCAGAATAGAATTTATTTATCGTTGAAACAGATAATATTATTATCTATTAAAATTATTAATTTTAGATCAAATATTAAATTGCCAACATAATTTAGAAAAATATATACACTTATGATTATTTTATATATTTTTTAAAATATAGTTATTTCATTTTTAAAGTTAAAACAAAGCTTTGAGGCCTATATATTAATACAATCAGATAAAAAGTTAATGTTATAAAAATATTTTATATATTCCTACAAAATATTATATAAGAGATTCTCATATATAAAATGTTTTCCTCCTATGAACTTACATAATTTAATATATATTAAAATATATATAAATTTTATATTTGAATATATCCTAAATAATTTAAAAATATATGTATAGAAAAGTGTACTGTATCTATTGAAGAGTACAACAAGTAGTCACTTTGTATTTGCTTTGCAATGCAAAGGTATAAAAGGCCTCTTTTCTTAAAAAATATTTTGTTATGTACAAGATTTACATTTGCTTTTCTGTTCTTTTTTCTTTTTCAATATCTGATCTACAATCTTGCGATAGCGTATTGTCATAGGTTTATAAATCTAAAAATATCAAATAATACATCATCAAGTATGATAAAAAGAGATATTTAAAAACTAATTTTACTTACGGATTCGGCATCATCATAAGGTTGGCATACAGGTGTCAATTCTGGCAAGCAACGTGTAATTTCATCAAAGCTGCAATTATTCCGTAACAAACCATATTTGGCTTGATACGCCGCACCCATCATAGCGGAATTAGTTGCTTCCTATTGAATAAAGTTATAAAAAAGAAATATTTAATATTTTCATATATGAAATTTTTCTAATAATAATAACGAGATTATCGCACGCTATATTTACCGAGATATATACCGGTGAATTAAATACATCGGAAAGCACTTGCAGTATAGCTTTATTTACAGATGCCCCTCCCGTTGCAATAACTCGTGTATTAGGCCCTATATATAAAGGAAAGAATATCAGAAATATTTACAAAATAAGAATATGAAAAAATCACTTTTCGAAAAATACTTGCCGATGACAAAACCAAAATCTTCAGCGTGTGCTCTTTTTGCGACAAATTGACCTTCAATCAATGCTCTCACTTCTACTTCTTTCGAACTATATCGAGAGATTTCATCATTGGCTTTATTATATCTATAGTCACCGATGACGAAAGGCAAAATCTCTTGCGTATCAAAATATAATGCAAAGTTACCGAAATTTCCTCGAGGCGTGCTTTCTAATAATTCGTTAAATATCTTCCAGCTATCTTGCGCAGTCTCGTTTCGTATTCTTTCACGGGTCAAAGAAGCATTTTTAAAGCTGTACAAAAATTATCGCTGTTTATATAAAATTATTATCACTTGTACATTGTGTTTTAATATAACAATGGTGAAAGATACCAAAGCAATGCCATGTAAGCCTGATCGTCTATCGGATTGCATAATATATGGCCATCCATTACAGTCTTTGGTTCGTTCAACCACAAGAATAAAGTATCGCTCGTACCCAAACTGCATGCGATATCACCTTCTTTTAATCTCATACCTATGTATCATTTTTGTCATGAGTATAAGAGTCTACAGTTTACAGTGTATTAATGAAACTTGTTGCTAAACATATGTACACAAGGTAATATTACATACCTACCAAGGACCCTGGATTATCTCCGGTAAACGCAATTATTCTACATTTTTCTTTAAAATCAAATCTTTCTACGAAATAAGGCGATATAGGACCGATATCACTATATGATGGAACAGGTTTACCCAATTTTTCTCTCAGTCCCGATGCACAAGTCTATTAAATATATAATATATAGTGAGCGCAAACATTAAACATATATACAAGCGTATATGCAATGTAATTTTACCTCCAGTAACAGATCATCCCAATCTTTCGTACGAATATTTAACAGATTCATACCAGAGCCATCGGACCAATCGATAGGTGCGTAATCGCCCAGAAACAAGGAGGCGAGAAAGTTGCTCACTAACGAGATTCTCTAAAAAAAAAATAGCACACGAATAAAATAACATTCGCCTTAGATGCGTTGTAGAAACAGCAGCACAAAGCGTACGATGCGTAGTTTTAATTATCGAGATATAATTAGAGGCGTTAAATCATACGACACACGATTATGTCACAGAAATTTTTAGATCGAAAATTTTTATTAGAACCGTGAAAAAAAGGGAAGTAAAAATACGTAACCAGTCAAGACTAATAAGAACGCGAATAAAATCAACGATTAATTAATGTAACTCCCGATTACTAATTGTTACAAATAATTTCTATAGTTTACATACTTTGTAAAATTATTAACGACACATTCAAAAGCGAGACACACTATTGTAATACAATTCAATCAGTATAACCAAACGTAACGGATACCTCGGTTAATTGCCGTTCTCATTTTTTTGAAGGAAGCCACGAGTTTTTAGTAGGTAATACCTCAGTGTTACAGTAGGCTTCCGGCTTCGTGCGTGCTATTTTCGCTATCTGCGGTCCCGAGAACCTCTCGTACGCCCGCGAACCCGTTATTTCCGCTAATTTCTGAAATCACACGCTGCGTGGATAAATATTGTCAATCTAAAGAACTTATGTGTATACTACTCTGAGGCAACTACTTTAAATATTTGGCCAATCCATTCTCGCATACTTATAGTATCAGTCAGTCGTTTTACGATATTTTACATCACAGAAATAAATTTTTGTGAAAGTTAATGTTAGATCATAAACGTTCATCATAAACTTTAATATATATTAGGCCAAAAATGCATGTATATTTGTCTTAATCTAGCCTTATACATTCCACAGATAAATAAGCAGGGATGCTTACGAGAGAGCCACCCACAATCTCCTCCAAAACGCTACATTCTTTCGATGTACTGGAATCCATCCATATGGGTGAATGAGTCACGGAAAAGGACGTAGCAAATTGTTCATATAAAAATTTTATGGGATTTAACTGCTGCAACCGACTTTGGCTGCCTTTGCCCCAATAAACTGTGCCGTGTTGCTAAGTGTACCATAGAAATGTAGAAAAACGTTATATTATATAGTACATTTATATGTTTTTGATGGTTTGTGTGATATATTTTTAAAATAATCGATATTATATTGAGTGTTACATATATACGCATTACCTGCGCACATCCAGAGATGGCTATCACTTTACTAAAATCGACACCGCAGACGCGTAATTTATCAAGTATCATATCTAAGGCCTTAACCCACATTAAAGAAGGCACTACCACGACATGCGGTTCCTCTTTCTTCTGTATAACTCCTCCGTAAGTCCTACAATATTCAAATATTCGCATATTATAAGATAAAATGTGCACAACTACACTTTTATTTCAAATCTCTTTAAGCGTACCTAAATTCCGGTAAATCATTATCGAATTGTACACTAGTCTCGTGAAGGACGGCTAGATTATCATCGACTACTACTGCTTTCAGCTGAAATTGAATCAAACGCAAATTCAACATTTAAAATATATTTGCGAAAGTATTCTATTTTTTTTCAAATTTTACATTATTACATTTTTATTTTACATTATATTTTTTTTATACATAATGTCATATGTGCTTTTCGTTTATTTTTTGAAGTGTTCTCAGGATATTAATTATCCGCTCAATATTTCTATATCTCGCTGCATTTTGCAGATACGCTTCCCTCGCGAATATCAATAAAGTGGTTCATATGTTATCGCGCATTAGATAATAATGACCTGACAACATCAGCGCGCCTCGTGACGCTTCGATTCACTCGTGTTTTCTGTATAGAATCGTTAAATACTTTACGAAACGATCATTATATTGACACGCTTTGTGCAACTTGTAATACGCGCGTTGAAGGAACTTTCGGGTCATCTCTATTTGAAGATAATGAAATTTGTAAACATATTTTGTAAGATTATCATCACTCTCTCAAAGTGAATAGAGAACATGGATGGCGAAATATAATAAAACAAGCAATCGATAATTGAATTATATGATAATTGAATTATAATTGAAGGAAAAAATTTGTGAAAATCACAAATAAAGAGTATATGCTGCAATAAAAAATATTTCCCCAAAGATTCGGTTTACAAACTTTTACGTAGATGATCAGTATCGAAATCATCGCATCTTATTGTTTTTCTCTCAGTTATGATGTGATATCATTCTTGGAAAACAAGATCTACATCGCGTATAGTAAATACAGACTTGGCGCGAGACACTACCGTGTTTCTTGATAATATTCTCCGTGTAATCATAAGTTAGATATCATGAGTCTAATGAAAAATTCTTTCATGATTACTTTCCACGAAAGATTTTCTTTTCTCAGAAAATTGATAACTGACGATTCCGATGCTGTAGAAAAACATCTTACGTTACGTATCATCTTACATCTCGTCTTATTATTATTTTTGTCCATCCATTGTCATCAATGAATATAAAAATCATTTCGCGTGTTTGCGGCGAAGTTCTCAAGAAATTATTTTTTTATGGCAATTTTCTCAAAAAAAACGCATAAGCGAACAGGTATTGGATAAGGTATTGGATAGGATAAGGACACAGATATTGTTTCGTAAAGTTTTCCAGATTGTTAAAATATGATGTAAAGTATTATACTGTCATGTCAATGAATATCATTGCGTCGCGTAATTGGATCGATCGAATTCCACGTGGTTACCGAAACTTAACGCATATACAACTATATACACCCTAAACCAAAACTAAAACTCAGAGTCCAAAATATTTGAAAAAGGGACTTAAGAGATTATATATAATATATTCTTTTTCGCTCTTGCTCTTAAACGTGTTGTTTGTATTGTTTGGATGGTGCATTAACACGCCGTTCACCGTTCGAACTTTCACGCGTTTCAATTTCGCACATATATTCGTATCTTTATGATTGTATATTTTCGAAATACATCTGTGCGACTGTCTCTTTACCTGCTGCGTACTCAGGTCTAGACCCAAGTACGTTCCTGTCGACGATTCGTCCATGTTTCCGGTGTGTAGAATTGTAGAACGATGTGAGATCTCGTCGTAGAACCAAGAACAGAAAGACGCGACCGTAACAGCTGATAACTGACAGTTCGCTCGACTCGATGCTCTTGGCGACGTGCTCGCGCGTCGCTTTACTGCTCGTAGAACTAAATGCGAGGAACGCGCGGGCTTGTGCGTAGCCTACGTACATTCTCGGATGAACTTGGATGTCGGCATTACGTTACGCGCTATTTCCCGCGGGATGAAAACGCGTGATCTTATCATTCTCGCATTATGTAACGCTGGATCTGCCTGGAGATAGATTTGTTAACGTGGCACGGTGACGAGGGCGAACGATACTCGGAATAATAAGCTAGCATAGATACATATATCTTTAACGTATCTGGAAGATCGGCTTAAGGTAACTGGAGGATGATAATCGCAGGTAAAAAGCAGATATCACGCGAACTATTTTACCGGTAGAGCTTGAATCGTATCATCTGCGCTCCATCTGCAGTTGCAATCATGCGATGCATATTTGAGGATATTTTAGTCGATAATCCAGCCATTGAAAAGTAAATATGGTGTCTAATTGTGAGCAGAGTTTTAGTCGAAGTTGAGTTTTTTGTCCAGCAAAACTGTCAAGGAGAGATATATTTATTATTTAATAACTTTGTAATTGCAAAAGATCGAGAGCTTTTGAAGTGCGGAAATGAATATTTCTCGATTTCGAAGAATATTTCAATTTAACCAACATCATTCAATTGAGATTTAACTATAAAGATATTTGAAAATGAAAACCACGAAGTAAGCAGAGATCATTCAAACAATTAATAACATTTCCTTACTTTGACTCTAAATTATAACATTATTTTTTGTTTTTTCTCTTTTATTAAGTAGAATGTAATGAGAATAATATAAACCTAATCAAATATGTACGTTTGAGGGCCAATTTCACCACCTTCGGTTAAGTTAACCGACGTTAAATCAGCAGGGTGGCAACAGAAAATAGAGGTGAATGAAAACCAAGCATTCTTATCATTTCAGTTGCCACCCTGCCGTCGGTTAATCTAACCGAAGGTAGTGAAATTGGCCCTGAAAGATAGAACTTGACGGCGATCCGAACGCGGGATGCTGATGGTAGCGCATTGCAAACGACGAGAACGGAAACGTGACGGACGTTTGGAGAGGCAAATTGTTAGCCGGTGCACGAGTTTGTTTGCGTAGTTGAGGACCGTATGTGCTGGTGCTGGTGCATGCAGGGCGGAGAACAGCTACGCCGGGGGTGTTCTGCATGGGCGCCAAAGGTAATATTTTAGGAGGAAGTATACAGATGCATCTCTCCGTTCGAAAAATTTTCATTGGATAGCATGGAAGATTTCAATAATCATAAAAATGTTGCTATTTCGGGACACAATAACTGTATGTCTTAAGAAAAAATAAGAATTTCCTACTATAATTATAAGAAATAGTAATAAATTATCTAATAATTATTATCATTTTTTGTTTTCATAAAACAAATGCAACTTTGGCGGTGAATTCTTCCAATAAATAAAGATCTCTCGAATTATATTATATGTTAAGTGTAATTATATTTAACTTTTATAATAATTATATATAATTATATTTAACTTGAAACGCATGTTATGCATAAGAATACGGTTTTCCGCTTATAATATACAAAAAATCTTGAATTAATTATAATCTTGGAAAAAATGCGATGAATTGACACACGTACATTTTCGATTTAGAAGATTCTTTAATTTTTTGAAAAGTTTCCAATTATATGAAGGAAATATATATATGATATCCTTCCAGATGACGCTTTATTTTTATTGAGAGATAAACGTGATCTATAAAAATTAAAAACGTCCCTTCTTACGGGCGCCTATGGATTAACCCACGCTTGTTTGTCGGTCCCGTTGCCCTATAATCGTGCGGTGTACGGATAATGGTTTGGGTTAAGGGACTCCACATTAGACTGGCACCGGGGGAAGACGGCGAGGAAGAAAGAGAGAGAAAAAGAGAAATCAGAGAGAAGGAACGCGTCGCCAGCAGCGGCGCCGAGACCAAGTTGCCTTTGTAAAACATAGCCCCGATAGTTTCAGAGGGCCGATTTCTTCGTGATGATGGGAGACGATCGGCAATCGGGACGAATCTTTCGCCAACCCTCGAATCATGTCGGCTCGGCAACGTTCCATTATTCGGCTGGCTCTCAGTCGCGAAACAATCTGCGCGTTCGATTTCTGTTACGCACCGTAAAATCGTGATCTAATTACACCAAAAGATTATGGCGTGCCCTGTAGCATCAGTTATTGAATTGATACCTTGTTTGTTATGACAATGGAATTCTGGAACTTTGCGCGATCAATTCCGTTCTTTTCGCAGAGAATAAATATATGTAAATTAAAAATTAATTAATCTTTATAAAAAAAATTATTAAATTATATTAAATATAATTAAATTATATTTGATATAAAAATTAATTAATTAATCTTTTAAAGCTACTCTCTCTTTCTCTCCATCTTCGCTTGAAACATATAATTGATTGAAGAAAGATTAAAATACATTAGTTTTCTTATTATATATATATATATATCTAGTATATATGTATATATTGTCATATTAAAATTTATACTAAATTGATCACAGAGTAATCAAGAGTTCTTCAAAAGTTTTCAAAGTTTCAATCACGGTGTATTGCTTTAATGTATGCGATAAATGTGACGAAACAAATATTCATTTTGTAAAAATAAAAAAAAACAGAGCCCAAGGAATGCGAGTGAGTGATTATTACTGTATGAATTTTTTTATCACCGAGCGATATCAAATATATATATATAAAATATCGCTGAGCACATTAGTATGCGTCTGATTGAAGTATTATCTTAATTTTGTATTGTGACGATACGGATAATATGGGGCGGCTCGTTCTACAGTGCGTGTGCGACGCATCGGATGGCAAAGCGGTAATTTCAACGCTCGGTGGTATCGCGGACTGCGTGTAATGTATAACGCACGGCGGACGGCATAAGCAGCGTTAAATGTCAGAGTGACTATTTTTCGATGTCGGCGTTTCATTACCCTAAACGCATCCCGTGAAATAGATCGACGGTGAGTACGGGCAGGCAGCCGGAACGCGAGCGAAGGGGTTGGGGTCGCGCGAACAGCGACGGCGACTGCCGGCTGGCAGAGTCACGTCGTCGCCGTCGAACGAACAAACGACGACGACGACGACGACGACGACGACGACGACGATGATGACGATGGCTCTGCTCCTCTCTCCCAGCTGCAGACAAACGAAATCGAGAGAGGGACAGAGAGAAAGAGACACCCAGGCGCCGATTCCAGCGACCGGCCGGCGCTAACTTCGACGCCAAGCGTGGAGCGTCGTCGTCGCCGTCGCCACCGTCGCCGTCGCCACTACCGACGACGACGAAGACGACGACGGTGATGTCGACGACGACGGCGACGACGACCAATGCAAGAATACTTCTTCTGGCACCGCTACGCCGTACGATAGGGTGGGACGCGTTGCTCGTCCAACGGACGCCAAGCCGGGGGGACAGACGTCGCCGTCCATATCCTCTCTTTCTCTATCTTTCATGATGCACTGACACTCTCATCCTTTTCTTCGGTATTGTCATCCAAAATTTCCGATTTCTACACGCGTCAATGGCAGTATCGCTTTCTATACGACAATAATTGAAGACAAATAGTCGAATGATGTCCAAAGATGATTGATTGCAAATTAATAAGAGTTGTCTTCCCTCGATCACTGTATTTGAATTATATTTATTATTTGGTACTTGGATTTATTAATAATTCAAAATAAAATTTTAATAAAATGGAACAAAATTTAAGAGTGAGTAAAGTATCCAAATACAATTTGATAATTTTTTATTTTTTTGTTGATATGATAAAATAATTTCTGAACATTGAAACTCTGAATCATCTGAAAACCTTTGCTATTCACATTATTCATAGCGCAGGATAAATATCGAGATTATATTCAATTAGTCATATGTTTTCTTAACCCATAGTGTCATTTAATTTCTTTCTCCTTCTTTCCAGTGTCAACTATATAATTTCCTGTTGATTTGTACATAGTTTACAACTACGGGAAACACAGGAAATCCCGGTGATCGCAATCACCGCGCTCCTAGATCCAGGACGATAACTCATTTTTTTTCGGAGTTGGTATAGACGGCGCCTGGTGTGGATAGGGGGAGAGAGAGAGACACCCCTTTCCGCCGAGAGTGTACCCACCATTTTAACCCATGCCAGAGCGCCTACCCCCGACAACATCCGCAGAAAGTAGTAGAAGCGGCTACCACCCAAGAGGGGACGGAGGGGGACGACTACGACGGCTCCAGCGTGGGGCGCCAAGTGTTTTGATGCTTGTTATGCGAAGGGGAACTTGATAAACAACGGGACGTAGAGAACGGAGCCGGACGGACTCGGATCATCACCGTCGCCCATACCGCCCCCAACTCCCGGAGACGGGAACGGAGACGTCCGACCGACTGGCTGCGCTCGTGTCATTACGAAAGAATTGATGTCCTGACACTACGGCGTCATTCCGTTTTTCTAACTTGTTGTCTCGAACGCTTCCCCCTCAGAGTCCCGACCGGAGAGACAGCCGTCGTTAGTGGCGGTGCCGAAGCGCCGCCGATGCGATTTTTAAATGATTGTATGATTGGAAATTTCCCATCATAGCTCACAGACCGGAATAAAAATACAATAGTGGTTTTTAACCCGCGAAAGAACATAAATGAATTAATAGCACGTATATATCACAATATTTTCATATATCACAATATTTTAATATTTGATATCAAATTTTTTCATATCATTTAAATCAATTAAAACTGAAAGAAAATTTTTGAAAAAGTAAAATATAAATTTTTTTTTTACTCAATAAAATTCCGTTTGATTGCATTATATATAAGAAGCTTAATTTGTATATAGCTCTTTACTCTCAATTTCTTACAAAAATTATAAAGTGATAAAGAGCTAATGATCGTTTCTAGAAACGTTTTAGAATGGTTCATCTCATTCTCTTCGTTATCCGCGTTCCTTTCTCACGATTCGTGCGAAGAGAAGGAGAAGAGGTTTGAATGCGTATACTTTTGACGGAAATAGAGAGAGCTCGGTTTTGCGGGTAAGCAATGTGACGAAAACGAGAATGGTACCGATGTTTACTCGCTTCCCGCCATTAAGGCACAGGAAATACTGCGGGCGCCCGTTTAATTTGCATGTCATAAAATACCCAGGTTTTGAAAGCATACATATCGAATCGGGAATCACTCTAATGTCATACGAATCGAATCGCGCATAACTTGTATAGACGTTGGGGCGGAGAAAGAAAAAGAAACGGCGCTACGTGCATTAAGAATAAAATTATTTGGTCAATAAAACATTGTTTATTTTAGTTTAAAGAGATTAATTAATATAAAAAATTTATATTTAACAAATTATTATATCGAGAGAAGAAAATTGATATTTTATATATTTGTATATCTGATTTTCAGGAAATGTAATTTTTTAGCCTGTAATGTAAAATTATCATGTAATTACAATGTAATTAAAAAAAAAACTCTAATTGGAATATGACTTGATTCCAGGGTTCTATAATCTTGATTGAGTTGGTGCTGCTTTTTTGATCCCTCGGCGTGCGATCGAACAGTGGTGAGGCAAGGGACGCGGCAAATGACATTGTTTATCCACCATCGGAGCGAGAAGAATCGTCTGAAACATATACCGTAGTGGCATCGTCGATCGACGATTTGGCTTGACTCGGTCAAGCACCCTTGTGTGTATCAGCAGTCTCAACGTCCTCGTTGGCCATGCATGCGCGCCAGAACTACCCCCTTCTTTCCGCACATGCCACCGCTGTCGGTGCCGGTCGTCGCGCGCACACGTACGAAGGCGACGACGTCGTCGCCGTCGTTGACGTTTGCACATGTGTACGTATCGGCGACGAGGGTACGCGTACATGTTCGCCGAGTGGCGTCAGGAACCGCGTCGCCACGTTATACTGGCGCGCCGCCGCTCCGCTCGCCGTGTCGCCGCGGATTCGCGCCGACCGCCCTTAGGCGAGCCACACAGCGACGACGACGACGACCAGAACAGGGGTGGCAAGAGCCCCGACAGCGGCTCCAGTCGTCCGTATTTGCAGCACGCTCGCGCGTACTGGTGTACGCGCTACATATTGCGCGGCGTTCGGTCGTCGTCGCGATCAGTCGACGCTCGACGACCGAACAAGTCGAGTCGAGTGTTGCCGATCGTGCAACTTCCATCGAATACGCGAATACGTCTTCCTTGTGATGTCAGTCTCCGTTGTATGAAATACGAAGAAAACGCGATTTTTGTTTCCATCTCCTTTCTCGGTATAACTCATTCGCGTTAATTGAAAAGCAAGGTCTCGTTGTTTACATTTTATAAATCTCTTTTCCGACTTTGACGCTTGAAATCTCTAAATGCTTTAAAATCTTGCTCTATTTTATTTATTTGTTTTTGTATTTTCACATTTATATATTTGTGAAAAATATTAAATTTTTTAATATATTATATAATCGCGAGAATTATAACGACTTATTAATATATTTCTTATCGATAAATAGCAGTTTAATATGTATCGAATAAATCAATTGTTCGATAAAAAAAATTTGTAAAACAAATTTGCTTTTCATTAATTATATGCTACGAATTATAGAGATTATGCTGATTGTGAGTTTTTTCTATGCAACTCGTGATACCTTTGTGTAAGTTCCAATTCAATGTGGAAAACATTTCTACATGTGTTTCAGATATACGTGCCTCGTTTAATTGATGGAGTAAGGAGTACGCGTATAATAAAATTCAGCGGTATTTTTCACGCGAAATTCTCCGTTGAAGATTTCGTAATCGGCAGTGTTTTATACGCCGGCGTAGCACGTGCGCAGTATCTCGACCAATAGCGGAAAGTCTGCAACAGGTAAGACACAATGAGTGAATTCTGTGATATTGCGAAAATGCAAACCCAGAATGCATATAGGGGGAAATTTTCTAGAGTAAAAATTTAATTTGTGAACGATGTAAATCGTTATAGAAAAATAATATCTATTTATTTATTACTATTATAAAATTTAAAAACATGTGCGTACATACAAAAAGAAATAAACGGGCACACATAGATTGCCATAAAATTTTTTAATTAAAGACGTAGACGAGGGATTTACTCTAGCTCGCGATAGAGAAATAAATATTTATCGTATTTGAATAGTGATAATTATGCTGGAAACATCTCACTTCCTCCTTATGTAACAGCCACCGAATAAATTAGCATTGCTCCCCCTCCTTCAACAATGTTGTATCTAATATCCATTTGGTATCGCACGTATTGCGTCAGACGCGATTGGAATGCGTCTCGAAGGCAGAGCGATGTAATCGCTTTACCTGCATAGTTTCCGTCAATTGAAAAAGCATTAGTGGCAGGTGTAAATATAGCAATGCCGCAACGCGATTTGTAAATATTGCCACCTCGAAAGAATCAATTCTCTCTCCATTATTTACGTTAATATGACCGTCCTATTTAGATTTGGCGTGCGGGAATTTAAATACATACGTCTCGCGAGCGAGAGGGATCGGTGCGACTTATTATCTCAAATCGCTCGAAGCACTAAAATTTTCTAATTATAAGTTTCACGTTCGCGCGAAGGGAGGGAGAGGAAGGTAGGAAGGCTCCGTAGTCGGCTCCGAAAATTAGATCTATATCGATGTTTGCTCGCTTCGTTATAACAGCATATATACACAGATATACGTCAGATTATACGCGTACGTGACTTCTCTCAGTCGAGATTGTGTTATACTTTTATTTTTCTCATCGAGACATATTTTTCTCCGTCTCTGTCCGCCTATGCATATCGATGTACCGGGTGCACCGTCGGCACGAAAATCGCCGATCGTGGCAACCGCTGGAAGATTAGATTCGCCACGGCATAATTTCACATGCATGCACCTCGGCGATGTGCTGTCGGTCTCGCTCTTCTCTTTTCTTTCCTCTCCGTCTATCTTGGACATCTTTCCGGCAACCACGGCGTCCACGGCGCGCATGAATAAAGGTGGCATCGTTTTCGCCGGCGGCCTCGCGCGAAGATGCTTCGGTCGGCGAGCGAGAGAGGAGGCCGGGAAGCGCATTCGTGTGCGGGTTATAACGCCGGGCCAAAGTGGTACGGATACTTATGCGGTGCGGGGTAAAGAGCGAATGGTGGAGCGAAGAATACGGAGAGGGGCACGGAGGGTAACAGCCGGGACGGACAGGCGCCTACGGCGCGGATCCGAGTGGCGCCAGCGCTACGTAAGCGTCAGCGTAGCGCCGGACGCTCGCTCGCTCGCGCGCGCGTCCGGACCGGCGATATCATCCAGGAAGTTACGAGCCGCACCTGTCCCGTCATACTTCTCCCCCTCCGCCCCTCCTTTCTCCTCCTCGCGTTAAGTATCCGCTTTTGCTCGCAGGGCCGTCGTAGCCGCGCGTTCTCATCGCGCCTGCCGATATCCGTCGCGCGTCGCCGACAACGTCGTCGCAGGTGTTTCGTTTCACCGGCGATTTTCGCGTCGCTCCAAAGTGGAGACTTCCGCCGGCAATTACACGTCCGGTATAAGAGAGGAAAAAAAAAACAAGCGAGGAAGACGGGGTGCGCACGATCGGACACCGTGTATCCGCCTTTCGGAAGGTCATTGCTCACGAATGTATGCGGACTTCGAAATAGAAATTATTTACCGCTCATTATTTATTACGATAATATGTTGAAAAATATGGATTCTGGAAAGGAGAAAATATAAGAATCGTTCATCTTTCTCCGTGCCTCGTATATGTTTATATATATTTCCATATTTCGCATTTCTACCTTCTCCGAGGCTTAGATTAACTCGGGTTATATTTTATCGCCGCACGTATTTCCTCGTGGCAACCACTGGCAGAAATATCTCGGCAACACGGAGGCGAGCCGGTACTAGTGGCTTTCCATGCCCGTGCATACGTCTGTGCGTGTCTCTCGTTTTTATAGAACAATCATTTTAATCGTTTATTTATATAAATGTGTATATATATATATATATATATATATATATGTATATATATGCGCGATCATTTGATAATATATTTAAATCTGCGATAAGAGTTAAGTAGAAAGAGAGAGAGATATGGCGCCAGCGATGCAGACGACGATTACGCACCCGAGTCCGTGGAGCGTGCAATGCGTCGCGTCGCGTCGCCCGAAGGTGGCGACCGACCGGGTTTTTCCATTTGTAAACGGACATCGTTAATGCCATCCGAATTTCCATAACCAGCGGAGAGCTCGTGTACTGTCTGACTGACAGGTGCGCAACATAATGTTAGCAACTAGTGTGAACAATGAAGCGTTCGTCTCGGTCGAGCGCCTTTTATCCTTTGTAGATCTGCCGTTAATTACAATGGATATTTATTTTCCTTTTCCTACTTCTCATTTGCAAACGTAAATTAAGATATTTATATACTCATACATTCGATAATTGATAAATTACTCTACGTTCGCGTAGACAAGTACCGAGTCATGACTTTATTTAGTGAGCCACATGTGCCTCTCTCTCTCTCTCTCTCTCTCTCTCTTCCTGTCTCTTTTATGTGAGATAATATATTTTTATAAGAACTGTTTATCGCGCCCGTCTAAATCTTTACCATCGGCGCCGTGAAATAATATTAGCTATTAGCTGTAAAGACCCACCCAAAGTTCTCGATTCTACGCAGATTCTACGCAGATACGCACAAGATTTTACGCAACACGCAACGATAAATAACTAGAAGCTCTGAATGATTGGTCATCCTCGACATGCGTTCCAACACGTCGTCTCGGTCCATCGGGGAGTTACTGAAAAAGATTCCACGCCGGCCCTAAGAATAGCCCGAAACGTCTCCGCGCTTCGCGGAAGATGAATTATAGCGGAATCGTGAGCTGGAGCGCTCGCTGCCGCTTCGAAGAACGACGACGATCGCTCTCCCTTGGAATTTGGAGCGTTGACATCGGCGCCGACACTATCTACAGAGTAAAGATATTTGATTATCTTTGAATGCCGGGCCAAAAATCTGTCGTTTTCAAGTCACGTAAAATTAACGAGGAAAATCGCCTTTCTAATCGTACAAAGGAAAATAAAATATGAAATGCGTTTAAAAAATAACATTAGTTCTTTTTTTTTTATTCAAAATCTGCAGACATTCTAAAAATAGTATATATAATATTTGCGTATACATTATAATATACAGAGAAATTAAAAATAATACTTGACGTTCCTATTGTTCGCTTTTATTGTATACTCTTATTGTTAGCGTTAGTTGCTTCAAGCGCAAAAATACTACGAACTGAAAATATTTTCTATGCGAGAGAGACCGCCGTTTCCTCGTTTGTGCGCGGCATGACAAAGTCAGCGTGTCGTCAATCATATTCCTCTGTCTCGGCAAACGGTGCCGAGTATTCTCAGAAAATGTAAGAAATTTATTTCGCGCGTTTTTTTGCTTTTCGTGATGTTTCTATTAGTCACAGAAGCCGTTAAAATCAGTTTATCCATTATAGTTATTCTACGTGTCGAATTTCGCAAGCTGCTTGTCGTAAACGTTTATCCCATTTCGCGCCTCTCATCATTATTTCTCAAAGTTCGAAAAGCGCAATTAATGCATGTCGCGATCAATCGACGAGATACGCAGAATTTCAAGTAGAGCTATTCGCACTCGCGCGGATAACGAGCGTGCGCGCGTGTTAATCACGCGGAGTGGAAAAGCACGTCGTTTACCAGCAGTAATTGGCGGAAGGCAGTTTACCGGGCGTTCATTAATAATCCTCTTCGACGAAGACAGGAGAGGCTGCGACGTGCAACGAAGAGCGCACACGAGCGTCGCGAGTGAGGATGTTCGTTGAAACGAAAGCTAATATCACGATCTTTCGGAAGAATGGACAGACTCCTTCGGTCTCATTCTATTTCCACGAGTTCATCATTCCCATTACGTTGCATTATTCTAGCGGACTGTTTATATCTGGTAATATCCATTTTAAGAAACAAGATACAAATATTGTCAATGTCCCATAGCCAACTATAATCCATTTACACAGACAATAATTTCTATAATCAATATTTCAAATTATAACAGAAGTAGTGCAAAAAAAAATATATATATATAATGTATATATCATTCAGTAATGCCTTAATATATCTTTTAATATTCAAGATACATCGCATAATATCGCGTCTGATACAAACACATAATTATATTAAAAACTCTAAAAATTAATCCCCTTCTTCCTGTTTTAAATACAGAAATAGTTCTCTTTATCGATGCAATATATTACATCAACATTGCGATGTTCCATCGCATAGCATTACTGTCATCCGTCCGCCGCCAGTGCCATCGGTGCGATATGTTAAGAATGGCGCCAAGGAGTAGCCGGCATGCGAGTAATTTTCGCGTTTGAAAATAGAACGAAAAAAAAATATGATTGCGCTATCTTAGGCCGTTTCACATCGCATGTTTGTCGCTGCTTAAATCTCATGACAGCTGGCAACCCGATTAGATAATAATTATTATTTATGGCAAAAAAAAAATATGAATAAATATTTAAAAAAATATTAAATAGTTCAAGTTCTCGAAGAGAGGCTACATATTTTATCTTTCACTCTCATAAATTTCAATCTATAATTTTCTATTCTTTTAATATATAATTTTATATTATAAAAGCATGCGAACGCGCGTAAATTAATAATTATACAAAATTATGAAGTTTGTTTGAAGAGAATTTTCATTTCCTCTTCTCTTACTTATTCCAGTAAAACCTAGTTGCTAGAATAAACACGATAGCTAAAAGACATCTTGTTTACTCGAATCGGAATAATTCGTGCGTCTCGTTGCGGATATACAGACAAACGAGCACACTCCACCCCATCCTGTCTCTCTCTCTCTTTGTTTTTCTTAGCTATCTCTTTCAGACTCAATGAATTCTTCTTATTCCGTACATTGGTTTACCTTGAGCTAGGGCCGCCTTGATCGACATTTAATTGGGCCGAGACATCGAGGCTCCGAGAAACGCGAACGGCCCTGAAGAATTTACCGAGAGAGCTTTACCGGTTGTACGAGAAGACGAGAGGAAAAGCAAAGAAACAATAGCGATGGTCCACTGTAAACGAGAAGCGAAGCAAGAGGTAAGGAAGAGAGGAGACAAAAAAAAGAGAGAAAGAGAGGAAAAAGAAAAAGGAAGAGAGAGAGAGACAGCGCGGAGGCCAGGCGTCTGATTACTAGCCAACACAGGACACCAGACGTACATAACTAAACAACTTCCTAAATTCTATATCATTTTGGAACGTGTTCCGACGGGTGAAATAACGCGTCTAGACCCATGTCGCGACTCGTCGTGAAAGAAAACATGAGAGAGAGAGAGAGAGAGAGAGAGAGTTAGTAGGAACATTCGCGTCACAGTCTAGCAAATGCGTTTTCTGTCGCCGTGATTTTTGGTATTCAATAAATTAAGAAATAAAGAGAAAGAGGGAGAAAAATATACAAATATATACTTTTGTCTTTTTACATTTGTTAATCCGATCTAAATATTATGATATTATTTGTCAATATTATTTTATCCTATTCTAGCTTCCCTCCTTACATTCACGCAGTGATTTTATGAAAACTTATTAGAGATTTTATGGATGCTCATAAGATCCAGTCGCATATCTAATCGTATTTATCTAAGAATAATGCGTAGCTCGCGAGGTGTCACGCAAAATGCGAATTACGCACAATATAAATATCTAATGTCTAACAATAAGTATTAAACAGCTGATTGTGGAACGAGATACTAAGCCGGAACGCCGTAAGCTACTTCATCAATTTAATTGTCGTTGCGTAAACTCTGACTCTTCCAACTTACCAGGCTTTCCAGATTACGATCCTTCATCAGTCGCATATATGTTTGATAGGAAAGCATTAGTCGAGAAATCTGATTTTAACGAAATTTTTCGATACGATCTCGCCTCTTCAAATATCGCTACCGATGCAGGAGATAACGGAAATGACGATGATATCAAAGAGGATATAATGATCGGCAAAGGATCCAAGCGTGTCGTGCTACGTCTACGACTACGCGTTGCGATTATAGAAAAATGAAATTATAGGCTCCCGTAACTTTATAAAGTGGGCTTTGCCGGACGAAGCTATGCAGCCGCCTATTACAAAATTACGTTCGCGAGATCGCGCGAAACGAGTTTCTAAAATTAGAAAATTTATGAGCGACGAGCGAGATCCTTTCGACTCCGATGGTATGGCATTCGCAACCCTTTTTTAGTATTTCGGTCAACTATTCGACCTCGTTCTCTTGTATACCTGGCCAGTCGACGCGACGATCCAAATTAAACCCGCCGCGCAACGTCTCACCTTCGGAGATAAATTGCACGATTTACGCATTATTAAACGACTGATGCACGTGTATATACACCGATACAGCTTTCTCGCGAGCTAAGATCGTATCATCTACCGATTCAGGATAGAAAGATTTTTCGAGGTCCCATCTTTGAAAATTAAATCTCGCACAAGCTTTCGTTTGCGATAAAAAATCATATTTTTAAAATTAAGTAAGAATGCATGTGTGTACAGTCAACAAGGATAAAAATAAGTATAATATAAATTTTTGTTGCAGATTAGGCATCTCTACTTTTATAAGCGCAATCGGCAGTGCTATCATTAAAATTTTGTAAGTATTTCAGAAAATTAATAAATAATTTTATTTTCAAACATATAGGAAATGCACTGGCTTATTCGGAGCGTGTATTCAAATTTGAGATTATTTTTCATGCTTTTAATTGAAATATTCCGTTCATACAATCTGGAAAACAGAACGACGATGCGTCTTTCAAAAAATCGGGCGTCGCGCCTCCTTGCCATTTTCTTCTTGTCATCCGATGATGCGTGCGTTCCTCCACCGACGTTTCTTTGTCGTTTGTCGGCGAATGGGTAACTCTCTTTTACGAGCGATAACGTGACTAAAATTTATCCTGGAATGTTGACCCTCGAAGGTGGAGCGCGACTCCGTCAGTTTGGCGTTGAAGACGCTGGCGTCAGTTTTAAGGACAGACAGTTTGACATCTCCTTGCCATTCCATTCCTCCGCAATTATTTAAATTAAAAAATTTGCTATCGAGATAAAAAAGTTTTGAAAATAATAAAAATCTTTTTTCTTTATAACGACGAACATTTTTGAATACGAAAACGTGACATAATCTAGCGACTCTGAAGGATGGCAACATGCTATTTATTCAAGATTAGGTAAATAAATAGAGATGTATAAAATTATATATTTAGCATATCTAAATTCTATTTCATTTTAATCGAATTTGGCCATTTAATCATGACATCACGATGATTCACGCATTTGCATAAGGTTGTAAAAGTTTCGATTCAAATTCGTGCGACGAGCCGAGACACGCGGCCTACGTATATATATATATATATATATATGTATGTATGTATATATCTCAATCCCTACGAGGCGCCGCTGAGAGAGATAGGAGATAGGATGGATTCGAGTCTTCGCCACCGCTACTTGGCGATCGTGGCGCCGTCACTGGCGCAGCCATGTTTGACGGTCTCTTTCTCTCTTGTGTGTTTAGTATGCTACGGTCGTTGTATCGGCGTGTCGTCGGCGCGAAAAGGACGAGACGAGACGAGCCACCGAGGCGGTGAGACACAAGGGGAGAAGGAGGGTGAGGCTGCGTGCTAGCAGCGAGAGGGAAGGAGAATCGGACGACAGCAGTGGTGGGGGGAATCGGTGCGAGAGAGAGAGAGAGAGCGCGCGCGCACCCGCTCGTGACGGCGAGACCTCGTGCGTGCGGGCCAGTCTCATTGCCGAGCTTAGCCGAGTCGGAGTGATCGTGCCGCGTCGGACGATCGTGCGCAACAGTTCGTTTCGTCTGCTGATGACGTTGGTATTCGTCGTGCGAACGATAGAAGGAAAGGAAGATACGGAGGAAGAGGGCAACGAACACTCGAGGCATAGAAGATAGGAGCCTAGACACCGGTGACGCCGGGAAATGCGAGCGGCGATTCCGTTTCGAGAACACGCACGTCAAACATTGCTGAAGGTGATCCAAGAAGCGTCGCTTCTTCGCGCCACTGAAGTTGCCGTTCTCTCTAGCGTGAACCGTACGATCTCTCTCGCCCTCCGTACAGTTGCCGGTCTTTCCCTCTCCCAATTATTTACTCGATCGCGTTCTCTCGCATCTCACCTCAACTTCGCGAAAGTATCGCCCCTGCGTGTCCGCTCGCGCGCTCGCTCTCTCCGTCGTTCCGCGGGGTTCAGCGATTTCAAGAATGTGACAGTGCGCGTCCTCGCGACCGGTTGAACGGACGAGTGTTTCGCAGTACAAGTACTCGTCGAAAGAGCAACGATAGCAACGGCGATGGGTGTCGAGAATCGCGGCATCGTGTCACGGTGAGAGGAAGAACAGAGCGCGTGTAAACGTAACGCGAGGAGATAAAAGAAGAAGAAGGGAGAGAAGAACGGACGATGCGAGCGGAAAATGTCACTCGGTGATACGCGCGCACGAATGACGGGGAGTGATCGACGGAGCGACGATCGCGAGTCTGAGGTTGTTGGAGTGTCGTCGCGGCGGCGGTGGTGGTGGTGGTGGTGGTGGCAACGGTCGTCGTTGTCGCCGTCGTCGTCCCTAGACGGTGCCGCCGACGAGGTGGTGGTGCCGGCATTGGCGACGGCACGAGCACCGGATCATCGAGAACACGAGGAGGGACGTTACCGCGTTCTTCTGTCACGAGCCTCGAGATCGAATTACTATTATTTGACAACAACGTCGTCGCATCAGCTGTCGGCGAGAGTCGCGGCGAGTTCTTGTTCGTGAAGAGGATTCAGCGGCAGCGCCGCGGCAACGTTTCCGCGACGCGACGTCGCCGGTGTATATACATACACCGTGCATACATATATATCGTACACATATAACATACACGTGTCTCGCGGCGTTTGTGTGTGCGTCGGTTGTGCCGGGTCGCGAGGTTAAGGCACCGCATCGCCCTCGATACGTACGCGACGGCCGAGGAAAATAAAGGCCGGGTGTCGTGCGTGCGCCGACCGATTCGTTTCGTGCTTACCCTCCCTCTCTACCTCCCTCCCTCCCTCCCTTCTCCCCGTGTCTCTTCTTTCTCCATCCTCCACTTTCTCTCTCTCTCTCTCTCTCTCTCTATCTCTTGAGAACGCGTGTGTAACGGATAAGAAGTGTACAACGATATATCCAGTAGCAGTGCTCCCGCGTCCGTCGGTAACCTCGACGGTGACCAGAGTTGCGTCGGTGTGCGTGTATACGGAGTGCGTGTGCGTGCGTGCACGCGCGATTCGGGCGCGTGGTGCGTTTTACGTCGTCGGTCGCGCGCGGACGACGACGTCGACTGGCGTCCGCGGCTCGTCTGTCCGCGATGCTGACAGTGGCTCGCGCTCACGGCCGTCGTGCGGATTGTTTGTCCCCGAGAGGTGTCCGTCGACGATAAACGGAATACCCCGGATATTTACTGAGCGAGAAGAGAAGAAGAGAATCGAGAAAACGAAGACACATTAATCACGATAAGTCGAGGAATAAGAAGAGAAGAAAGAGGAGAGTGGCCGAAAACGAACGAGAGGTAAATCAGAGTTCAAGGTCAACCGGTGGTGGTGTTGGACCCGAGCTCGTCTACGCGGCCAAAAAACTTATCCCAAGAAGGTGGATCGTTTCTTGGTCGCTCGTTGGAAGTCGGAAATATCCACACGAGAGAGAGAGAAACGTGTACGCACCGATGCTTTGCTAGCTGGTCGGAACGAGAGAGAGAGAGAGAGAGAGAGAGAGAGAGAGAACGGAATACAAAAGAAGCGAGAGGAGAATCTGCGAGAAAGAGAGAAAGAAGGACCGTGAAACGGAGCTCCGCGCGTTGGACTGTCACACTATTTCGGGACCGTGATCGCGCGCGAGATACATGCGCGCGCGCGCGCGAGCATAAATAAATATACACGCTTGCGCGTCGAGCGCGACTGTGTTTGTGCATGTGTGTGTATTTGCTCCGTATCGTCTGTGATCTCGCGTGGTGCGCGAAAAAGTGTTTTCAATTTTTGACAGCGCGTATTTGTTGAAAGGGAGAGAAAGAGAAAAGAGACTTCGCGCAGGAGAGGGTGCTGGAAGAGGAGATCGCGGCGGGTGTGGAATTCGAAGCGGAACATCAGCGTGTTCGTTTCTCGACCGACCCGCGTGTGGTCGGATCATCACACCCCCCCCCCCGCCCCGCCCCCGCCCTTAACCCCTCTCCCTTTGTTTTCCTACGGCGGCTACGTTGAAAAGGACTGGCCACCAAATGCGCGTACCGCAAATCCTGTTTCATGTTGATGTTCTGGAGCAAACGGACGGTGCTCACTAGACGTCTGCTGAAGGCCAAGGTCCGTGGGGAGCATGAAACCGAGTGTGAAGCTCAAGAGGATTCATCGTCACGTACGTTTCATCGCACGAGCAGCAGCAACACGAGCGGCGGCGCCGCCGCTGCCGGTTACGACAACAACAACACGGCCAGTAACAACACAGCGACGACGACGACGACGGGCCGACAAGTGAGCAGGGTGAGCGGAGCGGCGGAAGGTGGAGAAGCGGTGGTGTACGCGAGTCGCAACACGAGTCGGTTACAGCAGGGCTGCTGCGGCGGCGGCCACGTGAGCCAGGATGACGACGAGCAACAGCAGCAACGGCAACGCGACTCTGGCCGTTTGTTGAGGTGCAAGGAGCTCCTCAAGACGCTTAAGGAGAATCAACTGGAGATGCTGCTCACCGCCGTCGAGAGCTCCGGCGCCGACCTCGGCTCGTGCGTCCTCGTGCCGCGTCAGAAGCGATCAGCTGACGATTATCCCATGTACGATCAGCAGCACGAGCAATACCACAGCAGACCGCATCGTCATCACGGTCGTCACTTCCATCAGCATCGCTATCGTCGCTATCGGCACCGCTCCAGCAGGCACCATCGCTCATCCTCGGTCGAGGACGAGCAGGAGAGTTACTGCTCCGCGTCGGAGGACTCGTTGTCCGCGTCACCGATGAGATTGGATAGGTGTTGCGTCGGCGGGAAGGCGAGTAACGGCGACAGCGGCGTCGTCGTGCCAGTGAGAGGATCGACCGAGGGAAGCAGCGGCGCGCCGAGCGATCCGCATCTTCTCTGCTGCCAGATCTGGCGGTGGCCGGATCTCGAGCACTCCTCGGAGCTCAAGAGACTACCTATCTGTCATTCCGCTAAAGATCCCGTCTACATATGCTGCAACCCTTACCATTGGAGCCGGCTCTGCAAACTCGGTAAGCGAAATGCTCTTATTTTCTTTCGTAGCTTTCCGTTTTTATAATATCGAGAGATAAACTTAACACAGACCGACCAAAAATCTTGGTACGACGTACGAGATTACGTAATACTTGATACGTAATACTCGTTAATTCGCACTAACATCTCCCAAAATTGCCAGTGGTTTGTCGCTTGTGATCGAATTACAGTTAACATATTTTATATTTATAATAATTTTATCAAAATGAAAAATTAAAAATTTAATATAAAAATATAAAATTTATAAATTAAACTTATTTTATAAAAAAAACAAACATTTCTTTTCGAGATATAAAATAAACTAACGTTCTATAAAAATTAATAAAAGCATCGAGCATGTTTATAAAGTTTCGACGTAAAACAAATGTCCTCTAAAATTTTAATTTTTTAAATAATATTTCATTCAAAATTGCTATGTGTAAATAATTAGATGTGAATCTGTAGTCGCCAAAAATACATAAAAATCAAGTCAGGTCTCTCAGTACATACAATATAACACCGTTTAAAATGTGTTCAGTCTGAACGCATGCAGCAAACGTGTCGTCTTGCCATCGGTAGTGTCGGAATAATTTAACATTGTAACGCACAGCTGGCTATATTGTAACGATCGTAGACCTCAAACCAAACGCGCTAATCGTCACCTGTGTGCGCGCCGCCCAATGCTAACAAGTCTAAAGACTCGAGCCAGTGTAAAACGGAAATTTATTACAGATGGGTGTGAGGTTTTGGGCGACACGTCTACCTGGTTACGTTTAAAATATAGGTAAATATAGGCAATATATATTCCGAGGAGAAAATCACGGGGTGTCAAATGTTAGTACATTGACGCTTTCCTATCGCGAAAGCCGAAGAGGCGAATGAGAAATAAAAATATCTGTTAGTGACATGAAAAATAAATTTTATCGTAAATTAATTACATCGCGAATTGATTTTTTACAATATACTAAAATGACACTAGAATAATAATAATTATTATTATTATAATGATTACGGAATCGTGATTCAGTTCAAATAAATGAAAGATAATTTAGTTTGAATGAACGTCGAAACATATTCGATACGGTGGTCGTTCTTTTCTTCACACAAGCGCTAAAGATATATTACGGCAGGTATAAACTTTCAAAAGCCGACGACAGGATTCTTTCAGGTCTTTCAAGTGCGCTTTTGTGTCTTAGGCTCAAGCAGGTATATAATCGTACGATACATAATTCTCAAAAGTGGCCACCGACAGATATTTATTTTGCGAACTGATCCGTGTCATTGTAACTCTATTCTTCCGCAGAATTCAAATTTCATCGTCTAATCATATCCACGAAAAGAATTTCCTTTAATAGATTAAGAAGATAATCGTATGTGTTAAAAAAGGAAGAAAATCATTTGTGTAGCTACGTGACGTTAACAGTGCGAAAATTAGAACTAACGAGTAAACTTTTCAAACGCATTGACGTACTCCTGCGGAATCTTAACTAATGTTTATATTTGTAATGCTTATCCTTAATGAATGTGTGTGAACATTGCAAATATAAATGTTGACTTAACAAAATATTTGCAATTTTAATGAAACTTCAAGTATATAATGTACAACTTATTGTATCTAGTTGCACATTTTGAAATATAACGAGAGATGCGCGTTAAAAATTTATTTCAACGTCGGCCTTTGTAGAGTTTCTTTGAAGACTCTTTAAAAGTATTACGATATTTTCTCGTACGTCTAATAACTGTTCTGTGACGCATGACTTTACACCGTATTCATCGGTATTCGTCACTTTTAAAGAAAGTAAGTCGAATTTATGGATCCCGAGACCGTTCTGCGTTGTCTGCGCGTCCGGTGACGTGACTTTGATCGCAAAAAAGCGTCGCGCCCTAATAAAGGAGAGGGGAGAGAGGAAACGGGCGGAGTAGGCGCCAGCAAAACGAGCCTTTACGTAACCCCGGCGATCATTTAACCCGGTCGTCGTTGGGAGGCCCAAGCCGAGGGAATTCGATCGTGCGAACCACGGTGTACGGTGTTTTAAGATTGTCACGCGTTCCGAATCGAAAAATATTATCTCAAAAAACATTATTATGTCAAGAAACATCCTTGAGATCGAAGTAATGCGTACGCTGCAGAATTTCAAAGAAAAAATGGATACTTTCCAAGATATATATATATATATATTTCTAAGACGTACACATTAATAAAACGTGGTTATTTAAAGAGCGACATATTTTACATCGCGACATCATTTTGAAAGGTTTAAAGAGACGACATCTCGTATGATTGCCGAGTAAGAAAAAATACGACTTTCTACGTCTACGCGATCATTCACGCGAATGCTCACCGGCGCCGGTGGTCTAATCGTGACATCGATTCGTTACAGTCGAGCGCGCCGCGTGTACGATTTATTGATAATATCGAGCGTTTATTGCTGGAAAATCGCGTCGAACAGGCGCGACCGATTCGCTGCCGGCGCGACACCTTCGCGAGAAAAAAATCGCGATGTGAGATAAAATCGCAGAAGCATGTATATTTCGTAATTAACAGCGCGTGATGCCGGAGAAGGAAGGGAAAAGAGGAGAGCGGGGGAGGGGAGGGGAGGGGAAGGGGAACAAGCGGATCCTTCGAATTCCATGCTGAGGTTTCCACGACTAATAATAGCGAGCGGTCGCGCCACGCATGCACGTATGCCCGAGGAAGCCGACGCATTTGGGGAAAGAGAAACGAGAGAAAGCGCCCGCAGAACGACGAAATAGACGCGTCAGCGTGCAGACACCCCGACCGAGCTCGGAGAAAGAAGGGCGGGAAGGAGGGGAAAAAAAAACTTGAGACGAGCGATGCATGTTGAAGGGAAAAAAAAGAAGACGAGCCAGTGTAGGATCGTGTTAGAAGTGACGAGAGAAAGAGAGAGAGAGAGAGGGCGAGCACTTACGAATAGTCGTACAATCAAAGTTATGGCCAGAAGGAAATGAATCTAAAAATAAAACGTATATTGGGCGAGTCAGTCGCGGCTGGCGGAAAGACGACGGTGATGCGAGAGAGTGGGAAGGGTTGGTCGACCGGCGAGGCGACGACGGCGACGACGAGAGAAGCAGAAAGAGCGAACGAGCGCGACGCGACGCGTCGCGATGGTGAAAGAGCGAGGGGCGAGATCGCGCAAGAAAGAGAGAGAGAGAAGGAAAGAAGAGACGGGTGGGAGAGGAGAGCGGATGGCAGACTGAGGACGGGGTGCCGGCGAGCATGTGCGGTTAGGAAGGGCAGCGATGGCGAGGGGATCGGCGCGCGGAGACACCGTCCGTCGCGGGATCGCGCGAGAGAGAGGGGTACGGATGGGACGCGGAGAGAGAGGGGGCTGCAGCCCGGCGCCGCTGCGTGTCATTGCTGGCGCCAGCTAATTGTCGAGGCCAGCCGGCATTAACCGAGAAGCTGACCGAACTGAGGCGAACCCCACGAGAGCAAGCGGGCGAGCAAGTCCGGTACCCCCGGCACTTCAACGAGGTTTCGTCGGCCGGAGAATCGCACCGACCGAATATCCCGTATCGGTGGAAACTTGATTGGCATTCTTTTTTTTTTTTTTCAATCCGTCTGTCCCTCGCGCGAATCCGTGTTTGGTATTTGATAAAGATCCTGAAGAAATGATATGAAGTATTTCAACTTTAACTCGTCTTAGATAATTTGTTTGAAAGTTGATAACGTTGGGTTATAAAGTTGAGAAGGCTTATTATCTATTCTCTTAATCTTAAATTCGTTACAATTTATATATCCCGAATATTAAATGTATAGTTAGAGATTTCCACACATATATTTTTACAAATAAAAAACCTCGAAATTTGAAGAATATTATACTGTCACATAAATTTCCCAAGATTATAACTTTTAGAAATTTTGAGTGACTATAGCTAGTTTTCAATTTTTACAAACAGAAAATTCTCTCAAAATTCGATCATGAATATATCTCTTATAACTATTTTACTGACATATAGATTATCTTTGTGAGACAGTATAAATAAATACACCCACTGCAATGCTGACCTTCGATCGAACGAAATTTTTGAGATTTCGGAATCGGGGGCAGCGAAGACGTCAAGAATCTTTGGCTGGTACCAATGTGTTATTATATTCTCAGTCTTGTAGAACGCGCATGTTTCAGAGTCGTTTCGGCGGATCGGGAATAGGTTTCTTAGAAATTTGAATTTGCTGCACTGTAAATTACGGAGATACTTAAATTAAAGTTTCTTTGTCGAGACAAAGACTGTTTACGCACTGAAATGTTATTCGTGGTCCTCCACGTGTTTGCATTCGCGATATAATTTCTACATATTGCAATCATAATTTTTTTATGCCTATATACATATTATATATATATATATATATATATATATATATATATATAGAGAGAGAGAGAGAGAGAGAGAGAGAGAGAGAGAGAGAAATAAATTCTTAAAAAATACTTATTGCTAACGTCAAAAAATCATATTTTAATATACACGTGCATAAGACGCACATATATATATATATATATTTTATATTCTAATGCACTATTTTCTTTAACCTACATTTATTTTGGTCGACTACATGTACTCGTAATTTAGTCCGCATCGCTCGAAATAACGCGCATATTCGATACGCAATGACGCATATATGCGATGACCGGTAATCGCGACGCACTGTTTTTCTCGACTTCGGTTCAATTTACGCGCAACACATCGCCGGGGCTCGTAAACGGACACCGGACGCGACCATTGTTAGCGATCGTCGATAGCGTACGCTAATTTCGTATCGGATCGCGCGGCGTTTTATCGCGCGTAAATCACTCCCCGCGGTGGCGCCTTGTTTTCGTAACGCCGCGACACAAGCTCGCCGCCGCCGCCGCCGCCGCCGTCTTTATCTGTTTTTGCATTCGGCGGTCGTTCGTTCGCGTACCATTGCCGGGACGGCCGGTTAATAATTCACGCCGGCGAATCGATTATCATCGGCCAACCGGCGACAGCGGCGGCGACGACGTCGACGACGACGACGACGTCGTTACGCAAATCGTCGCGGGGCAGGTTTTTATCATTACAACGCAATCCGACGCTATATAAATGTTGTACACCACTTTCTCTTCCGCGCTCCGAATATTCATTCACGTCCGAAAACGCTAAGAGCCTTCTACATACATTTTTTTTGTCCGATTTTTATCAGAAAATCGTTTGTGTATATATATATATATATATATATATATATATATATATATATATATAGCGTACGATTCTTTTTATATGGAAGATGATAACTGGAAACATGCGTATTGTTTGGCTTTTCCGTTTGGAGATCAATATATGCGATGATCTCGATTCAATAAACGTAATAACATTTATCTCCCTGTGTGTGCGACGAACGGATAAACAGACCTAGAAATAGGCGCGCGTCTCATTTCGAAGAGACATTTGGCGGCGCGAGTTATGTAATGGCCACGGGAAACGCCACGCATTTATTACAAGTGCCTTAACGGGGGGTTAATACATCACCGTTGAAATCGTGTTCCGCGGATCTTGTTATTCGAATCGTGCCAAACTCCGACTCCAAGTTTGAAGTGCGTCGATAAGTGACACACGCCGCGCCGGCTTTATTAAAGCTCGGCGGCGACGCGGCGGCCAGTCGATTCTGGAGAGGGATTGAATTGAGTGCGATCAAGAGAGCAAAGAGAGAAAAGAGGGAGAGGAAGTGAGGAAGCGATCCGCAAGAGAGGATCCATCCACGTGTAGGCGCGACAGGCGGCCATTACGCATCGACATCGCACCACGTTTATTATCTAGGATTTCGACATAATTTCTCTGTCGCTTAACTTTATTTTTGATACGCCAATGTCAATATTTGATTACAATTTATGTTATATAATATGATTATCCGATGATATAATAATATTGTTGTTTCTCCTACGTAAATTTTTATTTAAATGATGACTGAAATAATTGATAGAAATAAGTAAAATTTTTTTAATTAAATCATGATATACTGCAAAGTTTAAATCATTAAAAAGATATAATTTTTTAAATCAAAATATCACATTCTCTCTCTCTCTCTTTTCTCTCCCTCATAAGATAATTTAATTATATATATATATATATATATATATATATATATATATATATATAAGTTTCTTTCTAAAAAACTATTTGTTTATTAATCTTACTTAAAGTATAATATTTCTTTGAAAAAATTGAACGTTCAGGAAAAAACAAATTAAGGAGATAAGGTTTTTTTGAGACGGGCGGCAAGTATGTAATTATCTATCATACATACGTGTGTATCTCGGCTATGCGGTACGAGCGACGAAGGCAACGTTCCGTTTTCTTAAGCACGGGAAGCATCGGGTTACCTTGACGCTTGAGATATTCGCGCCGCGACTTGTCCTCTATACTTTCAGGGCGCGTATACGTAAAAGGACGAAAAACGGCATACCGGTTTCGCAGGCGCTCCATGCCAATAATAGAACTTGCCGCTTTTGGACCTGGACTTCTTTCTAACGGAGCGCCCGTCGTGACATTTCGCTCCGTCACTTGGCGTTGATGCCATTAATTCGATTTAATCGAAAAGCATCGGAGCCTCTTGGATCCGTTTCCCAATGACTCCGCGATCATATATATAATTATTAAAGAGCCAAACTATTTAATAATTATATCGCTCTCGATAAAAGATGCATACCATAAATTAAAATTAAAAATATTTATTAAAATAAATAAAAATTCTTTATATTTTAAATAATGCAAATATAATATTCAAATAAAAAAAAAAAAATTACTTTTTGCGATATTTTATTTTATTGATTAAATCATTAGATAATACATATCGTAATTTCATTGCAAACATTTCGAGTTGCGGAAATATGACAATTTTAATTTTTTTATTTCAGAGTCGCCGCCACCCCCATATTGCCTTATCGCCGACAGACTGAGACCCGAAGGTGAGTGTCTTCGTCTTTCACTGTAATTAGAAATGTCTGCGAATGAGTGTGGATCATGTATGCATGCGTCGTGTGTAAATGTAAACACGCGTGCGTGTTGTCTTCGCGCAACCGTGCCGATGATAATTCATGTTTATTGCTTGGAAATGTTTACCATACAAGCAGATTCGTCTTTCCTAGCGCATGTTGTGTCTCACGACCTAGCTGAAGGCAAGGTTAGGGATAATCCGGGACGAATGTGACATCGTTTGACTATCTTATGGAGTTTATGGTGAATCCTCCGTTTCGCGTGCATTTAAGATTACGCGCAAATAATGCTTATAATGTGATTTAAAAGTACCACTTTAGAAATCTATGCCCCGATGTGTGTGAAAGAAACCTTGACATTTAACTTTTCTTCAAGTCACGTTTTTTTAACACGCTGTTTTTATTCATTTAGCTCTTCGATTTAAAGGAATAGCTTTCGAACGCGATTACAACTTATGGGATTGATCTCTCTCTTTCAGTATGTTATTATTATACTTAATTGACATTTGTCACGCGTGGATGAGATCAATAAATAAGATATCAATATATTTTTCTTTGACATCAAGGAAGGGGGAAAAATACGTGCTATCTAATCTATACGATGGCATAAATATATGATAATTTTTAATCGTATAGGGCTTTTCGCACTTTTCATGACGATATCACCTCAAATGCTTGAAAAATAAATAGATTATTCTATCGTGAATATAACCGATGATTTTATTAGATGGAGTCAAACAAAATCAAATGTATAATATTCGAAGAGAGATATTTTAATCATATATGTATCAAGAGTTCTCAATCTGCTGTCACATAATATTACATCGCGAATATGAAACTAATATAGTTTTGACCAATTTTTGCAAGAAATAATATATTTTTAGATGTCTAATAAAATAAAGCTTAAATAAAAAAAAAACCAAATTTAAATAGTTATAAAAAGTCAAAGTATAACGTATATTCGTCTTCATAGTTCTTTATGATTATAACTACATGCTGTAAATCGATCTTCTTAATCGCAATATGCCGATTGATTTCATGATATCGCTATGTCAGCGGTTGATCAGCGAATGTATCCAATATTGGATCACTAGGTAGAAGCAGATCAGTCTCATTGCATCGCGAGAATGCAAAACATTAGCATTCAATAATATTCATTCTCAATTATAATTTCCAATTAAAAATCAACTTCTGCAATCAAAGATCTTAAATAGTAAAACTGCGATTTATTTTACCTTCTTTTTTTAATTAACGCGAAAGAGATTCCACAAAATATTTTGATGCAAAAACTCCGTGTAAAAAATTATTCACGTTACTTTTTTCTCAAGATTATACATTTTCAAATAAATTCAAGCCATAGAATATATATATATATCATGAAGAAACAAAGCGCAAATTATGAAATTAAAAAAATAATAAACAAAGAGATTGTAAATCGCAAAATTGAAATGGCGGTTAAATTTTCTTCCCGTTTCCTGGCCGCATCGTTTCGTCTGACAAATTTTGACTATTGCCTCCTGAATACGCGTTTCTTTTCTTCCTTCACCCGGTCCTAAACTGGTTCTCTCGGAATCGATGCGAATATGCGAGTATACAACACGCGAATCGACTGCGTAGTCATCGATAGATTCGCCTTTAGCTGCCTTTCGTTCACCGAGAAACTTCTCGAGATCTGATTGCGAAATTATACGCGAATATAATAGACGTGTCGAGCCTTCTCATTCATCAGTATCTTCTTTAAAAGTGTGCCAAGCGTCTAATCAGGTAAAACAATAGTGAACGAGTATCGTTAGGATGTGTCGCAAGTGTGTTATATTATAAATATTATTTTACAAATATCGAGGATAAAATAGCGCGATATCGATATAATTTTATATTTATTATCTAGACTTAGCTTTGTTTAAAATGTCATGGAAACTAGGCATCTCTATATCTGCTCGCATATTGTGCGGTAAGCTTGATATGACGAAATAATAGCGCTTGCAGCCGGGAGAACCGCGTATTTGCGATGACGTTACGTGTGCGTGTGTGTGTGTGCGCGCGCACGTCTATGTTATGAGATTATAGTGGACGCACTATCATATAGTAAGGAAATATTGCTGGACGCATAGTGTGTATCGCCTGGGGTCAATATCTCCTGTCGATAGAAAGGATCGTGTGTCATACCATATGTACCGCTCTCGCCGCTCGCATTTATATAAAGGAAGATCCTGCTAAAGGTTCCAACGTTCTTGAAGGTATTATTAAAGCCGCAGGGTGCGTTATAAATACGAATCCGTCGTTGTCGCCGTCTTCGTCGGCCGCCTACATTGTCGTCTCGATCGAGGTCAACGCATTTTTCGCGCCTAAATACAATATAATCAAGACATAATTAATTTTGAAATTAGCGCAGAATTTAACGATTTTTTTTAGTTTTTTTTTTTTTTTTTTAATGTAAGATACTTTTATTATTATTATTATTATTTATAACTGCATTAATCGCGGCGTGGTCGATCTTTTTGAATCGCAATCATTTCTAGTATGAAACTCGCGTTGGTATTACATTCTTTTTAATCTTAAATAACTCATGACTTAATAATGACAGCTCTGCTTTACTCCTGCATGCATTGTTACGATAGAATGGAAAAGGCGCAACGCAACGTATTCATTTCGATGACGTGGGAGGAAACGGAGGTGCGGTTTGTTCTCGTAAGAAGATTCGCCTCTTGTCTTCGTCGTAAATCTGTCTTTCGGGCGCTCGCACGAATTTATGCTCCGTCGCGGAAACTGGGCCACCGCGTGCCGAAGCGTGCGACGACGGCGGATAAAAGTCCGCCACTTGTTGCTGCTTGAGACGCGATATTCGTACTGCATTCGAAACAAAGCTGTTTAGCCGGAACAGATGACTCGTGAAGAGAATGCGCGAATACACGAGTCCGCGTGCTTTCGTTGATTATAGAAGGAAAATGAAGGAATAAAAAAGGAAGACGACGACGGGCATCGAGATCTGTCATTTCCACGTTTTTCCGGGTGTATATATCGAATGAATAATTTATCTCTTTCTTTTAAGTATCGTTTTATATATATTTCATTCGCAATATCGTGCATTTTTTACTTTGTAACATTAATACAAATACTCGAAATATGTTCCCTTGTTATTAAGACTGATCGGGTATTTTTATGGCGAAGCTATTTGATTTTCGCACGTGCTACTCGCTCTGTGTCAGACACGGTGTCCCGCCAACGTGGTTGCGCAAATTTCAACAAATACGACGAAGGACAAAACGCGCCGCCGCAGTCCCTTTCAAACGCGCGATACGAGGACAAACATCGTATTATAGCGTATTACGCGACATTACGCACTGTTTACGTTTTTAATTCTACTCTTTTCGCAATATTCGTCTCTTAGATTAAATCTGATTTTTGCCGTAAGTTGCTCCGAATGCTTCGTTGCTTCGTTTTCTCAAACTTGGCACCCTGCGTTGAAAATAAAACGAGTAATATTCGTTTGGAGAGAGAAAAAAATTGCGCGAAAAGATATAGAAAGTTCAGCTAAGCGCACTCGCTAACGGTCCACCTGCCTCGAAAGAATGTACAAGGCGATAGTGTGTGTGTGTGTGTATCAATATAACCGGTTTTAAAATGGGCTGCTTTTGTCATTTTACCAGGAACGAGTCATTATGAGAGGGAAAAATACGTTAAGAGATCGAAAGAGAGATTAAAACAATATTCGAAATATTTTCCACAAGTACGAGAGTGTGTCGCGTTAATAGAAAATCTCGTGCGAAACCATTCGGTACATTCGTATGTTGCCTTGAAGGAACGCGACAATTCCGATACGCTGCGCTAATCCGTGAAAGGTTAAGGGCACGTAAAGGGCCCCTTTAGCGCCAGCCAAAGGGTGGGGCTGACGTAGAGAGAGGTAACGTGTGAGGCCCCGAGTACGACGAAGCGCGGTGGGCGCCTGTCGCTTGGCTTGCCGCACCGTCGTCCTTGAATACATCCCTTCTCTCTTTCCTCCCATCCTTCTCTTTCTACCTCCTCGTTTCTCTTTCTCTGTCCTCTCGTCTATTTGCTCCATCTCTCTCTCTCTCTCTCTCTCTCTCTCTCTCTCTCTTTTCATCTTACTCACTTTGCTTGAAAGAGCAAACTCAAGCACGCAACTCTCTGCTTCTCCTCTACCGACTCTTCAGCATTTTTTATCCGCTCTTCCTCATTTATCCCGCCTTCCTCTGTACGCCTTCTGCACGCCTTTTTTTTTAATTTAATCTTTCTTTCCCTCTAAATATATCCAACTTTCATTGCATTTTCTGTTGATGACAAATATCTAAACAGACTCGTTCATGAAATTTGACATATACCGAGTAGTGAAAATTGAAACATGTTGCAACGAATTTTATAATTTATCGTCGAATTTTAGAGAAACGAGTAAATTTGTTAAAAAATCTGTTATCGATAATCTCCATGTGCCGCAGATAGAAGCTGCATATTCCGTATAACGAAATCTCTCTCTCTCTCTCTTTCATTTTCTTTCGCTCTTGTCTCCCCTGAATCGACCGCCACGAGTCCGCTGGCGATCGGCGGGAGTGGCTCTCTCGCATTCCGGTACCTCCTTGGGTGCACCGATTGCGCCGACAGCGTTTGCGAACCGAACCGAGAGCACTGAGCGGCAAGATACGCCGATTTCCGGATCGGGGGAGCCCGACGAGATGCCGCTTTTGATGATCCGCCGACGAGATCCTCCTAATTCGATGCAGCTTGTCCGCTCGGCGAAACGCGCGAGCGTTGTAAACGCGTGACGTCGATCGACTTTCAATGTCACACGATACTCGACTTTACAATGATCTGCGTTGCCATGTATTCGCTCGTTATTTATAAAGTTTATTTATAAAGAGCGGTACATTTATTCATGGCATTATATAAACTTGGAATTGTAATATTTCGTTAAAAAAAAAATTACTTAAACGTTATAAAAATAGAATTTTATATATATATATATATATATATATATATATATATATATATTTAGAAAATTTTTTGACATGCCACTTTACGATTGTGGTTCAATCAAATTTATATCGAGATTTATAAACAATGCTCTTAACGCAGTCACAATTCCGTGGGGATGGATATCATCTCTTTTCCGTCTTCTTTCTCTTTCTCTCTCGTGGCTCTCTTTCCAAGCCAAAGCCCAATAATTCACGAATCCGCTCACCTTGGATGAGCGAGCGAGCGAGCGAGTGCGGTGGCGCCGCGGGCCGAATCTTCTACGTGGCTATATATTTTTGCAAATTCGGCGGTGACACTATCTCGCAGATTCGTGCGGCACTTAACGGCTTACGGTGACACGCGTAATTCGCGGAATTATATTTACGTTCCCTTTGTGGAGTGACACGCGTGCCAAAAACGCGCGTCGAGCTCTCCCGTCCGGCCACTTTGTAAATAAATTGTGTTTGCGCTCGTCTCGGTGCGATGTTGTATATATTGGACGTTGGCGAATATATAACAAACCGTGAGTTCGCGCGTCAATTTGTTCCTTATCGGCTGGACAAATATTTTCGTCGATAATTGTTTGCGATAATTCTTATTGTTTGCCACGTTGCATGATGCGAATCTGAAAATTATATCGGAGTTAATAAACATATTTAACATCTTATAATTGAAATTTTGCAAATTGATGGAAATAACTTGGAGAATTATTTGTGGAAAACTTTAAAATACAATCAATTATATCAAGAATTATACAAGAATTATATGGAGATTAAGTTGAAATGTTGAAAAAATATTTATTTGCCTGGGAAGAGAGAAAGAGAGAAAATGTCAGGCGAGTTTCGGTTTCTATTTATGTAACAAGACGGCGGAGATAGTCTCTCGCGTGGGAAACAGGACGAGGATTCGGCGAAAGACGAAGGAGAAGAATCTCCTGCGAATTCGCTCGACGCGACGACGGGAGCGAGGCCGATGGATTTTTAAATAATTGCGTCCTAAAAATAGATGACGCCTGCCTTCTAAGTCCTTGAAAGGAAGGAGCCTCTTTTTCGTATCCGCCCCTCTTCACTTTCTATAATGTTCTCGGGTACGATATGGCAGGAAATGCTTCTCCTGCAGGAACGATCCTCTGGAATCCAAAAGGAATGCGACCGCTCTCTCGTCCAACTTGTTCTTCTGACGTCATCTTCTCTTTTAGTGAATGGACCCGGTCTTCCACAGTCTATCCCTAAAACTATTAGCATGCCACTGATTATCCTTAAGAAACTCGTCGAGCCTAAAGTCTTTTCCAATATAATCTCTGCAATTGGCAATTTGTATAAAACACTATTAACAAAAAAAAAAAAAATAATTATCACTAAAACATTTTACTTTCAGTTATTAATTTTTATATTTGTCTTACTAAAATCTGACTCTCATTAAATCAAATCAAAAATTAATTTTAATGGTTATAACGTTATTATTAATGTAATTTTTTTAACAAGACAAATTTAATATTTACAAATTCTCTCAAAGACGCGAATGAGTGATAAAACGTAAAGAAGAAAAGTATCTCGAAAATTATTAAAATTGTACGCTTTGTTAGGTCTTTTACAAAGAAAACGGACAGATTAGCATTGTCACGTTTAGCCGACGTTTTGTTTATACAGGATCTTTGCCACCAAAGCGCAAATAAATTATCCGTCACAAGCGAATCATTATTTTGGACGATTCTGTCACCTCCTTTGTAGACATTACGAGAGAAAGACAGAGATGCACGAATTTCCGTGGGGTTTATGAATCACGCGTCTGGCGATTACCTTGGCTGTCTCTGTCTTTTCTGGCTGGCGGAAATTGCTGCACTTAATTATCCACGCTTCACAACCTATTGTCAAGTATTACGAATAGCCAGCGCGCGCGCTGCTGTTTAATTGCAATAATGGCTACTAGGATTTAAATTAAATAGCAAAGTGCAATTAATCTTTTTTTTTCTGACGATATATGTAAATATAATTATTCACGCTCTAGAAAAATACCGAGACTTTTATTTGGTACTTGATTCGCTTTTTTATTTGCTTTCCATAAGATATGATGACGAATCTTTTTACTGTTGACACGATATATCTCTTTCACAGGAACTGTCACGCACCTGTGTCGAAAGAATCGAATTTATTCTGTCGAACGAAACGGAGAAATCCGATTGATATCACGTCAATTAGTTGCGCGCGGGAGAGACAAGATGTATAATCATATGTATGAAATTACGTGGAATCTCGCTGCCGGTGTTTACTGATCATAAGTCTTTTATGCAACGCGCGTCGCGAGATTTTTCACCCGATCCGGATGAAAATCGACTTCATCCGTCCGATCTTCTTATGCGATAACAAACTACGCTATTTAATGATGCATTATGTTATATAATTACGCTATTTTGTATCGCTACAATTCCAAGATACATGATTTTTTGTTTGTTTTTTTCTTGTAAGTGCAGCGATTATCAACGATTAGATACGTGCCTGTATAATTTTCTCTATTCAAGAAAATACGAGATATGCGCGAGAGTGAAAGAAAGTATGAGAGAAAGGGGATAAGAAGTTGAAAGAGAGGAAGAAATAGTCTTGAGGAAAACAGCTTCTCAAAAGGGTTGCCCGTTTATTTTCAGATCGGGCGCCCAGCGAAGGGGATCAACGACGGTGCAAAAACAGCACGCCCCTGCCACTTCCCGGCTCGCTTACCACCAACGGAGAAGGTAACTATGTCCTCAAGGTTATACTCCATATGTGAACCGATCCTGTGGCGAGAGATATATACAGGGTGTCCCGTTGAGTCGTTATAATGGTAGCAAATTATCGAATCCCGAGTCAAGTTTCAACCGGCGTGAAATTTTGGCAAAATAAAATTGTTCTCACGGGGAGACACCTTTTCTCCTCGTATCACGTGCGATTTTTTTTCTTTTTTTTTTTTCGAGTAATCGTTAAACTTAACGGTCGATCCGAGACTACGCCATTGATCGATGGCTACGCCTCGATATCCACGTGGTTAACCTTGATCGATGCCACAATCAATTTTTTTGCATTTTTTTTTTCTGTGTGAGAAAAAAACATCTTAATTTTTTTGCGAAGATTCTAGATTCTTCATTCAGAGTTTCATATACATAGATTTTGAGAAGGGAGAGAAATTTAGTATTTTTTTCAATTTCTTGTAAATATATTTTCTTAAATCGCATTCTTTTCATAAAAATCATAATAATTCTGACTAATGTCTTACATACATGCGTGATAATTATTTACTCATCATTCCGACATGATACTCATCAAAGTCACGCGAGATTTTCTCGAAAGGGCAGAGTGATGCATTATCGTGTCGGCCGGCGGTCGCCGAAGAAATTTCCTGAGCACGCACGTTCCACGAGGCTGACGCGCGCGTAGGTTTTCACGCATGACGCACCGCACGGATCGCGGACTCGTCGTTTTTCGGGTTGCTCTCGGACTGCTCTCGCTCGCGTTGCTGCTTCGTGGAACCTCGCCTGAAACGCTTTTGGCCCCGACCAGAACGAGGAAAGTGAACGCGCCTTGCTCTCTCGCCACGATGATTACTCTCGTTTCTTTGCAATAATTTTTCGCGATAATAGCGTTGAATCAAATTCGAAATTTTCTTTACGAAATTCCGAATAATATTACTATGATAAAGTAGTCTTTAAGAAGCAAAAAATTTTTAGAAAATTTATTATAATGATTAAATGTCCTTTTTTAGTGTTATGATTATTATTAAATCTGGGTTTTTTTTTATCAAAAAACAATTTTGTAGAAATATTAAGACCCGGATAAGAGCGTGGCATTAGTTCACCTTTCGATCGAACGTGAATTTTCATGTCCGTGGAAAAAAAAAATTGAATCATAATATTCGTGACGACATGGACGGCGAGTTTTCCTCCGGTGCGTCGAGGTCTTTACTTTTACTATCTGCCTTTACCAATGCAAAGGCCACTACTACTCTGACGACGTCAGACATTCCCCGAGCCGGCAGCAAATTGCGTCTCTGCGTGGCGGTTCTCGCGATTTTACAAGACTGAATAACAGACGACATTCGCGTCGTTTGCGCATTTAATCCGGGAGTGGTCGCGTAAAGTGCAATTTACCACAACCATCATAAATTGAAAAGACATCTCCGCTATACTATAACAGTATATGCTATTAAATGTCACTTTTAAGCAAATCCCTCTCTTGGATTCTTGGAGCTTTGATGCTTGAATTACGCTTTTAATTAAATATAAACTCTTCTAAAAATTACACTATTAAATTTCTTTAATTTTGATTATATATACTTATATAAAAACTTTAATTTTTAATATATATATATATATATATATATATATATATATATATATATATATAATATTCATTTACAGTAATTTAATTTCTGGTAAAAGTCAATTAAGATTACTAGAGTATGTGTAGATATGCAAAGCTGGTCATTAAATCATCATTAAAAAAAGAATTCAGTGGCCATGATCAGTTTCACACATACATATAGATTATTATAACAAAATATGAGTAGACATGTATTATCAGTAATAGAAAATTTAATGAACGTTTTTCATTCAGACTTGGAATTCCTGAGATTTAATAAAAATGACACATTGCACAGACCCTATTCAATATTCAACCTATCTTCTCGAAGCAGCAGCCCCGTTTGCGGAAATGAGAATTCTTTTGACAATTGCATTTTTCGGCTTAGTAAATATCCGCATATATATTTGCGCGATATTGCACACAATCAATATAATAGATGATACGTGAAGTTTAGAGCGCGCCGGAGAGGATGGCACGGAATTATAAACATGCGCGCGGTAGTCTTTTTATTTGAGTCAGTTATAGATAGAACACTGCTTCCGGGAGAGAACAGAAATATCGCTTGAATTAGAAATGTCAAAATTCAATTGAGCATTATCCAACTTTTGTCGCTATATATTCAATCTTTTTCAAAGCTTCGTTCTTATTTTCTTCATATATTTTAAAGCGATAAAATATATATGTACAGCGGTCATAATTTAAAAATCATATAAAACAAGAAAAAAATGTGAATATTTAACGATTCAATCATTAAATAATTGTATATATATATATATATATATATATATATATATATATATATATATATATTAAATTATTCTATTATTTGTGATAAAAATGCTTGCAATTTCTCTTTAAACGAATCTGCGGCAACGAAATCATCGAAGTCTGTCAAACGTGGACGCGTTGTCAGCTGCATCAGCAGCAGGACGAATGGAAGACGATCGCAGGAACGTGAAGTTAATGCGTGCGGAAAGGAAAGAAAGGAGGAGAGAGAAAGAAAGAGAGAGCCGGACGGGCTCCCGGGAAGCAGGCAGGTTTGAGAATGGCACGATAGGTCGGTCGGTTGGCTAAGGTGGGTGGCATTCGGCGCGACTGTTTGAGGGAACAGGGGGACCCCTGGCGCCAGACAGCTGCCGCGTGTCTCGACCTCGCTCGCTCGTTCGCCTGCTTCGGCTCTCCTCTCTCCTCGGCCGTCGCGCCAGCCCACGGCACTCTCTCTCTCCTTCTCTCTCTTCACCTCACCTCTTATATCCATACGTGTACATGCAGCCATACACGTTATACGTGTATGCACCTACATGCCCGACTCGGGTTCGCTATTTTATTGATTTATTTTGGCGCTAGGTCTCTCTCTCTCTCCTTCTCTCTCTTTCTTTCTCTTTTACTCTTTGCTGCCTGCCGTGCCACCTTCGGCCGACGATCGATCGAAATGCGCCCGTCTTGTCTCTCAAGAATCTCGAGCGCGGAATGAGAAGCTTTGTGCCGACGTTTTATCCGTTCGAGATTATTCTTGATTAATTTTTTGAAATATACTCAAACTCCATGAACGTGATTAATCTTTAAAAGAAGCCTCTGATAGATTCTAATTAAAATTTATAAAGTATCTTATTAATATGTGTTCTCATTTATAAGCAACATAGTTGATTTTTTTCTATTAAATATGTGACTGTGTATAGTTAAAATTTGAAATGTACAAAATTTTAGATTCGTGTTTTATTTACGTGTGTTTGAAATAATTTAATTTTTCAAAATTCTCGACAAACATAATTTTTCCTTCGTTTTTTTTTTATTTTTTTAATTATTATGTATTACATGTTTTTTCATTATCATATATTCTATCAATGTCATTACATATATGTGTATATATATATATATATATATATATATATATATAAATTATTCTATCATTTGTCATAAAAATTCTTGAAATTTTTTGCCAAACGAAAACGCGACTGACCACAGGGTCAATTCTCTTCGCATTCCTGATTCGCGCAAGCACAAAATTCTCGCTTCCCGCAACGATAAATTGTCCACCTACATGCACGACGCGAGAATCGAGGCAGCTCTCGAGCGTGTAACTCGGAGTACAGTGAGTTGCGCGCAAATATTTTATAGTCGTAGGTTCGGGGATTGCAACATGTTGCGTGTGGGTGCTGCCACGCGGAGGAGAGGCACGCGGATATATTCCGGCACCGTATAAATGCAACAGGTTGCTCGTGTCCGCTCCTCTCCTTTCGGTACACTCGACGTCGCTGTCGGTCCAGAGCACTCTTTCCCTCTTTCTCCTTTCTCAATGGGGAAATCATTACTGGCGCCATCCTTCCGTTCTAACGCGATAACTGAGGAATATAGAGACGGCCGCCGCTTCCATTCATCTCGGATCCCAGAATTGCTTTTCTGAATTGGGATCTCTCGTAGAGACCGTCGCGTCGACGATGCTTGACTGTCGGAAAACAAAAGTGTGAATGCACAAAGTATTTCTTCGAACGTGATCAACAATAAACTGCCGCGCTACTATTTTCTTTCAGAAAAGTCTGGAGACTATTGAATGATTTATTGCAACTTTTTAATATTAAGTACAAAACAAGTTTCTTATATATATAATAAAAGTCTCGTTAATTAAAATTAAATTTAAAAAATCAATTTCAAATTTACAAATCATTTTTTTTTTGTATTGTGTCATTTTTTTAATTATACAAGTTAATTAAAAAAATGACACAATACAAAAAAAAATTGATTTGTAAATTTGAAATTGATTTTTTAAATTTAATTTTAATTAACGAGACTTTTATTATATATATAAGAAACTTGTTTTGTTTTAATTAACAACACATCTATTGGAATTCGGTATTTTATCAAGTCACAAAATATCGTGCAGACTTTCAACAAAATTATATCCATCATGGGTATTTGTTCCGATACGAGTTTCTCAGTTTCATTTTCATTACAGTTGCATCTTTCGCGTTTTTCTCGCGGATGCGAGAGGGTCAAAGTCACACTTGTAGTCTATTGGAAAAGCCAGATCAAACTCCTTCCTTCCTTAAAGGGGAGAGATTTCTTCCCAGCGCATGTTGAGAAGAGAAACGAACATCAAGTTCCCGTTTATTGGAATATGACTCGCCCGAATTACACGAAACATATGAGGTTTCCTTGAACGCGTCAAAGAGTTAAGTTGTGCACATAGATAATAGTGACACGTTGTTCATACAAGATAGTCGTGACGAGCCAAGTATAAAGTATAATTTTTATGCAGCTGTTAACTTTAAGAGTTAACGGTTCGTTAAATGGGAAAATAAGTGGAAGAGTTAAGACGCTTCAATTAGCGGCTACGACGCATTCGGCCGCGAGATTTATCATTCCTAAGTTTTGCAAATTATAGTGACTCATGCAACTCGTATTTCTTCAATAATTATAGTCTTATATCTTGTCAATCTATTTTTAACAATTGTCTGCTTTTTTTCTACTGTAACTTTTTCACATTAAACATGCAGTTAAAATAAATTATCAAGTGCGTTTTTAGAAACACGAACGGATATCTTTTATATGAAAATAATAAATCCTTAAAGTATATAATAAGTCAATATTGTGTGGCATCTTTCTATCTTATTTGTCGGTAATTTCGAAAAGACGCCGCCCCGCTGTAAGATTAAAGGATAATTTTATCCATCGTGTCGCGTAACAAGGAGTCACGATTGCACACGAGCCGGTCATCAATGAAAAAGAGCTAAGCGACAACGCACGCACGCACGCACACGCGCGCGGTGAGGAGCGCCATGAAATCGAATTGGATCAGGCCACTTGAGAGGGAATGAAATCGCGGCGCGAAATAAGCCTCTTAGTAAAATGACGGATTGATTGCCCCTCGTCTCGTCTTCGTCGTTGTCGTCGTCATCATCCTCCTCGTAGTCGACGAGTGCGAAGAGAGAGAGAGAGAGAGAGAGAGAGAGAGAGAGAGAGCGAATATCGCGACTCGCAAACCGTGATCCAGTGTTTCTCTCGCTATCTCTTTCTTTTCTCTCTCGGCTCTGTGAGATCCGTTTGGGTCGACGGCCTCGATCTTTCGATCGAGCGAAAATAGATCCAGAAGTGCTCTTCTTTAACTGTATATTCGAGCGTCACGACATCGTTATCGTTTGGTAATCGCGTAAATGCGTCAGTTTTCCAAATTACGTCTCTTGATGCGATCGGTTTAACGATTTCCTAAGTTTTATTACCGATCGGATGGCCTGCGTCATGAATTTAATTAAACAGATGAAACAATATATTTTTATCCGCGATCCTGAAAATTTTATTTTCCACTATTATCTATTAGAAGAGAAAGGGGGAAAAAAAGCTGGTGTTCTTAAGGATTCCTATATTTTGTCTTTGCCGTTATATAATAGCTACGGTCCTGATTCGAGGACCGTCACCACCTCGCCGGAGAAATGCTGCGTGCTTAATAAAACCGCGCAGACGTGATCGCGATGCTTATCGATAACATTATTGACCTATATAATTACGTCGAGTATCTTGGAGGAATAATTTGCATACTGCGCGCGCGCGTGCACGCAAGAAAGACTGTTCCGCTTAACTCTCCGTAACGAGGCAGATTCACTATCATTACTATCATATCGAACGCATTCTGCGTGCGTATATAGACTCGCTACATATATACATATATATATATATATATATATATATATATATATACAAGTGCATAAATACCGGCGTAAATTATAATGCATCCCAGAGTTTATGTGCTACCACCACCACCACTATCACTACACTACTATCACGTCGCACTGAGATAATCGGGCCCCCTCATTGTCCGCGCGATCGTTATTTTGTCGTCGTTAAATTAATAATTAAATTATACCGCACCGAGGCCGCCGGCGGCGGCGCTACGAAGCGAAATAAACGTTCTCTGCAGTTTTCGAAGGAAGGAGAGAGAGAGAGAGAGAGAGATACGTTATACGAGGCCATCTGTCAAAGTTCGCATGCTCTTCCGAGAAGCTCACTCTCACGCCTCCTCGTCTATCGAGACGCGGCCGAGTGTTTCAATCAGCAGCTTCTGATATTACGAGGCGCGATCGGAGCGTCAGTGCGCGTTCGGAAAAACATCGCGACGAAATAACGTTTTCGAAAACTCGCCAGCAATATAATTCCACCTTTTTTGATTATCTATATCTATAAAATTGTATCTCTCTCTTTTTTTTTCTTTCGCGCGCGCTTTGGATTTAGAATGTCTATTCTATTGTGTTTAGAAAATACATGATTATTTCATATCCTATTTAGTACACGTGCTTAAAATATGTAAAGTAATTTTATATAACTTGTTAAAAATTTAAGCCGGAAATTTGTGCGGTGATTTTTCCTCGAATCAACGTTCTACGCGCGCGGGAAATAATTCATCAGCATTATATGCATATTTAGGCCCGGATGAGACGAATAGACATTTCGCGTATCGTGTTTGCGCTCCGCTGCTGCGTGCTCGCGGACACACGTAACACGAAAAAATAGAGAAAACAAATAGAAGAAGAGCGTTCGTGACGGGAAGGGGAGCGACGAAGGGGAGAATATAGAGAGCAGTGCTCGCGCATAAGAGAGCAAGAGAAAAAGGAAAGAGATAGAGGAGATAGAGAAAAGGACAGACTCGAGAATTAAGTCTCGCGTAATGGCGAGCATGTACGTTTTTACGCTCGCTAATGATTGTCAAGCAATCTTGTTATACACGCTCCAGATTTTTTGCCATATCGTAATTTCGAACGGGCGTCAATCGCCGTTGCGCGAGACTTGGTGACGCGGATAAGTCATTGCATCCGATAGATTTAACCCTTTCGCTTTATGACTAAAGCGACTAGTTTTTGCGCTGCTCGAATCGATACGGTTTTTTTTTTTCACTCGAAAAAAGAAAACTGTGGTTATTGAGCCATTCGTTTTATCAAGTATAACTTTCTTCAGTAGATTTTTCTTTAATTTTTCTTTATATTAATAAATATATTTTTATAAAAACTAAAAAATGATTATATATATATATATATATATATATATATATATTCTCATCATATAATTTATTTATATTATTTATATATAAACGATTATGGTAAATTCTTTCATTCTTTGCCTGAATAAAATGCAATCATTTCCAAATCATTGAAATATGGCCGTGCCGATTAATAGAGACATTCTGAGTCATGATCAACTCATTTAGCACTATCTATGATTTTTAAATGAAATGATAAATCGAGAGAAGAGATAAGTTTATACTATTTCGTAGCACACGAAAGTTGTTGGCAGATTCTCTCATGTTTTGCATCAATCTTCTTTATATAATTACACTCAGAAAATGATATTGGCTTATCTCTCTCTTTCTCTCGCTCTCTCTCTCTCTCTCTCTCTCTCTCTCTCTCTCTCTCTCTTTCTTAAACGTCACAGAAGCTGCAATTCTAAAATACGAGAAACGACATAAATATAAAAATCAATTTGTCCTAGGATTAATTTTGTAAAAAATTTTGTAACTGCTGTAGCTGGAAAAAGAAAATATTGAGATATTAGCGCTTTGTCGCATATCGAAGTTACACGTGTTACGAGATTATATCGGTATCGAACATGTCGATCGATAGAAAGGCGTTCGCTCGCGCAAGGACCTACACGCTCCGCTACCGTTGCCATAAGTTACGCCTCGTCGTTTAGGGCCGAAAGGATTAAAAGATCGCGGCCCCGCGACTTGTTTCGTAACTATTAATAGGAGATAAAAGTTCTCCGAGAGAGGAACGATGCTCGCGCGGAATTTATCGCGTGTGTCTCGACGATTCGGACGACGGTGACGATTTAACGGACCGTGCAATTTTATTATTTTATTATTCGCGATATAATTAACAAATTTCCTTATATACATTACGCTGCATATTAGATCGCTATCGTCGACATTAATTGGCGACTCAGACGGACGATCTTCGCGATTCGTGCCGATAAACGATTATTATACGATGATGACGTTATCTATGCTTATCGAATAACACTCAATACTTTGCATGCGCTTCGCGGATTCAGCAAAGTCGTTTTGATGCAATAATCCTGTTTGAACAGAGTTCTGACACATTATTTGTGGATAATTATAACACTAATAATTTTACGGCCCTTGCTTTGTAATATCCAACGAATTTCTAGGGAAAATTGCATAAGGACAGTTTTATTAAAAGGAAATTAAATTATATATTATATTGTTTTTAATGTGTTTGTACAAAAAGACGAGAATTGTTAAGATTTTAGAAGTTTAAAAGGGGATTCTTACTAGAATCAAAAATTATAAGGCAAATTGGCTATGCAACATAGGTTCTTTCGATGTCTACGATCGCGCAAACAAACCCCTTTTGTCGACGATCGGAGTGACACGACGCGCATACCGTGCATCACGCGATACGCGTGTCGCACGCGAATACGCACGGAATGAAAAAAAAAATATATATGAAGGTCGTTCGCAGGAATTCCGTTGGTGCAACGACACTCTTCTACAGGCATATCTATCGATTGCAATAGACAGCTCGGCTTGCGAATGTTGCGTTACGAAAAGATTCAAGTTGCATTGGCAATTTAGTGAAAAAAATCGCAACGAGAAATTTAGACAAGTTAAAGTTGTATGTATTAGAAAAAGAAAAATTTCAGATTTATACGAAAAGTATTTTTCACCAAATGACTTTTCAAACTAGTACGATACGATTTTTCCTTACAACAAAGACGCAGGATATTTTATCGTCGCTGTTGTGTGGATTTCTAGCGGCGTATTTTTTAATACATTTATATATTTGATCCGAGTCATAAGTTTCTATAGAAAATTACCGTGGAAACGTGTTATGGAATCTGTACGAGCGGAAAACGCGACCAAAGAGCTCGTTACGCATCGAATCCGCGATCGCGCGACGCTAAATCAATCACGGGACACGTGCGCGCTTCTTCCGACGCGTGTACGCATACTTTCGCCGTCTCGAAAGTCGTTACGACTCGGCATTCCTTTTCCGCCCAAGGGGCGCGCCGACGACACCGTGTGATTTATCTATGAGACTATACGTTATATCTCTTTTTTTTTTTTTCTACAATAGAGAAAATCGGTGCTATCAAAATCTCGAATATCTCGAAAATGAACGATTACGTAGTTTAATTTTATGAGTTTTCCGAGGAAGAATCTGCAAATTCCTGGTTCCGATAAGACTTATCAGAGAGGAAAAAGAAAAGCCGAGTTAACCCGCCGGTGATAAAGACGATTCGATGTGTCTCGTAGCTTGTTATAATTCGAATTGAAACTTGTCAGTGCAATAATCTTTCCGATTTTATAAGAAAGATTTGGTTGATTTACGTAACGTTTCGCCTGTTGGATCCCTATAAATCTACGATATCGATCTTTTCGCTTGAAATTTTCTCAAATTCTGCGAGAGAAATTCCTCAACTTCCTCGTGCTACCGACGCCACTGTGCGACAGAGCGCTCTTGCAAAATTATCGAACGTGGTTTCAATGTGCGTATCTCTCGAACGAGCGTGCGAGAGCGAGAGATAAGGAAGAGAAGAGAGAGACGGGGAGGAAAGAGAAGAAATGAGTGCCCGCCGTGAGTATAACGTTCGGCGAAATCTGCGAAAAACAGATGCACCATATACATGCACACATACACACACCACGCATACGCACACTCGTACGAGCCCCCACACATTCCACTATGCATACACACAGCGGTCCTGTTTGTATTAGGGTCAAAGAATTGGTCAAAGAAAGACGGAAAGAGACAGACGATGCAGAGGGATGGAAGGATAAGCAGGAAAAGGATAGAAAACTGTGCCTTGAGACAGGATAGGGAGTGCGAGAGAGAAAAGGTGCTTATTTACTGAGGAGGAGAGCGAACAGACTATCGTGCGGAGATGAAAGCAAAGAGTGGAGAGGGAGAAGAAGAGATAGAAGGAGGGAGAGACAGCTGTCGTAGGAGAGGGACATAATGCACAGCGAGAGATCGGACGGTCGAGAGAGAAAGAGAGACAGAGAGAGAGAGAGACAGCGAGAATGGACCGTGCGCGAGAAGGACGGAAGAAGAGTGGTTAGGCGGCGCCTGGTATGTGGCGCCTTCACTGGCGTCGGGCCATCTTTTATTCTGCCATTACAAAGCGTCAACACGTATCTGCCTTGGTACGTCTCGTGCATACACCCACACACACACATATACGTGTACAATCTGTGCGCACACGTACGCATCTGTGCGCTGGGACTCTCTATGCGTAGTATCTCCTTACGGGCGCATTGTTTGTGGACAATACGAGAGGCTCCGTGATGACGACGATGACGGTCGTTAGGTTTCTGCCGTTGCTAGCCTTTTTTAGGATCATCTAGGAGGCCCTTCGTTCCTCTCTCCGTCCCCATTCCTTTCTCTCTCTTTTTATCTCCGAAGACCGCACTACACGTGTGTCCTACGTTATGGGGGAGCGCTCTTAGGAGAGCAGCGATCTCTCAGGCTTAAGAGAATGAGTGACAATGAGAGAAAATCTCGGGACACGCGGGCACGGTTCTTATTACGAGTACTGTCTTCCCTGACGAATTCTGTGCTAGTTTTTTCATACTTTTTTCCTGCCTTGTCACATTCCGATTTTTTTTTACGATTCGACATTTATTGATACGCATCGCAAATATCTTGCAGTCACGTATTTTATATACCATATATGCACATTCAGAGGAGACCTAAGTGTGTCTTTTTTCTTTACCATTGCTGATTACCTATTGAAATATTAATTTTACGTACCTTCTCAATGCCATATTTCTTAGTAAGTTATATATGATATTATTATTCTCAATTTTTTTATTTTTAGTTTTACATCATAGAGAAATATTTGTCTCTGTTGAATTTTATTATATATATATATATATATATATATATATATATACACACATAATATACAAAATATGTAAAATTTTATACTATACTCTGTTAAATTATATATATAATAAAATTCAACAGAGCAAATATTGCTCGATATAATCTGAACACTGGTGGAAGAGTATGAAGACTGGTTATTAATATCGATTCTCCGAAAACACGTCTATCAAATTCTAACGGCAGTGGATCGGGAAGGCGCGGGTGCGCACAATGGGCGATGTCGATAAGGGCCAACGAAAATATAAGCGCTGCCAAGTGTCCTTTTCAAATCGAGCATTGCCGCCTCTGCCATGCGCGCGTAATAGAGGTGAGGGAATCTTTTTTTAGCCCCCGTGCCGCGCGGCCGACACTCTCCTCTTGCAGGGGAACCAAAATAAATTGAACGATTTTATTGCGATACTATTCGCGGTGTGCGCTCGCCTACTTGTTTCACAATGCCCGGTATGTGTTCCGAGTGGAGTGAGTTTTTTTGGGGGGGGGGGAGGGAGGGAGGGAGGAGGAGGAGGAAATATATAATTATGCCCACATAATTTTTGATTAGTATATCTAATGGTACGATTAAAAAAAACAACTAGACATCGGGTATAGCTCGGATACTTCGGATACGTTAAACCCGACTACTACCAACTACCGTGAGTCCCTGAGGAAATGTATGTATGTGTATTCCGCGATATACGTGTGTCTCTGTACGCGCGGGTTCTCGTTTTATTCAGATTCCGTATGCAACGCGCGCCGCCGCATTCCCCTGCCAGGCAGGCGCCAATAATATTCTCGCTGTACCGTTTTCTAATATGACACGCACTTAAGCAAACACCCGACGACTTTATATCTTCACTTACTATGCGCATACTACGCACGTACGTAAGCGTTGGGGCGCACGCATTTCGCGAGCGCTCCCATGTGTACGAAGTGTCCCGCTGTTATCTCGTTAAATTTTTAACGATAGATTCTCGACGACGGATACGATCATCGATTTTTCTTCGACGAGATTGTCGCGAGTGCGATCGGCAATTTATTCAAATTCAAATTTGATTGTTTTCGTTAGAGAATTTCGTTGAAGTTTGATGCATTTGAAACGAGACACTCTGTACGCACAGTTCTGTGCTTTCCGTGTAATTTTGCAAGCCTGCAGTGGGCGTTCTCAGGAAAGATGCAATTCTTAAATGCGAGCCTTATCCGAGTCCGATCTATCTTGCCTATTCAGCGATGCGTGCCGCGGCGACATTCTGACGCCATTAAAGTCTTAATAAATGCATCACATTGCTTCGACGATCTATTTTTATAGACGCGCCGTTAAATAATTTACAACGACATAAATCCACTTAATCATGCTTTGTAACTTGCATTCATTAATATATCATTATATATATATATATATATTATATATCATTCTCACATATGTGTATAAATAATCGTTATAAATAGAATTATCTTTTTCTTTTCACATACACATATGTATATATGATTGAGAGTGTCTCATCAAAGAGACCGCGGGATATTTGTTTTCTCGGAATGCGTGACGCGATATTATTTCGCTAATATTTATGCCACGCGTGTCAAGAGTTTGCGTGTGCGAGTGGAAATCGGCGACGACGACGACGACGACGATGTCGACGTAATGCATTCAGAACCAGGCGGGCGACGCGACGCAGGAAGCGAACGGTTTATGACTTTGTTGTCGTCGTCTTTGGCCGCGCGTAAGATCTTTTTTTTTTTCGGACACTCGTTCGAAGGATCGACTCGTGAATAGAATCCCACGTGAAAGTCAGCCGGTGCGCCTCGCCGGCGCGACAGACGATCCTTCCTTCCCGCTAGTCTCGTTTAAAAGGCGTCTGTCCTCGACTTGGCGACTCGTTGACGCGGTCATCTGTCGTCTTCTGACGCGCGTGGCCCCCGATATCGTCACGTCACCTCGATTGACATGGAGAGCTTTTCGCCATATATACCTGTGTCCTTACGTGATTTTTTTTTTATTGATTCTACCTACGTATTCGAGCGTGTGAGTGAATCCGTCATCTACCCTAAGAGATATGCAAAAATATAATCGGAACAAAAAAAAAACTTTAGAAAAAAGGAAAGTTAAGCCGTGTCGTTCTAAAAATCTCACTTTTATATTATTTTTGGATATATTTGAAATTCTACTTAAAAAGTATGTTTCTCTATTTTATCAGAAATTTTTAATATCGTTAGTAATATTATGATAGTTGCAAAACACTTGATGCTTTAGAACAATACTTGTAAATGAAAAAAATCATTTCAGCGTTAGATATATCTATGACTCGATGATAAACTGCGCGATCTCCTGATCTCTATTCTCGCTAATCGATTAGAACGCGTGAGTTGCTATTGATTTCTACAAAAATTCCGTGTGAAGCTCGCGATATGAATTTAATCGCGATTATAATCGTTTTCGCAAGGCCGCGTGATAAATTTCGATGAATGGCATCACGGTACTTTTGCGAGACACTTGACGCAATCAATATTGACGCGTATTACGCGATTACGTAATGTCGAGTTTATCTAATGCAACTTGACACGTCGCTCGTGGTGTAAAGTAATGCCGAGATTTGCGAAGATATTTGAAAAAGTAACATCGCTTTCTTATTCTTTACGAAAAATATACCATTAATTCATGGGTGTACATATCTTTCTTCATTGATCTTTTCGTGCCCCTCTCTCTCTCTCTCTCTCTCTCTCTCTCTCTCTCTCTCTTTCTTTCTCAAGGTAAGCCGGTAGCAGTTCCTGGCCGTCTAGTCGTCTAGTTTCTTCCCGTTTCCGATTACACGCGAGATTGCGAGATTGAAAATGATTCCTTGTACGCGCACCTGCGTGTCCAGTCAACGTTTATGATATAATCGATTTATTAAATCCGAGAAAGCGCGTTCTGTGCTCGACATTTACAATTAGTGATTATTACTTTTAATCATATTTATTGACGCACATATTCTTACAACAGTTTTTTGTTGTAACAAATCGGAGAAACGCCTATCAATCTTCACGATAATTCGTATTTGGCTGATTTCTAGTAGATGTATTTTAAAACACATCTATAGAGTTTAGCGCCACTGGTTATGTAAATATTTGCGGATCGTCGTGATATTTGGAAGATGGAACATTATCGCCAGAACTTTAATCGTTTGTACACAATTTGCAAAAAATAAGGATGAATTTTATGAAATTAAAGAATACAATATTTTAATAAAAAAATTTAATATTGAGAAGAATAATCTGAGACTAAAGTAATCAAGTAAAATATCTCATTTTTTTTAACGGAAGGCTTATTTTATAATAAAGAAGAAATTTGAGGAGATTGTGGATTTTCTTTAGAGGGAGGGGATATAATTCATTTTTAATTTACAAAAAAATATTTGTTAAGATGAAAAGAAATGTTTTCACTATCAGCAATTAAAAATCCCGAAGGTATCTCGTAATTTAGCGAGCGATTATGGATTAAGGATGTAAACGTGTGTTCTGACAGCATTTTTTGTATTATTTGATATATTGAAATTCCAAATTGTCGAACTATTATATTTATATTATATTTATAATATAGGCGCCACTGGCATGCTACGCGCATCTTATCGCGGGCAAAACCGCTCGGCTAAACTTGTAATTTCTATCTCAGTTTCTCGTCTATCAAACTACACACACACACACACATACACGCGCGCGCGCATGTTATAATAAATATAAAAGAACCGCGCACATCAATACATATATGTATATGTATATATAAATCTATTTCTCGAAATTGTGCAATTGATTTATTTCACATCGCAATGTGATATGTGATACGGAAACTATTTTTATTGTTAGCAAAAATTGTATTACTATGAGGCAAAAATAGACGAGTTTCCCCGTCCATTACGCACGAGAGAGAAAAAGCATATTGCGTCTTCTTTTCTTGACGCAGATTAGTCCGAATGGAAATCGCTTCTTAATTCGCGTCATTAATAGATGAATGTATTAGCGTTGCAACATAAATAATATTGACTACTGCCGACAAAATATTAATGTTTAATGTAGTCTAATAATGAATAGGATTAGAACATTATTCTTCACGAATATTGGATTATCTACTGTCATTATTATTATTCCTTTTGCGGTATTTAATTTTTATTACAAGTAAAAGAATCTTACGTTTATATACTTAAGCAAAAAAGAATAAATTTATGGAATCTCATAATTTAATAATAAATGAATATTCTTTATGGTGCACTCTATGAAACTTCATATTATTATCTCATATAAAAAAAAACTTTTAAAATTATATATTATAATCTTTAAAAAAATGAAAATACTAGAATAATATTTGCGAATATCGCTTTTGACACGACAAAATACACATGGCCAATAAGTCGCGAATGAGTAAACTTCAGCCGCGTTGCAAGGAATTTATCTTTGCGGTTGCGATTCGGAGGTGAGGAATTTGACAAATACGTCCCTGGTAGCGGAGAATCTTTTTTTTTTTCTCGTAGGATATAGCTGGAGCGCGGTCGTTGCGCTCATATGTACGCGACACGATCGGTCTGTACGCGTAATACATGCACACGCGTGATACATACATACGCGTGACGCGATCGCAATGGAACCGTCGTCGGTGGCCGGCTTTTCTTACGAGAGCGCGTACGTCGTTAGGTATGCAACGCGCACCTATACGGAGTGGCGCGCGCGGGCGCATGCACGGTCGTAGAAAGGCCGTTTGAAGGACAAGGGTCACGTCTCTCCGAGCGCCGATATATATACGCGACACGGTCACTACCTTTACTACCTTTACCGTATAGCCGTCGACCCCGATGCAGTGCGACTGCCTGCCTGCCTGCCTGCCTGCCTGCCTGCCTGCCTGCCTGCCTGCTTACCAGCGTGTTCTCACGCGCGTTCGCGGACGAACGGATCGCGAAATTCTTTCCTTCTTTTTGGAATAAGTAGAATAGAGAAGAGATTGCCTTGGGAATCGGGGTCAAGTAATCAAGGATTTATAATGAAATAAATAATGTAAATTAATTATAAAATGAAAAAAAAAAGATGAGCAAAGAGCAAGGAAAAATCCCTTTTAAAATTATATATGTGTACATATTAATATACATCGTTTCAAAATCAATTTGTAGAAATAATAGAAATATTTAATAATTAATATAAGGAAATATGTATATTATGCATTATGTGCAGAACGCTTGTATTTGCATTTCTATTATTATTTACTTATAACTTTCTGCGTGTGAAAACTTTGAAACGTAATTAAATGATTTATCATTTTTAATATATGCATGAAGGAAAAATCAAATACGTTGGGATATTTTTAATCACGACAAATGAGGAAGATGAAAATCTGAAATTCTTAAATTATTTTTTTCTACAATCTACTAAACTACTTTATGTTGATGCATGCAGCTTATCTTTTTACGTGCGAGATCGTTAATGCCGTCGTACGTACGCGGAACAAGTGCGATTCTGCAATGTGCACCCACGTTACGCAGTTAGTTGGCTCGGCCATGCCAAGGTTGGGAACCTTATCTAAGCCTCAAGGTGTTTGACCCAACTGGGAAAACACATTGGCACTCCGCGGTGGCTTTGCATCGCTACGGCTGCTCGCGACCGATCCGCTTAAAGCACTGTTCACAATTTGCTTTCCTTATCGAGCGCAGCGATATAAAATGCGCGCTACAAACGTGGATTTTATTATTCGTCGTCGCGGAGATAGAATATCGCCGATATTAACTCTTTCACTATCGAGAAATAAAAATTGCAGTTCCTCTTTTATGCCTTAATCTAACGTGAAAAAAAAAATATTTCACTTTTCCAATTATTGATTATTATAATTGCATTAAAATATGATTTTTCACGGCATTGAATTATATTTTACTTAACTTTGTTTTGTTCGCATCAGGCGCTTTTTTTTTTTTTAAATGTTTTCCATGGAAATGTATCAACTCCACAAAATGCACCGCGCCATACTGTGACTTTATGTTAAATTCAGCGATGTATCGATCGAAAGTACGGCCTTTGAACGACCACGCTTCTTCTCGACGACACGAATTGAATTCGCGCGAGAAACGCGCAGAGATATAAATCGCCGCGCCGAATTCATTTACGAACGTAAAATATTGGATCGATCAAAACAACATACTCCCAGCCGTTCTCCGCGAAGAGATGTGAGGGGGCGGGCGGGGCGGGGAGGCGAGAGGGAGGAGACCGTCAGCGATATTCTTCGCAGATCGCGCTGCGCGGCGCGTCGATAAGTAATTGCGTCCAATTTCTCTGGAATTCGCTTTTGGGCCGAATGCTGCGACGATGGAGTCGCGTATCCCGCTCCCTTTTCTCCCCTCGCCGAAATTTATTATCCACCGTTATTCGCTTCATCCTTCCGCGCGAATCGTTCCGAGCGGTCGCGCATCCCAAAGAGCTACTCCTATCCTAAAAGATCTAGAGTTCTTCGCGCGAACTAACATTTTTTATTTCTATTTTCAATAGTTTTAATAATCAAGAAATATGACAAAGGAAACTTGTATCCTCCCCGCAAATGATCGATCAATCGATCTTGCCGCTGATCATTCATTCGAGCAATGTGCGTGATTTGATTCTTTTAATCGCGTAATTCCCCTCGCGATCTCGCGTCTCGATTTTATGTATATTGACAGATAACAATTTTAACGTGCCGTATCTCTTACGGGATGTATGCATATACGCCCGTTTCGTCTCGGAGCGGGACGATTGCGGCAGCTATACGCGCGATCGTATCGCATTCCAAACGAGATACTTTAGCCGGCGCTGTCGCGTGTCTCGGGACGCGTTATTTTTCTCTCATCCGTGTTTACACACGCTGCCGTGCAAACACCTTGCCGTATCGCTCTGCACGGCGATTGGTATGCAGCTGGGAAGGTCGACACTCGAGATCTGCGTACACTGCGCAAACGATAAATATCTGCGACTCTGTGACTCCGCGTTAGCCATTAGATGCTCGCGCGATAGAATTATTTTATTATTTTATTACAGCAATGTTTGTAAATTCGTATATGCCCCGTCAGTATTATATTTTACGAAATATAAAAAAGAAATCTAAGACGATTGTATCTCTGCGATTGAATTGAGATGAGATTCTCTCTAGTATCCAAAACGCGAATCGCGAGTTTCAGTTTTATAATAAATATATTAAAAAACACGTTAAATATATATCATTAAACAAGCTTGTAAAAGCATTTCGTGCCTCTACGTTTTTCGTAGAATTAGAGAGTTTCGAAGAAAATTAGTCTGGCAGTGCAAAGAACGGCGAGTAATTCTCGGCGCGGTCGCCGGCACCGATTCATTGAGGGATTTTTCTTAATCGGAATCCTTGGAAACGAGAACGGTTATGAAAATAAAAGGCTGCGAATGTACAGTCTTTAAGAGACAACCAGACAAAATAATACGTCTCTCTTCCTCTCTCTCTCTCTCTCGACGCTAAGAAACGAGGACACTTAAGAGTCGCGGCAAGCTGCAGTCAATTTCATAATTGCTTCTTTATCGCGATCTTCAGAGAACCGACAGAATTGCTTTATTACAGGGCTTTCAGTCAGTCTGCTTCCAATTTTCCAAGCACATGCGTCGCGTCGGCTCGCTCGGCATGCGCGCTGCTCGCTTGCCTTGCGGTGGCGTGGCCCACATTTAGTGACTGCGTTTATTGTATCGCGACCGTAAGATCGCAGGATGCATCTCGCGAGTGCGATCTCTCGTAATCTTCGTTTCCTCTCTCCTCGCGCGTTATTATCCTCCTTCCCCCTATCCCCCGGACTAGTGGCGCATAGTGATGGAAAGATCGTTTACATTAACGCCAGGCATTGTGACGAAGAGATATAACTTGAGCTGTATTAAATCAAATTTCATTAAAATTTTTCATTAATTATTTACATGTATTCTCAACAACGGAGCACACGATACTCTTTCGTACGCGATCTTTAGCGTCTATATGATTTTTGATAATTATTGCGAGACACGGCGTATTTATCTCGCGTTTGATTCGTCTGGTCCACGATAATAATTCAATGGATGAAATAAAACGCGCAGCGGCGATCAGTCATCAGGAATTGCTGAAAAGACTGCAGACGATCGCAGATAAACATGAAAATTTGACGACGACGACGACGACGACGACGACGACGGCGGCGGCGGCGGCGGCGGCGGCGACGGCGGGCGACGCGACAGGCGTCCTTGCTCCAACCGCTCGCGCTACTACCGATGACGTAATCGTCGCGATACCCCGCAATCTTGGCGCCGTGGTAAACTCGTAATATCTATTTTTATCTGTAGTGGAAGCAAGGGGCCTCCCCGAGTCCCCCGTCTTACCGTCACTCTATCTCTTTCTTTCTCTCTCTTTCTCTGTCTTGTGTGGACACCGCTTTTACGCCACACGCACCGAGCCGCAAAGAACGAGAGAAAGAGAGAGAGAGAGAGAGAGAGAGAGAGAGAGGGAGAAAGGGAGCCAAGCTGAGTTGAGCCAAGCCCCAATATCCGAGGAGACTCGAAATCGAACGACGCTTATTGCGGTCGAGATAAGAGCATGCTTTCGGTCGTACTTTTCGCGTTTTCATGTACAACGAAGTTTCTGATCTGGCATTCCGAGCGAGTTCTTGCAGTTAATGTTTGATTAGCTCGGCGAGACCGGTCATTAATCGGCTTACCAATCATCGGCAAAAGCGAGTAGCGAGAACGTGGAAGCTGTCTCCAACAGCTGTGCACTAGGTAACGCGAAATTTGCTGACTCGAGAACACACTTTGCGATAATTAAATGTTGTGACGCAATAAAACGTAAAAGAAAGAGAGCAAAAATACATGGTTAAAGTTAAATTAATTTATGTCGAAGTATTTAGTTAGATGCTAATTTAATATTTAAATAACTAATTTTTATATAATATTTCTGTAAAGTTATCTATCTTTTTTTTTTTTATTAAAAAAAAAGTTTCCATCTTCTTTCTAATTATCTATTTTCCAAATGAGATTACTTATTAATTATTGGCAATATATTAGTTCAAATAATTCGTGATTAGTATAGGATATTATAAATAATCTAGCATTATGCACACAAAAAATATCATGTTGATATAAATTTGAGTAATCATTTCATTAAATCATTTTAGGCTTTAAATTCGTACATTTCACATATTACAGTATAAAATGTAAAGACTATAATATATTATGAATTATATTAATATAAATTAATGCCATTATTGTGCATATTCGTTTCTTTCTTTTCTTTTAAAATGGAATTTAATATTTCACATTTCACGTTATGCAATATACATTACCATCTATATTATAGAATATAATATTAAATATTAAATGAATATTAATTTGAAATATTAAAAAAACGATGATAACAATATGGATTTTCGATGTTAATTCATAATAAAATTTATATCATTATTCTGGATTTATAAAACGAAAAGCAATCTGTATTCGATTGTTATGCGCCTTGTATACAATTCTCACGAATCCTTTTGTACTCGCTCGACTGGACTCGACCAGGCTGAGGGAACTGGCGCCGTCTCCGCGACAACGCCATCGGAGATGCCGTAACGGCGACAGCGTGGGACTTGCCGGCAACCGGTCCTTTGTAATACCGCCCGCAGTTTCTCTCCTCGAATAAACCTCTTTACCGAGAAGGAAGCCCTATCGTTAAGAAAGGATCTCGCCTGGGGAAATCTTTTATCGGGCTAACATCCGGGGATGAAACGAATTTTTGGAAAATCGAACACTTCCATCGTGTAACACACGGAAGTATTATTGTATTAAATGTGACCAAGTGAAACACTTAGGACTATAAAAATCCGAATGTATTAGAAAGATTACGATCTTAAAAATCTCTTCTTTCGTTCGTTAAGATGAATGAAGTACCGCATTCATTCCTTTCCTCGGTTTTAATCCATATCTTTCTTTTATTTAATATATTTCGGAGAGAGAAATTTTTCATATCTAATTTTGATACCGTGCGCCAATTATTTTCTAATTCCTTAACGACGAGAAACTTTTATAGACGTAGATTAGAAAGAGCGGCGCGAGCACGAGATTAACATCTTGCGCAATTCTTGCTAGGATAACGATCACAATAATGTCATTTGTAAATATATTGATGAAAAAGAGAATGAATGTAATGTTTATCTTCTTTCTTATCTTCTGTCCACAGGTGAGACGGGGCAAAGAGAATGGTGCACCCTGGCGTACTGGGAATTGGGTGGTCGAGTAGGTCGTCTGTATCCCGTGGAGCCGTCGACGGTGAACGTCTTCGATTCACTCCACGACGGCGACGGCCTCTGCCTGGCGACACTGACCGAAAATCACAATGCACCGCCCGCGGTCCAGCGTACACGCAGCAAAATCGGCCTCGGTAAGATTTTGTCTTAAAATTTTTTAATCTGTAGAGGAATGACGTCTTTGAAGAATACTGCTGCTATTTTCTACTTTGCTTCAAAAACTGTCCTTTCATATCACCTCACATCATCTAGACTATATATTTAATCATTAAAAGATTATTTAATAAAATATAATATCACTATGTAAGATTTTTTCAGTTATCAGTTATATTACGCAAATAGAAAGAAATATTAAAGTATATATTATATTTAATTAACAAAAACAAATTTTTTAATGTGATTTTCATAACAATATGGAAGGAAAATATTTTTATTCTATATTATTTTTATCATAAAAACAAATTCTGCAACGAAGAATTAAAAACAACGTTGCTTCGTAGTATTGATTTGTTTATAAAATTACCTGACTCTAATGGAATGCATTTCCATGACGGATCTCTCTTCATTTTCGCAGGACTAACGCTCAGCCAGGAAGCGGACGGTGTATGGGCATACAATCGATCAAAGAGTCCAATCTTCGTGCACTCACCCACTTTGGACGAACCGGAATCGAGGACTCTGTTGGTCTACCGGGTGTCGCCGGGTTTCTGTCTCAACATCTTCGATCGCGCCAAGATCCTGCAGCTTCCATACAACAGCGGTAGCAGCAGCGGCGGTCAGACCGCCGGATTTGCTGCTTCTGGCCCCGTCGACATTAATTCCGTCCGCATCAGCTTTGTCAAGGGCTGGGGACCCAAGTACTCGCGACAGGAAGTTACCTCTTGTCCATGCTGGCTCGAGGTGCTCTTGGCGCCGTGTAGGTGATCGTTCCCCAAGCTAGCCGGGCTGAAAGGATATCGTCAAGTCTCATCCCTAACTCGCGTCTCTTCTTCCTCCTCGTTGTCGTCGTCGTTGTTGTTGTTGTTGTGCTCGGGGAGGATCGCTGATAATGATGTGACAGTGGCCTTTAGCTCCGTCCTAACGAGAGCTTGTGTTAATAATGACTAAATAAAACGAAAAAAATGTGCCGGGGGCGACGTGCCAGCGGCATGTGCCGGGGTCGCCCCAACAACCCCAGCAGTCTTACCAAAGTACACACCGTAAAAGTAATACGTCTAGAAACAACGTCGCGTTCCATTTCGACAATAGAACGAGAGATAGAAACGAAGATCGGAGATCGCTTGCCGAGCGTGTTTATTGAGCGGAGGAACTTACATGACGAGTGGTACATAGGATCATTTTTATAAAGAATGCGTTTGATTCGATTTTAGTTTCTTTTATCCTCTCGATTGTTTAGGTCCATTGATATTATTCTTGAGACTCATGTGAGAATTTTCGACAAGGGAAATGGAGAGTCGGGCTTCCGGTAGATCTAGTCACTTGCGTTTATGGTCTGCATGCGCCGACTCGCGAAATCGCGCGCGTAGATTCTGTATTCGTGGCAGGGAAAATTCTCAGTTTTATAAAGATGAAACATGAAGCAAAGAATAATATCGATGAAACAAAGAGGTATGTAAATAAAATGTATTTTACGATTGCTCCGTTTTTTTTTTTTTTTTTTTTCCAGTGATTATTCAAAAATAAATTTTTTGTATAGTAGCTTTTATTTTATCAAACATTTGATAAAATTTATTAAAATAATGCAATATATATATAACATGTAAAGTAATTAAATATTTAGTTGCTTCTAAATAATTTTTTATAAATTATTAGGAGAAAATTATTCTCTTTTTATTGTAAATTTAAGTTTCGCAAACTCGTTATATCTCCTAGAACTTATATTACTGAAAACAAAAATAAATTAATATATTTGTTATTTATTTGTATAATTATGAGACTAATAACTAAAACTATAAAAAGTGATTATGCGTTTAACATGCATTTAAATTAGTTCTTATAAAAATTAAATCTTTTCTACATACAATTTTTATACAAATTGTAAAAAGTAGAATGTTATTATTTTTTTAAAATAATAAAAATATTTTAAAATAGTACTTTAATTAATGCAGTAGGATTTTAAATAATATGTAATTATTTGGTAAATATATATTTTTGTTTAAATAAAATTAATAATTAAAATTAGACTTAAATGCAACTTTTAAATTGACTAGTAGTATAATATGCACAAGCTCTTGGAAATTATTACAATGTGGAGATCGAAAAAGAATTTCTTGATAAACCGTGAAGACATTTAGTAGGCTAATTTTTTCTAATTGCATTTGTATTCTGCTCTAATTGTGTTTTGTTGCTATTAAAAAAAATCCAGAGACAAGGATTGAAATGTTTGTAATTATTATCGTCTTGTATCTTGTATTTCTCCACTAATATTGCTAAATCAAGCGCATTTAAGTCCATTTAAGCATAATTTTAATTATTTATTTGCATTATTGACGTTTTGACTACTTGAAATAAGATTATTTTTATTAATCTGAGGGATGTGCTTCAGTAGCATAAGTTCTATGACAAGTTATGAGATAAAATTGGAATCGAATAGTTTTGATTAGTGTTAAAACAAACGTGCCACGAGTTTTGAATGTATTATCTCCGGTCGTCGTTCGGTGCTGTACATACGTATAGTATATGTACATACACTGTGCCTTCCCTCCGTGGTGCAGCGCGTATTCTCGGGAAATAAAAGTGCGCCACGTGCCAAGCTCGTTTCGCACGAAAAATATAATACCTCCTCCTCCTTTTCCAGAGCTTTGTACTACAGTAATACAATGTACTGTGATAACAGTTCGACGCAAGTCTTTTGGTTTTTCTTCCCTTTTTTTACGGTTGACGCGTTGCGAAAATGAGAGAGAAACAATGCAGAACGAGATACGTTCACGTATAATGATTAAACAGAGGAAATTCTCCACATCGAAAATGAAAGAAACGGAATATTATTAATTTTGCGAAAATTATTTTCTCAGCTTATCGCGCTAACCGTCAAAATGTTTTGACTAAGATGAAAAAAAAGCTTCTGATTTTTTTTCTGTAAAACGCCGTTATACATATTTCTGGTTTTCGACGTGCAGGAAATTTCCTCAAAGAGATTGTACACGAAACGCATATATACAATATATGCGAACATTTTTTTTATATATACTCTGTAAATATGAATCGATTTTTTGAAAGAAGGAAAGAGCATACATAGTGTTCAGAACAATATGTTTAAGTACATACGATGTAATATGTACCAGTCATACGTATTCATTCATACTCGCGTACATAATACATACATGCATACATAACATACACACACACACCCACAATCGACTGATCGATCCGTAGGATTTTTCCGACCATTAATTTACTTTTGTACTACCGCTTTTATCGATGTAAAAGTGGTCGTTACTTTGTAATGACGATTGAACGGATTGAGAGCTACGAGAACGTTATATTGTAATGTGTATACGCCGCTTGAATGTTATATTAATATGTATACAGAGACGTATACACAAATGTTCATAGGTAGCTAACTGTGACAGAGGGAGAGAAAGAAAGAGATTGAATGAGAGCGAGAATCGGGTTAGATCATCAGCGAAAATAATTGTAACGACGATAAGAGGAATTCCGCCAACAAATTATTCACTTTGAGCGACTTCGCAACTTGCTTTTCGTAGTCCCTTTTTCACTGCCCCCAACACGTTATTGTGGTCGAGATCTATCTAACCGCCTCCTTTTTCCGCAATTAAGACCGAGCGCACTGCTGCTCATGCACTGCTTTGGAACGCGTTTAAAATGGTATTACATATATATATATATATATATATATATATATATATATATATATGTATGTATGTATGTATGTATATATGCTGCCGCGCGATGTAAGATGGTATTTCATGATTTACGAGACATGTCCGTATCTTCTCGAAGGAATGTAAGTTATCTCGATGTCATCGTCTTGAGCTCGAGATACTGATATTTGTCAACGATCTTTACATTTTTTTATACATATTTTTCTCATCACACTTAGCTAATATATCTGCAACGACATCTCTATAATGTTTTAATTTTCATTAAAGTTGCAGTAATTCGAAAAAAAGATAATGATATAATAGAAATAATTGAGGAATAAAAAAAATAATTTTAATTTTAAAATATATATTAAAGATAATACACAACGAATAATATAATACGAGGATCAATTTAATGCTAAATGTAATTTGTGTTGAGATTAGCAGATTGAGCATTGTATATGTTAACACGCACAAAATGCATAATGATACGTGCGGATATTTGTAACTCTTGCTCGCTATATCGCGCTTAAGCATTCAAAAGAGAGCGTACGCGGCCGTCGCGCATTAGGAACAAAAAGGAACTTACGAAGGCAGGCGTACTAAAATTAATGGTAAGACTGTCTTACGATGTAAATACCGCTACGAGAACGACTGAGCGCTTCTTCTTCCCTGCGATGCCGGTCGCAATAAATGCAAGAACGATTTCTTCTCTGTTTGAGAAATTTCAGGGAAGAAAAGATTCCCTTGTCCAAAAATGCGAAAAAAATTATTTCCGAGAAAACTTTTTGAAAGAAAAAAAGCAGATTGACGCTCGCAGACTGCAAAAAATCCAATACCAAACTCGCAATAATAAATCCGTTTAATAAATTATTAAAGAAGAAGTGAAAAAAAGTAAGAGAATACTGTGTTTAATTCATAGATCTTTTTGTCAAAGTTTTTTATATTTTTCGTCAATTTAAACTTTGCGGAGTTTTATTTTCGTTTGTTAAATTTAATGTAATTTTCGTATAATGAATTATTATAATTACAGTTTCTATATCTCTGTCAATCTTTCTGATATTCTTTGTACTGTTCTGCTTTTCTTCAATTTTCTTGGAATATTCATGGATATAAAAATATTATTTGTATATTGTACATACATGTAAAAAATTTTAAATTTAAGAATTTGATGTAGTATCGTAAAATTGTTGAAAACACGAGAGTCTACATTGAGATCTAAGTTAATTTGAAAAGGGAGCTCAGATGCGTGTGAATAATGTAACATCTTCGATGAAGATTTTCTCAGATAAGAAAAGCTAAATACATCTGTTGTATACATTCGTAATTTGCGTGAAACATTTTTGCATTTTGATTGAAAACATAGATTCATATAATGCATGGATTGTCTTTTTTCACTTTACCTCTATTCGTTCTGCGTTATTTTTTCCTTACATCTTCCCTTCATGTTTCGCCATCTTCTTTTTTTCTATAATCCTTGTTTTCCATCTATTCAAATCTTGACGTTCTGTTTAATTTTTTTCAATTTTTTATTGACAGCAAATCTTTTTATTTAAAAAGAATATTAAGATATTCAAGAATATTTTTTTTAATTTTTAAATTATATTATTATTGTTTTTTTTTACTTCACAAGACACTCTTTTGATATAAAAATTTATATATACATATATAGAGTCTCTAAATTTTGTGATATATTGCTTTTGTGACATTTGGTAATAAGCGAAATTATGTCAACAAATGGCTGTCTATCCCAAGCGCGTCAAGCAAGACTGATGTTTCCGATTACAAATAATTCATCCTATACGTCTATCCGCTGCGAGATTATTTCAAACAAAATAATTAACTGTCGTCAATCATAAAAAAGTCGGTCACTTGTTTGACGAATTACCGTTTCTCTTGTGCGGCACGATATGCCATTATTCAATAATACTAATAACAAGAATAATAACACTAATGTTAACGATCGAACAATAATTAGAGTCGTTTGTTAACGTTTACTAATTCTTAATTGCTATCGAACGACCGACCACTCCACGTGTCTCTGCGGGGCTAGGTTTAAATAATCTTTAAACCGTAGATATATACATATATACACATGCAATACGAAAGTTCCTTGTTGGCGAGATTAGATGCCTTCGAATCAATTAACAATTAATCACCGCGTTCCGAGTTTGACTGAAACTTTTTTGCTTGGAGAGAAAAAAAAAAAAATTACGCGACAAATGAACATTGCCAATTTCGTAAAATATTCGTATACAAAAATAAACGAGATAGAATTGAGCAAATGAACTAATGAAGGCAGCTAATTTCCCTATAAGGACTCTACGTCTGTGAAACATAGTGCCTTTACATAGCCGTTCATTGTTACATTAAATTAATGTTTAGAGCGACAAACAACTTAGCGATTATATATCACGCGATTATCGATAAAAAAACTAACTGTTGTTGATAGGTAAGCGCTTTCGGCATCGGTACGGTATTACTGCCCCCTTAATAAGAAAGCCTTCTTTTCGTCTTTTTTTTTTTTTTTCTTTTGAATTTATTGATTCTCTCTGCTCTTCCTTATTTTTCAGATAATTGATATATATACCGGATTGAAGTTTTGATAAAAAAAAAGAGAAACAAATTTTGATATATTTAGACAAATTTCCGCGATTTCTGCCGCGTTCTACGTTCTAGAGATACGCTTTAGGATGAGATACGTCCGTTAGGATGTAATAAATAAAGAAATAGTGCCTTATACCACGAGATATTGTGCTTTTCAAAAGTTCAAATAGAGAGAAAAGAGAGCGTTCTAAAACGAGCAATTTTTAGATTCTCCTTTCAATCGTATTTTTAACTTGTAATCTCGCAAAATTGATAAGACGTCATTCTTCGCCGTCGAAAAGAACTTACGTATATTGTTGACGCATTATAAGAAGCGATCATTTCGCCGGAAATCATTGCGAGCTTAGAAATGATTTAAAAAGGATATCTTTCTAGTTCGATTAGGAAACAATTTTGCAAAAAATTATCGATATTTCGGAAATGCGAGTTATACATACCTAAAAAAAAATTTTTAATTTTTTAATTACATAAGTTTGTTTACGCGTATCACATATTGCATTCGCCATAACAGCACTTTCGAAATTCGTCGATGTGAAAACAATGTTGTGCTGATCGATCACTCTATATGATTTCCGACTTAAAATCGAGTCGCGACGAGCGAAGGTTTTAAAGTTTTTATACCGTTCATTTAAAATATTTATAGGTAAAAGAGCCTTCGATAGTTGCTATCCCAATTCCTCATTTTCAATCACGCGCAATAAGATATACGCTAAACAAAATATATATATAAGATATGCATATTACATACATATAATTGATGCACGAAAAAGTGCACACGAAACGAATCGAAATGAAGTAAAGCAACGCGCTGCTGTATATATTGTATATAAAGTATGTACGCATGTGCGCGCACATATGCATACGTTATACATACTATGTATATATTATATATTATGTCGTCGGCGAGACGGCGATAATAATGATAATAACGAATGGTAGTAATAATATTATAATAATAAAGAAATCGAATAAGATATCGAATAAGTGCGAATAACGTAACGAAATAACGATATTATTAGATACCACACTCCCCGAGAACTCACAATACCCAGACAGCACATGTCCCTAAAAGACGACTTAAAGACTTCTTATTATCCTTTTGATATCTTTAAAATGTCTTTTGGTTTTCTTGTGCTGTCTGGATATATATTATTTTCAATATCATTGTATTCGATTCCGAAATCAAGTAACACATACTTACTAAGCGACGATCGTGTGTCGACGATCAAGAAAGAAGTTTCCTCTCCACTCATTTTTACGAGAAAGAAAACAAATATATGAAATTGCAAATTTGTACCTAACGTGTTATTCATGATCAAACACCAATCATATCACAAGTCCTATTGTAAATTTATATATATATATATATATATATATATATATATATATATATGCTCACATACATGCTATATTTTATATTAGTTATTATGCTTAATATATTATCCTACATTTTTTCTTGGCAAACAACACGCAAAACTTTTGCGAAGAGCATTTAACATAAGGAAAAGAAGGAGAGCAGACTGATGCATTTTCCAAAAATGCATCAGTCTGCTCTCCTTCTTTTCCTTTTTCACCAACAATTTAATACAAAAATAATGTTTCCTGTTGTGGATTGTTGTGCCATTTATTTTACGTAATTAGACACCGACAAATTAAAATGCCGTTTCTTTCTTTGTCTTTCTCTTTTCCTCCATCATTTCATTTGTAACATTTAATATTTTATTTAACGCTTTTTTTTTTAATTTCAACTATCATAACAAAGAGACAGATCGCTCTTCACATTTCTCTCATCACTAATTGAAACACGCATCCAAGACTACTATATACATTCCACACGCAGATGTACAAGATATAATTTTATAAATATCTGTTGGAATGGTTATTTACAAAGAAATGCGCAATTTGATTGACAACTGCTCGTTAGATATGAAATATATCATCGTTCAATAAAATCAAAATCATTAACGAATTGATTAATGATTGATAAAAATTAAGATTTATTATTTATCATTTAAAATTTTTTATCCAAATAGATATGAACAAATGCGTTAATTCTCAAAATAATTTTAATATATTTAAAAAGATAAATCTCTTTATATGTATAATTGTTTTGATTTCACTGAACATTGATATAAGATACAAGTTGAAAAAATTGAAATATAAACTTTGATAAAATCGAGAACTTGTTGATCGATGCTAATAATTATTATTTACAAATTAATAAGCGTGTATTTCATTGTGCATTCCAAATTGTGCGCAAACATCACAGCACATAAAAAATAATGGAACACTTTATTTGACACTTTTCAAGTTTAATATATCCTTTTCTTTTCTAGTTTTGATTTTCACTTTTTTTCTTTGCTCGGAATCAGAAAGCTCAGCATTCCGCCAACTGGAGAGAACAAATTGTTTATTATTATCCTTTTTGTTTTCTATTTTAGCACCACTCAATTTTGATAATTTGCTACTATTCCTTTAATCTATTAAAATCAATTTTTGCAAAAATTATTTAATAAAATTAAATGTGACAAAAAGATGATTACGAGTTTTTGCAAATATTAATTATATGTAATTCTTTTTTAATTTTTCTTAAACGAATCTAACATATTTTACTATACTCACATATGGTGATACCGGCCAGTAGGAATATCGGAATCTCGCAGCTGAGATCCAGCAGCATACCGAACGCTAGATTACTCATTACCGCGCCACATCTGCCCAAGCAGGCCATCATGCATAACGCAACGGCGGATATATGCGTGGGGAAGATGTCGACTGCCACGCTGGAAAGCACGATGTTTGCCGTGGCCACCATCAAGGAAAAAATGCACGCTGTTATAAGAATCTGCAGCGAGGATTTGACGAAGTACATACCGAGACCAGCGATTCCAGCTATAAACATTGTAGTCACTATAAAGAAAAAAATAGTCTTGTTAAAAAGATAAACCGCAGATCTTGAAAGAAGTAAGTTGGCAATAATAGTATTAGTGATAATAATTCATTGAATTCCATTTACCGGGCATTGTTCGACGACCAACTCGATTTGCCAGATGTCCGGAAATGACATTCCCGAGTAAGCAAACGGCGTTGATCGTCAAAGAATTAATAAATACCCGCTCATCTATGTGCGGCTTACATTCCTTTGTGGCTTCGCTCGCCAAAAGGACAAACGGTTCTTCCATAATAGTAACATTTTTTGACTGCGTATTGTATATCAACTCACAGACCGTCACTGATACATTCGGATGCGATTGATAATAGCTCTCGAAACGATTGAATAATTCCGGCTGCCAGAGACTAAAGCCATAGTACCTAAACACGCCGGTTGAAAAGATTGATTTAAAAAATATTAAATATTAAAAGATAGATTTAAAAAATATTTCTTTTTATATTAGTACAATTAAACATTTTTTATATATTATTATTAAATATAATAATATAATAAAAAGCAATAATATAAATGTAAGAATAGAAGACTTTTTTGCTGATAAGACTATGTAATTCTAACAAATATTTTTTAAATGATATTCAAGAGAGGGATGTGTATGCTTTTATAATTGAGAGAAACTCACCCAAACATGTTCGTAAAATAAATCGTCCACAAGAGAATGGCGTACTTTAAGAAGGGTGGTGAGGCAATGGTACGCAATTGCCACCAAATATTTTTCAGCAATTCCGCTAACATATCCGATGAGGAAATTGGTGTCTTATCCTTTTTTGATTTGAACCCGACTTCAGAAAGGAGTTCCTTCACCTAGGTAAAGACACATTGCGCCAGTTAAAGAAAGATATGCAATTTAATCCAGAAATGTTATTCAAAAAGTGATCATTATTTTCGCACTCACTGGAAATTCGCTTTTATCACGTCCAGTGTTCACCGCATAAATCTTTTGGAGAATCACGAGCGCTTCGTCGGTTTTACCTTGCGATAACAGGAACTTTGGACTTTCAGGATATAGAGCAGTTATTGCTGCTATAATGAAAATCGGTATGCTAATAACACCAAGGAACATTCTCCAAGAATTGTATCGAATGCCGTAGAAGTCGAAGGATATTGGTAACGGTATAATAATCCATGCCAAGCCTGGATAAAATTAATGATTGTTATAAATTAATAACTTATGAATCTATGATAACATATTTAATAATTTATATCAATAATATATCATCAAAAAATGTAACGCACATTTGATATAAGTTCTTTATATATTGATAATAATAAAAAATTATTACCAGGTAATATCAACCAAGCAAAAGTGAAGAAAAAGCCCAGGAAGCAAATGCTTTTCGCTCTGTATTTCTCTGCATAAAATTCACCGAGGTACGCATATAACAAAGAACCAGGTGCACCCATTCTAAAATTAACAGAAAAATTATATGTGGCATGACAATGTCATGTTTCATCCACAGATACTTGTTACTCACAAGAATCCGCTTATGATTCTAAACATTAAGAATATCTTGAAGCTTTGCGAGAAAGTTGCAATCAGCGTCAAGATACTATCGGAGAAGAGAGTCAACAACAGGATATTTCTTCTCCCGTAGGCGCCTGCCAAAACTCCCCAGAAAAGAGCGCTGATCACCGAACCTGAAGAGATCAAATATAAATGTTAATAATTTAAATGTAAACTTCAGAAGTCTTTATGATTTAAAAGAGTAAATTTTGAGAAAGAGAAATGCAAGTTTAATAATTCTGGAATTTTACCTAGGAGAAAAGCGACGTTCAAGAGCCCTTTTTCCTCAGATCCCATGTCCAGATCACATTCGGCTGACGGCAAAATGTATGCGTTTGCACCATATTGACAGCCGACACAGACGAACATCACGCCGCAAACCAATAGTAAAGTGTACTGATATTTTCCATTTCCTATGAGCGAGAAGTCTAATTTAAAGAAGCTAAACATTATGCAAAATGCATAATTATAAATCAATAATGTAGCAAGAATTTACCGCATATCTCCATCGCTTTCTCAAAATCTGTAGTTTCTTCTGTGGACGCATTGCGATTTTCTTTTTCTAAAAAAATCAAAATTTTCTTAAATTTATTTAAAGAAAGACAGAAGTATGATAATTATTGTAAATAAAATGCCGTGTTTCGTAATAATACATTAAATCTAAAATTAGATTTTCTTTATCCGATATCTGGTTTGTGTTATGAACACGTATTCGTACCGTATATCGCACCGTCGATGTGCGCGAAAATCATGTAAGATTCAAAGTTTTATAAGCAAACATATGCGTACATTCACAATTTGACAATAGTCACAATTTTGCGAAGATATGTCACGTATATACGTAAATCACGTATATGTATATATTAATAATGTAAATTGATTACGCACGTCAACATTTTCCTATATTTGATCGCCTGCATTATGGAATCGAAAGAATGCGCGTGTCATTCGCATTCCTTAAATGTACGTTTATGATCCACTTATTAATTTTCATAATATATAGGCATATTTACAAAAAATGATCTTGGAAGAAGCATGGAGAATATTAGGAGACATACTTTTTTTCACACGGATTCGGATTAAATAAATAAATGTCGACAATCACCGAATTACACAGGTGCGTATGCTAATCACTTCATTAATTGAGCGCAATATCGATCAATAAGGAGTTGTTACAAATATCGACAAGGAAGAAATAATTTGCTCTTATTATAATTAATTATTTTTTATAAATGACGCGAAATTATATCACGATAAATTATCAAAGTGCGGATTTTGTGTAATTAATTAGTATTTCGAATAAAAATCAAAGTGTGATAAAAATAAAAATTATAAATAATATAAATTTTTTTATAACAATTACTTTTTATTAAAATATAAAAAATTATAAAATATTGATTTGTTACAATCCTTACAATCTTTGCAATTCTTAACAATAATTAGTCTTCTAATGATATGGGGTTAAATATATTTCATCCAATGCTTTAAATTTTTCACGGACCTAAATATATAATTTATCATTTAGATTGAAATCGCATAATAATACCCATATTGCAAAATTGATTAAAATAATTATTTAAAATAATTGATTAAAATAATTAAATTAAATTCATTAAAATAATGAAAAGTAGTTAATTGCTTATAACAAAAGAATCAAGCCAAGAACCAAGAAAAACCATAGAAAAGAAATAGCAATAAATTTCGAGTCTTTCGAACGAATTTTGATATATTCGAATACACATTTTAATTTTATTTTTAGAATAAATATAATTGAGTAAAATAAGAAAAATGTGTAACGGTTCAAAATGCTCGATTTCAGATTCGATTATTGTATTAAATTATCGTGATTCATTTCAATGATTTTGGATTAAATTATTGAGATGCGACTCATTTCGTCATTCGTATTTGTTGAAATAAAAGCACATTTATACCTTTATGTTTGCCTTCTGCGATGCAATCTTATTTTCCAATTGAAATAAACGTAAACCGATATGTTGACGCAAAACCGTCTTTATGCATGCGCCTTTCTGTCCCAATGTCGCAATTCAATAATTATCTTGCGTAGAGATGAATGCTAGCTCACTAAACGTTACATTGCTTGTTGCATAAGAAATTTTACTGTCGTTACATACACGAAATATAACAACAATTTGTCACAGTAAATCAAGCTATTTTTAAATTCAAATTATTTTAATAATTGTGATACTTTTTTCACAAAAACTTATATGCATAAATATGCAATTTAATGCAAATTCCACTAATTATAAGAGCTATTGAACAATGAGACAAAAAATGCAAACATGAAGATGACGTGGGACTGAACGATGAAATGCACGTGCGCTCGACAAAGAACTCGCTGGCATGACTTTGATCGACCGATTACACGTAAAGTGGCGAATTAAGGGATAATTACAGGCATAATTGTTCTTTACCATTTCGAAGGAATCGATGACGCAATTGTTACATTACAACTTAGCCGACGTTGAAATGTGGCCATATTTGATAATATTTGATATTTAATTAAATTAAATGGATATAAAATGGATATAAAATGGATATTAAATGGATATAAAATATAAATAGATATAAAATATAAATGGATATAAATAAAATAAAATTATTATATAATGAACTTGTAAATATGACAAAATTGTTTAAATGTATAGATAAAAAATATAATAGATAAAAAACATATTAGCTCATTGTTGTAATGCTACTAATTATTCCATAAATCGATTAAAAAAGTTCAGCATTTTTACGAGATTAAAGACATTACATCGATGATATTAATGATAATGATAATGAGAAAGCAAAATGTTTGTTTTTGAGAGAAAAATATATATATAAAATTTTTTTAATATTTGCTTTTCTGTTTACATAGAAAAGCAAACTGAAAACTTGGTAGCGAGATAATAAAATACGAAAGCAAGAATGTCATCGAGGCAATGTTAAAGAATCAGATTTTAATCAGCAATCAAAAATATCTCATCAGTTGTGCCAAAATAAATGGGAAATGATTTTAATCTCCTGACACTGAAATTTAACCTCACACAAAGATTCTTGCTAAAACAGTTTCAACAATTTAATATAAATTCTATGTGTATGCGTATGTGTGTGTGTGTGTGTGTGTATTTGAGATTAATTTAAAATTTTGTACATATACATATATTAATATATATAATTTTTATTTTATATATATATTAATATTAAAATTTAAAGAAATTGTGAATTTCTCGATTTTATATAATTCAAAATATATGATACATATATTAATACATATATATCGCAACAGGATAACTTTCGATATCTATTTCTTATATTTTAATCAACAAGTCCCATAAAAAATATACGAAATAAAGACTGACCTACTGACAGGGAGATGGTGGAGATGCGGCTGACCATGATGCAGCACCGGGAAAAATTTCCAAGAGCAGTGTCCGGTACTACGATACAGGCGCAATCTCCTAGGTTGCACGACGAAGAAGCCTAATCTGCGACTGCCGATTGTGGGTGGTATAGAAATGTCGTGACCTGCCTTGGATGTCGCTCGTCGATGACGATGGATCGACACGTCGACCGAAATCGTCGCCGCGACGCTTTAAATATTATGTCATGCGCGAGCGCGAACGCGAATCCGAAAATACTTCCCCACTTTTTTGCGCCGATCACAGTCATTAATCGGAGGGGGAGGGTCAAGAGCTCATTATTCCACGCGAATATCACCTGTGTGTTATAATTACATATGTAATTATTAGCCAGAATCATAAATACACGCATCATAAAGTACTAAATCTCTTTATCGTGATTCAATTAGTAAGAAAATTTAATATATTTTTTTTTTAATTTAATATATTTTTATTATTATTCATTTAATATTAACTATGCTGCTATTACTTTGTGACGTAAAATACACGAAATGGCAAAGATACTTGTAATATTTTATTTTAATAAAGCTCAATAAAACCAATGTTTATTAAAAGTTGCAAGGAATTTCTGAAAATTAGTTTCTAAAAACTCTTTTTAATATATGTACATATAATTTCTTAAAAATTTCTCTATTCATAAAAAATTTTTAATATTATATTAAATTATTATTCTTTTATTGGAAATAACAAAAATAGCGTTTTTACACAAACCAGAAAGAAAAAAATAAAAATCTTATAGCGGTGATTTCCTAACTTGTTGATGTTCGACTTTGACTCGATGTATTAACATTTCTTCAAATTTCGTCGCACTTCTGCTTACGCATCATTAACTTTCGATAATCTCGAACTAAAAAAAAATCTTCAAAAAAAGATGTACATCTGTTCACGTAGGTTCCCATCTGTAACGGAAATCACGCGTTACAGAAGGTAACTGAAATGAGGAAGAAACTGAGGAAAAATACGCGAAAGCGAAAAAATTTTCGTTTGAATTGATTTGTTTAATTAATTCGTTATTACAGTTTGCCTTTATGCGAAAAAGCTGTCAAGAATCCGTCAGGTGGAAAAGTCAATCGGCGCGTGATCGGTTGGATAATATTTGCTTTAATTGCAGACGAAATTGCTCCCCGGCGAACATTTTATAAATAATCGCGCTCATATTCGCGATCCATTCGATTTCTTTCTCCGCTGCTCCAAGTGTGTTTTCTCTTTCGCATTTTAAGCTTCGACAAAGGGCTCCATTAGCGAACTCCATTAGTATTATTCGCTTTGCCGCTAGAATGCTTCGTATGATGTCAAGTGTAAATTCTTTGCAAAATCCTTTTTTTTTACATTTGAAAAATTTGGGACGTTTTCCGCAAGAGTTAAAACAAAAGAAATTTTTAACACAGAATATACAATTTAAGCTATATCTCTTATTGCTCAATCTTATTGCTCTATCCAAAAATATCGAAGATTTTTAAACGTTAAACAAAGTTAAAAAAATTTTCCGTAAAATCGATTGATTTTACTTGTCCATACCCGTAATAAAAAAAAACTTACATTCTATCTAAAGTTGCTTAGATCTTTAATTACGAGTAACGTTATTTAAATGCGTTTATTTAAATGCGCTGTAACTTTATACTAACAATGAGTATGCACCAATCATACATACATAAGTGCCGAAGAGGACGACGTCAGCAATTATAATGTTTGTCATGGGTGCGGTTCTTCTTTCATTAAGGAGGCCAGAAACCCTTGAAGAGTTAAAAATTGACGTATGTATGTCCGTTGACCTGAGAATTAAGAATCGATATCCCAACTCTTCGCTTTTCTCTTATTATCATTCAATTGTGATTATCTATGTATGACAACTGTTTCTCTGCTTGCATAAATAATTCCTGTGTACGATAAAAAATATATAATTAAGATTATATAAAGTTTGTAAATGTATAAAAATAATATATATAAAAATGAATGCCAGTGATGCGAAAAGTGTCCATCTCTGATTGTAAAAGCATTTACAACTTATTTTATTATACGCACTCATTTATTAAAATGGAAATATATATCACGTATGAATATTATTAATATTAAAATGTATAAAGCTAAATAAAGTAAAAAAGCTCTGTATTAATTTTAATTTATTGCTTTGATGCTCATGCTTCTCTCTAGAAAAATCTATTCGCCGGCAAATACGAAAATTTTATGTGCATCTTTAGATCACGTGTTATGTGTAGGATGAAAAATTGTTAAAAGATTATTAATCATAAATGGACATAATTTTTCATTATATTACATATTACGTTTATAACAAAAGATTAATACAATTGCGACAATATTAGGAAACACCGAATTCGATCATTTGTGTGTTTCCGATCCACAATTAATACAGACGTACACCAAATGGTAATTTTATCGACAGTGTCGGAAATGAAGGCTACTATAATTCTATGTAGCTTCTGAAATGAATGTAGATGACGCAAGAATATCACGAAAAACGTCCAGGATGATCGCTCTCAGATCCTCGTTTCTGTACGAGGTTTCGAAAGATAAAAATAGATTTAGATGGCAGCCGCATACACAAATTTAATGACATAATAACAGAATCCCTATTCCCAACGTGAAATATTGCACAGGATTGGAATTGTGATAAAAGTGGTGTGTTTTTAAAAGGTTGTAAATAATTGAAAAATATGGCTACTGTGAAATTTGGGAAACATTTGAAAGAATTGAGAATCCTCCTCTGCCAAACATCGAAATCTAGTCAAGGTGTTAGGTAAAATCGATACCGAAGCGATAGAGGCGATGGTCTGTGATCTGAATTAATTTCAATCCTGTCAACTTTTGTGTATGTTACAGAGACTTTATTGAGCAGCAATATTTGTCGTTGAAGAAAAATAATCCAAGATTTCCCGTTTTGATTAGGGAATGTTCGTCAATCGAACCGAAACTTTACGCGCGTTATGGTACGTTAAAGATGAATATTATAATTTTTTATAGATAATATCAATTTACAAATAACGCTTTTTTCCTCGAATAGAAATACTTGTTCAAATGTCTTTTATTTTTACATATTGTTACAGAATACGGTGTAGAACGTTGTGTGCCCCTGTCAAATCTGAAACCTGAAGAAGTACTCGGAAGAGTTCAAGAGTTAGCATCTCAAAAATAAATACTTTCTAAATATATATTATATGTATAGTATGTTGTAATAAAATAATTATATCAATATCTCAAAGAAGAATAGTATAATATCAAGTAAGAAATTAAAATCATTTATAGAAATCTTGAGAGAAATTGTACTTTGTATACATATTAAAAGTATACACAGATAGAGAAAATTTTACAAGATTGTAAAAAGAATTATCATTTTCTAAAACAGAAAAATATTTATTTTATTTTTTTATGTATATATTAAGCAGTTGTTCTTTTAGAGCATGTGCTATAAAAGATTCTTTGTAAGTTTATTTTGACAATTATAATCTAAGAAAAAAACAATATTAAAAAAAAAATTGAATTGAAACATTCCAATTTAAGTTAGTAAATTATATATATAAATATATCTATATTTAAACTTTGTACTGTAATAAACATAAATAGCACAAGATCTCTTTTATACAATTACAATATATGTAATTGATATAGGTTTTAATTACATTATACTCACATTAAACTCATTTAACTTCAGGCAGTATGATAATTCCTCTGCAAGTATGAAAATATAATCTCTTTCGAACATAATACTTTTCACTTTTTTTTAAGTGAACATTAATCTAGGTACATTAATCAGATTTCACATCTACATGTGCACGAAAGCCTGCCTGCAGACTTTTATCTTTTTTGTCATAATTATATGCCTATAATATGGCTTTAGTTACACAAAATGAAATCTAATTCATTTCTATATTCCTTTTGGTGGACTAAAACAAATAATTTCAGTCTACAAATGGTGGTAATCCAAAATCTTCTGGCTTAAAGTCTTCCAGACTTTTTAAGACCAATGTAGCATTTTTATTAATGAGGTCTTTAGGAAGCTGAGGGTCCGGCACCATCACCACTTGCATTTTAGCAGCTAGAGCAGCCTGCACTCCATTTGGTGAATCTTCAAAAACTAGGCACTACAATGTATATAAAGAAATAGATTAATTTCAAGTAGATCTAAAATATATATAAGTCTACAAACCTTTGAAGGATCAGGATTATCGGGAAAACGTTTTGCAGCAATCAAAAATATATCTGGACTTGGTTTCCCACGGAAAACCTCTGGATCAGTACCACCATACACTTTATGATTAAATACGTTGAATATGTGGTTCCATTTTTGGGTTTTCAAATCGCTACTTTCTTTGCTTGAACTTGTAGCTAGTGCGAGAGGTACATTATTTTTTTTAAGATGCAACAGCAGTCTTTCTGCACCTATATGTAATGTCTGTATTAGAATCAATTAAAATATAATGCTAAATTATTTTCAATTTGCTTCAACTCACCTGGCATAATTTTAGATTGAGGAAATATTTCTCGGTATATAGAAGCAAGCTTTTTCTCAACTGCTTGCAATGTAATTGGCAGTTGTAACATATTTATTATAGCTTGCACACCTTCAGTGCCTCTTAAACCCATAACTTTTGCTTTGTGTTCCCAAGTAAACGTTTTCCCATATTCTTGAGTAACACGATTGTATGCTATTGTATATAGCGATTCTGTATCTACAGAAGAAAATATCAATTATATTGTTTTTTCTTATTTTTTAATAAAATATTTCTGATTTCTATAAAAAAAATTAATTCTAAAAGAGAAGTTAATATTCAATATTAAGATATTGATATTATGTTATGCTAATATCAATAAAGTGATGTAATAAAATTTTTATCGATATAAAAATATTTTATAAAATCAAATACACATAAATATTATTTTTCTCGAAAATTCGGAAAGTATCTTTACCTAATAACAGACCGTCCATATCGAAAATGCAATGAGTGACGCTTTTGAAATTCGTTCTATCCATTGCACACAATTTAATTTCTACTAGGTTATCCAAGTACTTTGCCGAAGACTTCGTAGAAATCTGTATTCAAAAAACTATGTAATATATTTTTATTTCGAGGAAAAATAAAAAATTATTATAAAAATGAGAAATATACCTTAGAATATGCGACTGATTAATGCTATATTTTTCGTTTCTCCTTCGTGATTCCGTGATAAGGTACTTTGTACTTGCACTAATACCCGTGTCCTGCGACGTGTAACCTGATTTCGATATATAGATGTGGTATCGAACGATAGATGTCTCCCTCCTTGATTAATATATCACTTTCTTTAACCCTCTCAACAGAATCATTGAGCAAAGAGGAAGCATCATTGTTGTTAAAACACAGATGTATATTTATTATAGACATCTGTGTTAAAACACAGATCCTTAGTGATTATCTCAAATATATTACATAAAATATATGTGATTGCACAAATTATTTACAATTTACATTAAAAAGATACTGTGAAAAAACATAATTACAAGAATGCAAAATTATATAGCATATATAAATTGTAGCTACAATATAAATTTTTATTATAAAAATTCTTGAAATGTATTTAATAATAAATGTAGTTTAACAAGTGTACGTGTATAAATATACACATACCAATTGTAATATTCTTAATACTAATTATGGTATACAATATAAAATGTATGTGAATATTTTATCTAGATTTTTTATTCTTTTCTTTCATTCGTTATTCTAATATTTTTTATTTCTTCTAGTTTTTATTCTTATATACAAAAGACTGATACTTATTCACATAATAAATTTTTGTAATTTCTCCATATTGTTGTGCAATCTTTTTGTTTTTTGGAGGTCTACATCATTATAAATCACTGTGACCAAGTATTTATAAAATTCATTATTTTAATTAATTAAAAGTTAATTTCATCAAACTAATGGATTCATTTAATTTACATTTGATTATCAATAAAATTTCTTGTTCCTCAGTTTGTAATTATATCTTTGTATGTATTTACGTATATTGTATTATGTAATTTTAATAACATTACATTATTATTGTATATATTTCGATTCATAATCGATCAGCACAAAAACAGTTATCTTTATTTAAGCTTGGTCTTAAGAAACAATTTTATCTATGTTGGATTAAATCATTTTCCGTAACATTTGAAATGCTATAAAAATTATACGGCAAGTTTGTTGGCAAAAAACTTTGAAGTGCGGTCGGTACTGCATTGAAATAAGTCGTGTTTCGTTCTCTGAATACAGTTTCTTGAACAGTACCATTGACGTCCGTTTGGAAAGTCTGAATAGTAGTTGTTGGAATAGCTTGGATAACTATGGGTTGTGATGTTGAAGCATAAGGAACTGCTTGTATTACCTGTAAGAATACAATATTTAAATATTGCATTAATCAAATGTACATAAACTATTGTTCCAAATATTTAATAATTTAGTAATATATTATTATTTTTGCTTTACTTTATTATTATTGATATATTTATTAATACTAGAAAATAAACATTTTATACTTGCGCTGTCGGAGATTCTGTTTGAGGTACAGAGAGCGGATTTTCTTCCTCGAGAGGCTGTGTTTGTTCTGTCGTCTGTTGTAATTGCTGATTGTTGGTCAGATGTTTAGTGTGAGAAGTATTGATTCCATGTCGACGCTTCATATGCTTATTATAATTTGGCCAATTTGTAAAGTGATGCTGACATTCTAAACAACTATACGGACGCTCTCCCGTATGCTGTCGCCTATGTGTCTGCAATTGTGAAATAATAGTATTAAATCGGTATTTTAAAAACGTCATATGATAAAAATCTTTTAATAGCTTACAGTTAATATTCCTTTGAAACGGAAGCGTTTCCCGCAAAATTCACAAGTAAATGGCATAGCACCGGTATGTATTCTATGATGTTCCCTTAAAGTTCCTTTCTCCCTAAAGGTTCTTCCGCACACATCACATTGATGCGGCTTGGCACCTGTATGCACTGTCTCATGTTTCTTCAATTGCAAAGGTGTTTTAAATCTGTACAATATCATTTCATTCTTTTTAAAATCATATATTGTATATATCATGTATATAATGTACATGAATGTAATAATGTGATATGTTTATGATATTGACTCACGCTTTTGGACATTGAGAGCAGCTATATGGCTTATCCACAGAATGAGTTAAAAAATGGGCTTCTAAATTTCCTTTCTGTATAAAACTCTTACCACATTGATCGCATGTAAAGTTTCTGACACCAGAATGAATACGTTTGTGCGTTACTAGATTTGGTTTTGTAGAAAATCTAAAAATAAATGTTATCATCTAGTTATATAAAGATTGTAAAATATAATCTAGTTATATAAACATTGTAAAATATAATCATTCTGAAATATAAAAAAAATATATTATATTAACCTCTTATCACATTGATCACATGGATATCTGTTTTTCACAGTATCGGGTAAATGACATCGATTATGAATATATAAAGCACTTTGCTGTCTAAAAGCTTTACCACAAGTTTGGCATACAAATGGCCGTTCTTCACTGTGAATTGTCTTATGAGAGTCTAATACTTTTTTATGTACAAACGACTTTCCACAATCTTCACAGCTAAAATTAAATTGAACAATATTAACAAACATGTTCATATATCCAAAATTTTACACAATTGTACACAGCAAATAATTTGTACCTAAACTTTGCCTTATTCTTGTGCCTCTTAACATGAGTAAGAAACCCATAGTATTTATCATAAACCTTACAACATTGCACACACATATACTTGGCTTTTTGATTATGCACTGTTTCATGGTGTTCCTCTAATGCTTCTAGACTTGGTAATTTGTCATTGCAATCGGTACACAGCCAAGGATATCTCTCTAAACTTTCTGTCTTTTTCCTTCCATGCTTAGTTGTTTCCATTGTCCGTGTTTCTCTCATTTCTAAATTAGATTCTGTCTCTAAATTAAAAGCATATATATTGTATTAGACTTATAATAGATCTATATTAGCATTAATTATATTTAAACATGATTTTAAAGAAACAAATAAAGGAAATAAAATTAAAAGTATATATTATATATATTATTCTCTTTTATATATATATATATATATATATATATATATATATATATATATATATATTAAAATATCTTACCAGATATATAATTATCTACAATCTTCAAATTATTTTTCACAGCTGCATCATTCTGTTCCTTGTCTATCTGGGAAGACATATGGAGCTCAGATTCTTCTTCCATTCTTTGTATCTGATTTCTCCTCTTTAATCTTTTCTTAGTCTGTTTAGGAGAACTCTTTTTCATCTGTATCTTACACTTCTTCTGTTTTATATTATCTTGTGTTTCCTGAGTTTTGGAACTGTCACTTTTATTACATCCTTCAATAAAATCATAAGTATTCAAAACATTGACTGTATCATTGATATAATTGTCAGCTGATTGACACTCAGCTATCTCTTCCCTGTTGTTGACTTCATCCTTTGGAAACTCTATAGTCTCTTCCACGTAATCTATATTTGGTTCTATCGGTTGTGGTTCAGGCTTTAAATTAATTAATAATTGTTTTAGCGATATTTGTGCTTTATTGGTCTTTTCAAAAAACTCGCTGCATTGATTCAACAAATCACAGCAATCTATGCAAACCGTAAGTGGCAAGCTGTCTGTTATTAGAACCTGCATAATTATAATAGTCATTATTAAAGATAAAAAATATATCAGAAATATCAAAATTTGTGTAACTTAGATTGTAATTAAATCTATACATACATCGTAATTATATTACTACAAATACGTAAGTTATTTTATCAAATATAAAAACAATTTAATTTTATTGCTCAATAAAATGGCAAACTCAAATTGCCTTTGCAAGATTTACATTAACTTCCTAATAGCATTATCTAGCAGTTATCTAAAATCCAAGAAAAACAAACATTTATTTTGATTATACACACATTAAGATCAATTTACATTACACTTATTATTTATAGACGCGATTCGAAATTCATGGCAGTATTAAAAATTTATAATATATATAAGTGAATTATAAATTAACAGTGAATCTGGGCAGTGAATCTTGGAATAAAGCTACAATACTAAATAAAATATTTCTGTTTTTCTGAATTAAATACATTTTACGGGAGCAATAAAGAGAGAACGTTCGCTTTATTAAAAATTTACCTGTATTTGCAAACACTTTGCAATCTTAGCCTCAATCGCGAGTTTCTGTCCCTCAGCTTCGTAGATCCCGATGAGATTCGTCTTGGTCTCGGCACACAGCCGGCAAAGTACCGGTTCCGTCATTCTCATTCAATGCACATACAGAATTTTCGTACGCGTAAGATCGTCGTACGGCGTCACTGCGCGAAGATGCATCGTGCTCGTCTTAAAGGCCGTTTACAGGGTGAAGCAGCTGATATCAGGTTCGATCTCGAACCCTTAACCCATACAAGAGTTTCTCCGTGTCAGAGATGTTTGAAGAGGAAAAGGCAGACAGAAGTGGTGTGCGTATCGCGTCTCTACGAGACGATAATTCATTCATAGTATGGCAGCTAGACAAAAAGTCGTGTATATCGCGCGCGTATTATCATATCGGACCGCTAGTAAACAAACGATCGCCACGGACGACACCGATTCGGAACACAGCGGACATGTTGTTCTCGCTACTCGCCGTGAGATATCATAATTATGAGCGCTGAAACGAGGCGACTTGGGGCGATGTGTAACTTTAGAGAATCGATGACTGATAGTCGATAGATTCAAATCCACTTGAACCTTATCCCTCCTCATATGTCTCCTAAGAAATTCAATTAAAAAAGAATAATGAAAATTGATTGATTAAAAATAATACGAGGCGACTTGTTGCGCCACGAACGGCAATTGATCACGACCGAGTCGGCGATTACCTTTCCTCGTCTTCGAATAGCGAATAAAAGACCGCGAGTATTCCATAATGTTTCCACGAAAACAGATATATTTGTCAGAGCTTTGAGTGTTGTGTTTGTCCTATCCTAGGTCAAAAAAAAAACATCTGATTTGTGATTCATACGCATAGCACATGCGCACGCTTTATTCCCGCGGTTCGGTATTGTCAGCGCCTGCATTCATAGCATAGACGGTCGTCATTGAAGATATCCGCGTTTACCGATATGGGCTTTTTATTTATGCGTTTATGCAAAAATCTGTGCTCCCGCCCTAAAGCGGGGAGCACACACTTTTGCATAAGCGCATAATCACAAGCATAAGGAAATTGATTGGTTCATTTCCTTATGTATATGTATGTAAATCAATCAATTTCTTTATGTTTATGATTATGCGCTTATGCAAAAGTGTGTGCTCCCCGCTTAAATATTAATCAATGGATGCGTTCAGGAAACACACCGTTGCATATTGAACGTTTTTTGATTGGTTCTTTCTTCTAGGACCAACAAATCAACGTCGAGGATTGATAAGACGATGCTCAACGATTGTGCAACAATTGTTTCCTAAACGCGCCCAATTCTGTTGCGTAGTATCACATCACATATCTCTGATTAGCTGATCACAGCTTTAAAAAGAATTCAAAAGCAAAGAAGCAAAATAAATTCGCAGACGAAAATTTCTCTCCATGTCTATCTTGCCATTTTAATTATAGCGAAGAGTAATTAGAACATTAAAGAATGAAATTCCTTATTTTTTTGTTACATTTTTATATTCATTCGTCTCTTATTTTTAATTTATAAAGTCAATCTCTAATCTCTTAAAGAATTAAATATCTATAAATTTCAAAAGAAATATTTTCATAATTTTTTAATTTATCGAATTTCTGATGTGAGAAAAAGACTTAAAGAATCAAACATGCAATGTTTCTATAATGATTTTCAAAATATAAAAATAAATATATTGCAAATTGATTAACTCGCATGTAAATAGCAAAAAAAATGTTCGAAATTAGAGGTCATTTAAAATTCCATGGACGTACAAGCGAAAGTTCATGTTTTCTCAGAAATCTTCAATAAGTCAAACGCAATCAAAAACGGACCGTCTTAAACAAATATTGCACGCCGCTAATTTCTTTCACATATTTGAATATTACAAAATGTACTTTTTCTGAGAACTTTTGACGCAGCGTTATTTCAATTTCCATGCTTTCGTGTACTTTCTTTTCACTCACATCAACATAGATTTTACTTTCCACTTTTCATATACAATCTGTATAAAAATAGTAAACTTTAAGGAATTGGAGAAAAAATCCTATAAATTATGTTCTAGTAAAAAATCTTGGAATTTCCTTCAGGAATATTGTATTATCTTCTCTAATTCTTTAAAAATTGATCAAGCTTATGCATGGAATTATTTTCGACACAATATGTTGTTTTCAAAATTTTCTAGAAAGTATTTATGGTCTCCGCGGAATATTGGATACGAGTTAATGAACTCGACTAAAGCCAGTTTAATCAGCTACCCATAAACGAGTGAAAATCGAAAGCAGCCATTCGAATAATCATGTTTGAGAAAAATAGTCGCAGGGCGTATTGCATTTTATTGCAAGAAAAGGTGCGATTATCGAGCATCACTCTGACAATGAGAATCATCAGATTCGCATCCAAGGATGACTCTTGCACAAAGACAAAGAGAAGGAGGGATCGAACGATTCACAGGAAATGTATGGCTCGAAATCTTCAACGGGCGAATCATGGAGACTTCGACGCTCGAAAACGTGGCACTGGATGGAAAAGTATTGACGCGATGTGTCCTCATTGTGTATATATAGGGGTGCCTGTGTCAAGAAAACACTGCAGTTCTTCGTTGAGCATCTGTAGGACAGCATCAGGTGGAAGGTACCTGTCCGGTTGAAGTTTCTTCTGTGGAGATCAGTGCGTTTGAACTTTGGAAACATCTAATCTTGCTGATTATAATCGAGTTGCTGATCGTATCAGGTAAATTCAACATATTTCTGAAAAATAATTTGATGCAAATTATATCACACATTTCACACATTCCCGTTTTTGAGTTTTTTAAAAAGCATTGTTCACTTTATTATTTATTTACTATATTCCGTACTAAATTATTAAGAAAAAATTCTATGATTTTTTAATTATATTTTATCTATTTTATGTATATAAACAACAAAAAAAAAATAAAAGGAATCATAGTAACATTAGTTGAATTAAATCTTATCATCTATCATATAAAATAAAACTGAACACAAGGTACCACCCTATAGCATTGGAATCATATAGAACCGGTTTGAGGACACCGCCTCTTCAAGAAAATTCATTTAAACTTAAAAATAACGAAGAAAGCATTTCTACCAATCAGAATATAAAAAGATAAATTATTAAAAATTTTTAAGATTTTAATTAAGATTTCTTAAAATTATTAATAGATTTCCGAAATATATATAAAATATATAAATCTCGCTCATTATAATTAAATTTCAATATTAATTTTTTTGCATTTCTTTTTTATTGGTCGTAATATGAAAAGAAGAAAAATGATTCCACTCATCGTGTATTTTGTTGCTCTTGTGACGCTGTCCTCCGCCCAATTTCAACCACAACCCAGCGGTCGGATTCTGGAATCGCCGAATCCAGCACTTTGCGCACAAAGTAAGTCTCACTATTTTTATCAGAAATTATGCAAGCAACTGGAGCTTTTAAAATTATCTCCTAAGCATTAAACATTTTTAACATGGATCTTTTACTCATTTTTCAAATTTTTATATTATGTTGATGTGAAAATATTTTAATCATATAAAATAAGGCTCTTTCATTATGCTATTGTGTAAAAATTAAAAGCATAAATTATTGATTCAATGCTAAATTAATTTAATTGTCGACTATGGTTCTCAGAAACTTTATGCAAGTAAGTTGGCCGTGGAAACTATCGCTTAAAATTTTTATATAAATTGATCTTCTGTTAGGATGTAAATAATACAAGCATTCCCAATGCTCTCTCTAAAAGTTCGTCGGAGAGAGAGAGTCTTCATTCTATTTCCCTCAGCAGTCAAACATTCGAGGAAACTACAAATCGGAGAAAGTATTTTCAATATTTGTCATTAAAAAGAAGCCGCGACCCTATGGTGCGGAATCTTCCTCCTTCAACCGTTTTTCAATTTCCTACTCCGCCTCAAACCTTCGATTATTGTATCTTCCGTCTCTGTCGCGGAATTATTGTATCTTCTTACGCCGCATCGCGCTAATTATACGTGACCGTTCATCCTTTACATCTTGTGCATCTTGCTCGATGTTCGTTATAGAAAGTGTGACGATGACACCGACGGCGGTATAACTCGAACGCATTTGAATTGTAAATATCCTCGTCGTAAGTAGTACGGAATGTCGGGTGGCACTTTCACGTTCATCGCGTTTTTGGTTGGTTCGAACCAGTGAGAATAAATCACCATTAATTATCTAATCTGGAATGTCTTTTCCAAATTATCAGCATCTCCCAACATTCTCTTGTCCTATCTAAACAGGAATTCATAGATGGAAGACTTATCAATTTAACTTAACTTCCAAGAATGCATCAAAATTATCTCAAAAGAAGAGATTATTAAGTTTTATGTGAAATATTTGAACTTCTTTTTTGGTGTAAAATAAATTATGCTAATTTTTTTTCTTTTTCATCTTGTAAAAACGTTAAATTCTAATAAATTATGTAATCTAAATTATTTAAATAGATTAAAAATCAAAGCAAGAGAGAGATATCCGCCTTAAAACATCATTGAGATTCTAAACTAGGAAGAAATGGAAGAGAATATGTTATGTACGGAACCTGATACTGATTATCCATTCATTAGGCGTAGCCGATTGACGCGCGTTCCAAAGACGCGCCCCTCATAAAAAACTTTCTTCTTCTTTATTTGGAAAGTGACGCACGTGATAAAATCAATATACAGTGCGGGTGCCAATGTCTAGGTCGTGACTTACCCGGGGTCGCCGCCTCGACTGACACTGATTTCGCAACTTTCACTCCGGGAACAAGCAAAAGACCTCGGTTCTTCCTATTGTAAACATATCTCTTAAACATTCAAAGCGTTCTTAAAGATTATTGTCTATTGTCTAGTGCCTGTGTGGTTTAATTCACTCGATTTTCTAATTGCGGTTTTTCTCGCAGGGACCATCCATGAACGATTCAATGGAAAAGGCTATTATTTTTCGTGGGCTGATCCGAGAACGGCCGGACAAGAAGTGGACTGGTTATCGGGTAGAAACTTTTGCCGACAACGTTGCATGGATCTAGTTTCATTGGAGACCTCCGTGGAGAATGAATTGATCAAGAGCCGCATCGTTCAAAGTATTGTCTGCAAATTGATTCTGCATTTCGTGGGTAATCGAAGTAAAAAAATTTAAAAATGTTAATGTGACACGCTTCTCTTGCAGACAAGGTGAAATACATCTGGACTTCCGGTCGCCTCTGTGATTTCAAAGGTTGTGACAGGCCGGATCTGCAGCCTCTTCATATTAACGGTTGGTTCTGGACCGCCGAGTTGCAGAAGTTAGCACCCACCAATGATCGCGGTCAAAATGATTGGTCCGAGAGCGGCGGGTAAGATTTATTATTTGCAATATTACATATCGATGATGTATACCGACCTATAATTTTGTATTGTTCAACGTTGCTATTTAAACGCTTGTACATATCGACATATATCGAAATGAAGATCGTGCATACGCCATCCTCACTTTTGAGCTCAAGGATATTGAACAAGTTGTGATTAAATCTTTTTTATCCTCCCGCTGCAATTCTCTGTTATTTTTTGCTCTATAATCAATGATCGTGCGTTTAGTAGTCAAGGTTTCTAAACGTATACTATCAAATGACAAAACGATAATGTATATATCTCGATTCATCTTATGAGAATTCGTTCTGTATGTGTTTTCTTTAGTATCGGCAAACCACAGCCTGACAATCGCGAGGCCATTCAAGGCGGCGCTCCCGAGAATTGCTTGGCTATCCTCAATCAATTTTACAATGATGGAGTGAACTGGCATGATGTGGCATGTCATCATAAGAAACCATGGGTCTGCGAAGACAATGAGTCTCTCCTGAGATATGTTCGGTTTACCAATCCCAACATTCGCATATAATGGAAAAGAAACTTTGTAAAACAATAGTTTCACTTTTGTTCAAATCAGTTTTAGCACCTATAATGTTACAATATTCAAATGTGTATCTACGCCAGAGAAGCGACTGAGTAGCATATAGAACATCTTATTTATTACTATTATATATAATATTATAACATCTCATACTCATTAAACCTCACATAGTATGAATTATTTAATTAAACTTATAGGCATTATTTGAGTTCAGGAAATATTACTATTTATATTCTTAGATATAAATCCCTAAAGATAGATGGGAAAAATTAGATAAAATAGAAACTATAGTTTCTATTATCACACATACATTTCTTAGATTATTATAAAAAGATGTATGAAATAACTACATTTCTAAAAAATACTAATTGATCAATCCAGAGTAGCAATAAATTCGTAAATAATAAATGATTCTATATTTTTTCATTATTAAAAAACATAGCAGTTCATTTATAACACACATTAAGTTTTAACTGCTTGTTACATTGTTTGCATAAAATGCATAAACTATATTTTTCCCTCTTTATATAAAAATTTAAATTACATAAAATTATGTTTATTAATAAAAAAATATATGCATATTATACAGATGTTAAACAAGAGACTTTCACAAAGTGTACCTAATAATATATATCATATATTTACTTAATCAAATATAACAACTTTATAAAAGTACTTTAAAAATATGTACTCAAAACTATTTTTTACCTTCTACCATTATGATATGATATCCAAATTTTGTTTTTACTGGTGGATCTGTATAAACTGGAGATGCTAGATTAGAAATTGGCAATGCAAAGGCAGCATCTTGAAAAGGTCCTACCATGGAACCACGTGTCATCCAACCAAGATCACCCTTTAGATAATAAACAAAATGCAAAATTTCAGACACTATTATTTTCAATTAATTTATTAAGACAATATTTTTTCGATATATTCATGTTACCCCAGATCTTGCTTTATCTTCGCTGTATGTCGCTGCAACTTCATTGAACTTTTGACCAGCTTTTAATTTTTCCAGTGCTTCCAATATCTTCGATTGTTTTTCACACAGTATATGTCTAACCTGTATTTGCACATAGAAAAATAATTCTGTAAAATAAACTATACAGAAATGATAAAAGCTGTAACAATATACTGTATACAATATTTAAAATAAAGTGTTCGATTATCATAACAATTAATAATTCACAATATAATTATATAGTATACATGTTACTTATCGATACAAAATGTTTTCTTACTTTCACTGCATTTCCACCTTTTTTTTCTGTTTTGCCACTCTCCTCCGAGGATTTACCCTTACTGGTTTTCGCGGCACCAGCATTCTTTTTCGGCGGCATGCTCGTGCAATTTCAGGTTATATCAATATACCATTGATGAAAAATAAATAAGTTTCTTCCGTAACTATAGAAAAATGTCCGTGTTTTAAATATACGATATAATAAGTAAATAATTAAGGAGTAGGATTGATTATCGATGATAAAATTTATAATTATTTATGGGAATATCTAGGAGAATATAGAGAATATTTAAGAGGAATATATAAGAAGTATATGCATATCAAATCTAAACACGATACGTCTAATCCGAAAATATTTATTAATATTATTAAATATTTATGAATAATAGTTAATATTTATTAATATTATTTATCTTACAATTGCATGAACTGCTTTAGATTTGTAAATTCATATTTCAATTTATTCTTTTATTAAATTTTTTAAATTTAACTTATCATTAGTTGATAAAATAGAGATGCAAATTAAAATTATCATAAGATGATTTCCTATTATAGTTATAGTATAAATCTTCTGAGTTTTTATTTATTTGTTTCTTTTTTTTTGCTTCAAAAGAAGAAAGATTTTTATTGTTGTTTAAAATTGTTAACAAATTTACTTACTCCTTGTATATATTTATATTATGAAAAATATTCAAAGCTTTTATCATGAAAATAAAGTAGTAATGTATGATAATATGAACACGAGGACAGCCACGTGCCATTATGTTTAAAATGCAACATATATATATATATATATATAATGATCGATAAGCGACTACTGTGACTACTGTGATACATCTGGATATATCTGGTGATTTGGATTTTTATATTTTGCGTTTTCCTTTACATGATATTGTTTAATAAGACGTACTTTTCTATTCGAATTCAAGATTAATATTAATACAACACACCGATATTTTCTTTACATCAATCGTTCTGTTTCCATTTTTTAAATTCTTCCTTTCTCTAAAACATTGAAATTTTTTCATTTGTATTACAAATAATAATAGATCTATATAATCCATTTTATCTAATCTATATAAGCCAGAAGTTTACATGACATATTGAATTATTACATCATTGATATTTTTTTTTGTACTTTAATTTTGTATAAGAATATTATAACTGTACAATTTATTGCAATTTTTTCTCTCTAAAAAAAGGTTTATTTGATTGATAATAAAAAGACGAAAGTTTTAATGATGGAGTTAAAACGACCAGACAAACCAGCTAAGTGCACATGGAAAGCAAATGAGGAAAATTCACCCCATACAAAACGAATAAAGTAAGTTTATTGGAATTGAAAACTTTATTAGACAATTGGAAAGATACAATTTATTGTATCATAGATACAATAAATTTATATGTCATTGTAACATTTTAAACATTGCAAATTTTAATATCATGTATTTTATATTGTATGTATAATCAAACATTATATTAAAATATACAAGACAAATATGCTTCCAATAAATGTGTCTTATTATTTTGTTTTCTACAGGATGCCAAATCGCAACAAAATATTACCTAACATTTTAAGTGCAATTGGTCAGACGCCTCTCGTTCGGTTAAATAATATTCCTAAATCTCATGGAATTAAATGTGAAATGTGTTGGTAGAAAATTTCTTATCATATTTTATATATCTTGTAAATGAAGGAAAACTTGAAACTCTGATGAAAGTTCTTATCAACTATTGTTATTATATTACTATTTTTTTACACAGATGCAAAATGTGAATTTTTTAATCCTGGGGGATCTGTAAAAGATCGAATAGCACATAGAATGATACAGGATGCAGAAGAAAAGGGACTGATAAAACCAGGATATACACTCATTGAACCAACAAGTGGCAATACTGGAATTGGTCTAGCAATGGCTGCAGCAGTCAAGGGCTATAAATGCATCATTGTGATGCCAGAGAAAATGTCTAATGAAAAAGTCTATGTGCTTCGTGCTCTTGGAGCAGAAATAGTGAGAACGCCAACTGAAGCTGCTTGGTATAGTCCGGAAGCGCATATCAGCGTTGCTCAGAAATTGCAGAGAGAGACACCCAATAGTATTGTCTTAGATCAATATACTCATTCTGGCAACCCATTAGCACATTATGATCTAACTGCGACTGAACTTTGGGAACAATGTGATGGCAAAATAGATTATGTAGTAGTTGGTGCTGGTACTGGAGGGACTGTCACCGGAATCGGCCGCAAATTGAAGGAACTGTCCCCTGATACAAAAATTATTGGTGTGGATCCAATAGGAAGCATTTTGGCACAGCCACCTGAGTTGAATAAGGAGGATGTTGGTTTTTACGAAGTAGAGGGAATCGGGTATATATCATGTATATTACAAAATAATATAGCTTTTGATAAAATGTTATCATTTTTTTACATAAAATAAAAAGTCGATTAAAAATTTTTTTTACATCTTGCAGATATGACTTTGTACCAACAGTCTTGGATCGCAATGTTGTTGATATGTGGATGAAGACAGAGGACTGTGAGTCACTAAATGCAGCACGTAAATTAATTCGTCAGGAGGGATTATTATGTGGCGGTAGCAGTGGAGCGGCACTTTCAGCGGCAATTAAAATCGCTAAAAATCTGTCGGCGGATAAACGTTTGATCATTCTTTTGCCAGATGGCATACGTAATTACATGACAAAGTTTGTATCGGATCAATGGATGGAAGCCAGAGATTTTTTGGTAAAATTATTTGTGATATATCTAAGATATCATACATTTAAATATAACTGTAGAAGTATATAAAATATTTACTAATTTATAATTTTTTCCTTCAGACATGCAAAACTTCAATAGAGATGAATAAATGGTGGTGGAGTATACCATTATTCAATTTAACATTAAATAAGCCTACAATATTACCAAAGGGAATGTCATGTCAAGATGCTGTGGATTTCTTTAAAACTGCTAACAACATTCAACAATTATTGGTAACTGATGATGAGAAAATACATGTGAGAGGTGTTATCACATCAGACGTACTCCTGTCTAATTTGATTTCCGGTGCAGTAAAGCAAACAGACTGTGCCGAGAAAGTTATGATCAAGCAATTCACGAAAGTTTCAGTCTCGATTATATTGGGCAAACTATCTCATATTCTTGAAAAAGAATCTTATGCCATAGTTTTAAACGACAATAATGCTTTAGTTGGGATTGTAAATCAAAATGACATTTTCAATTTTATAATTAAGGGCGATAATACAGCGCAGAATAATGGCACTATGTAAAATTCATCCATGTAGTTACATTTGCTAAAATAAGATTGTCGTTTATGCAATATATTTGTATAATTGAGAAAATTAGATATAAGAATGGTTGAATTGGAATTGAATTGCTATATTATATTAGATGCTATTATTTTTTTTATCTATAGAATCTTGTAAAAAGTAATTCATTATTTATATCTGTGTAATGAAAAAATCAATGAAGAAAATTATATATCTATTAAAAATTTTTAATATAATGATAAAAGTTTTCTTAGGATTTCTTAGTATTTGTAAATTTCAAGCATTTAAGTTTTATACATCCAACTTTGTAATAATTTTATAAAATTATGGAATTGTGCAAAAGTGAAATAAAAAATAAAAATATATCAAATATTCAATTGTTATAAATAAATGTTATATTTGAATGTACTTTGGAGTAAAAACATCAATAATTCATGGATATATTAAAAGAAAAATGTGTTTGACTTTATATATATATATATATATATATATGAGATCTTTATAAAATTATTCTCATTCTAGAAACTAATGATCTCTTTTAACTAAACACAAAAAATGTATGTGGAGTATATAATAAATATCTATTATATTTCTTTATATTAGATAAATACAAGAAATTTTATCATATTTAAATTTCTTTTTATATATATATCTCTATATATCTCTTTGTTTCTCAAATGATAGAACAGCTATTAAATTTTTTGAACTTGAACATGAAATTTGCAACTTGGTAATGTAGTAGTCTCAGCTGTAACAGTACTAATAATTCCAAGATTTGCTAAACTACCTCTGAGAAGACCACAAGTGAAAGCCAGCAGACGAGGACTCTCTTTAAGATACTGTTTGCTGTTGCTTGTACCAACTTTATCTAATAATCTGAAAGCATTATCTTGCAACACATATACCCCATGATGATTAGTTCTGAGATTATCAATTTGTTTGTGATATAAGCTGGACCAGAAATCTGTGCAGATAAACTTGATCATATCTAGTTCATCCTTGAATCTGCTCCATTCTCTTGTTAGTCGTTCAATAATTCTGTATCCAACACTGAATCCCATCCATTCTAAACGTGAAAGCTCTTCTTCGCCTTCCTATTGAAAACAATATATATTTCCAGTCAGAGAATTTTTTTATAGTAAATAAAAGAAGATATATATAGTATATGCAAATAATACATATTACTATTATCTTATGTTCATTACTTACCGCGGTATTAGATGATTTGCTCAAAACATAATTGACTAATTCAGCATGCAAATATTCAAAGAGACAATCGTCGGCTTCTCCAGTTGCGTTAGGATTTGCTTTGGAATCAATTATTTGTTGCTTCATTTTTTTCGTTGATATTATTTCTCGTTTTACTCGATTGTGTATAATTTATCCATGTGCAGGCTATTTTTTTAAAATATGTATGATACGTGTATTACATTTACATAATATATTTTAAATAACCTAGATACATACAGTCATTAACTTTATGTTTAGATCGTTCATTGAAATAATCACAAATTAAACAAATTAGTGGCCTATATATTTGCGATTGTAAAATATTATAAAGTATGTATACTAATACATATCGTATGCATATAGTCGCGCATGCATCGTTAACAATAGGTGTGTGATAATATCTTGTCGGTGCAGTTATCATGGGCGCGTTCCACTTAACGCTTGCAACGTTCGCGAGTATTACCTGTCTTTGTTTAACTTTTGATGAACAACAAGGATGAAATAATACTGTAAGTGTGCGGACGTTAGATGGGACGTGCCTCATGAAATAAGCACAGAGAAAAAATCCAATCAGCATCGTGGAAAAGAGACAAAAATATCAATATATGCCATGAGAGGAAAAAATATATACATATATATACATGTATGATATATACTTTAGTATATGTACCTGGTAACTATGGAAACTGTAAAATACATTTTCCATACATACAGGATAATCGTATTGTATGCACTAATAATTAATTTCCTAAACATCAAAATATAAAATATGTTAGCAAACAATTCAATCTTTCAAAAATATTTATTTAATAAATATAAGGATCCTGTTATAAGATTTATACACAAGGATTTTAATATTACATTATTTAATTAAGTATTTAATTTGAATTATGATATATATATATATATATATATATATATATGTATATGTATATATATATATATATATATATATATATATATATATATTTAATAATATATGAATATATTATATCCATAATAATATTTCCAATATAAATGTTTAAGATAAAATAGAAGATATATGGAGAAATATATTATCAATGGTCAAATTGGTGAAGGAGCGCAAGGTTTGGTCTTGAAAGCACATGATGTATTTAGGGATAAAGAAGTGGCATTAAAGAAAATCCTGATTAAAAGAACTGAAGATGGCTTACCCGTATCCATTATACGCGAAGTGAAAAGTTTACAACAACTTGAACATCCCTATGTATATTTTTTTTCTTTTTAAAATATGAAATTAGTTGTATTTTTAAAACATTTATTTATATTTTAATTTAACATTGTTATTACATTTGTAATTATAGCAGTTTGCTTGCAGGTTGTTGTATTATTGGATGCTTTCCCAAGTGGGTTGGACTTTATAATGGTATTTGAATATATGCCTACAGGTTTATGGGAAGTGTTGAGAGATGCTGACATATCCTTGACAATGGGGCAAATTAAAACATATATGAAAATGTTATTGGAGGGTATGGCATATGTACATGGAAAGCACATAATACATAGGGTATTCGAATACTCAAAAATTATTCCTATTTTAATGAGATTTATAGATACAATTTCTTCCAAAATATTGAAGTTTTTTTAATTGTACTTTTAGGACTTGAAACCTGCAAATTTATTGATCAGCGCCGAAGGTATATTGAAAATCGCAGATTTTGGCTTAAGCAGATTGATGTGGCAGGATAGTACAAAACCGTATTCGCATCAAGTTGCTACAAGATGGTACCGGGCACCAGAATTACTCTATGGAGCGCGATATTATACATCTGCAATCGATATGTGGTCGATCGGTTGCATATTCGGCGAAATGTTAAACAATTCTCCATTATTTCCAGTAAATACTCTACTTTCATTGAAATAAATTGATAAAATATTAGTGTTTTATAATATATGATACAAAATCTTGATGTTTTATAAAATTATGCAACAGGGTGAAACTGATATTGAGCAGCTAGCTATAGTTTTGAAGTATTTAGGCTCTCCTACATCCGAATCATGGCCTGGATTGACTTCATTACCAGACTACAATAAAATCAGTTTTCCTTATCACAAAGGTACAACATGGGAAAATATTATTCAAGATGCACAACCTGAAGCTATCGATCTAATCAGGCAAATTTTGATTTACAATTCGTCAAAACGCCTGACAGCTGAGCAGGTGCTATAACATAAAATTGTTTTTGCATGTGCATATATATATTCATATATATATATATATATATATATATATATATATATATATATATATAAACAAAACTGATAAATTGTTACAGGCATTGTGTCACATATATTTTTATTCCAAACCTTATCCATCAATGAAGAATTTAATAAAACCACCACAGAATCATCGTTTATGTGTAAAACCAAAAGAAATCAACCCAAATGTGCAAGCAAGCACGCTTTTCGAGAATCTTCTGAGAATCATATAACAATTTCGTACACATGCTGTATATTAATGATATATATATATATATATATATATATATATATATATATATATATATATATATATGATAAATGAAAGATGTTGCATATAGAAACAATTAAAAATCTGTTAACAGTTTTATTTAATTTAACAGATTTTATTTAATTGCCATTCCTGTAAAAGGTCAATATCCTTTTGAACACCTCTGGATTATAACCCGTTACTACAGGCCTGGCACTATCGTATTCGGCTTTTTCGTAGAGAGTCAACGGCGGTAGAGCACACCAAAAATTTTTCACGTTGGCATCGTTAGCGTCTAGCGAATTGAGTTGAAATATGAAAAAGTGATAATTCTTCCCGTCTGATTGAATACACTGCAAGGTAACGGGTTCTGGCAATTTTTTTACGGATGAGCCGAATTTTTGTCGTGCACGAAACGCTGCCATAGTATACGATTTTATCAGGGTGCGACCAACAATCTGGCTTTCTGTCACAGCCAATTCCGTCAAATTTTTTACTTCCTCTGGGTCGTAATGTACAAAGATAGTGTGGACATTTTTCCAAGGTGTTGTTGCACTGACAGCTGTTGGATGTAATACAACTTATACTACTACTTGTTATATTATAAGGTCAATGTATATATTGAATATAATAAGCAGTTAAACTCACGATATACGTCTTCAGTTTTGTAGAAGTTTGTCTGATCCAAACTGATAGTATGATGCATCGGATGGATGTTTGGAAGATCTATTTCTATACTGCAATTAGAACTTTCTAATGGTTTTAGGGGGCTTACTGACATGATCATCACATCTGATCTTAAGGTGAATTGAATAAGATCTGATTCTTTTTCTGGAAAAACATTTTTATATTACGCAATGTTTAAGTCCAAAATATTTAATATTTTTAAACATATAGTTATAGATTACCTAAATTTAATTTTGTAATTCCGTCATACAATATGCATCGTTTCCTTGCAATATCTGGACCAGATAAAGATTCACAAAGTTGTAAGATCTTTCTGGATAAATTCCGCCTATAAAAATAAAAAGTATGCATTAATAGAATAAATGTGTAACTTGTTATATGTCAAAATACTTAATTCTTAATTTGCTAACATTTTTCTACAGTTGGTTAAGCCATAATCTCTAGGAAATATCCATGCAGGTCTTGTAGGATCTTTCCTTTTTGGTAGCTTTTCTTGATGAGCATCAAATATATTTGAAGTATAAATTATCCTAAAAATAACAAGAAATATATATAAGATCTGAATGTATAAGGCTGATAGCAGGTTGTATAAGGCTCTTACGTCCACAACTATAACAGATGTAAGCACTTACATCTCATTCTCTATTGTCAGCCTAATATATGTATTAAAAAACTAATATTAATATACCTTTTTACTATGTCATCTACATATTCTGGTAGATCTAAGAATGAATCTTGTATATAATTTGAAGAGCTGTCTGGCAGACATATAGTGTTTGTTAATATCTGTGCTTGACGAAAACCTTCTTGCAGAACGTTATGATCCTTAAAAATTAAACAAGCCTGAGCTTTCCAATCAGGATGTGTTTCGTCAAACGATATTTTTGGTTTGAGTGTTTCTATTTCCAACCTGATATAAAATACAGTTTTCAATTGATATTAAATGCATGTGATATATATAATAATAATTTATAAAAAAAATAGATTTTCTTTTTAAGTACCTTGAACGGATCGGTTTTGAAGTGGTCAAATCTAAGGCATTTTTTACCTGAATCCCATATTGGTTGGACAAATAATCATCTATTTTGTCATTGGATATCTTGCGTTCTCGTTTTATATGCCATAATTTAGTAATCTGTCTGCCTATGTGTTGCTTGTATAATATTTGCGTGATCTTCATTGTATATCTTAACTTTAAAATAGATAGATAATAATAATGGATGTGAGATCTCGAAGGTTATGTTTTTCACTGGGAGACTTTCTTTTTTTAGTAATACTAAATTCTTATCAAATAATATTGAAATGAATGTTGATATTCGTGATTACATCAACAGGATTAAACGGAGGATTTCCGTTTTGTAATATATTTACTCTTTTTTTCAGATAATATGTAAAACATATAATCTTTTTTTCTATCCTATGACAGACTAGCGCTCAATCGATAATCGATATTCTATCTCATTCTATCGCGAAAAGAAAATTAGTCACGATTGAGATAATATACAAAAACTTATTGAAAATAATAAGAATAGTTAGCATAGCAGCTTGGACAAAATAAATAAATACACAATATAAATATTTCATATATTTAATAGTATGCATATCATTTTAAATTAATAATATGCTTTAGTACAAAAGAAATTTTTCCTCCTTTTATATCCCTTTTATTATCTCTCCTATCCCCTTTATATACATATAGCAATTTTTAATTTAATTTTATTTTTTATATAAATTTTATAGCTAATGAGCCTTCTTAACCGTTGCACTAGGATTAAGCATTTTTCGCCTTTGTGTAAACATGTGCAGATAAAGATGAAGGAAAACTGAAACAAAACATTATAATTCATAGTTTATAACTTTGTTTTCTATATTATTTTACCTACATCCTATAATATGTATACTTACATGGTGTATAACTTATCATAATTCCTATCAAAACATACAAATAGCTAAATGTGAAATTCCATTTGTTTGGTAAAATGTAACTCCATGAGTCAGAATTATCGTTAGAGTATTGCACAGCAGCATAGAAACATAATAATTCACCAGTTACCCCAATCGGATACAATATAATAAACGTAGTATATCTAAAGACATATTTTAATTAATGTTTACACAAATCAAGCAACAACTATATAAACTTAATATCTTTTAATTATAAAAAGATTGATTACCTGAGCCAGACTAATATATATGGCACAATACCAGTAAGATTCGCAAAATAATAGAAGTATCTAATGATTTCTGTGATAGACCATGCAATGAGAGCTAGCGGAAGTCCTGGAGATGCAGCAGCATACGAATCAGGAGTAGCCAAGATAACTCCAACCACAACCATTACACGACTAAAAACTTGCAATGTTGTGGTTATAACATTGGAAGATACAATGCCAATTGCTGCATGTATTATCTGAAAAAAAGTAAGTTTTTATAATAAACCATTCATAAACTAAATAATATATATAATTAGTATGTATGTATGTATATATAACTAATTATGTAATACTATATTATGTAATTTTTATAACACTTTTTCAAATATTGCTGCTAATAACATTTTCATTAAAAATCTAAAAACTATTAACTTTAAAAATGACCTGTTTATTTCTGTTTATATTCTACCCTTAGTAAGATGTTATAAATACCTCTAACACAGCTGCATTCTGAAAAATAATTACAGGAAGCTGTGTTTTATCCCACAAAGTATTATGAGAAGGATTTATGTAATGTTGTATAATTAGATACAATATGTAACTCCATCTAAAATAAAAGAAAAAAGATTAGTTTTGAAAGTGAGCATATGTTAGAATAATATATATAAAGAATATATATATATATATATATATATTTATATATTTATATATTTATATACACAATAATAAGTATATAAAGGAAAACTCTTAATAAAAATAACCGAGTAATAAACAAATTTCTATTACATAATGTTTTAAAGAGCAAATATTTTAAGTTACTCGTTTCGTTATTCATCTAATATTACAGAAAAAATTAATAACATACCCCAAAGTTTGTCCGAGATTATATAACACCAGATAAAGTTTCGAAAGAGCGCCAGGTTTTTGGGATTTCGTTCCAGGCATATCTACGTAGAAATTTTTTCAAACGTTTCGGCGCTCCGTTCTTGAATGTTTGCAATGGAATACTTTATTGAGAATGTATAATCACTTTGTAAAATATACATGCTAAGTCATTGTGAAAATCCCTATTCATGTATGTACGTATGAATGCTCACCAATCAAGCTATGTATTTGTTACCAATCAAGAATGAAGTGTACTCTTTCACGAATCAAATTACATCTTTCGATAGCGAATTTTTTTGTTTCTCATAATTTCATGCATATTCATTTTTTTAACCCGCAAGGTTAAGCGTATGCCGATTTTAAAAAATTTTTTTTGCATTACATGAACAGACGTATATTATTTAGAGTGGAAAAAAAATATCCATTTTCCACACATGCATTAAAAAAAAATCAGTGAATCAAAATTTTATCAAATTAATTCGAATGTTTTTCGCGCAAAAGATTTTACATATACAGATTTTACAAATCAAAAGATTTTACACATTCATGAAATGACTTGTCCGAATTTATCTCCGTCTGTCATTGCGCTGTGTAATGGAAGATTCACACTGCGTTCGTGTATGTATGACAGTTTGACCCAATAGAAAATATTCTCTTTCTAATTATAATGATATTTTAATCTCTAGAAAGCAAACTCTTCTATTGGATGTCGTGTGTCAAACATTGGAAACAGTGTGAACCCTTCATAAGGGAATCAACCTCGAGATTGTGTACTCGTTATCGTATAACAGTTTTGTTGTTAGGCATGTGATTTGTGTGTGATTTTCTGAGCGAAACATTCATCATAAATAAATTGCGCGCCAATCGATCGAATGAAAGAAAAAGAGTATGAAAGACTCAATGAAAGAAACGAGGTGAAATAGAAAGGAAAGATCGATAAAATCATTATGATTTTTATTGTGAGAGAAAAACAGCTTCTCGTTTGCATAGACGTCTAAATTTTACATATGAACGCTCTGCGATGTTTTAGCATTTAGAAGCTCTAAAATCCGTACAAATCGACACACCCGTACAAATACACACAATATAAAAAATTGAATAAACGACTTGCAAATGAAAAGAATGACGTGTTCCATACGAATCGCCGATGAAATACTTTTGACAAGAGTTATCGTACTTGATCGCGCGTATTTTTCGATGCTTATCAATTTCAATTATAATTTTGTATGAAGTAATAATTTTTGCCTCGCTCTTCTCAAATAATAATAATATAAGATACGCAACCACGCAATATTCGCCTAATTTTCTCATATATGTTAAGGAAATTTTTAACATATAATTGTGATAAAGAAATATTAACACCAAAAAAATGCATCGATTCATCGACTTAATCTTAAATAGCGCCTTACTATGGGTATATTTACAAACGTTCCTGAGTATATTAATCACTATTTTATGCGAATTTTGTATTCCTTGGATTGCTTGGAGCTCATTAATTATTATGATTGCGCTGAGATTAGTCCGAGTATCCCCTCTGCCTGACAAAACTATTCAAGAAGTGCTTGGTGTGGATCCACTTCTCATAGATAAAAATAACTCTGTGTCTGAAAAACATGGTAATGGAGAGCAATACTGCATGCGAGTGGTGGCTCATCGTGGTGGAGGATACGATTTTCCTGAAAACAGTTTGATGGCTTTACGAAATGTAAAATTACAAATATATTTCAAATATATTATATATAGTATCTATTATATAATATATATATCTATATATAGTATCTAGTTATACAAAATATTCACAAGCAAATTTCTGTTGGACTAATTCAACACAATACTGAAATACTTTTTGTATCTCAGTTTTGCTATTGATTTATTTAACATAATTGCTGTGTGATAATATAAAATAGAAGAAATTAATAAAGTTAATGTTATTTATCAATATAAAAGATTAATAATTTAATTATCTTGTTTAATCATTAAATATTTCTAATGCATTTTCAATTGTTTAATAGAAATATTTATACATTACCTTTTTACAGGTAAACAAGATAAAGGGCTGCAGTGCCGTAGAGATTGATTTAAGACTAACAAAAGATAACATTCCAATATTATTCCATGACAAAACAATTGAAAGAATTACAGGCCAAACAGGAATAGTTAATGAGATGATGTGGGAAGAATTGAGAGAGATAGATATAACTTATAATCATCCACTTAGGTATTATATAATTTTATAATTACCTGTTTACATAGGTATACTTGTGTATGTATACGTATATTTTTTTTCAATCTAATTAAAATTTACATATAATTATATAGTTTATATATAAAATGCACCTTATAGTAAATATATATCTGAATATTTAGATAATAGAAAAAAAATATATATTTTATCACAAAGGAACAAGTTTCCTGAAGGTGAGAGAATCGCGCTGTTAGATGATGCACTGCAAGTATGTCTGAGCAGCGAGAAGAGAGTAATTATAGACATAAAAGAAACAAAGATGGATGTTGTGCAAATTATTCTAGATGCGTACAAAAAATATCCAAAATTATTTGAAAGATGTGTCGTGTCGAGTTTCAATCCAATCATGATATACATGGTACATGTGAAAATTTTATATATATTCAAATACTAATAATTTATACTCCTAAAAGAAATATCTTCCAATTATGAGTATACTCTTAATTTAACGTTCAGATTCGAAAAAAAGAGCCACGTATTGTCTCGAGTCTTGCTTGGAGGCCGTATTTTTTTTCGAGATTGTCGTATACCGGTCTGGAAGCGCTCGGTGTGGCACGATTTCATAATCCATTTAAGCATGTGGCAGCTTGCATTTTGGAAGTTTTGTACGAGTGGTTATTACCTCGCTTCGTTTATTATATTGCTGGCATTTCTGTTATACTATTGCACAAGGACATAGTCAATCCGTATGTAGCGTTATTCAAATCAAATATTTAACGATTGTATATATATATATTTGTAAGAATGAATAATACATAACTGTGATATAATTTTATTTCAGACGCGATGTAGAACGATGGTGCGAACGTGGTATTCGCGTGATGGCATGGACAGTAAATCGACCGTCAGAAAAAATGCATTTTTCGAAGCTCAAAATCACTTATATAACTGATACGCTACATTTAGAGAAGAACATGTAATAAATGTTCGATATATTTGTTCAGTATTAAATTTCAAAGACTTGTCTGCTGATATTATATATATACAAATTTTTCTATTTCTCATCATATAGATTATTTGTTATATCTAGTCGAGTCGTAAAATTGACTTAAACTTAGAATATAAGACATTCCTTTTATAATTGGAAACAAAATAATATTTATCGCCTTCACGCTTCAATCAAATGCAGTATTTTCATTTTATGAAAAATAAAATATACTTTGACATAAAGTATAATATATTGTACAAATGTATATGTATCTAAAAAGAATAATAACAACTTAATTCATTGTATTAAAGAAGCTTAAATGGATTATAAATGATTTTTTTTTGCACTATATATAACGAGGTTTATTATAATTTTTTAATTACAAGTAAATTATAACTTTTGAATAGAGTTAGATGCACATGAATATATAAAACTTATCCATATTTTTTTATAGACAATCATAAGACATAATTCTTTGTTAATAAGAATATTAAAATAGATTACTTTTTTCATGATTGCACAAATATTATATAAATACATATACATATAGAAAACATATGTCAAAAAATGTTCTAGTCTATCAAATATAATGGTTATAATTACATTTGTAATCATTGTGTTAAGTATAACTACATGATTATAGTGTGATATCTCGAATGTAATCTTTGTCCATACATTATTGTTTATAAAAACTAAATTATTTATTACATTTATTTATTACATTCTTTGGATAATGCATAATGTCATAAAATGGCACATTTATACAGGATGGGTCCAAACGTTTTGGCCAAACTTTCAGATTTTAGGAAAATTAATTCTAAACAAAAAGTTTCCTATAAATATAGGTCGAAAAATGCTTTCTTAAAAAGTTAGCGCCCAAAAATCTCTGAAATTTTTCTAAAAAATCGTCAATAACTAAAAAAACATTTTTTTTGTATATTTGAAACTAAAAATATATGAAATGTACTATAATCGTTTTAATCTCATTGAAATATTATTTAATTCTGTACAACTTTTATTTCGGTGCTTTTTATTAAAAAAAACGTATGCTTTCTCTGATATTGTAAACATGTATAAAATAATAATGTGTGAGTTCGGAAGTTTTTGAACGTTAATTTTTTAAGAAAGCATTTTTTCTTACTATATTTATAGAAAACTTCTTGTTCAGAATTAAATTTCCTATAAAATTTGGTCAAAATTTTTTGGACCCATCCTGTATGTAGTTTCATAATTATGCCACTAATGATCACTAATAAAAGATAAAAAAAAGTATTTCAGATTTTTATTGAAATTATGCATAAACGAAAAAATTATTGCAATATAAAAATGTTTAAATTACTATACTTAGATTTTTTATTTGAAATATTAATCCCTTCAGACAATAGTAGTAAGTTTACTTTTACGAGACTCCATACCTTCAATTAAACCAGTTAATAGATCTTCCATTTCTGTTGTAGCACGTTTCAATTTACAATTGTCATTGCCGTCATACGATTCTACAAAAATTGCATATATTAATTTTCTACATATACACATGCATTGCATGTGTCATAAATGTATCGAGATAATTTTATTATATTTAAAAATCCAATATTTCCCCCTTTTATATTTCTGTTTTTGATAATTACTAAAAACTTACCATCAAGCAAACAGTCATTAGCAACCATATTTTGCAATCTGTCTAATATATCATTAAGATCTCCTTGAATATTTTGCAAGCTACTGTGTTGTGAATGTTTGTCAGGCCGTTGCAAGGAAGATGGAGTATTGTCTCTATGAATGCCTGTAGGGGATTGAGAAGCTACCAGCGATGAGTCATTATTTGTATTACTAATTGCTGCATTAGCTACATAATTATTCTTGCAATTTGAATTGCCAGCAGCCAGCCACTGAGAGAAATCACTGTCAGTTGTACTCAATTCTCTCCTTGTTCCTAAAATTCAATTCAACATGTATTTGTATTAATCTGTCTATCATAATTGTTTTTAATCACGTTGATAAACTTTGATTCACCTCCAATCCAAGTACTTAATTCCATACGACTGTTTTCTGGTATATTACCGAACCCAGAACTCGTAAAAGTCTCTTGAGCGCAAGAAAGAGCATTGGTGTTATCTTCCTCTCTTGTATGTTGTATAGGTGATGAAGTATTAAAACTATCTGATATTAATTTGTCTTTTCTTTGAAGTGTTTTTTGTTGATCTGCAGTATCTTGCCTGATAATTGGACTTAATTCGAATTCTAAAGGCAGTGCTGTAAGTCTGGATGATAAAGGCGGTAACATCGGGGTGCTTTGCATACGAGTGATAATCTGTGGTACTTGAGTCATATCAGTAAATAAATATTTCTGCAAAAATTAAAACAGAATTAGTGAATAATGTCTAAACGTTGTCTTCGATTAATATACCTTAAGCGTTTTCAATCGTTGTAATTGAGATTCAATGGTCACTCTATGACGTTGTAACCTTTCTGCTTTGGTGCCTTGTATATCAAGCAATTCAATTTGCAATTGTCGATTTTCCTCTTCCAAATGCATTATGATACTTTGTAATTCTTTTTGTGGATCACTGAGAATCTTTCGTTTAATAGTACTCCTTACTGAACCATAATCTATATGTCTTGTTTCATTACTATAATATAAAAAAAATCATTAAAGAATATTGTGAAAAGATATAGAAAATTGTAAAGGAGTACTTTTTTACACGAACCTAGTAGCATCTATAATTGGATCCTCTATTGTGATTGTTCTGGTGGGACACAGTCTCAATTTGTTTCTAATTAATTCAATGATCAATTTTGTAACTTCGCGATGTGAAGTCTGCAAAAGAGTTATTCTTATAAGCAATTTAACTCACATAAAAGAAATTTAAACAATATACCTTCACGCAAAATTCACGAATTGGATGCTTCAGCTTGTGCTTGTTTGATGTCTTGCCTAAGAAAAAACATTCTTGGCATTGATGGTATCCTGTGCATTTCAAACATGTATATCTCGGTCCCTGTACCGGTGTTACTTTACATGAAGAACATCTGATATTATGTACAACTGCAAAGAAAAATATAATTTGTGTTATTATATTTAAATATATAATAATTTTATTATGTTACTTACTATGTTCTGCAGATTTTATTCGATTGAATGTTGTTATCCAAACAAGCAGAGGAGGTTCCTGCATGATCCATGCAGCAAACTCTGTTTCAGTAACTCCAAGACCACCTTGAGACTAAAATGTATTTTAAAAGATGACTTAATAGTTCATTTTAATTAAAAAACTAATGAATAAAAAATAAATTATTATTATACTTTTACAAAACAGGCATCTATATGTGTCTGAATTTGTTCATATCCATATGTAACAGTTTCTCCAAACATTTCTGTTATTTTGCAGATATTTGTTAATAAGGTATGCAAACCAGCTCTAGATAAACATGCATTGTGATCAGCTAGCTGCTGATACAAATATCCATACTTTTCTTGTAATTTACCATTACTTAATAATACCAATGCAACTTTTACTGAAAACACTAAAATATTTCCAGTATTTTGTCTAAAATGTTAAACATATTTTTATATTTTATTAGAACTTTCTTCACTATAAAATTATTTATTACTGAATTTACATACATATACTTAAAAAGATATTTCAAAACATAACAAAATAATTAATATGTTAATATTATTTATAGATATACAGAAAGAAAACAACAAAAACTTACTTGTCAAAAGTGTTTAGAATGTAACTTGTAGCAAGCTTTGTTACAAAATCAACATCAAAATTAAAATTACTTTCTTTCTGTGCCGCAAAATAAATATCAGATAGAACATCCTCAATCTCACTCGAATCTAAATTAACACTATTTTCAGTGATTGAAAGTCTATGACGTTCAAATACTCCAGCTATTAATTCCAATTGTACATGTTGCACTAGATAAAATAAAATAGTTAAAAAAAAAATAGTTCAATTTTTTTATTTTACAGACAATTAGATAATAAGAAACTTACTCATCAATTCTTTATATAATATTTGCATTTTTGCAGCAGTTCTATAAGATATATAACGAATGACATTACATCCTTGAATAGATCGCATAATATTGTCCATGGTTGAATATTGTCACTCTGAGCTTGATATTTGTCTGAAGTTATTTTTCAAGCATATAACTTTGAATCTATGCCAATGGCAAATTAGAAAATGTTTTTACATTTATATAAAGCTATTATCTTCTCTTACTTCAATGTATATGTTATTAAAAAAAATATGTTAAAGTTATGAATTATGTTAAAGTTATGAAACTTTATTAAAGACAATACATTTCTGGTGAATCTGCTTTGTATACATCTGTTTGTACAACATATACAGCATTATGTAAAATAATCTTATTTATTGCTCTAATGCAAGAAATTATGTTACAAAGAAATGTTAACACTAATTTTTAAAAAATATTATATTTAATTTTCTATTTATACATTAGCTTTATAAACATACACTAAACCATTTATATATTTCTCTAATTAATTAAAAAATATAATCAAAAGATATTAATTGTACAACAGGAATAATAGATGTAATAAAAAATATATATAAAATATTATAGATTATAATAAGTGTATTAGAGAACAATATTAATACAAAAATTTTAAAAAAACTTACTCTCTATCAGCTCAACATAATTGGATAGTTTAAATATTGATGTAAACAATAAATTTACGTTTATCATAGATAACAAAACATATAGATAAGCAAAAATGTTACAAAACAAACGAATTTACTAGAAATCGATTAAAAATCGAGCCTAATATAAATCTTGGAGAATAAACCAATGATATTACGTTACTATAATAAACGAATTAATTTTGGGTATGTTCAGTTTGATGCCACAAAAATATTGAATCGTTTGATTAACCAATTAGGACAAAAAGTTTTCTTTCCTCTGATTGGTCAATCAAAGGATTCGAATTTTTTGTGATGTCAAACGAAACATACTTTTTGATATTTTTCTTTTCGGAGCATACTTGCATTCATAAAAATCCGATATATATACACACATCATACATGCATATATATATACATACATTCATACATAACTTTGCGCAACATACGAATTTTGCATAAGCACGTGTTATAAGAGGGCATGTAACGTGTCCGAGTAGTTATTTTTCAGTTTTTTTGACACTTCCATTTTTTTGTCTTTTACTTGAATATTGATGATCTTATGTGTTATCATATGATTTCTGTTTGCGATTTTTGTTTCCAAACAATTTTTAAAAAGGTTTCACACTAATATTCTCCACTAATATTCTAACCTCTCAATATTATACACGGAATTTCTAGTCTTACCAGTGGAACATATAAAATAAGTTATTGTTCAAAGAGAATATTCAATTAATCATGTCAGAAAAATTCGAAGAAGGTCAATTTAGCGACGCCGAAGAAGAGAACGAAGTATCTTACATGTAAATATATTTTAGGCCAATATATTTAATTCTCAACAAAAGCATGAATAAAATAATCATTCTAATTTAAAAAATTAGTTTATTAAAAAACTATTTTTAAGTTATTTACAATATTACAAATATCTTGCACATTTTTTTAAAAAAGCCAGTATATATTTAAATTTCATTTTCCATAGACAGAACAAAATCAGAGAAACCTCGTTTGGTATGTATTCTCATGTGCAACTTGAAACAAAAGTGGCCAATTTGCATATTACATGCAATGAAGAGGCTATTGAAGACAGTGACAATGATGAATATTATTGTAACAATGATTATGATTTGTATGAAGATAAGAATGCTGTTATAAAAACGAGTTCACAAAGATTCAATACTCAAGAAGCACCTACTAAGGTAACAAATTATCAACCAAAACATAAGTTGTTGACTCGTTATGCAAATAAGATTAATTTAGAGAAATATGCGGGTCCGTCGTTGCCAGATCATGTAGCCAATGTACTGATTGAGAATGACAAACGTGTTGATAAAGATCGCATAAGGATGAAAGATAAGAGCGATCATGCGACGACCGAGAATGTATTGGATTCTCGTATCAAGAAGAAATTGCACAAACTGTTTGAGAGAGGAATATTAGCAGAGATAAATGGTTGTATCTCGACTGGGAAAGAAGCCAACGTATATTATGCCAAATCGAAAAATCAAGACGAGATTGCTATAAAGATATATAGAACATCCATCCTAACATTTAAAAACCGAGAAAAGTATATTAGAGGAGAATATCGTTTCGATCATGTTTACTCTTTGCACAATCCACGTAAAATGGTGAAAATCTGGGCGGAAAAGGAATTCTCTAATTTAAAGCGCTTGGAACAAGGTGGTGTCAGAGCACCACAGCCACTTTTATATGGTGGCCACATGTTATTGATGGAGTTTTTGGGTTCAGATGGCTGGGCAGCACCCAAATTGAAGGATGCTGTACTTACAGATTCAAAATCAAGGATGTTATATAGAGAATGTATCGAAATTATGTGGAAAATGTATAATAAGTGTAGGCTTGTTCATGCTGATTTAAGTGAGTATAATATATTGTATCACAATGGATCAGTTGTAATTATTGATGTTTCACAAGCAGTAGATCGTGATCATTGTAATGCGATTGAATTTCTAAGGAATGACTGTAGCAATATCACAGGTATGACACAAAAAGTATTTGACATTTTCACTTAGAATTAAAAGCATTAATCTTTGATATATTTAAATTATTCTTTTCAGCATTTTTCAAAAAGCACAATGTGGGTGTTATGTCACTCCAAGCATTATTTGATTTCATAACAGATCCAACTATAAATGAAAAAAACATGGACGAATATCTGGACATTCGGATGCAAGAGGCAAATAAGGAAAATGATCCACAGCAGCAAATAGAAGAAGCAGTTTTTAAGCAAGCTTACATTCCTCAAAGATTAACACAGGTATCATTGATTACTATAAATGCATGCATGTATAATTTTCATTTGAATAAAAAGACAAAATTTCTGTTGATAAGATACAAGCTTTTATTTTGTGTATTTTTTTGTAGGTGGTCAATGTAGAACGTGATATAAATCTTGCAAAATCTGGAAAAGATTTGATTTACAAAACATTAATTGGCTTGAAAGCAGACTTATCTAAGCCTGCAGAAGCACCTGAGATCCTAGTTGACAAACATAGGAAAGATAAAAATATAGAAAAAGAAAGCGATACTTGTTCTTCTTCTGAAGATAGTGATAATTCTGACAGTGAAAATGATAGCGAAAGTGAGGATAATAAGAGCAAATTCATAAATTCGGCTAGACCGCGAAACGAAAGTCCCGACAGTAAAAAAGTAAGATACATGTATCTTTTTTTGTACTACTGTTTAAAACCATATATAAATTATCTTTTATTTTAGGCGCGTAAAAAGGCGGTTAAAGAACAGCAAGCAGAAAAACGAAAAACTAAAGTAAAGAAACACGTGAAGAAACGAAAACTAAAAGTATCAAGAGGAGGAAAATAAATAAATAAATTTATGTAAAAAAAGGGATATGAGAAGATTGTATAATGTGTTTTTAGTTTTCACATTGATAATAATAACTTATGATAATCTGAGTCAAGCATTGTTCTCTTACAAGTAATGCAAGTATATTTAAAAAAACAAATACAAAAATATTGTATTAGAAATAAAGATGTTCAAGCGAAATTTGACTTGCATATAATAAAAATATGTCAGTACATATATCATTGCATATACAGGCATTTTTTTATTAACACATTTATAGGGACTTTCTTTTTGTCATTTGGTAAAATAATCTTCTTTATAGGCAGAAGATGGCGCCTTAATTGCAAGAAAAATAACGAGCATCATCTAATATTCCATTTACTACTTATGACTGATGTATCCTATTTAAAAAACTAACTGTCCTATTTAAAAATCGAATTATTATTTATAATTTAATAATAAGCGAATAATATAACAGTGATGTATGTATATATACGCACAAAGATCAAAATATTTTAATGTATGGACTTAGGCAAATGTCAACAAATTCATGTGTTGAAATATTTCTATTCCCGGTGTATGCGAGTACGTACTCAATATATCAAAATAGTATTGAAAATGAGCTTCAAAATGGACGATTTACTAGGTATTATTGAGAAAAGATTCTTTTTTATGATTTTAAAATAATATTTTGATGTACATACATATATTTATATATAAAATGTTTTTTTTTTAAATATAATTATATGCTAGTGACAGATGCAACTGTTATTAGAGAGAAATTTCTCACAACTGGTTGTTCGAAATTGGACGCGATATTAAAAGGCGGTATACCTTGCCGAGGTATCACGCAGATTTACGGTGCTGCTAGCACTGGAAAAACGCAGTTGGCTTTGCAGTTATGTCTCTCCGTCCAACTGCCAGTAACCGCAGGCGGTCTCGGAGCTGGTAACAATAAAAAAAAAACAATAATATCCTAATTCAGGCAACAAGCAATAACAAATAAGTCTCTTATTTAATCTTGAATTTGATATGATTCATCACCTAAGTCTTTGACATAAAAATCTAATAAATATTTCAGATATTATTTTTTAAAATAAAAAAAAATAAATTTTTATTAGATTTGAAAATAATAATTTTCTATAACGATTTTTTCTCTTTTTTGCTATCAATTATCATATATTTTTTTCAAATATTCATAATATTGTGGGTTAAAATATATGTATAATGGAATATATTAATGTTAACAGGTGCAATATACATTTGTACAGAAACTGCTTTTCCATCAAAACGGTTGCAACAATTATTGCATAATTCAGAAATAGCTAAGACTCATTCTGTGAATGGAGATGTAATATTTGTGACCCACATAGCTACTATTGTAATTATGATATTATAAAATTAAAATTTATTATATATTTTTATATTATTAATTATTCATATATAATATAATATAATATAAAAGAAAGTTTAAAATTAATAATATAAATGACATAACCAATTACATTACTAATTCTCAAAATATTAACTAAAATATTAAATAAATATCAATGATTTTATTCTCTTCATTATGTTTATTTAATAATTGAAATGCAATAAATGTGTTAAAGGATGAATTAGAACTATGTCTACAGCATAAAGTTCCAACACTGATGAATATTCATAAAATAGGATTATTAATTATTGATTCAATAGCAGCCCCTTATAGAGTAGAAGATTGGAAAGATCAAATGCAAGGCAGAAGTAAGAGGAATGTTGGAAGACAATTACATGAACTTTGTAAAAATGATGATTTATGTGTGATCTGCATTAATCAGGTAAAGAAATATTAAAACGCAATGTAAATGTCAAATTTAATTTTTATACATTTCTAGGTTTCTGCAGTTATAGATAATCACATTATTATTTCTGAAGATGCGATTGAACAACCATCTTTAGGATTTACTTGGTCAAGCATGATCACTTCTTCTATATATTTTTACAGAAGAAATTTCGCGCGATATGCTTGTATAATGTTAGCTTCGCACTTGCCAAGAATTACTTTTCAATTCATAGTGAACAAATCTGGAGTCAAAGTGATTCAATAAATCTGCGCACCGTATATAACAAAAATTCTTCTCAATTTTATTCTATTGATTTACTTATATCGTGAAATATATTTTCATCCAAGATTTTTATTACATTTGTCGTTTTATAATCAGACAATATTGAAGCATTAAATGGATCTACTGTTTTTACATCTATATTTTCAATATCACAGTTTAATATTAATCTGGAAAATAAAAGCAACATTAGTAAAATAATTATATAATTCAAACAGCAAGTTTCTATATAAATTTTACCTGAGAGAATGAAGATAGGTTCTACGAGGCTGTATATCTTTGCCATCACTGTATGTATAATCTCCTATAACTGTATGGCCAATATAATGACAGTGTACTCTTAATTGATGCCGTCTACCTGTGGTAGGTGCTAGTAATATTTTAGTAGCAGGTTTATTTTTCCAAAATCCATGTTCTAACACTACTAGTACTGTGTAAGAGTTACGTGGCTTTTCACAAAAAATACTGTCATTTGTACACATTTTATGATTGCCATTTTTTTCACGGACATCATCACCTAATTATAAAAATAAAAAAATAAAACTAAATTGTTTATTTTAATCCTGTTCCAGTATTATTACACTCCATTACTCCAACTGCTAACCAATAGGCTTATCGATTATGATGTGAGGTTCATGTATATGACCATGTACCAATGCTAAGTAGAATTTTTGTACTTTTTGATTTTCAAAAGCAGATGATGCTGCTCTGGCTGCCTTTTTATTTAAGGCTATGCACATGATACCACTTGTGGGATAATCCAATCGATGCACAAAATAAAATTCGTGGCGCAATTTTGAGTTAACCAAGTCTGGTAGCATTTTTCGCAATTCTAATTGGACAGTATTCTGAAAATGTAATATCTGGTTAATATAAGAATACTTTATACATGCTTGTCAACCAAGTAAGTCCTCACCTTTCTGTCAGGATTATTACTATTTATATACATATCGTAAGGCTTATTGATCACTAAAAAGTTCTCACTACGATGCACAATCTTGACGGATCCATATTTCTTATTCCAATCATTTACTAATCTCTCGATATAGTGTTGTATTAAATAAATTACAGAATGTATGAGATTATAGATAAATAGTGTGCACGCGTATAAAAATCTATCAACGTTTATTCTAACCATTGTAAAGTAAGATATTATTTATCTTGACTTGACGATGTTTCCATTTCGCGGCCATTTTAGCCAGATAGAAATGCCAAGAGAAATATAGCATATGAATCTATATTCTACATGCATTATATTAAAAAAAATTTAAATATATAACCATAAATCTCATATTTTTATAAATTTCCCTTTACGTTTCAGCGTGAGATTATTTTTAATGTCTCAAACATATGGATGAAGAAAGTCCTGTGAATTATGCATGAATATATATCCTTACGTGCGAAACTGTACGATATATGTAACAAGGATGCGCGAGAGTGCATAAAGAATCAGGGAGAATGTGTATGCATTTTCGTCTTTTTTCGTTATGCGCACAACCGAGAACAAATAAAAATGCTTTTTTCGATTGAAATTACTAATAATGATAAGTGTCCTTTAACGTATTTAATAAAAATATCTAATGGTTCACACATTTTCATTTTTTATATAAAAGAAGAAAAGATAAATTATTTTTTTTGAAAAAAATATATATCTCCATATAATTTTTTTTTTCATCTGTAATATCTCAGACACATATCAGCATAGTGATAAAATTTAATAAGAATTTTTTAGCATTGCATATAACACGGATAATTGATGACGATCGAGACTCATTGTCAGTGTAGAAATTTGTATGCTAGTATATGAAGCGGCTATATATATATATATATATATATATATATATATATATGTACGTGCATTCTTATTTACACTGATGACACAAAGCCCGTACTAAGAGATATGTATCTAGAGAAGAATCGTGTTCCATACAAAACATCTCTCGACATGTATTCGCACAAGGGGATTGCATCTACCTGCTCAACATAAAATGTAATCGAACGATCGAACGGATGAAAGAAGGATATAGTGTACATACATACAAACGTATGCACGATTTTTTTTAATTTTATTGTATGATATTTTATTTATTTATTTTAACCCTGTTTTATACTATAGTAGAGGTAGTTAAAGATAATCATATGTAAAGAGATGAATCTCTTTTTGTATCATAAATTACTCGAATTAATAATCAAAAGAATTTAGAAATAAAATTGCACATATATTGCTTGCGTTTAATATAATTTTACGTGTTAAATTTTATATTGATATAAGATTTATTACGTAAAATTATATTATTATTTACAGAGATTCCAATTTACAAGTCATCATGATTTACATATCACATAGTTTAAACCGAATATATATATATATATAATAAGAATAAAATAAATTAAAATACAAGAAAATTAAATTGAGAAAATGAAATGCTTCATGATCACTATAATCATAGCATTTACTCGATGCTCTATATACAAATGTGTGCATATAAGTATGTACATATATCTTGTCCGGATAAAATTTGTGCAATCCAAGCACTCGCATGATGGCAATGCAGTAGACTGGATGAGACAGAGATACATTATGCAAGTTTGCGTCACGCAGGTTTATTGCATCAGCTTTACGCGCGGACTGAGAAGCTGCGGCTGTTTAGGCTTCTTATAATTGGAGGACATTTCACGTGTACATCAACGGCATCTTGACACGTCGATCGCGGCATTAAAGCCTTTCTTTTGATCCTCCTGCAAAATTATTAGAAATTGTGTAATGGAATATAGTTATATATGTCAATTAAATACGATAGGCATTGTGCCATAGTTTTAATTTTATAAATATTACGCAACTTTTGTATAAATATTAAAAATTTTATTATATTTTTCTATTTGCCTCGATAAACTTTTACGTTGATATCATTATGCGGTTTCTCAATTTTATGTTAAGAATCTTAGAACATGTAGTACAAATACATTCTTATGGTTGTTTATAGAGAGGCGATGCTATAGAGTGATATGTTAAGGATTGTTAAAAGCTTCACGCGAGACAATTTAGAGACGTTCAAGATTATTATGTGTTAACGATTCGCCGACGCAACACCGACTTGAGAATCGCGATCGGAAAGATATAGAGCGCAAATCTGCTCGTGATTACGCTTACTTGTACGCCGATCTAGCTCTTTTCCATCGTCACCGTCGATTCCGCGTGGCATCTCGTGACACACTTGCATCGAACTGTTGCTGTAAATCTTACCGATTGCACCAAACTATGATCTAGAAACGCGGATGAGCCCCGGGATATATAAAGAGCGAAGCGGACCCCATGTTTGTCATTCCCTCGAGACTATCCTGTGCTGGAAGGGTAGTAACGAGAGCAGGGAGAACGACTCTCCCTCGGAGAGATAAAGTAACAAAAATTTGTTTCTTCTGCCGCTGGAAAGCACCGAGTGTCCTCAATATGTTTAAGGTAATATATGTGTGAGAAGAAAAAATAAAATGATAAACGTATATTCCGATTCTAGTGCTTAAAAAAATTTGGAATTAATAAATTTTTGTTAGATTTTTTTTTGATACATTTGTAATTTAGAAATGATTGCCGATGAGAGGAAAAATCAATCACAAGTTCACATGAAAATATCTGTTCTTGATGTTAATAATAAAGTGCTATATATTTCGATAAATTTATAAATATGTTTTATAAATATTTTTTTAATTAACATGTAATTATGAATCTATCTTTATCTTAGCAAAAAATATGCAAAAGTATTTTCATAATATCATAATAAAATATATACATCATATAAATTCACTATATTGATATTAATTTTATAGTAAAAATCATTTAATTTAGAAAATATTAAATAAATATTAAATATTAAATATTAATTATTTAATTTCAAAAATATTTAAAAAATAAGAGAAATTCTTTATAATTATTTTTCACATAAAAAAAATATTTTAGATGATAATTTAATTTTCTGATGTTTGATGCCAAATCAACGTTGTTGATATAATCTTATTACAATTTACATGATACGCGTTCTAAAATTTTCCAAGATTTGTCAATATTTACATTCACATAATAATGCATGAAATTCTTATTACAGCTCGGTATAATGACGTTCATCACGATGCTGGCGATGACGCGTTCGGAACCTCCTGTCAATTCGTATCTACCTCCACGAACAGGAATCTCTGTGAATAGCGGTCAAGCCGATTTATCCACCCATGGAACGCCGGATTTTGGTAACGGAGGTAGTATTAATAGAAACGGTGGTGCAACAAGTTTCGGCAGTAATGGTCCGTCGAAACTTTATGGTGCACCCATCGGGGAAAATGCCCGCGTAAATGGTTTAGGTCAATCTCGAGGAAACGGATTTGGGGATGGGCAATCCTCTAACTCTTATAGTGCCTCAAGCTTTGGAGATTTTAATGAAAACAGCGGTAATGTAGTACCGTCGAGTAGTTATGGAGTTCCTATTGCGAATGGAAACAACGGAGGTGGTTTTCGAAATGGAGGCGGCAATGGAGACAAACCATCGATTAATTACGGTGTACCTGGTACGAATGGAAACAACGGACACAATTTCAGGAATCGAGGTAATGGAGTGAAACCATCGACCAGCTATGGTGTTCCTGGTAGGAATGGAAACCACGGAAGTGGTTTTGATAGAAACAATGGTAATGGAAAGCCTTCTGGTAGTTATGGAGTACCTGGAGCTAATGGAAATACAAACAAAAAAAATCACCTCAATGGCGGAAATAATGGTGGAAAATTTCCGAGCAGTTATGAATCTTCGAACGTACCGAAAACAAACGGATTCGGCGGTACCAACGGAGGATTATCAAGCAATTACGGTCCATCTAATAAAAATGGACATGGAAACAACGGCTATCCATCTGAAAGTCCAAGAAATGGCGAGAGTTTCGGAAATGGCAATGCTAACGGCTATCCATCTGGAAATGGTATAAATGGACAGGCAGGAAATTTTGAAAACGGAGGTGGAAGTTTCAAAAATGGAGGAAGAGGAAGTGAAGGTTACAACGACAATGCACAAGAAGAAAGCACCGTAAGTATATCTTATTAAAATAATTGTGTATATTAAAGGCGGATATATGACAATTATTAATACAAAGCGAATCACAAAATAATCTCCAGAAATATTTATCCCGTCAATATTTCTATTAAATAATTTTATTATATAATAAAATAATTATTATATAATAAAATTTTATTATATAATAAATTACTTTTATTTTAGATGTGTATGTCATTTAAAAGTCTGGTCTTTCACTTTCAGGAGCCAGCAAAATACGAATTTTCGTACGAAGTAAAAGATGAGCAATCCGGCAGCAATTACGGCCACACGGAAACTAGAAACGGTGATCGCGCTCAAGGCGAGTTCAACGTTTTACTTCCAGATGGTAGAAAACAGATTGTCGAGTATGAGGCTGATCAGGATGGATTTAAACCGCAAATTAGATACGACGGCGAAGCAAATACGGGTGGAGGATACAACTCCGGCGGACCGAATGGTAACAACGATGGTTATTCTTCTGGTAGACCGAATAGCAAAAGCGGTGGCTTTGCAGACTCAGGGTTTAATGGAGGCAGTGGTAATGGTTATCCAAACGGTGGTCCCAGTCAGGGAAAGTCCAATGGATTTAATGGAGGAGGCGGCAACGGTTATCAATCGGGAAAGCCAGGTGCGATAAGATTCATCGTTTGTCATTCGGTTAGACACGAATAATAAATGATAATTTCAAAAGAAGACATTTTGTGTTAAAGATTACTTAACTTTTGTAATAAAATGTAACTGGTTATTTAAATTCTATTTACATCTTAAGTTTTATATTAAAAAACAATTTTTTAGTAATCCTATATATAAGACATTAAGTGTACTATAATATTTAATTTTTCTTTTTTCCTTCCAAGAAATAATTTAAAAAAAGAGAGAGTATATAAAATTTTCATTAAAATAATAAATTAAACTACATATACATTTAATTACATATATATTTTATCTGTTTTTGTGAAATTTTTGGTTGAAAATCGTTTTATATTTTGCAGCAGGACAATCCTTTAGCCAAGATAATGATAATAATTTGAGTGGAGGCGGATTCTTCTCCAATGCTCTTAGCAACAATATTGGTGGCAACGCGGATATCGACAGTAACAGACAAAATGGTAATGGTGGATATCAATATTAAAGAACATATAATTTAATAGAATTAAATATCTTTATCTTGGGTAATTTTTAAAAAGGATGAAGAAATGACTGAAAAAATTTATTTCTTGTGAAAATTTATCTGTATATTTAGATAATGGAAAGTTTTTATAAGCTTCTATCATCCTTTCACAAAAATGATAAATTTATCAGAATGTGAAACTACAAATTATAGAATTCAAGAATTGATATTTTATTATTAAAATTCACATCGCATTATGTGTTCATAGCATGATTTATTTAAGTCCATGTAGTAGCCTTTAGTTGAGCAAAAGAATAAACGCATGTATATATAATCGATACAGATAAAAATTTCCCCTTCAAAAACAGATACGAAAAGAAGTAAAATTAAATATTAAATCTTGGTAAAATTAAGTACTAAATCGTTATGTAGATTTGAACATTAATAGATTGCATGCAATTATACCGTATAGAATAATTTTGTTCTCTTTTACGTCGAATTAATTTTACACTTCCGCGGCGTACTCAAGGGCGCGCGACTTAAGAGCCGCTTAACGCGTTTGTGTGATAAAGGCGTAAAAAATTCGGCCGATGTATAATTACGCAGCTCCGTATCCGGCTTGCGTTATATCGTGCGACTTGTTTGCTCGGTCGTCGACAGGAAGTCGAGGGCCCGGTCCGCCACGTGTGAAGCTCCGAGTGTTAAAATGCGCGAGCGTTGCACCGGTTGCAGTTTCCCAAACGGCCTCGCGACCAGGCCTCGACGAGACACACCTGATCGTAAAAGGTAAGGTAGAAATCACTTCTGATTTCATTGTTGTTAAACTAACCCGAGCGCAACGATGCGAAATAAAATCCAATTCTTTCGGAAAGATAAAAATACTCCATCTAGACGTACAATATACGTGTATATAATGTTCAATCTACGATTATTGTCTATTGCAAAGAAATTGCAAAAGTTTGAGATTATCTATATGTTTGATGTGAAATTTATGTAAAAATGTCTTATCTTTCTTTGCCTTCTTGAAAGTCATTGATTTAAAACCTTGAGATATTTATTTCAGCGCCTTTTTTATTTTCCTCGAAAATATATTCTATGAAAATATATATATATATATTTCTTTCTTAAATTTCATAAATTCAGGTTTATATAAGAGATAAAATTTTTATTTTTGTCATATAGTACTATTGTGCATCTTAGTTAGATGGTGAATTACGTGTCGCAGCGTGAAATTCTCGAGCATTGAAACGGAGCGGCACATCGGTAATATTTCATAATTAGTTGCGATTCAATTTGTACGGCAACGAGATATGCGCTGCGTGTATGCGTAGACGCACGCGCGCAAATGCGTATAAATATAGCCAGTGCAACCAGGAACAAGAGAAACAGGTTCCAGCTACGGTACCGTAGATCCTTAAGGCATCATTGAACGAATGGTAAACTAGCTGCGCCCGTTGCTCGGGATTTCACTGTAAATGTCAATCTACGGCACGTAAAACGTCCCACCGATTTAAAGGAAAGTCGTTCGGTCGAGCCGTTGCACGATTGCGAAGGGCTGGAAGACGCGAAGAGGGTGTTCATTCAATGATACACACGCTCGTACACACGCCCCTGGAGAACACTTTATCTTTCGCAATCTCCGCCGAAGAGAAATTCCAGCAGAAAAGTTCTAGCGGAGAAAAATGACCTGTTTTGCGTTGAATCTTTGAAATTTAAAGCACATATAATATGTTTTTTAAAAAAATACAATTACAACTAATTAATATTACACAATGTCAAAAATAGGGAATAAATATATAATAAATGGATAATATTCTTAATTCTTTATCGGTGGATGTGTTTCATATAAATAATTTGATATAAATTAATTTATGAATATATAATTTAAGAATCTTGTTAAGTCATCAAATATCAAATCACAATTAAAATATAACGTGAAAAAACTGTAGCTCTTTTAGCACAGCTTTGGCTATTTTAATTTCGAAAGATGAAAAAGATTCTTAGAAAAAAATCTGCGCATTGAAGCAACGTAACCCCGTTACGCTTAAATAGAGATACTTATCGAGCACATTAGAAAGTTCCGGACTTTATGAAAGTACACGAGCTCAAGCATCGTTAATTACCGTTGCCTCGCAAGTGCGAAGTAGTCTAACGTCCACGAGGATGCTAAAAGCCGCCCTTGCCATCGAGAATCGGTCTAATTATTTTATAATACTGTGAAAATTATGAGACCAATACAAAATAATTTCACGCTCCGTCATTCTTCCTACTAGTAAAGTCTCAAATCTTTTGTCTGTAAAATACCTCAAGCTCTTTCTAATTGATATTTTATATTTCTATATCCTCTCATTTCTCTATGTAAATTAAGAAATATTTTTTTAATGTTCGTTACGATATCTATTACTATAATACTAATGATTTGAACCTCGATTCGAGTATTGAAAGAAATACTTATTAACATTTATTCCAATTAACTTGATAAAGATTTAGACTTTAGATTGAAATAAAGATCAATTTTGCAAAAACAAAAATGTGGATTACATCTCGATAGAGTATCACAGCATAATTCATTATCCTATTTTATTATATATTAAGTATCCTATTTTATTATATATTATCCTATTATCCTAGCAAAAATTAATTATCCTATTTTTTTTTAGAAAAATAATCTGATTTTGTTAATAATTTTCGCAACTTGATTTATAACTTGTTACCAGGCGCACTTACATATGGATGTTTTCGGCCATATTCGGCGATGCGTCCGGTCGTCTTTACGGTCCAGGACCTGCCGGTAATCTCCGGCCATTCTTTCTCTGTCTTCCCCCTTCCACCTTCCCTCTCTCACTCTTCTCGAAACGTAATCGTTTTTGCAGCCGGTCCGGTTCTTGGCGTCACCGACCTACCGGAACGCGTCGCGCCGGGCTCGAGAGCACGATGTCCGTCGGACTAGGACCAGAAAAGACAAAATGGATACGTGGAAATTCTACGGTGGCTCTCGCCGGTGGCTCTTGTGGCATTTGTGCACCTGCAAGTGTCAATGAATATTCAGGAATGTGAAGGTAAAATTCTTCATCTCCTCCGCGTTTTTTAAAATTCGCAAGAGATAAAATCTCTCGTGAATTCGAGCAACTTTTCCTACAAGCTTTATATCTTTGCACTTTGCATTTTGCATTAAAATAAAAATATGAAAATAATTTGAATTGAAATATATATATATATATATATATATATATATATATATATATATATATGTTATTTTTCGATATATCCATTTATTATAAAATACGGATTTTCTTAATTTTCAGAGAAAAATTCTTTGTCAAGATTTCACGCAATATCTTGTTTATATTATTTATGCTGGAATGAATCGTGAAGAATATTATTGAAAAAAATGCTGATTTCCTCCTTAGCAACAGTATTGAAAATTGTCTTACTAAATTAAGATATATAATGGAGACACAGAAAGTACAAACGCCGAAATATATATCTATATACACACATTTCATTCTACAATTCGATTCCTATATATAAATGCGAGGAATCGCCGATGTGAATTCGCTCGATGTTGTCGCGGCTATTTCTCCGGCGAGGATTTATCGAGAGGATCCCTCCGAACGGGTCTTAAACCGGGTGACTTCTCACAAGGCGCAGGACAACGTATCGAAAGAAAAATCCAAAAATATCTCCAGGACCCGTTCGCGATTCCATACGAAGAAGGAGGAGAGATCCCTGCATTGGGGCAGACAGAAAGAAAGAAAATAAGAGAGAGAAAGAAAAAGACTGAAAGAGAGAGAGAGAGAGAGAGATGACCCCTCCTCCATTCGGCGGATAATAGAACCCCACCACGAATGGCAAACGCACGCAGCGAAGGGGTAGAGCGAGTGATAGAGGACGAGAGCGAGAGGACGAAGAGAGAGATTCGAGGAGAGAAACGGAGAGGAGAGATCGGCGCTGCTGCGAGTTTTCGGAACAGTCAGCGGCGGCGGTGACGGCGGCGGAGCGGGGCCAGTTTCTCGTAGCTGCTCGTACGGCGGCAGTGGCAGTCTGCGGCAGGATCGTGCCTGCCGTGCGTATCTCTCGCTTTCAGTATGAAGCCGACGATCGTGCCAGCTGCAGCGGCTGCACCTGCCGCAACGTCTCGCGCGACGAGGCGCGACCACCGTGCTGTACCGTGCCGCGTCTGCGATACGCGTTGCCTTTCCTCCTGATCAGTGGATATCCCCGCGTACGTCCCGAAATACTCCGTCCTCGTCTCGTCGAGGGGATCATCTCGGCGGGGATCGTCTCCCCAAAAGCGGATCGATCGCCGGCCGTATACCCGGAAGGGGAACCGCGATCGTTGACACTCTTTCTCTCTGCAAAGAGTGCCGAAATTCGCCGAGGCGTGTGCTCGTGCACGTGTCCCACCCAGATGAACAGAGATAATCGCCCGTGCATCCAGTATACGCCGGCGAGTTGTCGCGTGTGAAAGAAACTGTGCGGCTTGAGGAGACCGGCTTGGACTAAAAGTGAAAACTCCTTCGTCCTTCAATACTGTTCAATACTGCCTTCATATCGGATCCTCTTCATTCACTGAAGAACCTTGGTAATTAGACAAGAGCAATAGACTTCCTGGATAAGACGATCATAGCTACGGCAAGGTAAGTCCCGAGGGGTCAAGGGCAATCGGCTCTTCCTCGCGCGTCTAGCGAGATCATTTCTATCTCAATTCGAAATCTTATGTAATATAACGTCAGAAAATTTTGATAGATTAAATCTTATAATTTTGGAAAACTACAACGGGCTTACTTAAAAAAATTTTGCTTTTTAATAGATTATTAAAATTTTCATGTAATTTAATGATGTAATTATAATTTAACTTGATTTTTTTTTAATTTGAAAAAAAGATTAGTTTAGATTATTACATTTGTATTATTAAAGTCTTTATTTTAACTCGTTAATAGAATTTTATTTCTTGATTTATAGCATATAAAGGATTCATTTCTCTCTCTTTTTTCTTAAATGTTTTGTATATTTTAATGATATTATTATTTATTAATATATATATATACGGTTTCTGAAATTGAGATATGAAATATATAAAGATAGAAGAGAGCATATTCTAACGGGATGTTGGGAAAAAAAGAATATATTACTACAGATAAACTAGAGATATATTGAACGATTAGTATTAATTAAATCTATTTGGATATTCCTCTATCTTTAGTTATATAAAATTTGTTTAATTGATATGATATATCATATTGATTATCATACTGGGATTTAATTATCAAGTCAATCAGAGAGAACTCGTTTTCCAACTTGTCTTCCATCATATAAACAATTAAAAAATTCTATATAAAAATTCTATTTATAATTTTATTCATGACTCTATTTATGATTCTATTTATAAAAATAAAATCTTTTATTATCTAAAAAAACATTTTATCTTGATTCTGCACGCTTGTATAACATAGCAATAATAGCATTAACATCGGCGAGCCGAGCGAGGTCTTTATTAAAGCTAATCGACGAGAGATATAGTCCTTTGAGTCCCTGAGAACTCGGATGATTTACCGTGTCATCTTGTCACGACGAGATCGTCCCCGACGATTTATTCGGCGGAGGTCGATGGTCTCCTTTTCCACGCGAACCGACGAGAGATCTGCCGCGACCTCGACCTCGGCAAATAACGCGGAATTACCATCCCGGATGGTTCAAACGACCAGGAATAATGTAACGTGGGACTTTGAGACCAGAGAGACGATCACTAGCCCGTTTGCATAGTCCTAACAATTCTCGCTAATGTGTTGCATTAATCGCGAAATAGTCTCTCCTTTCCCTCTTTCTCTCTCTTTTCCCTTCTCTTTTCTCCGTCTTCTAAAATATATGGATACATTACGCAATATGCGGAATTGAAAGTGATATTTTGTTTTAAATTGTAGAAACGTGTGAAAAGAAATTAATCCAGGAAAGTTTAATTCTTGAATTTCTCCATTGTAATGTGACATTTTACTTAAATTACTGCGCACATTTTTTGAAAAAATTAGTTTATCTGGAGAGAAAATCAAATCTTTAGTATAATTTTATTTACACTATCGAACTATTGCGATCTCGCCTTTTGAGAATGCAAAGTTAAAATTATGATTGTCGCGTGTAAGACGCTCCAATTGATTTGCGTAATTCCAATTTCGTCGCGACGATGTAAGAAGCACGATTTCTCAGCGCTCAGTAGCGCACTCGTAACGTTTCGTTTTCGTGATCCACGCGATTCGCGTCCGCTCTCCGTGCTTCACGCGCATCGTAATTAAAGTTGCGTCGCAACTTGTCTTGAGCGACATAGCTGTGCACGGTGTGTTCTGAGAGGAAGGCAACCGCAGTCATTAACTCCCGCGACACAATGCCGGGCAATTAAACTGTGGATTGTATGTCCCTGCTCGCGAGAAACTCGCTTAATCTAATTTCCATGGCAATCTACTTAATTATCTTGACGGGGTCTTCGGTCACATTCGCCGTCTAAAGGGTACCTCGGGAAAGCGACCTTTTCGTCGTATACACAATGCAGCGTGGCGTTTAATGTCGTTAAGTGTCGATCGCGTGGGGTATGAAAGCAAGCGCCAGGTCGTAGCCGATGCGGCGTCTTTCATATAAAGTGCCTCGTACAAAAATGTTAAAGGTAGAAAATGACATTTCGAAAAAAGATCGCTAAAGTCATCTTTCCGTAAATGCACTTTCTCCCTAAGAAGCTTTAAGAAAATGGTAATTTAATAATAATAAATAAAAATAATCAAAAATATAATAAAAATTATATCCAATTTTTTTCCTTTTAGGACACTATTATATTTAACGTTTTGATTTGTTTAGCTTTCGTGGAAAATTTACCATATTCGCAGGCCTTTGTGAATGTATTCAGGCCATGAGAGTTACAAAAGTGGCACGTAAACAGGTGAAAAATATAAAATGCCGCACCTGCGAGTACACAGAGACATTTAATGCTATTAATGGTATTAATTGAGAATATTTTTAACGCCTATATATTAGCGCGACACGAATAAATTTCATACGAGGACGGTGACGTACAATGCGCATTCGATTCCCGTTTTGTGATAACAGCTGTACGAAACGGCTGGCCAAACTTGTTTCCTATTATCATTTAATAATAATCGGTGATTTGTCTTGGGGAACGGGACTAACGCGTATGGGCGAGAAAATTGTGTAACGCTTGATTCAGGCGAATCGAATATAAATCCATGTACCGTTCGACGTCTTTTACGAAAGATTGGTAACACCAAGTGCAGCGTGCGTGTATGTGTGTTTTTATTATACAGGATTTTTTTATACAGGGCGATTATATCAAACACATAATTATGATTAATGTGGGAGAAACTTTAGCTTTTCATTGCTAAACTGTAAACTGCTTTACGTAAAAATAAAAAAAGTTATGAATGAATGTAATGAAAAATATAATGAATAATATGAAATATAATGAAAAATATAATGAATAATATAATGAAAAAAAAAAATAATACTCTTTTGCATTCTTTAATAATATATAGTATGTAACTATTTCTCTCAGTATACACTCAACTATTTAAAAAAATGAGGAATTAATTTTTTTCGTTACTATAATTATTTTCAAAGGAAAAAAATACACATATATATATTTTTCTCTCTCTCACAAAAATCTATTTATCTCACATAAAATATATTTATTTAAAAAATAAAATAAATAATTATGTATTGTATATGTTGCGCGATTATATATAATTACCGTTGTTTATAATTATTAGATACATATGCTGTGAAAGACATAATAAATAAGTATAAAAAATGAAGACTTTCGACAACGATACAAGATTATTCGCAGACGCGAAGTCAATCGTTACTTAAGTCGATGGCCAGTCGAATCGTAAAGATTAAGTGCGCATTGCAGTAGCTAAACGTGAGCGTAGCCGGCGCAAAGAAAATTACATTTCTCATCGAGTACGTCGTTATGCGAAGTCTTTTATGTCTAGCTCAAATCACCATTTAAGTTCTGTTTACAACGATCTCCAAGTTATAGTCGGGCTATGATCGCGAAATGAACTTCTCGTCGCGCCCGCGGGGCTTGATCGCATCGATAGTGAGTCAATTCAAAGTTAAATCTGTATTTCAAATCATTTGAATTACGATAAAAATTCGGGAAAAATCTTTATACAGGATGTTTCAGGGCAAGTTAGAGAAACTTCAGAATCTTAGGAAATTGAATTTGGAACAAAAAAGTTCCTATAAATATAGGTCCGGAAACGCTTCGTTAAAAAAAGTTATAACTAATAAACAGCATTAGCTTATTTGTCGTGAACTAAACTGATTCTGAATGTTCATGTTAAAAATGTAAGCAAAAGTGCCTATGTGATCTACGAACGCTACAAATATATGTAGTGTTTACATAAAGACGTTCGAAAGTTTGTTTTCACAGTTTATTTTCGTTGTTTTGAGCTTTCATTTTCTTTTGAAAATACTGTCTTATCAGAATTAAATAAATGAAAATAATATAATAATTTGACTGCTGTAATATAAAAATTATTTTGTAGAAAGAATTATAAAATTATTTGTATGAACTGTCAGAACACATCATATTTCAAAGTAATTATAAAAAAAATTATAAAAGTTTTATGATAATTAGAAAATTTTCACGCAATTAATCGAACAACTCGTATCACGTTGTAAGCTAAATTATAGATATGATTGATGAAACAAAGTTGCGATCGCGTTATTTATTGCCCAAGTGATGTTTTGTGGAAATATACGCCATTAATAATATCGCGTTGAATTTAACCGCACTTCTTAAATAGATTTATTTTATTTCACTTATAAATATATTACATCTGACAAAAGCATGAGCACTTTTTCGAGACTTAAAAGCGTCAAACAAGATATTTTTTTTTTTTTTTCGATACGACATCTGATTATCTCCGATATAAACATGACGAGACGCGCGATTCTCCAGCGTGCGACCTTCACGAATGATTAGTTCTTGTCGCGCGTTCGCACACGCAGTTACGTTCGCCGTATTCTCGGTTTATTTATAGTCGACCTTTAACAGTACTCTTACTCGGAGATGTGAGGATCTTTCATATATCCCGAAGGAAAGTTGGACGGTAAAAGCCCATTTTACGGGCGCAGCCGACGTGTGTATCGAGCTCGTAATTGATCGATAGATCCTTTCCAAGAGCGTTACGTGGTGGAGAGACGGTAAAGGAGAAAATTACTCATGTGTGCGTGTCTATTTAGCAGTTTCACCCTTCCACCCTGCCGCGTGCAAAGTCATTCCACACTTAGCGCGCAATATACATTTCGAAATTTAAAAAATTTAATTGGTGAAATCGATATTTCGAAAGATTCACGCTGGACGACGTCATGATAATTAATGTTAATTGAAATGGAAATGTAAGATCTGTTTTATGTGAATTCTCAGCCATGTGTACGAGACGAATTTCTTCGATTTCGTAAGTGCGTATTGCTCATTTTTATATAATATTCTCCAAAAATCTTCATCCACCGTCACGCAACACCCGTTCGCTGACCTTACAATGACGTGTGGGCCGAGGGAAAGAGAGTTCCTCGACCCATTCTCAGTGGTAACGAGGCTAATGAGAGAACGATCGTGTCGGTCGGCTTTTCGAAGTACGCGCGCATACGGATAATTTCTCCTACGCTAGATTCCGCGAGAAAAATAAAACCGTAGGAAGAAGAACAATCATCGACGATAACCGCTCACTTATCATCGGTTATCTAGCTGATCATTCGATTAACGAGGGAGTAGCCTCCAGCATCGTACGCGTCGCGTTTTACTCTTATAATTGAAACTTTTAAGCGTAATAAATCAAAGTTTTTGCCGATAAATTCAATAAGTAGAAATTACATTTTTTTTTCTCTCTCGTAGATATAAGTACTCAGCCTCACATACATCGATATACTATATCATAGGAATAAAAATATTATTTTAAACAGATATAAGAGTTATAGCTGTCTCTTACTCGACTTAGCTCTATACAATCTCATAATCCAAACTAATCTTTTATACACACAAAATCTTGTAAAGACTCGTGCAATCGTCGCTCTCGTCGGCGAAAGACACATCAGCCGTTTATGGTCAAGCAGCTTATATACGGACAAGCGGCGAGGAAACTCTGACGCGCAGTCAGAAAGCGGAGATCGGACAGCCTAGAAAGATGGCACACACATTGGTTGTCGATCGACCACGCGCGGCGAATTTTCTAAAGTGATTAGAAATAATTGCGTCGACGCCAGCCCGTAGGCTGGAAAAGTAAGGACGTCGTACTATAAGTCAATGCACGCCCGTCAGATCGCTGGACTTAATTAATCGACTCGCGCGACTCCCGTTCAAACAAGAAAGAAAGAAAGAGAGAGAGCGTGGAAGAAAAAAAATCCGCGACGCGACCGGAAGTAAAAGCACGCAGAGACTCGTCGTCGGATCTTAGGATCTGCTAATGCAATGTGACACACACGTTTGACCTCGGGCTTGCGATGCCGTTAATTAGAGATCGTTTCCGACATGCTGATATACGCCGAAGTATACATGGAAAAGAAACGTAAGATTATATAAGCACGAAATTTGAAGCGATCTATGAAAAAAGTACACATAATGTTTTATCAATTTTTCTAAAGATTGATTAATTTCATGTGTTGAGTAAAATAATTTTTACAGATTACATGACAGTATTAATTTAGGGACTCGATATATCGAATCGATTATTTGACATAATTGATTTTCTTTTTAAATTTAAAATGTACTGAATATTTTGCAAAATATAAATTTAATAAGAGTAAAATTATATGTGTATTAGGATCTATGTATTTTCTTTTTCCGCGATTTCAATAATGCTATTCAGAAAAGAGCACTCATATCCGTGAATCATTTTACAAAAACGAAGAGCAAGATAGTAAGCAGATCGGCCATTCATCTCGCAGACTCTGTAATCGCGCATTTTCTAAACCGATTAGAAATAATTATATCGGCAGCGGCGTGCAAATCGCCGGCTGGAAAAGCGAAGACATTCGCGACGATTCGATACCGTCGTTCATATCGATTTTATTAACGCACAACGTCCTATTGGCAAACGGTGAAAATGATTTTAATTAATGCGTATATGACCCGCTCGTGAATCTGTTAATCGATCATAGACCGGCAGATACTATATATTGCTCAGGTACCATGGGACGAAATTAGAATGCTCTAGATGTCTGACTGCTTTACGGCACTTGAAATTAAATTCTACAAATGCGCACGGTGCGTAAACACACATGCGTGTCGATGCATTTACCATAACGCAAATCACGCTCGCTCGCCTTTATCGCCCGTTATTTACCGTGTCCGCTTTGGCTCTCGCGAGGAAATGCGAGATAAATTTTCAATCTACGAGCCACGTAATGACAGTAATCAGTCTCTCCCACTCACCGCGGCGGAAGCTTTGCATGAAAAGGCCACCTGCGAAATTGACAAACGCGCGCTCGCGCGCGCGCGATTCGGATGGATTTGAAAGTTTCAATTAAAAGGAGTCTCCCTCGCGCCAGAAGTTTCTCTGCGATAGAGATCACGTATTTCATTATGGTTCACAAGTGCCGCGCACATACGATTCTCGTTTTATAGACGAGCGATTGGATCGCCGTAAGCGTTCCTCTCTTGCTTTATGTCTCTTTGCGCTTACGGAATCGCTGGCGACGTGTAAAAGTGGAACGAGGCTTCTGCGTGCCGTATGTCTTCGTTTACGATGCGCGCAATTCCCGTCGCCAAGCCACCTACAAACTATTTTACGAGCTAGTAATGGCATAATCCACCGCCCACTCTTTATCATTATTTCTCTCACCTGGATGCAAGAGCGCGGCTTTCATGCGCGTCGACGCGCTTTCGAGATCAGAAATCGCGCGAAGCACGCGATTTTGCTTTTGTATACATTTGTAAATCTTCAGCGCGAAATCCTTATCATCTTCAATTATCTCACTTTATACTTGAAACAATGAAATACGACTTTCATAATATTGGAAATGTAGTTAATGATAATTACAGATAACAAGTTAGACAGTTTTCTAATTATTCGCTCCGAAATATCGCCTATTATTAAGAGAAATTTTACATTGCATTGCATTGCATGGCTATGAATGTCAACTTTACGAATAGTATGAAAAGATCCGAATGCAATTGGCAAGGGTGTTGGTCTATGGCTAATTCTCACCGTGATAACGAATTTGCTAAATTTACACGGCAACTTGCAACTTGGTAACTTTCTCGAGTGCGTCATTACTTTATCGATCGTACGTCAAGCTGGAAAACACGTGCTCACTTGCAATCTTGTCTTGGACGGAAAAGCGCTTTTCGCATCGCGTTCGTTCTGCGTGCCTGGAAACTATGGAAAGTATGAGTTATCTCGCTGTCTTTGGCTTCCAATGTGTATAGGGCACTCGGCGTTTGCGGGCTAAAGACTTTCGAACCTCATAACGGGAAGGAATTCTTATTATGTGCAACGTTAATGAGCGTGACCAGCGTAAGTGCGAATGACAATAAATTATTCGATAATTCAGCGGGATATAATATTTCATTCTGATTGGATCAAAATCATAATCTAAAAGATTCGCTGTTCCACAAAATCGTATTAGAAATTATACAAAGTGTGTAGGAATATCTCTGTGTTAAAATATTATTTGGAACTTTTTTTTTTTTTTTTTTTTTGGGTTTGGAACAATATTTGCGGAGAAAAGCTTCATCGCTATTATTTAAATTCATGTCTGCATGCACGAAAAATTTCAATTAATCTTAGAATCAGTAGCGAAATATTTCAACAATCATCACTATTTTATATGTTATTATTAGCGAGTCTGCGCAAATCTCTTTACTTACAATGAGATTTAACATGCATCCGCGGATCCATAACACTGTATTATTTACGCTTACACGTATACATGTCATTAGACTTTTCATGTAAATTGTTATGTGATTATAGACGATGAACTAAAGAATTCACCAGTAAAATTACGTAGTTTACCAACGTAATTATAAAGGTTGCCCGGAGTAGCCAGAATGCAGAACGTACGCGAGACTAAGAAATGGACGTTACCGGTTGAAGGGTAATATTAGCCCTAGGATGTGTGCGCGCGCGTTCTGGGATAAGAATGATCGTAACCACAGGGTGTACGATTATTATTTTCTCTAATTATATAGAATTTTCGAAACATCTGACTTCACTGATATCTTTTTTTTTTTTATATTTATAAAAGCAACATATACAATGTGTAATTTAATTCTTCAGTTAGTTTAACACTTCATTATATTCCATTTAATTTTTAATTCTCGTTTGCACCTATTTATATAATTTATGTATATAGACACGTGAAATTAAAAATGAACACATAATAAATCCTGAAAATATAATAACCATTTTTAATATTTTTTCGAATGTATCATTTTGTGCCACGTTATTGCGATTGTATAGAGAATCAAGAGCCAAAACTAAATAAGTCCGAGGGAAGATGTTATCTATCATAAATTTCACGCAACCCCTTGCCGTCCCGCTCGAAAATCTCACTCGCGAGATTCTCGTACACCGCGTCGTGCCGCACAAGGAAAGGGTTAATGACGTTCCCACGCCCTTCGTCACGATCATCCTCCGCTTGAAAAGCGGGAAGCTGGCCCTGCGGCCAGTGCAACTTCACGTGCAAAATGAATCTTCTCTTGTAAGTCAAATCGCTTGCTTTGTGCGAGCGACACTTAAGTGACAAATCGTGTATCGTTGTCGGGAGAAACTCGCGATATATTCTTATTCTCGTGTTCGATTTGCTTTTACATCCTCAGCGATGAGATAAGCGCAGAAATACCTAGGAATCAATATTGTCTCTCAATATAGTCTCTCTTATCTTAGACCTCGACCAAACCAGACCGAACGCTCTACCTTTTACTCTTGTAAAATAGAATTTCTTTGATCAAAATATCGTACAGATTTTTTTTTTGTCTTCAAACGTAACATCCAATTCGCGTATACAGTTGTATAGTGACGATTTCCGGCGATAGTTGTAAATTTGTCAAAGGTTGTCGTTCTATGCGGCGCGTGAATCACTTGCTTGCGAATTACCATAACACTGCGGGCGGCGTTGTATTTCGCGAGGATATTTACGAGTCGTTTAGCGTCGGATACGGCGGCTTTATGGCATATCTCCTTATTAAACGTACGCACCTTGTACGTTTCCTCCTCAACGTTCGGCTGACGACGCGTAACGCGTTTCAGAAATAGATAATAACAAGCGGGTGGATAGATCGAATCGCGCACGAGGAAACTCGTCGAAATGAATGAACGTCACGGGGAATTTTCGTGTAACGAAGTATAAATCGTTTCTCGCCTAACTTTCTACGCGAGTCGCGGTTAAGATTGCCACAAATCATGCTCCGAAATTTTATAAGCGGTTTTGCCAGATTTATGTATTGTTTCACAGTCGCGAATGTTGATATCAGCAGTAATGAAAAATAAGGAAAAATGTATAAGATTAAAGATATGCCGAGAATACATTTATATCAAACGAGAGTGATTTTTTTTTATATTTGATTGGATCTTTGAATCTCTTCCCCGAATTATAAAGGCTCTAAGAAAATTCATTAGCGAAATGTCGAAAAATTTAAATCGGGCAATTTTGGAAGATTTTTTTTGAAATCTAGGAATCCGATATTTCGATTTTAAGTTTAAATTTTGATATTTTTGAAGTCTCTCGAGGCCTTGAAAAAAATCGTAGAATTTCTCCTCGATAATCAACCGTACAATCGATCATTCTTTTAATGAGAGACTCTATTATCGTCGAATTAAATATGATATCGCTCATGTTCCAGGCGAAAATTTAATATCAAAACAGTTATTAACAATAGATCGTGTTCGCGGCAGTATCTAGAAAGTAATTTCACCGTGAGAACGTTTCCGTTGTTGACCAGGATATACGAGAGGCATATTTACTGTAGACGACGAATCTCACGATCTCGTACGTCGGCACTCGGGATGGCGAGAACGCCGTTGACTCTGGCGGCGGCGCGTTAGCCCCCGTGAACTGCGATAACCACGCCTAGAGAGCACCGATCATCCTTCAAACGACAGCGTGGAGAGCCGTACGGAGCGGCGTGGTTAATGCGATGAGAGCTCGGAGCTGCGGGACGTTGTTTCTCATTCCGCTCTCGCCAATTTATGCATCGTCCGCGAAGCGCACGGCTATAGTCCCAGTTTCAAAATCCGGTTTCGCGCAATGAAAAGTAAGAGTGAGAGAATAGAACGGGCACACACGCTGGTGCGATACCGCTCGCGCGTGTGCTGCCGCCGTTACCGTGCGCGATCTCTACTTCGCATGTAATTTACTTTGACGTCACCGCCGCCGCCGCCGACGCCGCAATGTTCGCACGTATGAGGCGATAGATTTCTGAGAGAAGTGAGCTCTCGAATTTCCAGCTTTCTCTCCGTTCCGGACAAAACGGAGCGCCCGATCCCCCGCTCGTTCGTTGATTGGAACGGGCCCAAATAATTGCTGAGCTGTTTTAGAATAGTTTCGATGTAATAATTGGAAAGCACGCTCGGGATTATTGCCGAAGAACTACCGGAGAAATTTTTGACAATCGAATAAATAATGCGTGTTTACAATGATATATCGAAATAATAAAAAAAATATATAATATATAGATGCAACAATATAAGTAAGAAATAATATATAATTATTATATTATAGGAGAGAGAGAGAAAATATTTTTTTAATGAAATTAAAATGAGAACTATAAATGCAGTGTTTTCCATATTTAAGCCTCATTATTATCGATCTCGCGTAAGATCTAGCATTATTCTTACAGAGAAAATTCATATTACCAATACTAGAAAACGGTATAATTATTTGTGGATCTCTCCAGAAACATAAACTCTCTATTGATAGGTGTAATTTCGACGTAGCGGAGTTGGCTTGTTTAAAGTCGAATAAATGAGATACAAGTAGCACGATGCATATCTTAGCATACTCACTTAGCATATGTGATTCGTCTGAAAATAGTATTCCGAAAATAGTACTCTTGTTTGATTTTACTAACGATCCAGTTATTTCAACACTCCCACCGTCCTTTTTGTGTTTACACTCTATTGTGTTTACACTCTATCGCTGACACTTCATTCGTTCACACTAATTACATAAAACTCCGTGCAAGCGGCGGTTGCATTACAATATCTTGGATTATCATTGTTTCAATATGATAGAACTTTAATCTCATTCGAGCGACACAGTATCGCTGGAAAGTATCGCATTTTTGGAGCACGTGGTTGCGCCAAATCGTACGCCATTAAAGCGACTGGCGTCGATTAATAGCCGATGATTCGTCCTCCTAACGTCCAACGTCGCGACCCGAGCGTAATTTAGCGACGCTTTATCTAGCGTTATTAATCGCGCAGTCATCCAGCGCTTTTCTTTGTATCGCGCCGCCGCTACCTTCCGCTCCGAAATCCTAAAGTCGAATTCGTTCCGCGTGATACTTGGCGCGCGGAGACTCGCTTACCCTCGATCGAGGCTTAATTACGAGAGGCGGTAATGAGCCTCGGGTGCAAGGGAATATTGGCCGATTGGCGTCAAGTACGCGATGGGCGACACGCCGAGCCCCCTTACTGGGCCAGTAGGCCACATAAGCCGCTCTTCAATCATTGCCTCTCGGCGATCAGCTTGGCTTCGGCTTCTCACCGGCATCGGCAGCGTAGCTATGACAATGTACTAATAAAACTTTAACGATTTGCGATTTTTTTTCATTACGCCTTGCTGATCCGTGAAATTCGTATACTATTATTCGTAACTCGCGCTCGCGATCTACAGCTTTTATTCACACACGATTCACGATCATTTGAAAATTCTACGTCCCGTTAAATCGAAATCTTCTATGATAAAAGATGATTGCCAATATATACACACAATAAACATTGTGTAAATCCACGAAATAAATATATACATTAATAAATATACAAATATATTAGTAATATGTATAAATATATTAATATATGTATAAATATATTAATTATATAAATATATTAATAATTACTTATTATAAATAATACATTAATAATAAATAAATATATACAGTAATAAATATATAAATATATATATTTATTAATGCATATATTTATTTCGTGGATTTACACAATGTTTTTCAATCAGATAGTCATTTATACATAAAATAAAATTTATTTTTAACTTAAATTAGATATTTTTTAATTTATGTCCGAGTAAGTTAATTATATAAAATGCAAAATTGTTACATATATTAGACGTATTAAAATATATTAAATATGCATATAATTATCTCTCTTCTCTTTTTACACACTTTAAAAATCAAAAATATTGTTTATTTTTTTTCCTTATTTTGCTTTTTTTCGGAAAGACATATTTGGCGCTTCCGAGAGCGATCTTTGATGATTCTTAATTCTTTCCCTTCCCGCGTAAAATAATTCTTGCTGATCACCAGCGCCAGACGCAGGATATCCTTGAAGCCTCCTAACGGTCCTGCCGAGACCTCCGCCGCGTCTGCACGGAGAGATTCCTCGATAGTGTTTTCTCTGCTGCGTATACGGTATACGGGTGCGCACGTATTACGCGCGTATCACGTATCGTGTAGCCATACAACCTGCATATTCCGAGGGCATCGTGCATCTACACGCGACGAAATATCGGTCTATGCGTGCCGTGCTCGCTCGTGTATATTCCTCGATTTCCGTGTCGGATCCGTTACGACAGACTGAATTTCGTGCTACCGACGATAAATCGGCGACGGATCCGACATAATGATATTCCTTTTTCCCTCCCTTCTCTGATCTCCTCATGCGGTTGTCATACATCCGGAAATCATGACAATTATTCGCGTAATTGTAGAACTCCTGAATTTTTTAATCCTGAAATTGTACGATTTTTAAAGCTATCTGGAGTTATGAATTGTTTTTTAATTTTTGGATTTCTTTGATTTTTTGAATTATTTAGTCTTTGGACTTTGACGTTTGGAATTGTAAAGTTTGTATTTAGAAGTATTGCTTCTTTGGAAATATAAAAGTCTCCGACTGTATGTAGCAACTATACAAAGATATATTAGATTTTTTCATCTTTGAGATGTAGATTTTCCGCAGTCTCGAATTCTTCGTTATTGTATATATATTTTGCATATGTAAACGATTGCAAGCGAACATTTGCATATGCATGTATTGCTACCGGCGATCATGCACATATCGCGCCGTTATTTCCATCCCGATTCCCACACGTGTACTATCGCCACTATCGTCATAGATTTTGTTTATGTTTGCAAGCAGGAAAGAGTTCTGATTGGCAACGACGGAAGTTGATCCGTTACAAAGTTAATTCTTTCTCGTCAAGTGTACATCGAAAGCGATATTAAGTTAAGCAGAGAAATATATATAAAGGAGAGAGAGAGAGAAAAGAGGAAGTAAGTTACAAGTATTTAAAGAAAGGAAAATATTATTATTGAAAACAGTATTATACTTGAAAGAAATATTCTTATATCCTTTACTACGAAATAGATTCACTTCGAAATAAAACTATGCAGTATATAGTAGCGATATTTATATGGAGTGTACCATGACGCGCCGTTCTGGTTCCCACGTGGCGGTCTGTCAACGTCTTCTTGAATTTCGATACGAGAGTCTCACGTCGTAGGTCGAGAGATCCTACCCTTCCTCGCGCTCGCGGATGAGAGGACAACGATCTCTTTGTTGAGCATGAAAAAGGTTGAGCGATACCGTAAGCACGAGGTCAAATGTCACGTCAGTCTACCAGCCAGTGTTACTTTTGATAGTATATACACATGATCGTCGTTTAAGATCTGGGACACGATTTACTTAATTGCATCGCGACGCACCGATCGATTGATTCGATCGTGCGCGACAATCGCGAATTTAATTGTTACTAGCTCACACAATCCCGTAACTCACGTGTAATTATTTCTTTTTAAAATTTTATATATAATTATAAATTTTATATATAATTATATAATTATTTTTTTAAATAATGAATTATGAGAGAGAGAGAGGGATAATAATTATCATTATATATTAAATATTATTATTGCATTAATATCTGACAGATATATTAAAAACAGTTATATTAAAAGATAATATTGTTTTATATGTTACATTTAATTATGTAATATATTCTTAGCAGAGAGAAATCGGATCAGACTTTTTAATATCTCAAATAACTCGTTAATTTTTTTTGCGACTTTAAAAAACGCGAAAGAACAGTTGCTGTGACGCGACGTAGGATTTCTCATCGGCGGATTGTCTATCCCGTTAGTTGAGAGAATCACCGTGCATGCGTTTGTCACGAGCGTCTTACGACCAATTACTTAAATACTAACGATGCCCGAATGAACAAAACGCTTTTACGAGGGAAACGGTTCTACGTGCAGTTGCTTATTGCGTTATTTAAAGAATAACGAGACGCGAGAATACATAAATACTGACTGGCTAATTACGTTGCATATGGCATTACGCGTTGCTTCCACGATCCGGTGACGTCGCAACACGAATTATATTAAAATACAAGTTACTATGCGAAGGATAATAAATAATTTTTACTTCGTCGAAATTAAACATTTAATATGTAAGTGACGTGTGTGTGTGTTAATCATGAGAAGAAATACGAAAATATTTTTAAGGTTTATCCGCATGCAACGTGATAAACTAACATTTTCTAAACATTTCAAACAATTAATTTTGTACTTCTAAAAATAATTAATTTTTTTTTTATATTAGCATTTGGAAATTAATTTAGAGAGAAAGAGGGAGAAGGGGAGAGAGATTATGTATAGATTAGAGTTTAAGTAGATTATATCCATTTAAAGTAATCTAACATAGAAGAGTTAGAGGATAATTTGACTTCTAAATTCATAAAAAAGTTTTAACCCAGATACACATCCATCAGATGTATATCTATTAGGTACATGATGTTAGAAACACCACGATCACATTTCTTGTAGCGTATAAAACGAACATTGCCTGCCACAACACAACACTCGACAGGTTCGAGCATGGCACAGCATCCGTCTTCGGGACCAGATCGCATCTACGAATCGCAAAGAATCGCGTCCACGACTGGTCCGGAATGAAGTCCTATGAACCACCAGGTGGTCCCGCATCTCGGTCGTATGCAAATCGCGCTTCATAACTCATTAACCCGCTTGCCGTTTTCGGGATTGAACGTGACAGTTCGATCGTGTCAGATCGCGTTTACCGATTTTTATTTTATAATTTCCCGAATATTCATCTAGTAGATTTCAATATCGATAGACGATTACGTGAGAGCACGATTCTCGAACGATGACCAGTGACTTTTGTGCCACTGACACACAATGAAGGAATTATCGACACCGTTCTTATCGCGGAATCGCGAATCGAATCGATTTTTGCGGTCGATCGATAACGAGAAATCCGGCTACGATAATCATTATTACCGCGATTAATTTGACCGACGTATATCATCATTTCTCGGCGGACAAGAGATTCTGATGAATAAATCTATCCGCGTGCTGTTTCGTCGAGATGAAGTTCTCTTCTCGTGGCTTTATCGTGGTCTTGCGATCGCGTCCTATGATCGTGACGGCGTAGAGGATGCCGTGGAAAATCGATTAAACGCCAAATTGATGCTTCACAGTGAACCACGAAGCAGAGACTGAATCCGAAGAAAGATATTTGCTCGGTAAACGTCGCGTTATTTGCAAGCCGTCAGAAATAATGTTTTCATTTAATTTCAAATAAAATAATATAATAAAATAGTAATAATATAATAACAAAAATTCGATTAAAAATTTTGTTTTTATATATAAAATTTACATATAATATTAGCAATGAAGATCTCTCCTCATCTCTCGCGACGTTATATTCGACAGATCACCTGTTAACTGTTCGTCAATGAGCAGCACACGCGTTCCTTAAGCGGTCAATAACTGCACGTTTTACGCTATGACACTTAAGTCGGGCAGGTGAAATTTTACTTTTCACGTGGCGGCCGCGTTCGAGAGAAATTGGGCAAACGAGGTTGCCTTCATCATCAGCGACTTCCTTCTGCGCATATGAGATAATTTTTCTTCGTCGCTAAATGTGACGATGTTATCTTACGATATCGGTTAAGCCGATGTCTAAAACATGCACTTCTATATAACGACTGCTTTTTTTTTTTTTTTCAAAAGTATCGCCTATTCAAGCATCACAAAAGATATTTCCACAGAAAATCTGAAAAATTGACACGTGTCTTTCAAAACATCTTGCCGACATCTTGTATTGTAAGACGTTTATCCCGCTAAATTCCGAATCTATATTCTTGTCTGGACCTTTTGTATATCTGAATAGTGTACCTGTCCTTCGCGATTTCTCAGATAGGTAGATAGACTCGGTCGATGGTGATTTGGATTGTTGCCGGAGTAAGTAGCCGGCGGATATACATGAGTACTTAAGGGTTCGTGCACGATGGACCGCTGCCGATATGCGGTTTCGAGCGCGGAGAGAATCTAGTCGAGAGGAGTCGATCTTAGCCTACGTTAGGTTGGATTAACGCAGGGCGCGACCACCGACTCTCATGCCACCCAAGACTCTCCGCGGTCGGGTCGCCCTGTGTAGAACCTGAATCTCGAAGGTTCTCAACCGGCTCTTTCTCCTTACGAGACGTTTCTCCTTACGGGACGCCTATAAGGTATCCCTTCGCTTATTCTTGACCGCCGATTGATGCTGGCAAAAAAATTGCAAATTATCAATCTCGTAATTACATCTCGTATATGAAGCGTTAAAAATAAGTCCATAATTTGTAACATTCGTTTTTAAAAAGAAAATCGGATTTATACGAACTTCATTCAGTTTTTGCTCTAAATACTTCAAGACATGTTCATCTTTATAATATTTTATTCATTTAATTAAGGAGCTTGATTATAAAATTATTACTGAGAAAGTATTTGCGCACTCATGGTCGGAAAATCGAAATATTTCGCAAGTGCATGAAATTTCTTCTCTCGTATATATTTTTCGCCCGGCATAGCATCGTCATTCAAATTCGCCGAAATCCTTTTACGGACAGTTAACACTTTACGTAATACGTTATGCCACATGCCCGCTTTTGGTCAAGCCCCCACCAATCGTCATTAATTAACATTCTTCGTCGTCGCATTTTTTGGCGTGTCGAAGCAAGCTTGAGAATCAAGAATGGATGTAACTATGGCCGATTCATCCAATTTCCATATAAAGTATCTATATAAAAATAGCTTGACTTTATATTATCAGGAATTCTTACAGAGAAGTTTCAACTTCTATAGACTATTGAAATTTCTTTTAGACCAGATATAAAATATTGCCAGGAAAGCAATAAATTGCTTTACGATTTGCATCTAAATTGCAGTCTATTATTAAACTCCAAAATCAAGATATCATATAATTAATCTTTCATTTAATACATTCGTAATATTTAATTTGGCCAATAAATTTATGGCTTTTCATGTATTTTGATATTTTAAATGGTGGTCTCCCTTGAATTTTAAGTCAAACTTTCGCAAGATTCGTTCAAGCTATTATTTCGAAGAGTGGGGCGTGGCGAGAAGAGAGATGCTGGTGCAGTTAGCCGGCAGTGAGAATGGACCGGCCGACATGTGAGAGTAGAGATCGATCCGCTATTCATAAGTCGACAGCTCGGATTTCGATTGCGGTAGAGGAGAGAGAAAGAGAGAGAGAGAGAGCTCGATGCAACTGAGTAACGTAGCGCTTTTCCTGCTACTATTGCTACGATTTGTTGTTTAGATTCCCTCTCCCGAACTGCTGTCAAGGCCAGAACTGGCCAACCGTGGCCTCGAAGGTCGCTGTGAGCGATGGTGAGAGGCGCCTAGAGAGGAACCTAATCGCGGGAGAAGTACGCGCGGTATACATAATGGGTGAAACTTCCAGTTTCTGCGATAGTTTACAGTATCGTATAACAGCCAGGATTCTCATCGATCAAGTCCTGCTAATCGACCGGTATTGCTAGTCTTGCCCTCAGAAAAAATTGTGCAGATATATTGTGTGTAAAAATACATATATACACGAGGCAAGAGATTTTATTTTTTAATCTTCAATATGTGTAAACTTTCTCAGCGACAAATTTTTAATAATTATAACTAATCTATAATTAAATTGGCGAAATTATTATAAAGATGAACACGTTTTAAAGCATCTAGAGCAAAAATGAATTAAATTTGTAGACGATTTTATATTAAAAATAAATCTTACAAATTGTGGATTTGCCTTGTTTTGAACGTATATAAGATATGAATGCGACATGGATAATATCTGTAAATATTCATCGAATATTAATTTTCAATAAATTAGGGTTTGAATACCAAAAAAAAAAAATTTATATTAAAAAATAGCTATGTATATAATTTTATATTTTATTCCACATCCACATAGTTTTTAATATAACTATTTTTACGTTTTATATCTATTTATCCTTCTTTCTAATTTTATATTTTTTTTTTTTTTAATTTTTTGAATTTAAGTGTTTCTATTTTTTGCACAATTGCTTAATTGAGTATTGGAGGAGCAGGATTTGTCTGTAAATGATTTCCTCACTACTATATTTAGAATTATGCAAAATATTTAGAAATAATTGGCGATAAATTGCGAATTTTCGAGGTCATCGATAAAATGATTACTGCGCAGACGGCCGCGTGACTGAACAGATTAGACGTGGATAGACGTTGCGGGCTTATATGGCCGTCCCCGTTGGCCTTATGGCGACGCCAAGGTTTAAACTTTCTTGGAGAGTGCCTTTTATGTCTCCTCCTGGAAGCTGGCTTGACTCGCCGCAGGGACTATCCGGAAGAGTCGCCCACGACTCGATCTAATTTCCGATTGAGCGACTTCGTAGCGCAAACGTGGAAGAAATGATTACGAGAGGACTACTGCTTTCCTTCCTACACTCAGATAAAGTCGCGTGTCTGTCGAGACAGTTAGAAAGTAATGGATCTCGCGAGAGGAATCTGTAAATGCGCCGCGACGCTGAGGAGAACAACAATGACGCCGATGTCGTACAATGTCGGCCAACGGATGACATTGACGATTGACGATGACTGGCGTTTTGATTGAGGCTTTCCTTTTACCTTCAACGAATTTTCTAACATCGGGAAATTGCTTCTATTCAAATGGTAAATGCACCTGCACGCTTAACTCTTCATCTATCAGCTGTTGTCTGTGTCCGTTAGACCTACATTTGTTTCTAAAAATGTTTTTGTAGATATATACTTGTATATATTAGAATGAATCTCTCTCCCTCTCTCTCTCTCTCTCTCTCTCTTTCACATTTTTTATTTTTTCTATTTATTAAAAAATATGTAATATTAATAATTAGTTAATGAATAAGCGTAATATTTCGTTCCACTATATGAAAAGGAATTTTTAATAAATAGAATTTATTGTAATCTTATTTTATATGTGTCACACACCACACACACACACGCACACGCACACGCGCGCGCGCGCATTTCCTAAGAGATTTAATATAGCTACATAAAATATACGCAGCAACGCGGAACTATAATTTCTTTTAATTACTTACAATCTGTTACAATTGTATAAGTGTGCATAAATGTAATCTCAATATGTAGATCTAATAGACATTAGACAGAAAGTTAATCGATTTCAGCGGAGAAGATATTGTTCCGTAATCGGTATCGTAGAAAAGTAGGATCGCGTATCAGATATAGAATTAATGGGTAACGAACACATATGTATACGTGGTTGAAAGATTAAAGATATGTGCATATACGTGTATACACACACACACACAAACACGTACACGTGGATATTTGCAGGAGCAATCACCACTCTCTCGTCAGTGGTCCTCTCTCTTAGCTAGTCATCGCTCTGCTTATTGCTCTCTCGCCCTCTTATACGGTAGAAATACACGCGGTGCACACTTTCGCGCGACTCCACTCTCGGCGAGCTAAAAAACATCAAATTTGCGCGATACGAAAGCATCTGCGCATGCATGGATCTCTGTGAAAACGACCGCCGCGTGTCGTTACTTTTACTTATAAATTTACATCGTTGCCGGTCGCTTTTGCAAATAATAATAATTGCGCTTGAGAGGTGATGTACGGAATCGAGGGCGTCTTTGCACGAATGGCCGCGGCGTAGAGTAACACGTTGAGAGCGCTAAATAGAATGTATATTAAATGTTAAATAGAGGAAAGTAATGATCGCGCGCACTTGTGCTGGTGCAGCCTTATCTCGCGCGCATATCCGATGATGATACATGATAAGAGATAAAACAGCTAATCACTGTTCGTTTCATCGTAGGATGTTGTGCGTATCAAGCACAGCTTCACTAAGGATTCTTCTTTATGGGTTAAAGGCGAAATTTTATTTCTAAAAAATACAATAAATATCCTACGATACTGACGGAAGAGAGAGTATGTAATTATTATCATTATATGACTAATTATACGAAAAAAATTAATATCTGCTGTCATCAATTTTGCAGTAAAGTATATTTAAAGATTCATAATATTTTAATATTTTATTTTATATTAAAAATGTCAAAACATTTTTCATCCTTTTGGTAAAATAATTTTAATTCTAGATATGTGTTATTATTATTATTTAAATGAAATCAAGTGTAAAATTAAAATAGCAAGGTTTTTATATCGCTGAAAGAAATATTCACGAATACAAAGCGAAAATCACGCTTCGATGTGAGATTTTTCATGGGAGATGAGTCCGGGAATCATCATCCCCCGGAGCCACGGCACGAAAGTCATGAATTACCCCGCATAACGTTCGAGATCAAGCGGACCGACCTCCGCGAGAGGAAACGGCCGGTCGCTATCGCTCTCGGGGAACGGTATCAATCCCGCGCGCGGATATCGCGCGTAGAATCGATCATTCACGTTTGCGGCGGCATGGCAGGTCAAACGTGCCGATCGATTCTGCCACGTTGTAGACGATCGTAGCACGCGTAGGACGACGTAGAACTCCATTTCGTTATCGCGCTTTCGCCCTCATATCCGCCGCGCGGTCTGTAATCAAGGCAGAGCGCAACATATGCGTCGTGATTTAAATCGAGATCCAAATCGAATTATCCATTCGTTGAAAGAGGAGGAACCCGATATCGGATCGCGGCGTGAGTTATACCATTCGAACGATTCGGAATTCGATCGCAGGAGCGGTTGTGATCCGGTATCAGTATGTATGCGAATTAAATTCTTTTTCGCTGTCGTTAGTTCTTTGAGTATCGTTTACGTAATGCAACGCATGAAAGAGATCGTTGCCAAGTTTCATTCACGGGAAATTGTGTAATACGATTAAATCCGAATGGCACTCTGATTTTATCCGTAATACTTATCTACATATCTCGCACATATGCTGTTCCAGCATGCCAATGTATTGTTTGAGAACAGATTTTGTAATTTTTTTTTTTTATTTTATAGAGGCTCCGAGCTAAAAGAGATGTCCGCTAATAGATGCGAATATCAAATCGGTCAAGTAGAATTATTCCCCGGTCGCAGTCTTCGTTTTTAACTGATGAAAAATAATTTCCGCGTAAAGTTTTCGCACGTGATACTCATCGTAGACTCGTAATAATAAACGGTAACGAGAAGGAATCGTTTGTTCTCCTCTTGAGATATTAGCTCTCGCTGCCGCGAGTTGAATTGAGAGGAAAAGATCTTCTCTTTTCGGTCTGCGAACAAATTACCAGAACGGCGACAAAAAGCGCGTATAGTCTCTCTTTCTTTCTCGATTGATGGTTCCAATGCTCGAGCCTGAATAGAGGCGACCATTCAATTATGTACAGCCGCCGTTTAACACGTCCGTTCAAAGAAACGGTAACGAGCTCAACCACTTGGCTTTCTTGCCGTGTCGTATATAAGCGCCGCTTCCAGTACGGCGCTATCACGATTTTTCTACGACCGTTGTTTGTGACTTTTTTTATCAATGTCTTTATAGCTGCTAGTAGAACAGTGCGCCAATCTATTTTATGTCAATTTTACGTTTGCACCGGAAAGAGACTAGAGAGACTTCCACGAGACAATTTTGAATCTTTAATTTGCAGAATATAATTACGATATTTTTGTAAAAAAAAAAAAAATATATACTTAACGTATGTTAAAAAAATTTATTAAGCTCAACGCCTATTTACTTGTATTTTGATATATTAATTACTAATCTCTACGCGATGAAATGAAAAATTTAAAATATTTGAATGGACCATTATTCTGCCACCGCTTGCGCAATCGCTTGCATGCCTCGACGACTATTCGGACACCCTGTACATAACAGGGGCGGGAGTGCGCGGGACAGACAGAGAAAGAGAAAACCGCCTTAGTTAAAGCTGAGGAAAAATATTAGGAAAGAGAAGATTCCCTCTCTTTGAAGATAGCTGCCGCCTTCTGCACACGCGCGTGTATGTGTAGCATGGATAGAGGAAGGAGGAAGAGGACGCGTCTCGCCTTTGGGCATCGATCTCGCGAGAAGAGAGGAACCTCAGTGAGCCTCTTCCCTCTCTCGTGTATCCTCTCCTCCCTCATATCCTCGCGAGCATTATCCTACGATCGCGACCACACCCGAACCCTCCAGCGAAAATCCGTCGTGGAATCGCACGCGCATACGTTCGTACATCTTCCTCCGGAATTCTCCCTTTCGGACTGGCGTTGCTCGCCGGCGAGGACTCCGGCCGAAGATGAGCGGTTGGAGATTGTCGGCAGAGGGTAACCACCGATTCTATGTATACTATTGTTCGGTATCATCGCGATGCGAGCAGTAAAGTAATGCTACGTTTGAGTTAGCGACTTGCCTAGTTGGTTAATTTAAATATTATTATATAATATGTTGTGGTCGAGATACTTGAAATAGAAACTAGAATTTTTAATTATTTAGTATGGTAGATTAAGTTTGTTCAAAGTAATGTTCGTCTCATTTAAATAAAAGAGACTCAAAATAAGCAATGCAATAAAATTTAATTGAAACAATTATTTTTTTGGTGTAATTTCCGGTAAAGTGCGTATGTAGTCATCGCATGTGTTGTAGATCGCGGGAATGGAAACTCTAACTGTCGACTCGGACGAACGCCTCGAGGAAACGTCAGTTCCACTCGGGCGATCATAGTCGTCTTTAAGTTATGTAGGAATGGAGTCTTCCTTGCGCCTACAGCTGTCTTCGGCAGCGAAAGGGTTAAACATCGTACTCTCGTCGTACTCTTATCAACGTTGAAATATTTTCATTGATATATCGATCCCTAGAAGCGTGCGAAACGTATCTCGCAAATCTCTCATTCAATAATGCGCGTATGTTAATGTACGAAAAAATATTTGTATCTTTATATTAATTTCCATTTTCTTTCATTTTTAATATTTTCAAGATTTAATAATTTTATAGATTTAATTACATCGCAACTTTATTTTTAATTTATTAAATAAGGTATGACAGAGACATATAAATTATATGAAAGATTTAATTATTTTATAATTAATAATCTATCTAATACTTTCAATTATATATATATATATATATATATATATATATATATATATATATCCATTGATTCTATAATCTGCAGACATTTGATCAACGGACTGCATTACGATCGACGCGCGAAACTGCGTGCAGTTTTTTATTTTTATTTTTTACGTTATCCCGCGTGTTAAACGAAACATCTTTCTCGTTAATCTATCTTTTACTCAGCTTCTCGTGACATATTATCTTATGATCAACCATATTCGAAGCCTAGAGCGGCGTAATATTCATGCGCGCGTATTCTCCTTCGGAACCCCCGTCATTCAAGCTGCATCATCTTTTCTGGATCTTCACTACTTCCGGGAACATTTGCATTTTTCCGGCCGATAAGTGCATCATCTACATGCGCGGACGGATGGATTTTTGACGCGAATTTTATGATCATTCTTCTCGCCGTACGGTTTAAAAATCTATTTTCCCTCATTTTTTTTTTTCTCGATATCGGTCAGGCAACACGAATGCCGGTTAATTAAACAAACTTTGGAAAAGAGATCTATTCAATTTACGATCGAATCAAATCATCGATCATGAATTAATCGCTTGATCATTTATGGGGAAATCGTTTCGCGATTATTCGTATAACTCGAAGTAATCAATCGTCTCTTTATCATCTCGTTTCTTGACAAATCATTCCGCGTTTTTGACGATACATAATAATCCAATCCAGAAGCACTTTAACAGAGTGAATAGTGACGGAGCAAAGCATGTCTAAATCTGATTTTCTTTTTATGAACGCGCACACGTCCGGTATCATCTTGACAAGCGACTTTAGAGATTATTCGGATTATAAGTGAGATCGCCATATGAAGTAGAAAGTAAGATTCTGTTTGACCTTTTATCGTACGTCGTTTCATCCTTGCACATGAATACGAGCCGTAACGAGACAGATTAATCGATTCGAATCATAGAAATCTCGGGAACTTTAGTTAGACGACTAAGGGAAGGACGCTAATCACGATCAGTACGGCGATGAGCAGACCCCTTAAAGAGGGTCTCGGCTTTTCAACCCTCTTCGCTTCTCGCCTTATTTTCTGCCGAGGGGTGTTTCCCTCGTATCTCTGAGCAAGACGTTTCGCAAGATTTATAAAAGCACCGTTTACGCCCTAAGGCTGTTGGCAGGCCTTAAATAAAGTCGTGGAGCGAGGAATATTAACGCTAAACAGGCCGAGATTTATCTAGAATGATGACAAAAGGATAGCCTCGTGTTTGTCAAATAAAGAGGAAAATAGATCGTTTCTATCTGAGTAACGATACACATATCGATTATTTTTTGTGCGATCATCGACATTATTACCGCGGCGGAAATAATCTCGCGTCGGCTTTCCTGATTTATACAATGAGTGATCTCCCCAGAAGATGAAGAACGAGCATCGTTCTGCGTGTTCACGATAACGTTACGCTAGACTAACGGCCGTGTAACTGTGGCATTACATCACGCCGACAGATCAGAGCATAGAATTACAGAGACAATGTCACGATCATGACAATATTTAGATATTTTAGATCAATAATACACTAAAACAGTAGCGCGAAGGCGGCTCGCGGTCATTAGGATCTCGCCCCGGTTGCGGCTTGCAGTTAGCTCATGTTTAAAACGAGGAGGAGGCTCTCGATGAGACGGTTCTTACGTTGCTCGCAGGAAACGAGCGGTCTCGCTTGTTTCTCGCGAGAGAGAAGAAAAGGAAGAGTGATTTTAACCGAGAAACTCGCGTGTTCCGCGTTTATTTGCGGCCTCGTGCTAAGTCGCGCCTCGCTTAGAGAGTGAAGACTTAACGGAACGTGAAAAATTAATGGAATGGAACTTGTGCCTTTTTTTTTTTTTTCTTCGCACAACGCGCGGTGACCCGGGATACAATGCACGCGTGATTAATCACGCTCGTTCACCGATAATGTAATGGACGGATGCAACGCGAATTTACATCGTCCGCGTACGTATGATCGCTTGATCGATTGGCGCGATCGATCGATTGAACAAATAGCGCTTAATTTTCCGTACGGCGCCGTGAAATTTATCGTTAAGCGTTTAGCGCTCGCGTATCGCGAGATTTATCGCGCTTGCAAGATCGAACGTTCTGCTGTCCGATACGATAATTTCAAGCACATAATTATACGTCGTCACTGTTAATTAATTAATATATTGCATCGGACGAAGTGTTTCTTGTGCGGCTATATACTTATACTATGTGGGATATTCGTTCATGATAAAATCGAGAACTAATACTCGCTTGATCGTCGATATTGAGCATCGATCGCTCGTAAAATATCCGCGCCGAATGTAACGCGGCGATCGAAAGTAATTTATTAACGCTCGACTAAACGAGTTTCGCAGAGGGATAAAAACTGTAAATTTGCACAGCCGAGTGATAAATACCCGTGTTTATAGCAAGAAATGTATGAGTGCCGGTCGCGTATAAACTAATTTCACATTAGCTATATTTTCGAGATTAATATCCCGTATCTATATCCTTTGAAATATAGCAAATGTTTTTTTTTTTTTTTTTTCCAATTAACTTCTTTCTAATTTAATCCGTAAATAGGCTAAGAAAATTGAAAACGTTTGCTGCTCGAATATTATAAAGAAATAAAAAATTTGTGCAAGTTCAAGGTATATCATTTACTGATCGGCGTTATCGCCAGCGTGATTATCGCCGCACCGTCACGGATCCGCTTGAGATATATAAGCAGAGAGAATAAATGTTTTGAGATAAATTGACTGTGGCACTGTAAAGGCACGTACGTACGTACGTGCAGTCAGTCGATCGCGACACGTTTCGTACAAAGATACCTGTGTTGTCGGCAGAAATCGAATAGGTGCGAGGGCGTTTCGTGCCGCCAGTCCCGAAGGAGTTTTCAATAAGCTCGCGACTTGCTCTAATAAATCCCGCGCCCGAGAACAATTCGCGATAAATCATTTTCTAACGGCATCAACAGTGTTTGTGCTATAACGGTAATTGGTCCAGTCGCTCGGTATCGCGGGTCTGGAAGCAGTGAGATATTAATGATCACGCTAGACTAGCGCCTATAACAAAGACACACGTTATTCGTTTTGCAACACCCGTTCAACGTCTGATCGGTTTCCTCTTACGACTAACGCTTTCCTTTCCAAAAACGACCACGAAGGGATGTATTCGCGGTTAATATCACGCGTGTTCTCCACGCAGGAAATAACACGATCTGAGAATTCTCGTTCAATTTATTCTCAACGAAATTAGCAACGTTCCGTTTCCATTTATCCTCGAAAAGCATGGTTTATAGGAAGATTAATATTTAATTATAATAATTATTAGAATTTTCCTTTCCCCTTCTCCCGAAACATGAATAATAAATTATAAGAAATTTAAAAATATAATTATACATCTATAAATTATGAATCACACGTTTCTCCTCAGACATTTCTTTTTATTCGTGATTCATTGAAAGCAAGGATGTTAGTCAATGGTGATATTTATTTATTCGTCGTTAAGGATTTCCGATGACTATTTGCTGTTCGTTATACAACTAATTCAAACGTACTAATATATGTACACCCACATGCAAGTAAATTGGTTTCCTCCTACGACCGCACTTTCCTCTCCTCGAGCGACCGCGGAAAAATAGGCTTTCAACTCGATCTGTCGTGGTTCGATCAACCTGACGGCAAGTAATGAAAATAATAGCCGAGCATATATCGGCATTGATGCACACTGTACCGGTTAGTGCTGCGTGAGTGGACACATGTTCACACAACCTCGAGGTCGATGGAAAGTGAAAACTGGCTTCTGAGTCTATTAGATTGTCACACAATACCACACGTCACGCATATGTCTACGCAAAGAAGAGCTCTGTTTATTAATCTCTCATTGAAGCATTTTTGAAGCGAAAATTTAATATTTGCTAATATTAAGCAATGGTTATATAAAATTGATAAAAGTATAATCAAACACTAAATAGAGATAAATAAAAAAAAATAAAATATTTTAAAGTCACCAAATTTATACGAAAAAAATCAGCGTTATATATATTAAAAATAAGATTATTACGTGATTGATCAACGCGATACATTACGATAAAGAGAAATTATATATGTATATATTAAATATAAAATTAATACAGTTTTATGATTTGGAGATTAAATGTATACAATAATAAACTCGCATACCACGCGCTATTGTTTACATTCCGGGCTCAATGGAAAGGGCGGCGTAGTGGGGAGTGGGACACATTCCTCGTTTCGCGACGAAAAATATCGAGAATACGGGAGGATACGGGAGGATACGGATCGAGCTGCAGGAGATGAAAAAGGATCTTACTTTATCATGTGAAAGAGGTATGCATATAAAATATTATACAGGGTATTTCTGGGTTAAATGGCCAAACTTGAGATATGAATTTAGGATCTCAAAACAAAAATAATTTTCTTCAGAAAATATGCTCGCAAACACTTCGTTCAAAAGACATTGACTTCTTAAGTTACAGAACTATAGGAATAGATAATATCGAAACGTTTCTTTTTTCATTTTGTAAATCAAAGGCTTCATTAAAACGAAGGATATTACAAGCGAAGAAATTATAAATTCACAATGTCAATCAGCTGTTCTTTCATCGATAGTTGCAATGCTTGTCTCCGGGCTGGAAGCCATTATTTTGAACAAAACATTTAATAATTAAATTTTGATTACTATAAAGCAAAAAAGAGGATAAATCTACCTAGATTATTTTGACATTATCCATTCCTATAGTTCTAAACTTAAGAAGCCACTATCTCTTAAACAAAGCGTTTGCGAGTATGCTTGCGGAGGAAATTTTTTTTTTTATTTTGAGGTCTTACATTTATATTTCAAGTTTGGCCATTTAATTCGGGAGCATCCTGTATATAAGCATTTTTTAAAAATATTAAATAAAATATCTTTATTTTAATTAATTTTCTTTCTTACTTATTTTCTCTTTTAATTTTCTGATTAATTTATCTTACAGTTATTTAATCATTTTAATAGCTCCTATATGTTTTTATATATGTGAAAATTGATGTTTTATGACACAACGCATATCATGAAATCTTCGTGATAAGTACGTGTGTAGGGATCGTTGATAATGATCCACGTGCCAACAATTAAGCATGCATTGCCGGGTTTTTATTACAGATAGAAAGAGAAGCGGTGGGAACGATAAAGCGTAATTAGAATCGTACGTACGATGTACTATGCGCGCTTCTGTCGTTAATAATATATGTGAGTACGCGTCCTTGCATGATCTTCAATTCTTTTCAAGATTTCTCGTCATGATATGTCTCCGTAAAAGTCGTTCTTGCAGGAATACATACTTTCTTCGTCGCGGAATGTCTCTTATAATATGTAGTGTCGGTTAATGATCGGTATGATTTGATCGTTCGCATGTAGTGGCTTTAAGGTTTCCGGTAGTTCTCGCAAAGTAATTGTTTTACTGCCTTGGGGTATCAAGTCGGGTCTATCGGGAATGATTCCGCTGCATCTTTGAGAGATTCGATGGAAAGTAACGTTTCCGTGACCACGCTACCTTCGGACGAATTATTACGCGAAATTACGGCTTCATTACAATGTGCGCGCCATTCTCACTTTCTCTTTTATTTAAATTAATTAACAGACGTTTGCATGGCGACACGAAAACACATAGACAAATAAATTATTAAATTAATTATTGATTTATTATTAAACAAATATTATTAATTATTAATTAATAAATAAGATTTTTTAAAATTAATTAATTGAAATAAAATTAATTAAAAAATAAAATAAATAATAAAATTAATTATTGATTTATTATTAAACAAATATTATTAATTATTCTTGAATTAAATACCGTTTTTAATAAAATAAAACTTTCGCAGTGGATTTGTGTATTCATTTAACATATTCATATGCATTTTTTTAGTAACGCATCGGCGCGTCTAATTTCGCGCTTGATGTAATATATATGCAATAGCATGATCGATACGTATTAAACCGCTTCGGAAAAGCTTGTATATACACTTGTATATATTAGAGACCACCATTCCGCGTGAAAGTTTCGCCGATCGATGTTTTGCAATTATGGGACTGGCTATTCAACGAATTAACCATCTTATCTATTACAACGGAGCGTTAACTGCCGTCCTGATTTAAATTGCAATATAAATTATATATATTGCCGCTGCTTGTACTCGCACGTGCACACACGCGATCTGTATCTTGTATAGCTCAAGATGAATAAGATATGTTTCTGCATCAAAAGAGGAGAAGCGTCTTTTTTATATTCTTTATACAGTCTTCTTTTTTTATATAATGCGTGTGTATATATCACTAAAGCAATTTTATTATCGCGGAGATATCGGTCCTTTAAAATGTGTCATGATTTTTCTTTAAATAATGATACTTGAATATAAAATAAATAATTCCTTAATATATTCAACCATAAAACCTTATGCATTTATTTTCATGACATTTTCATGGGGTTACGCGTTTGTATCACGTTCTCTATGACAATGAGTCCTATTAACGGAATTATTATCGCGAGTTGGTCGACGCGATCATTATTCGCCGCGGGATTCTTCAATCGCGGAAAGTTACGCCATCCCAAGGACTCCAACCGTCCTTACGTCCGGTATAATTTATCCTACCAAGTTGAACCACCTTCGTCGCGAACCGGTACGAGTCACACTTGAGTGCGGTTGACATCCTTTAGTCGCGCAGCCGACTATCCTTGTCACCTCTCGCTTGAGTTTTTTGCTTTATATTCGTTGCTCGTTAACACGTTACGAAACCTGATTTTCCACAGTGATATTTTCCATCTCGCGGAGAATCGCGCGCGAGAGAAAAAGCTCGTCATCGTCGCTCGACATTATTATTCGATGGTATGAGAATTATTTATTTACCGGCAACGCTACTCGAGAAATCGCCTCGCAAGCATTTATTTAAAACTGGAAATATTCCAAGCTGCGCCAATATTACTGAAAACAGGATGTCCTAGAACTATCGCATTTCCGGTTTAAGAATATAAAATCTACATATTCATATATACGAATAATATTTTGTCACAAAATTTTTAATTCTGGAAACTGATAATATCTAATAAATGTTCGATTCACTACATCATTATAATCTTTTTTTAATGAGAGACGAGATCCTTTTTTTATGCATAATTTATATATTAAATATTAGATTAATAATATTCTTATGGGAAAAGAGAAATTTATTTGTTAAAATAAAAATCAAAGTAAAATAAAAATTAATAAATTAATCCCTTGTTGCATAAGAATATTATTAACTTAATTACTTAATATTAAAATATTACGCGATAGCTTTCGTGAAAATCTATTTGTCTCTTCGTATATTTTCGAAAAATTGGAAGAGAAAAGAATTGAAAGATAGCACGTTTTAAAACTTTCTAATATGCATGTGTCAGCGATACGGGATAATACTAACGATATCAGCGACTTGGATATCAAACGAAATCGCACTCGGAATGCGTGCTTTTTCGGCAGAAACGATTTCCGCGAGATGCGGTAGTCTGCGTGCCGTTAAGAATCGTTTGACTTAATCGCGGCAATGTCGATGCCGATATTTTCCCGGCTGAATCGGAGTTTTAGCTGATTGGTGTGCGACATCACTTGGTGCCACCAAGCCTTTCTCCCCGTCGTTATTTCAATAATGTTCACGTACGGCGCGCTCGCAATTGACATCCTTCAAGCTGCGCCAATCCATTCGGCATCGCCCACGTGTTCGCATCCTTTACCGTTGCTTGTCATTACGAGAGAGGAATCGCGGGATATCGTGAGTAGTTCTCGATACGATTTTTCACCTGTCATTACGAACACGAGAGTCTATCTTAAAACGAGTGAAACGTAAGTAAGGCGACAGCGTTTGCCGATATTTTCTATAATTTTTCACGCGTAAACATCGTCCGCTTGTATCCTCTGATTTTTGCATTTTGCCGCGATGTTCCGGAGATGAAGGCGTGAGAACCGGGTCTTCATACATTAGAATATATACTCTTGACCTCCTCAGCATAATATATGCCATGAGGAAGACGGTCGTTTTTCCTCGTAGAGAGTCTCGTTTTGAAAGATTAGATATCCGACCGAGTTGGCAATAGATTCACATTAAAATTATTATAATTTAATAGTTGATTAATTAATTGATAAATTTGTATATTATTATTGCTATAAATATTGTGTATTTTGTCTGCAACTTAAAGCGTTTCAAAACATGCGCACGCATTCCGATGAACGTACCAGTGTCCGCTCGGTATGAAATGATTCGGCGCATATAACGATAATGCGGCAAAGTCTTTCGATAGAACTCCCTGCGTAACGCTAATTAAGCCCGGAATCTAGAGGATACAATTATGTGATTCTTAAATGGAAACTTGGCGTGTGTGGTAATTTCGCATCTTGAGTTTCTTGATACATCCTATTACGTTGAGCTATGTCGGTCGCGCGAAGCGAGAGTCACGCAACTTTTTTTCCTCCCAGAATCATCGAAACGTGAATCGCGTGGTATGGCTTGAAGTGAATTTCTATCTTTTCACTACATATTTTTCTACCTGTCTTTTGTGCCAAGACGATAATTCGCTTTCGTTCCTCAGCAATAATTCCCGGAGACTTATAATAATATTCATATCTTTTTACTCACATTATAATATAAAAAAAAAAAAAAAAATCTCAGACATTGACAAGCCTGTAACAACGTCAAACGAGAATGAGGACCGATCGAAACTTTCTATTTACGTTCTCATCATCGATGATAAAAATTTATCATACCCTGAGACTTGCAGTAAGTCGCGATGTAGTCATTGATAACGCTCGTTGAGATCTCAATGGCCATCTCGAGCAAGATGAACGGCGGCACGGCGAAGATTTGTCTTTATTTGGACTTCCATTAGGCCGAGACGTTGTTTAATCGTTCCCGTTACACGTTTTACGAGAATGGTCCGCCCGAGAAGTACTTTCTAGACACACTTGAGTCCGGGGTATGCGGCTGGTTCGTCGAGAAGATCGACGATACATCAAAGGATCGTACAATGACTACGTAAAGGATGAATTTGCTCATCGTATATGAAAGTTTGTTTTCTTAACAACCCCCTACGGCCTAGCGGATATTCTTTAAAGTGGTATATCGTACGCAGAAAAAAAAAAAAAACGTAAAATGTCTTAAAGAGAAAGACGGCGGAGAGATTTTGTTTGCGGACGATATTTTGCGCTTCGACAAATTGTCGGACAAGTTGTCTAGCAGGAAATTAATGACGCGGCTATTTCTGAAGGAGTTAATAAAACGGCGTCGGGTTATATAAGGCGCTTTAAAAAAATAATGCAAGACTCCGATATCCGATATAGAGTTCTAAATATAGGTGAACATTCCAGATTCGAAAAGTGACAGATTAGGATGGAATGTGATTGGAATGTATTACTTTCCAGTATTGAACGTAGATGGTTATTATTCCGAACGTAATAATTTTACTTGTGACTTACGAAGCGCGTAATTGGATTATAATATCCATCGTTTCACCACGCAAGGATCTGTATGTTTTGTAAATGTATCAATCTCACGCGATGAATTACCTCCGTCTTTACGAGCGATCGGATCGCGATCGATCACGGGAAAAATTATTTAATGCATTCCTCCCATTTCCCGACGAGGCATCGTCTGATTATTATCATTACAATTGTAATAAACGAGATCGAAGAATCCAGGTCGCTTCGTGACTCGCGCGTTATGAGGAATCGAAGAGAAACCTTCCGCTTTTCAGCGGCGCGGAAAAGCGCGGAGAGGAAAATTAATGGCGAGAGCGTTAATTACTTGTCATCGTGTCGCATTCGTGTCGCGATTCGATTGACGGCTGCGGCCGCAGATGTTCAGGTTCGGGGATGCACCGGCGTGCATCGGCGCGGCGCGGGTGGAGTTACAATTGACGAGACATTAATGAGAATCGTCGTGCGAGCGCTTCGGCGACGAGTCGCGCGCGGCGAATGAATCATGCGGCAGGAAGTCCTTTTTCCGCGACGTGGCACGGTCGAACACCTTCCGCTCGGCGAACTGGTACAAGGTGAAATCGAGCTTGGAGGAGGCAGGAGGAGAGGAGGCTTATAATAGCTCGCGAATTATTCGCGCGAGATGGATCCTTTCTTCCTTCCCCTCCTCTCTCTCTCTCTCTCTCTCTCTCTCGAATTCCATCTCGTTTTGGAATAATTTCTTTTGCATCGAAGTCGGTTCTTTGAGATAAGCAGAATAAACTATTTGCCAAGTACGCGCTGAGGAAATTGCTCCATTGTATCGGTGAGAATGAGATAGTCAGAGATATACCGGATAAAAGTACGCTAGACAGTCGCGCTCAAAGAGCGGATGGCACGATAGACAACGCGAACACGGGAAAGATTAGATCCTATTAAATCTTATTCTTTTCTCTTTCCATCTCTCTTCCCCTCCCTCTCCCTCTTTCTATTTCGCGCGAATCCTTTTTTCTCGATATATACCCGCGGGATATCATCAGCGCGACGCGATCGCGTGAGAGAGGTCGCTATTTCACAGGGTATTATTCAATGTCGTCTATTATATGTAGGCAGAAAGTGTGTACCACTAACTATCCAATTATCTTCCGATTAAAAAATAATGCGATAGTTGCGGTACATCAGCGTATCCCGTACTCTCGTTACGCATCACAAAGTATCTTATCTGCGTTATCAAATATCTATTCATGTCAGGAAGTAAACTTTTGCTATTATTAACTGTAATATGTACAATTTCCCAATAAAAAAACAGCGTTTATTCTCATATGCAAAATAAAGTCAGTGGAACATAAGATAATAATAGTCCGTTCACTAAATTATATTATAATAAAATTATAATATAATAAAATTTCTTGTATTCTTGATTAAATCTGATTTTATCATAAAATGTAAAATATTATTTTAGATATTATTAGTTTTCTAAAGAAAATTTTAATAAGTTATAGAATTTGAAAAAGTTAGTTTATGCTTGCTTTTATATTTTACGTAGTTTCAACTTAAAAAATTGTACAGTTTCTCTTTTTTATACCGGATATGCTGCGATACATTTGATGACCGCTCGAGGTCATGTGGCAATTAAGGTCAGATCGAATTCGCGTGTATACGAACGGTCGAATCGATGAAGCAATCTTTTGCCTCTGGCTCGGTTCCAGAGAAAGAGCCGCGATAATGCAGGGCGCGATGATGACCATCCCTTTTCTTATTACTCGACCCTTCATCTCTCACGAACTATAGTGCCACGTGGATTTTCGCGAATAAGGGCGTTCTACCCTTCTGCCTGGCGATGAGCGGCTAAATCAATTAGATGTCCGTGATGGAAGGCGTTGATACAATATATAGGGATACGTGATGTTGCCTTTTGGCTTTTAGAAGATGAAGTATCGCAGGTTTTTTCACGTACTGCCAACAATTCTTGTGTATCTCTAAACGCTAAGATTTTTAAAGAAATATGGAATATTTTCTTTTCCAAAAAATGAAATTATATATATATATATATATTTTTTTTTTTTTATCGATTTTTCTGGACTAGATAGTTTTTAATATCAATATAAGCTTACATAATTTACGTTTGGACAAACTAACAATTAAATAAAAATTTTTAATAAATCGAGAATCTGTCTCTCTCTCTCTCTTTTTCTTTAATCTTAAATCCTGCGAGCGAGGTTTCCAGCAACGCACGCTCAATAAAGGAACTGTCATATTGCGTGTGTATGTGTGTGTGTGTGTGTGTGTGTGTGTGTGTGTGTGTGTGTGTGTGTGTGTGTGTGTGTGTGTGTGTGAAAGAGAGAAAGATAGTTTTGTATAGTCTCTCACGTCGTCTGCAACTTTCGTGAACTCGTATAATAGTGCGATGAACTCGCCTCCGCTTTATCTCTTTCCATGGTACGGCGATAAGAATAATTGGACGTAAGATGGCAAAGCGCGTTAGGAGAGATGGAGGTCTTCGTTGCGTAAAATTACAGGTCACCCGCAGTCCTCTGTTATCGAGCGTATCTACAGTTTTTCGGTTACATAACATAAAATCGTCCGGGCGTTTTTATATACGTAATTTTACGGAACAAATCCTTTTGCTAGCACCTCATTTAATTTTTAATATTTCTTTATAAGTAATCAATTTAATTATTTATTTCTTACTTATTCTTTGATTTGTTATATAAAATTTGTTAGTTTGAAACATAGAATTAATTGAAGATATATATATAATTTATTGTATTATTTTATTTAATTTTTTAACAAATATTTTAATTTGTAACTTTTTAATAGAATTTATAATTTCGAAGCAAAAAATTATTCAACGTATTTTTTTTACGTTACAGATTTCGCAATGCCACCACCGCATCATCATTAGTGGTGGGCCCTCGTAATGGCCTCGATTTTAGGAGATGGAACGGGTCCCGGAGGCCCCGGGACCTCCCGATGCCTCTTGCTTTTACAAAGATCCCTAGCGATTCAGCTGAGCAGAGGTCCACCTTCTCACATTGCAAACGCCAATCAGCGGGAAAGTCCGAAGGAACATCCAGCCGATGAAATGTGGATGTACGACAAAGGTTACAATCTGTTTCAGGTGAGTTATCTTTGTTTTATTTATATCTTTGTTTATATACCGTTGATGTTTTTCTATCGCGTCGCCCTTTGAGCTTTTTTCAATTTTTGTCAGTAAACAATACGCGTGTTTGACATTTGCGCGCTTCTCTTTGCTCCGGAGATCACTGGCGCCGGAAAAGTTTTGCGGAAGCGAAACGTCGGAACGGAAAAAGAAAACGCGACGTCTGTCGGCGACGAGACTTCGCTCTTCGTGTCCTCTGCTTTGTTCCTTCCTCCTGTGTCGACGCGCGGATCCTTTACGGTAAAGCGGACGTTGATTGCCCGCACCGTTACACCACAATGAGACAATGTGAATTACGAGCAATTTCGCAAAAGTAAGCATAATCGAGGAGCGGCAGGTTAAACGGCGGAAGCTCGTTCTCGCGGCCGAGAACGTCGTTCGCGACTCTCTTCGGCAATAAATTTTTCCTTTTACATTTAGAATTTTTTTCCCCGGATAAAAGGAACGACGGATGAAAACAAAACGAGAGATGTGCCGCCGCACGACGACGGCGACGCCGTGCGCGTCGTAATCCGGCCCGCATAGAATTTATTGCCACCAATGCGTAACGTGTAACCGCTGAATATTCAACAGCAGGTCTATTGTCTGGCTTGGAAAATTGTATTAATCCTTCGGCCGATATATAGCCTGCATTTACGAGAGTGAAGCATACCGATATAGGTATTATTATGATCTATGCATCGATATGAGAGAAAAAGGAAAAAATTAATAATAAACAAGTAATATAAAATATTATATTTGTAATAAGTGATAAAATATAATATTTTTCATATATTAAATTGATGAATTCTAATATAGAAAAATATGTTGGTTTTTTTTTTTTTTTTTAATTAAATAATAAACTGTAAATATTTATATAGTAGATAAATTATTTTTTGAGATATTAATTTCTTCATGTCTTTGTATACGATCATGCGAGATATGGATAAAGATTATTGGTGAAGAAATAAAACTGGAACGTGACTGTTCGCAATAACGAAGTGCTCTCACTTTTTAACGAGTACGTACTCAGCGAAGAAGCACCCTTGCGGAAAAGTCAACGAGCGCGCTTCTCGCTTCCAAAGTTAATAATAAAGAACCTCGATGATGGTGATAAAACGGGGGTGCTGAATCGTTGAATATGCAAGAATAGCATTTTTAGGGGATTCTTGAGCGATGACCCACTCCCGAAGCATCCGACAAAATGTCGAGAAAATATCTTTCATGCCAATATTCTTAAATTTTTTATATCTTTTATCGATAACAAACTTGAAAGTCTAAAAAAATTTTTAAACTAAAAAAAAAATTTTAATTTGATTTAATAAAAATTAAATTAAAAAGAATCAAATCTGCGTTTCGATATTTCTGTTAAAGATAAATCTGTAAGAAGAATAAACTATAAATAATATAATGTGCAAGAATGACTCGGAAGACACTGTATATGTAATATATAAAAGCAGGAAACCGTTGAACGTTCGTATGAGAGGAGATATAATCTCTCGAGGTCGCGGAGTGAATTAGACATTCTGTAATTGTTAAGTCAATTAGATGTTAGTGCAGAAATCGTACCAATAATATGTTCCATTGCTATTGTGGTTCCGCATGATTTCGCGTTCATATACTGACCGCTTTATCGATGTCGGTGGATAATAATCGATCAAGAATGAAGATACGATCGCTTTTCAACGGAGTGATCATCGTAAAAGCATCCCCGTGTGCAATGCGCAGATCGCATCGATATCGCGATACACGTTGTCTAGAATGTTGTATCAGAGCTTTATATTCGATCGATGCATTTTATCAGAGAAATACAATCGAATGAAATTCTGCAAAATTCTTATCGACAAAAATAGCCAATAAGCTAACAATTGACAAAACAAACCGGCGGAGATTATAAATTTCTGCATCGTGCGAATTAATAATAAGATTGTGATAGCGATATGAATCGAGATATTATTTTCGTCTTCTTTTCTTTTCTTATGCGGTAAAGAAGCGACAATGACGAAGGAGCGACAGTACGGGGGATCTATTACCGTGTAGCAAATCTCAGGTTACTAAATAATAGGGCATTGTGTTTGATGCGGCTTTTCGATCCGTAAAGTTTATGTTTGCAAGATTTATCGGAGCCTTTCAGACGGTGCGCGCGGTCTGTATTCGAGAAAAGGCACTTTACGCTTCCTCTCGCGGATGAGTGTATTGCCGGTCGTCGCCGCGCTCGTTGTGACGTTTTTAAATCACTGTTATTACGATACAGCGATCGCGCGCGCGTTGCCTCGGGGATGGTCGACGTAGCCAATGATCTGGCGGACACTTTCCATCCGCGTGGCCATTTCCGCCACGAGCACGCCGAGTGCCGCAAAAAGCATGACGTCTAGCTACTCTCGGCTGCGGCTCTAACCGTTGTCTGTGCGCATTAATTTGTTACGTTCGCTCTTTTACATCACGTGTTCGGATCGATTTCATTACAAAAATATCAATTATCTCGTGAAGATGTAACAGCTCTTGTGCATGATAAAACGTAAAGTATCTAAGCTGATATGACTTGAATATATTATGATAATTCTTAATATTTAAACGAAGAATAGTTTTTAAAAAGTTTGAGTAATTACAGATTTCAGGATCATCAATCGTGCGCATTTCAGACAAATCGTTTTAAATTTAAAAAGAAAACCCATAGGCGGGACTTGGCTCGGTTACACGATCGAACCGCGGATATCATCGAAGCGTAATAGTCGATGGGGACGGACGGGCACCCAGAACGTAACTAGTGCACGGCATTAAGAAAAGAACAATAAAGTCAAGTGTATATCTTTCAAACGGGGAGCTCAAGTTAGAGAGGTTGGCCAAGATTCTGCCATTTCTCTCTCTCTCTCTCTCTCTTTCTCAGGTTTTTCCGTTCATCCAAATTTTCGCTGATTGTCTCTTTTTCTCTCTCAGTAGAAAACAGGAATCGATCATCGTTCTCATCCTCGTCAACTTCGTAAATCAGCGCAATGCGACGTTCGCGAGCCAGTCCGACTTTTATCTCCCTATGCGAAAACTCGTTTATCCCCGGGATGCCCATTCGTCTCGAAACGACTCGCGTGTGATTGTCTATTTGTTTGCCGATTTAATTGCAAAAAAATGGGCGAGAAAGAGGGACGCCTCCCTGTGTCTATCCTTCTTCTTGTCGCGCGGTCTCGTCTGCGAGTCTCAGATTAACGATGACATAGAATGCCGGGGCTTATCCGCCGCTTTACGATATGTAGATACCGGCGGTATCACAGGCGTCAGCTAAGGATATACAATGTCTATTTATATCTACTATCAGATCTCTTTACGAATGTTGCCGATTCTGAATATTTTCTTACAACTTTTTATTTTGCATCATCCTAACGGAGGGTTTCTTAGAGGGTTTCAAGATATAATGGAAGTTAGTCCCGCGGAAATGTAGTATTAATTTATTAAGATGAAAAAAGGAAATTACGATTATTATACAAGATGGGTCTAAATGTCTCGATCGTATTTCAAGATTTTATAGGAAATTTAATTCTGAACAAAAAGTTTCCTATAAACATGAGTCGAGAAATGCTTCCTTAAAAAATTAGCGCCCAAAAATCTCTGAAATTACGGTTAATTTACGGACATTTTTACAAATATCAGGAAAAATATACGTTTTTTAACAAAAACTACCGAAACAAAATGAAATTAAAATGATTTTAAGGAAGCAATTCATGTTTGCAGGAAACTTTTTGTTCAGAATTAAATTTCCTATAAAATTTCAAAGTCTGGCCGGAAGATTTGGGCCCACTCTGTATATTATTATCATAACATAAAAAAATAGAAATTTTAATAATTTTATCTTTTAATCAATTTTTTTTTCTTATAACGAGAGATGCGATTTAGTTTAGGAGATTATGTTTTTTGACTCGGTTAGTCAAAACAGTCTTATATTTTTCTTCTGCAAAATATCTCACTATGTTGACACGTAAACCAGAGTGAGAGGCGACGCCTATGTGTCTGGATGTGTAAGTACATCCAGTTAGAATGAGAGATCCCCGCGTCTCCTGTTCAACGTACTATTCGTGCGAGAACGCACGCTGCACTCGCGATATTAGCATATAAATTATATTATCGTGATTTATGTTTGCAGTCTTGCGTATCCACACAGGCTATAGGGGGTTGCTGATTAAAATTCGAGACGACGCGGGCGAACGCCCTGATGCTCGTCGTCCAGTAATGGCTGATAAATAGATCAATTTCGAAACGATTTTTAAAAGAGCTAAACGTTAAAATAAATTTTTTTTTTTTCGAAAGCGTGGCGTCTCGTAACAGAAATATAGCATTTATCTTAATTTTACCCGCATTTCCACAAACCAATTAAAATTACTTTATCATATGCTTTACTTTATCATATACTTTATAATAAAATATTATATGGATAAAATATATATTTTGATAACGTGGATTATAAATGAAATGAATATCGTTCAATGGCTGATAAATAGAACCATTTCGAAACAATCTTTAAAAGAGCTAAAAATTTTAAACTTTTGGAATCTTAATTTTATCTCCGTTTCTACAAACCAATTAAAATTACTTTATCATATGAATAGAATACTATATGAATAAAATATATATTTTGACTATAAATAAATTCTAACGGATTATGTAAAATATTCTCAATGTAATAAAGATTTTGATAGGTCGATAAAGGGGAGGTTATTGCCGTGCAATAATATCATGGAGCGAATGACGTTGGCAATAAGTTTCTGTTACATTTCGTTCGACTCCGTTAACCGCTCACGTTCGTGCGCGCGGCGTCTCAAGTTAGGGCTTTAAAAGGATAAGCGAATACGCGCGGCGCGAAAGCGCACGAGTATATTGCATAATAATTAACGGGCAGCCAACGACCGTACAACACCCTATAGACCGTATTGCCACAAGTTCATTGCCGGCACGGAAATCGCAATACGTACATTACGTGCGCCGAGCACCGCGTCGCCGATTAACAATCGATCCGTTCCTTCCACATCTTGGGTTAATTTATTTCCTTCCTCTTCCTCCCACCTTTCTCCCTTTCAAAAAGTGCGTTTTTTTTTTTAAATCGCGAAAAATGTAAAATAGCACAACGAGAAAGAATTATATCGTTGTCGCAAAATGTTTTCCATTTCTTTTTTCAAATATCATCTCAATGTATAGTTGAAGAAATCACAATTCCCATCAATTTGATTTCAAATCCATATCATCTTTTCTTTATCGCGATTATACAAGTTTCTCAAATATTCACCCTCGGCGATATCCAACAGTCGTTTTACTGTTCCCTTGGAATAATCGATATCTGTAGCTTTTAATCTTTTGGGTAGCTTTAGGGAGCAGAATATCATATATCCGAGATTGAGATTAAATATACAAGAAAATCGCAGGGATGATTCTGTGAATATATTTAATACGCTATTATGAGAAAACTTGAGGTAATTCCCTGAACTTTTATTACAAAATGTCCTTATATTTTTTTACAACTATTTTATATAATTCTTACAAGAGACAAGCCACTTGCGCAACGATTATTATTTCCGTAGATTGAACGAGATTTCATTATATTTTGCGGGTGACAGAAAGAATGCTATTGCGCAAGACATGACGAACATCGCGATACGGTAACGCCAATTTGCGTTTAGCGATCAAAGCCCTCTTTTTCGCACAGTTAGCTGGCGTGTCGTCGCTGACTGGATACAGGAGACATGGTAGCTGGGTTCAGCGCTAATTATAGTTAACTCCGAACTGTCGCACTCTCACGGTTAGATCCTCCCATGCACAATAAGAGTGTCTATTTTATCAGCATATCCTGTTGCCCACCCCCCGGCACATTCCGCGACGCAACGCGATATTTTTCCATATCCGCGCGACTTTCTTGTTGACGTTTCAGGCTTATATCAACAAGAAATGTAATAAAAAAAAAAATATAATAATAAAATAAAATAAAATTTTTGTCTTGATATTGTTTTTAATGGTATATAAATCTGATATTGATATTTTTGACGATTGATATATTTTTTTAATAGTAAATAAATCGATAGATCCAAAAAGAGTTTTTGATATAATTATTATTAGCGTGAGTCAATTCGATTCAGGATGTTTTTGTAGAGTTTAGCTGATTACGAAAGAGGTAGACACAAATTTTTTTTTTTTTTTTAAATAGCTAAAGTGGCGCTTTTCTCCGTTCATCGTGTTCAGCCGAGCGGAAAAAACAAAGCGTAAAGAGTAATTCGATTGTGTGGAAGGTGTCTCGAAGAGAAAGAGATCGGTAGGAGGTCTCGCGACCTCGTGAAATTGATCGTGTCCGCTTGGCTGATTCGACACCGAGACTCAGCTCCCACGTGGAGGCTGACGCGCGCGCTCGCTAACTCTCGAGAAGAAGCGCTGCTTGACGTAACCGAAAAAGTTTCACTCGCTTGAAAATCGCATCTCTCGGCAACGATTTAACAAATCGGCCGCGGCGCGCGCTGCACCTTTATTATAATTTCTTCCTCGCCGCGAGCGTCGAAGCGTCGAAAATCTGCGTTCGTGACGTAATCGACACGGTTACGAAAGTCGAGCTGCCGATTATTCGCGCGAGAGATTATAATGTATATCTCGGGAATAAAAGCATTCGCATCGAAGCGCCTTTCTCGTGACATTAAGTGTCATCATTACGACGAGTGTTTCAGCAAATGGGGATCGCCTTGGGACAAAAATATTTTGTAACTAAATTTGAAAAAATCCATGCGCTCATTATATAATGCCGAGCGATGTCTCGTGTCGGTGAAATGTTATTGCGATCGTGAAAGCTTCGTGGAATTATTTCATGGAAGGTCGATATATAGAGAATGGAGAGGAGAGTGAGATCCGCGTAACGAATATATATTTACGACGAAATACGGGAACACGCGCAGCCTTGGCAAGGGTAGATGTTTGCGCCGTGCTCCGTTGCACAGACACAAAATGAGGCCTCGTCATTTTCGCGGTAGATCAGATCGATCGCGAACGTGTAATTTGCGACGGAGGTTCCGTCATTTGGCAGCAACTCCGTCATCGCCACGGTCTGCTATACGGGCGACTTCCAGTTGGTGAAAGTCCGGAGATCCTATGCTCTTCTACTGTTAGATGCAAAATTGCCTTATGCACACGCAGTACGCATTGTGTTTTTTTTTTTCATAAGATTAAATTAAGCTCGATATTTCAATTTCATTTCGTTTCTCTTCGTTCGAACGAAAACGTCATCGGGAAACTCGGATCGACGCCACTGTGAGATCTTAATCATCGCGTCCGTGCATACCTTCGCATTATCCTACATTGTTCCACCTACGTTAAGAGAATAATTTAAATCGACGAGCTAGCAAATTATACAATTTAGTGAGATTTTTATTAATGAGATATATTGCTAAGTGTATTGAAAATAAAGTTGCGAAAAACCGATCATCCGAACAAGGGCTGTTATAAATCACACCCTGGTCCGTGTCGATCGATTCCAACACTCCGCACTAATTTCATGGTTTAGCCCGGACAAAGAAAAGAGAGAAGACAGGGTCAGAGAAAAGTTGTAAGGGGCGGTACGTTTATGAGCATTGTCCGGGGCTCTCTCGACCCTATCACGGCTTATTCTGTGACGCGGATCTATGCGGGGGGTTCTAAGAAGCATCTGTAGAGGGTGGAACTGCGTTTCGCTCCGAATTACGACGAGGGTGAAACGCCATACGGCTCCACGGAGAGATAAACACTTAGCGACCGCGCTATATTTTAGGGGGCAATTTATGGACTTTTATATGGTATGACGTGTAGCGGCTTTTTTTATTGGTAACGGAAAATACGAGGAAGATACGATTATTACATAATCGTATAGACATGGAACGTGAAAAATATTTTTCTTATTAATTTATAAACTTGGAAATATATGAAAATAAATAACACAGAAAATCAGAAAAATTATTTTAGAATGATAATTGCCTTGCAAAAATAAAAAAATAAAATAAAATAAGGAAAAGATAAAAATAAAAAAAAAAAAAAATAAGGAAAAGATAATTTCTCGTTATAAATTTTTGATAGATTTTCGACAAATCTTGGTAATTGAAATTGAACGTTATTCTTGTACAGAGCTTCTTGGAAGCAAATTCCAAATGCTGGTGGAACGCGGCTCTGGTGGATGCGACACGGCAGCTCAGGTACAAGGGGCACGTGTCACCGGGTGTACTGATGGTTAGCGGACCGCCCTGCGCCCTCGAGGTTTTGAGGGCGGCATGGGCGCGAAACGTTTTACGACCACCCGCGGACCATTCCATCACCTGCCTCGGTACGTACTATTCATTTTATTCACTCATATATTGCCTGAGAATCGATTTAATCCAACGTCTATGTCATCAGGATTAAATCCGTTTCATTCAAATTGAGATAACGAAAAAGTTTAATTATAGATAAAGCAATCTGTGAAAGTGAAAGTGAAAGCGCCAATATTTTACAAGAACGAGTATTTACGAGAGAGGATATAATATTGTGTGACCTCGGTTCCTGGTGCATTTGAATTACAATGCTTTAATGCGACACTTTATGCGCGAAAATGACGTATGAGCTTTACTTTGTGCATCTCTTTCTATTCATTGCCTTCATCAAACACGCGACGAAATGTCACGAGTCGTGAATGCATATCTAAAAACAAACTCGAATACCTAAATAGCAAAAATAAATCAAGCATATATGAATGAATTATCAAATGTCAAAGAAGATGATCTAAGGATTAGTGTGCTAGATACTGATATAAACCGACGTTTGCTTTGCAAGCAAAACAATCGAGGATAGTAGAAAGTGGCCGATCTTTACGCGTTACTCTCCTTATCCGTTTATCGCTCGTAATCCGCGCCTGTCGTCATGTGTACATTCTACAGAAACAGCTTCACATATCTTATCAGGTAGCCCATGCACCCGTATACACCCTTATTTCCCTGCCATGCTGTTTTACGTCCCTTTAGTCGGTGTCCCCGGTCTCTTTTTCTACCTTCGTCGTTTCTTTCCAATCTTATTGCTCCCTTTTATGCCCCGCGCACTCGTATCTATGCACGCCTACGCTCGACTATCTCGCATACCGGGCTTATGCTAATGCACGCGCGTATCTGCGCAACGGCGTAGGAGCTTTGGAGTCGCTATTACATTTCGCGCGATGCGAAAATGCTCTCGCAAAAACGAAAGAAATTTATTCGCGCGATAAAGAACGCGTTACGTGACTTTATCCGCGTGAGAAAGCTGCCGGCGAGAATATCGAAAAATTACGTCACGAATTGAAGCATGTTTTATAGGCTCCATAAAATTTATTATTTTCATTCGCTTCATACTTATATGCACAGTTGACCAAGTATTTAAAAATCTATTAATATATTAATATAGATACTTAAGATTATTAATATAGATAGATACATATATTAACATAGATACAGCACGTATTTTGTATAAATATTACATGCCGATGATATAATAAATAATGAATAAAATTTTGTGCTAAATCAGAGAGATTAAATCGGAAATATATTGATTCGCAATGTTTCATAATTAAATTATGATGAACCGATTTCATTTGCCGAAATATGGTTAATTGCGATATATTACGAGAGAGGCAGGAAGATTAAAAAGTATTTTTAAAAGATCATCATTGTAAAACAAATGCATAATTTTCGGGCTACGAGCTTATCGACTCAAGCGTGAATGCCTCCGTGTAAAACAAGATTGGTTAACATTCCGCTATTTGCCGGATCGGGCGGGGCATCATAATACGCGCGTCTTTATGCGCCTTTATGTATGCACGTGCAACAACGCGAGTTTCGCACTGCCATAATTGGTCTGCCGTCTACTTGGCGGCGAGATAGCCGGTGCTCCGGTCAGACCGGCTCTTATCCGACTACCCCTTTATTCCCCCACGTTCCACCCCTCTTCCGAGCTATGACAACGACAAACGCGACTCTATAAATATTATAGCGGTTGCGCGTGATTTTTTAATTAGCAATATCGTTGATTTTCGTGCGAACGCATGCTCTCAGAGTGACGTTCGAGATGTGTATTTAGGTTCATTAGCAAGAAAATCACGTGCTCGAGCGGTCATCCGTTTAATTTGCACGGTGTTTCGCAAGATTGTGTGGGTCTATAAAATTAACAGGAGCGAGTTATATAACCGATTGAGTTGATAAAATGAAACATTTGGCATTATAAGTTTATATTAATGCCGATTGTTGCAGAATTCTGCTCAGCTTTTAATATCGTTTACGTTTATTTTTGTTTATTATTGCTCCCTTTCGCTTTTATTATACATATAAATAATATAAATATCAAAAATATTATAAATATTATTGAGATACAGAAAACGTACGATCGTGTTTCGAATTGCGAAAGCTTTTCCCGTAACATGGCTCAGGAAAAAGAAGATCCAATATATACGTATGTAAAAAAAAAAATCGACACAACGCGCTCCACATAGGAACGACTTGATCGGTACGCGAGTCGCATGCCATCGAGTCTCTGCATCCGCGGCGTCGATGGGCGCAGCGAAAGGGACGTCGACGCGCGCGCGTCTGGAATGCCAGACCTTCCCTCTCGCCGCCTCCTCCTCCTCCTCCTCATACATACCCGGACTGAAATCCATACGGTGAACACTCGCGGGGTAATAAATCGGCCTCCTTCGGTGTGCGACAGTAGCGGCATTCCTGGGCGATCGATTAAGCCGTGGTGCCCGATTGGACACGCGTGGTCCGATAAGCAACGCGTTTTCCACGCATAATTTTCATTTCGCGATTTATCTCGAAGGAATCGCGAACGAACGTGTCATATACACACCAATCACACTCGTTATTCATCGACAGTGCGATGAATATTTTATCCTCGTATGCGAGAGTGATAATTGAATAATTATATGAGCAATTATTTATGATTAATTAATGATATATGTAGAATCATTAACTAACACTTGTATAGTTAATATATCTCTGCTATTATCAATCTTTTACTTAGGGAATATTTTTGCCAAGTAACAAGAATTCGCGGCGCTTACAGCGGTAATGCGAATTCCAATAGCGGGACATCATACATATTATACCTGTTTTAGACGTTCAATAGCGCATACTTAATTAAAATGCGAGTCGCGGATGCTGATGCGGGGGCCAAGTCAAGGGGATAAGGAATCCAAACGAATGTGTGTAACGACGAAAAATTCTGTGGGACGTGCCGCCACGCACGTGGAAATTAATAGCGCTGTATTGACATCCAGTTATTTCTATACTTTGTCTATACTATAAATAGACACACATGCACACACACACACATATACATGATCGATGCAGTAACGCGGAATGCGCACTCGTACATACGTAACACATCGAGCTGCATGATTGCGATTCAGCATTTTTGTTTGCGCCCTGCCTCATTCATTATGTATATTGAGTAGCTGCAGACGTTGTTAAAACGCGCGAGGCTCCGGTGTTCTCTTAGCGCTACTCTGCGCAGACCTCGACTGAAGTATGCAACCGCATTTTATGATGATGAGCGAATGGCAAGCCGAAACGACGCTTTATCATGTCGGGAATCGCGATTGTGCCATCCTACTCGGATGCGCCAGTGCGCGAGAAGTATATCTTCAAACGATCTTTGTTCACTATTTTAAATCTCAATTATTTGGTAAAACTGTGTAAAATGTGATAATAAATTGCAACGCGATTTGTCGCAATAAGACATCAGGAAATACATTTACATGTATAAAGAGATATTTATTAATTATCTGCAAAATTGCACTAGATGCAATGAAAATTATTTAAAATTTCTCATGGATATATTTATCATAATTTTATCTCTTCTTCTTAAAATGTATAAAGGAAATTATAAATACCTGACATTTCGATACTTGGAATCTATCGATGAAAAAGGATAAAAAGATACTCTAGGACTAGGATTACGAATCTGATAACAGAAAGATTCTCGACTCGGTTCGATTGACATTTCCCCGACAATTGTTTATCGATTATTTTCGATTAAAATCTTTCATTTAGTTATTCAGCAAATAATAACGATGACGTATACTTATATAATTGAATTTTTAATTGAATCTTTGTGTTGATTTAATTCAGAGATTTTGACAGTCGTCAAATACGATAAATATCGAAACGAAAATACGGTGTCGATATCTTAAGGTCACGGGTCGCTCTAAACACGTCTCTGCAATCGTAAAATCAGTCAGTCTCTCTCACGCCTCTTCTGTCACGATTTAGCTATTTGCCAGATCGAAATAAGCTTTGACGTATGATTACCTTCTTCGCGTCAGAAAAAATTCTTTTCATCATTCGATTAGTGATGAAAGATTTGTACGCGAGTATTACCCTTAAACGTATAATCAAGATATCAACGAATTAATAGCGAATAGAATAGAATAGCAAGGAGAGTCAAACAACATTCTTTAAATATTGTATCTCGAAAGATATTATGTCGTAATCTTGAAAAAAATTCGTTGCAAAATAAAAGCATTTTATTTTTTTATTACTTATTATCGCAGCGTTCTGAATTTCAAAGATCCAAATTATTGCTTTACTTTTAAATTTTCTAAATTCTGCTTTGAGTTTAAAAGAGAAAAATACAGCACTATAAAATTAACTGGCGTGCACCTGTTGTTAATTAACAAATTATAAAGATCTTAAGAGGGCCATGCTCGCGATCCTTTAGCCCTCGTATTTTAAAAGGGGAAATTAAGAAGTTGGAAGCTGTAGAACGCCGGGAGGAGGAGGTCCCACGGTACTACACGATTCCTTGATTCGTTCCACGTGTGTGCAAACGTGTATATGAGCGAGACGGTAGAGTCGAGTAACGAGTTATCCGTCTATCCATCTACCAGCGCAGTGTAAACGTTTGTAGGACCATCGATGTATGCCACGGTATTTTCGAGTGGCAACTTCCTGTCGAGTGTCAGCTGGATCCTAGCGGCCGCCTCGTCGTACATCGACGATTACTACGATGATGGTGGGGTCGAGACACGACATACTTTGCTATTACTTCGCTTCTTCCTGCCGTTCTCGAGGCGTTACTCAGGCGGCTCTTTCCGTCTTCGTTTACTGCTTTTTAACGCGTCTCTCGTATCGCTGTTCATATTCATAAGTCATATTCATAATTCGTCAACGACTTTGTGTGATTTGCAAGAGACCACGCTTCGCTTCGACTTTCTTACTAGATAAGCAATACCGCGCGATGCTATTGCATGATTCCGCGAAAGAAAGTCAGAAAATGCAGATTTATTGTTAATAACTGCCAATTATACCGAAATCATTTCTTAATTAATAACACGTATAGAGATATATTGATTGATGATTACTTAAACGAATTAATTATGCGTAATTCTTTTCACGTCAGAACATTGATGCGCATCACCTGAATTTATAGTAAAGATCAGTATCGTAAAATATTAATCATCGTGTGTGCGATTACGAGTAGTGTATGTTACTTCGAATGATGAAACATGCAGCTACTTTGCTTTAGCAGCTTATTACGCAGTCAAACGGTGCTGCCGTTTACGTTGCCGAGTGCGATCAGTACGCGGTATATGAGAAGGAAACGGATTGGCGTTTAATGCGATCGTAATTACACGGGAAATTTAAGACCGGTAGCGCGAGAGAGCACCTTCCGACGAGATAATTCGCCGGCTTAAATCAACAAGGCGTCGCGGAATACCGAGAGATGATGTTAACAACGTCGCGAAATATCGAGAGTGGTAAGAGCGGCTTGGAGGCTGCGGCATTGAGTAACGGATAATTGCATCGACTAATAAATTAACCCGCGACCTCCCCCGTGGACTCCTACGGGAAAGAGGGAGAGAAAGAGAGAGAGAGAGAGAGAGAGAGAGAGAGAGAAAAGCGCGTAGTAGTATCGTCTAAGTCTCGCTATTCTCGTAATCATCTTGCGCCACTCCGAGCGATTGTCTAGGTCAAGGCATTCGCTTTTAAACGCACCTGCGAGCCACGGTAATGCACGGGTAATGCGTATTCGTAAAGGCAGTCTCTACGTTTTCTTCATTATGATCTGAAGCAGGAATAGACTGCTAGTTCGCAAATTAAATTCATCGATGCAAAGAATAATTTTTAAAATGCAAATTAATAATTGTGATTATATTATAATTGTAATTATATATATTATAAATAATTTTCTATTATAATTCTCACCGCAATTTTGAGAATAACGAACATTCATATTTTAAAACAAATGTATTGACAAATGTGTTGACAATTATACGAGGCACTTTTAACGCATTTGCTTCGCATTAATCGCATTTCGAGAAGCGAATGCGGTGTCACGTTGTTGCGTGACACATGTGTCACGATGTTCAGCGATGAGTATCAAATTTTAACGTTTATTACCGCGATCTCATAAACGAGAGGATCGCTTCTCTTTGCTTACCCCGAACCACGTGACGTATAATAAATGCAAAGCCACCCTCTCGCAATCACAAAGCGTGCCCGGTTAACACGACATATGCGCAGCTGCGGCGATTCTCTCTCTCTCTCTCTCTCTCTCTTTTTCCAGCGACATACATTCGCGAGGGTAATGTGATATATGCGCGTCATTCTATTCTTCTCTTTTTACCACGATAATGAACGACTCCGCGGGAGCCGTTTCGAACGAAACGGCGACATAAACGTCGATTGCAAAAAGGTTTGACGCGCGAAACGCTAGAAATGTTTAAGCAGTAACGCGAATAATAAATCGGAAAACGAAATGTGAAAAGGATGCCCATAAATACGCTGAAAGAGCCTAGCCTCCGGGACATACGTCTCTACGAGATGAAGACGCGAGAGTCGGTCCCAGGGAATCCGGCCAATCGGCCGCATAATGATGCACCACGGGAAACGAGTGGAAAATTACACATTGCCGAAGAGACCTACACCACTCTTCGTGTTGAGGAGAGCAAGGAACGTGGCATTCTGGCCGCGAAAGGGAAAGGCTTCCCTCGTTATCGAGGCGCATCGTGCCTCATGCAAAACTGAGCAGAAATTCAGCGAGAGGATGCGATGTATATGTGTGTACACCGTATATATACCTATCCTGGCATTTTACCTTTTCGTCGGGATGGAAAGCCGATACCCATACCAGAGCCCGATGTGCTCTCCTCGCGCGCACGAATCGTGCGCGAGTAACTCGGTACTTCTCGCCAAAGAGGTGGACAATGTTTCAACGGAGATCATAATATCGCCTCGTATTACCCGAGAGAAAATCTATCCCGTTTGTATTTCCATATGTTGTGTTATTTCGAGCGTCATTTTCGTAATCGAGAGTACTAAGTTTTTATTAGTGTTCGTCGAACGTCATGGACCGAATTCTATTTTTAACGAGACATTGAAATCCCCGATGGTTGCGAATAATAAAATTAATTCGCGCGCAGTCATATCCTCTCGTGTGATCTTAATTATATTTGAATTCATCCGGTATATTTAGATCGCAGACTAGGCTGCGAAAGTTGTGAGCAGAGAGAAAGAGAGAAACGGAAAAACAATATAACGACCGATCACGCGTAAGGCGTGTATACGCGACATGACACGCTCATTTCCAACTAACTGTTCTATGTGCAGCGGGAACAGTTTATGCATTTGTGCAAAACACGGGCCACGATGAAAGAGCGTGCGAAGATCTCCGCTCGCGCCGCCATTCCAGTATAATTGACTTAGAGTGAAACCTGCGCTTTCGAAAGCGACGTCTTGTAGCTAATAAATTCCCGAAAACAATGCCACTGTCATGGTTCGCCTCTATCTCTACCGCATTATCAGCTGATATATCATTCGCGTCCTTGTGAAAAGTTTCTTGCGCCAATTTTCATAATACTGATTCGAATCGGGTAATTTGTTACACTTTATGCGCATTAAATATGGCATAGAGAAGACGAATATAATCGGATATAAAATCAAATCACGTTTCATTTTCACGCGAACTGTCTGATTGTGAGATTAAACAGGGCTTATCAGTCTTGGTGAAAACGCGCGCGCCGCAGCATCCCCGAGAAATTTCTAAGCGGCCAGTAAAAAATTCTAAAATATTTTATTAAAGGGGATATAATTCTTGTACATATTACACTTTCTCAACGGTTCTGTATCCAGTCTGTCTTAAATTTGTTGCGAGAATTTTACCTTCATTCGCGAGCTATGCGATCAAGATATCTTGCGAGAATAAGTTTGCTAGTCTGTTGGTATGTGACATGGTAGGTTGAAGAACATGGGTTTTGAACGCAGAAAGAGAAAAAGAGACGGTAGATTCGCGAAGAATGGGTTTCTCCTGGGATTCGTGATTCTATGTATATGTATGTACGAGCGAAATTTATGGCATTTTGCCGCGGTAATGCGGGTTAGTATCGCCGAACGTTAATTCGAGTAGAAGCTACAAGCTGTTCCAACTTCTTTCATATAAAAATCTTTTTCTCATAATTTATGAATAAAATAATAAAAACAATAATAAAATAATAAGACAACTTGATTGACACATGGAATTTAGAAATGTTTTGTTACAAAATTTTGGCAAAAATATGAAATGTCAAGGAAGAAAACAATTCGATTTTGCATTTGAAAATACCGATGTAGAGTTTACGGGAAAAGATCAAAACATTGAATAGCTTATGAATAAGAAATAATCCAGCAGACCAAGCGAAGTCAAGCAGTCTTATGCCATGTCTTTAACCATGAGAACTGGAAAGCTTTATCTCTCTCTCTCTCTCTCTCTTTCTCTCGCGTGAATATATTTTTCTCATCTTGCTCTCTTTTTCTTTCGCAACCTTCCTTAATGTTTGTAAACGAGAAAATGTATATTCCTCTTTCTCCAATACTTTGTGCCGATCGTCGAGAAGCAGACGATATAGATATCGCGTGCGAATCAATGGCACCAAAAGTGCTGCCCGATCTGACACGATTTGCTCTGAGAAAATGGTAGGGAAATTGTGGCATCGTCGACATGTCAGTCGTGAATGTGAATGTGACATTGTCGATTGATAATAAAGGATATGGGCTGGAATTGTGAGATGTCGCTTGCAGAACGACAACATAAATTCGCTGCGGGATTACATCTCTCGTTGCATCTCGCAATCGCAATTCCATCGTAGAAGTTTGATTAGAATCGAACCGAGTGTAATTGCGAAGAAGCAAAAGTATTAAAGTACATAATACTTTCATATATTTTTTTGTTTCTTAAACGATGCATACCGAAGAAAGACGGACAGAGAAAAAACATTTCGATCGTTGGGCATATTCTAATAATGCTTTTTAGATGCAAATTGCAAGGCGGTCGGAGCGCGTTGATATTTCCTGAAATAGCTATGAAAGTTGTGAATGTTTATCACACATGGACGGTTTTTAACCGGTTTCCTCCGGCAGCACGCGCATATTCTCCGAAAATAGGCACGAAGGTATCTTTTACGACATTTACGACATGAAGCGTATGCACGCGCGTTGGATATCGCGTGGTCATTCGCGTTGTTAATTTTTCGCGTGGGTATATGATCGCGTTGCTATTGTTAGTAGCCGTTAAGGAAAACGGGTTTCTTCGGGTGAAACGCGGCCGTACGTTCATTACGACTAATCCATTATAACGACACGGTATTACGACGTGAAACAGACATGGACGATGTAAAGTATCGGGACAAATCGTGTCGCAAAACTCTGCAGATTGGAGTGACTTATTTTTTTATCTTGAAATTTTATGTATTCGTATAGGCTTTCCTCTTACAGAAGAGATTTCTAAATATTTTCTACTTTATTATTTTTAGCTTATTCATTATATATGTATCAATTTTATAACTATATCGAGAGAAATGTATCGGAACGCTGGTGTAAATAACCATTACAAGGATGAAAAGATGCTTGGATTAAACACCTCGCTTCCATTTATTATCTGATTTAAACGACAGAAACGATGAAAAATTAGATAGGTAGAATATACGAGCATGGGATTACAGGTGGAAAGAAAATCGAGAATCGCGCGCATTAGAGCGACGCGACGACGGGTAATAAAATAAATTCCGCAACGGATTATTAGCATTAATGTAGAGTGCGTATAAGCGGTTTATATTTAATTCACGCATCGGATATATATATATATATATATATATATATATATATATAAACACTTGCATCGAATGGATATTATTGATCCCGATATATCCTACCGGTGTATCGGGACTACTTAGACGTTACTACGCGAGCACGACTGCCTGTATTCGTTGGCATCGCGTGATTTCACACGTCCTGGAATTCGATTGAAAGCCGAGCGACACGAGGTCGTATCGTGAGACTCATGTTTTAAAATTCGCATCGTCCTCTTTACCGTTTCACTTTGCTTGCGATCCTACCCGCCTCTAAATCAATCTGCGCGCAGATCAGTGGCTGTGAGAAATATAGAGATATTTGCCAATTAATATCAATGTTTCGCATATCGAGAGATTTTATTAGAGATAAATATATAGAGAAGAGATTAGACAATTAGATAGCATGTTAAAACAAATTAATAACGATAATTTGAGAATTGCATTTCCTATTTCCTACAAGAGACATTTCGGGTTCGTCGACACTGATTCGGCGGTTCGCTTTGTTCGCCCGGGCAATATAACGTGTGACGATAATTTCTTAGGTGCGACCGACATAATTATAAAGGCGTATACCGCCTGTCCATAGAGACGACGAAAGGCGTGGTGTTGCGTTTGTAAAATGTTGATCCCTGCAAACGTAAGTCGCATTATATTCTCATATGTAGGTTAATGTCAAAGGGGTACGCAATAATCCGCGAATATATCTTCGGGCATGATTGATGACACGCCGGTCATCGCCCATTCTTTCGCACGATATTGAAGACGCCGGTTTTAATTTACAATGGAGAAAAAAAAAAAAAAATTCACCAACATACAATCTGTACTCTAAAAGGATATAGGCGGTGATCTTTAGCCGAAGCCGGCAGTGATTCACTTCGTCAAAGAAACATTTTTTGCGAACTTTTTTTCTGAAAGTCTTTTTTTTTTCCCGTTTTAATGTATCGATTGTATGACTCATCGATTTCGCTTATTTACTTTTAACTTATCAGAGATATAAAGATATCTGCCTGAGAAAATAACTGAAGGATAAATTAAACGACGCAATTAAACGAGATCAGATTAGCGGTGTCGTTTAACTGTTAATATCGCTGCGTTTTTAGGCACATTCATCGTCGTACATATTTATGGTCACCTAATCTCCGGTTAGTGAATTTCATCACTACGGTCGTGACATTTCACCTGTGTGCTCCGTTGACCTCGATAGCATTAAGCGATCACATTCGCCTCCGCAGGTAAATACGTGCATCGCTTCCGTGTCACCTTACGACCTATCTTAACAAGAAATTGCTGTGGCAAATGTGGCATATAGAATCCTTTATGATCTTGGATTTTGTACACATATTGTTTTTTAAATTCGTATAAGCTAATGAAGTAAAAAAATATCATTCTCGATAATCTTTCAATTTTACGTCAATAAAAATTTTAATTGACAAGTGATAATTTTAAAAAAAGTGTTTATTTATAAAATTACTTGTAATAGTCATTTGTCAAAATTTTTAATAACTCTCTATTAATGCAACAGCTAATATCGATTGTCAAGAAAAAAAAAACGTGGATTTAATAACTTAATCTGGATAATGTTAAAATTTACATGGAAACGTACCGATACCTTTCAGTCTTACACAACTCGCAACTGAGAAACAATAGGCAAGAAGATTATAAAACTTTCCCGATTGGGAGTGGCAGGTCGAAGATGATTTATTTCAGAGCATGGTGCAATGCTTCATCGTGTCGAAAATCTTCCTAATTATCACTAAAATTGCGCCGCCTGAAATCGATCAACACAACGAGTGCAATGTGAAATTTATTGCTTGGATATACTCGAGGGACGCGATCCCTTTCCGTTTAACTCAATTACGCCATTATCAGTCGTGATCAACGATGAAGTAACGAAAAACTCATACCTGTATATGTATTTTGTACATAATAATACATCGCATTGAATATCGCGTACGAAGAAAAATTAAATATGCAATATTAGTAAAATTGATATTAAGATATAAATGAAAAAAAAAAAAAAATACTATATACTGCAACTTAGTAAGTAATACAAATATAGAAAGTGATAAGAGATTAGCGATGAAAAGTTGAAGTTTTAGAATGAATTTATTAAAATCAGAATAATAAGATACTGTCGAATTACAGTGAAATTGGCGGGCACGTCGGAGCAATAATCGTAGTTGCAAAATGGTTCATGTCAGACGCGAGAACGAGCGGACGGCTGCGCCCTTATCGCGAAGAGAACGAATGGTATCGGCGCTGCGCATGATGCAGCAGCGGAATCGAACGGCGGAATCGAGGCTATGAGTCGATTCTCATGGCCTCGGCTTATATCGTCTTTCCGGCGAACGAAAAATCGCACGACCCGCGAGGTCGGATTTTAATCCGAGCGCGATCTAATCGTCTCTCTTAGGCCGCCGCCGATGGCGATCCAAACGAAATTTAATATCACCGTAACGGGGGATTCGCGCAAAAAATGCCGGATAAGCACGAGCGCGCGTTCTCCGCGCTGATGATTCCCTTCCTTCTTTCGGTTGCGGTTCTCTCGACGACGAAGGATTAAAATGCCTCGCATTGTTATACCGTCCTTTTGATACGCTAAGACAGCTGTAATACGAGTATATGGCACGACAGAGATATACAGTGCGCATCGCGGACTCGAGAAGGAAGCGTCCGGGATGGAAAGCGGCCGCGCGTGTCACACGACGACGTTCGCGATGCATAGCCCACACGAATATATCCTGGAATGGAATTTTATTTCTACTTTTGACTCAATTTTTATTCTTGTTTAGTTTATAATTCTGCCGAAAGTTCCTCTTTTCAATTTCAAAGTGGGAAATTCTTCGTTTACTGCAAAATAGCTGCTCATTTTCTTACATAAAGTAAGCCCATATCGAATTAGAATCGATTTAGAATCAATAAATGTGAAAAAAATTGAAATCGAAAATAGTATTAAAATATCTTGATAAGAACACAAGTCAAAGTTATTCGCATTCTCGCGGCATGATGTAAAAATGAATTTTCTGATATAATGGTTCACCTTGGTCTGACGAGCGAAAACGCTTGACCGCAATCTATATCACATGCGCAAAGACACAATAGAACCGCGATTTTTTTTTTGCATATCTTGCGACATTAATAGCTTCGTGTAATAACTTCGCTGTATTGTCTCCGATAATATATGCGTCCGTCGCGCGTATTTGCGCACATCAAGAAGCATCCGTGTGCGCCTTCTCGCAGAAGTAAGCGGCTTATATTCGATAGATACGAGAGGCTAGAGAGAAAGTCCGTAAGCTCTCAGTTCTCATACGAATGATAGTGCAATATTACACACGGACATATTTGGTATATATTAGTGTGTTCGAGATTCGGATAATAAAAATAACATATTTCTTGTTAATAATCCGAGATGACACTTTACGACGACGTTTCGTCGGATGATTAAGGACACGCTTCCGAGCTCTCGAGAGCTTTATTTAAGGCGGCAGTTAAATGTGCATGTATAGTCCGTTGTTGGCGCGATATGTCGTCGCTCACCACCTGCGTAGGATCGTAAGAATTTGCAGCCTGTGACACCACGTGCAGGTTGTAGGCGTGCGCGTGGTGTAAAACTGGGTCCTGCGAAAAGCAAGATACTTCCAATCTCTCGCATTTATTAAATTGTAGCTACATGATTTCACACAAGAGAGAGAGAGAGAGAGAGAGAGAGAGAGATCTTTTTCCAATATAAAAACTTAGAGAATATAATAACGTATAATCTCACATATTGTAGCATGAATATTTAGTCATGAATTTTTCGCACGATATAATGAATTCTGCTAAATTTTGCCTACAAATTGAGGATATGTATTCCACAATTCATTTTAAAGAATTCTGATTTTAATTAAAAAAAAAAAAAAAAAATTTCTGTGAAATAGATCTTTCTAAAAAAAATTAATTTTTATTTCAAAATGCATTAATTAATATTCTACAATACATGACGTTAACCGTCAATTTAACGGTGCTTCTTGTTCGTAAATCGGATATTTTGCGCGATATCTGAGCAATCATCGAATCAGCCTTAAGCAAAAATCATTTACGGATGCAATGTTCGTCGGTGTGCGTAATCGAGTGATGGGCACATTATCGCGACTCGAATTCGATAAGTCTTTGAGAAGATTACGAGCGCGATTATTCTTGTCGTCGCTCAAAGGTTTAGCCTTTACAACTTGCACGCTGCAAAGTGTCATCCAAAAATAATAACGCCGAGATCCGTATCTCGTCAGGGATACAGGCCGGATAATTGTACGACTTAATTTTCGGAACAACGTGACACGCGGTACACCGTATGTGCAATGCTCCGGATCGTGTTCTGCGACTGGTGTAACGTGTACTTGGGCACGATCACGGCGAGCAGTACAGTTCGTGTTACAGCGAGGTCTCTATTTTAATGAGTACTCTATTTGATATCGACTCGCTTCTCGTGTATACCCTCGTGTCATGACGGGAATTCATATAGCGCGTACCGTTTTCAAGTCGGAAAATTTATTTCCGTCAATGGAACAGGAAGCGGCAGCTAATGCAGCACGCGCTTGTCTGTCTACTTGTTTATAATTTGACTCGAGCCTCTTATATAACTGCGTTCGCATTCCGAATAACAAAGCAGTCGGTCAATAACTTGACTGGATTATTGACTGTTGATAGCGACGCATAAATTTGATAGGAACGAATGAAATATTTATGTGCGCAAAGGTGCCACTAACTAACCACGCCTTGTCTGAAAGGATTGTATTGTACATTCTTTTATACATTTTATTTTTATGTACAAAAGAATTTTTATGTACAGAGTTTCATTATCGGTAGCTTCCCTTAATGTTAATTCCAATATCGTTTAGCGATATTCATATTTAATTAAATTATTTTATCTATCTATTTATATTATATAATCTATTTTTATTATTTATATATATTACGTTTTAGAAAGGAAAAGAGAATTATTTAATTTGTGATTAGAGATAATAATTAGAGATAATCAACATTGATGGAATTAAACTTTAAACGTTTCTACAAAATGTTGATTAAACTTGATTGATCTTTCATTTTTTTTCTATTGTGTATGAAGCCTAGAAAGAAAGTAACTTAAATCAGTTAAGCTCTACGTCAATTTTAATCAATTTAATTTTATTTATATGAAAACACATAGTTTCATATAAAGAATAAAGTTTCCAAGATTGTTTAATTCCTTAGCTAAATACAGTATATAAAGAGTAAAATAGCTTTCGCTTATGCTATCAACGCTTTTTATACTGTATAATCAAGAACCTAACATATGATTAATCTAATGTATGATTTCCGTATTTGCTTTCGCACGCGCTGACGTAATCCGACAAAACAAGGCCGCCGTAAGGTAAACAAATGGGAGAGAATAAATCGCATGATCGATATGTAGCCGGCGGTATAAAGTGTCTTGAGGATTTACATATAATCAGGCGACTGAGAAGTCGCCGACTCTCGTGAGGAGAATATACGCGACTCAAAGGTCGTCTTGTTACGAGGTGATTCCTCGAGTGGCGAGTGGTCTTTGCCATTTCCCATGAGCGCAGCTATAAAGGCGGCGGAGGTCGAGCGAGCGACCGACACGATGGATCACAGCGATAAGGGTATATGCAGCGTGTTGTGCAGCGTGTACAGTACCGGAAGTGATGGCGCGGCGCGCCGTATTCGAGGAATGGCTCGAGAAGTCGTCGTTCTCTCCAGCCGGCAGCCTTCGTCGTCTCTTGTCTCCGCGGCGTGTTTCTATTTTACCCGCGGTGATATTTTCGCGATATATTTTCGCGTGGGCGCGAATCGACCGAATGCCAGTCTCTCGACACTACCTTTTACTTCGAGACGCCAAACGAATGCTGTCTACGTGGGCAGCGGAATATTATAATAAAGCCTCTCGTGGAATGATAGAAAGGTGCAGGCTGCTAATAATAGCCTTTCGCAGGGTCGCCGCAGGTCGGCAGGTGTGCTCGGCTTCGCGTTTATCTCTACTGTTCTCCGTATCGGAATCGGTATCGTCGACGTTTTGCGTCACCGTTGCCGAAGTTTCGCATCGCGGAATGACGTACGTGCTGCGTTTTAGCTCTCGGGCAATAAAAATGAGATGTTAAATGCGATTCAAGGAGGAATGATCTAGTTATTTAATTTTATTTAGAGCACTCTGTACTGCGATAATAAAAGCGGCTTTATACAAGAAAATGACGTTGCAAATATTGAGATCTCCGATGGAGAGAAAGCTGCGAGAGACGATGCAGACCGATGCAGAGATCGAAACAGTCGTCATTGCGAGAGATCGGTTCTTTTAAATTCTACCCATAGGCATATACAGACAGGTTATAAAGCATCCTAATGAAAAATAAGAATAAACCGTTAATGGCCATTTACACAGAGAGCCGCTAGTTGGGTGGTAAATGTCCATCGACCATAAATTGTCCGTCTCGATCTCGCGGCGGTTGTGGCCTTATATCACGCGCATAGCATTGAAACAAAACGACAAGTGGAGCGGTTTGACGCATGCAGAACGCTTTCCGCAAAATTTATGACGCGTATCTAATTGTCGATGTTCTCGTGTATGTCTGAAATTGCGCGAGTACGCTTCGCCGATTTAATCTCGAGCGTTAAAACAAGTTAGAGAGATTAAGCTGCGTCTAAGAACGGACATGGTTTGATCGTTCGAGTAAATTGATGTCGCATAAGCATAAAAGAAATATGCTGCGTGAGAAAAAGATATGTAAAGAAAGAATGTAAAATCTCGCGAATTTGTTGCGCGAAAGAGTTCCCATCCTGACGTGTTCGTCGCTCGAGCTCTCGAATTCGGAGCACACGTTGATAATGCGTGCCAGATAACGTAGATATACGCGCGGAGAACACGTTCGGGGGACACGTTCCAGATGAGATTCTCACGACGAGGAGCGCGAGTCAGCCAACATCCACGCCCCAGAGACGTGTATCGGGTTCCACGATCCCGCTGGCCTCGCTCCGACGTCCGTCTTTCCGTCTGTCGTCGACAGAGCTCCTTGAAAATTGTGCAACTGTGTGGTACATGGCTCGTTTTCTTCGCGATCTCCCGGTACAATGACGTAGATTGTAGATCATGTTTTTTTTTTCGTGCCACGAAGCTAAGATCTCGCGCGCAAATGAAACTGAAACTGAAACTGCTTCCATGTGAGCGTTAGATGTCTTCAATGATGTTTATTCAAAATTGCGCGGCGCAGATTTAATTGACAACTGATGTGTACGCGTTCGAAGAAAAATATAAACAGACGATGATGTACGAGGTCAAAATAGCTGTCAGAATTTTGCTAATCGCATTTTACCATGTGATTAGTAAAAGAGATAACGAGATCGAGTATTAAAAACGAATATATCTTGTGAATGAACAAGGACATTTTATATTCCATTAAACTAAATTGCAGACAGATGAGCGTCGAACGTGAGAATAATTTCGTCAAGTTTACGGTTGGGATAAGTAATCGAAGTCTAAATAGGCACTTTCAGCTTATTTTCAATGAACATTGGACGTGAGAATAATATTTAAGTCGAAAGTAGAGGCACATTGTCGAGACTGTGCGCCTTTTGCATATGACTCGGCTCTTGATGAAACGCGTGTATCAAGCGTCAAGATAGACATCAGCGTAGAAACGGAGAGACAACGAGACATCTCGGCCTGTCAGCCGAGAAACCGAAAGAATAAGAGTGAAGAGAAAGACTAGGAGAGAAGGCGGATTTATTCGGCCTATTTACGGCAATTGTTTAACGGGAGCTCGCGAAGCGGGCGTTTTCTACATGTTAGTTACACGCGTAATTGGAGGCCTGCTCTTTCCCGTCCTGTTCGCGAACAACAAAGGCAACCGTTGACAGACGAGGCAGGGAAATTGCAGACTTGCGCCCGCAGAGAAGGTGGGCCCACGATCGCACGAACTTTAAATAGAGTTTCTCTGTCGGCTGAAACCGTTAATTATACGCGATCGGCGGAGCAAGTGGATCGCTTCGCGAATACATTGTTGAGTCTTGATGCTCTCATCCGGGTGATTACATTGATTAAAATATTTTAGCGATTTAACATAAAAGAGCCTCTTATATGCGTTACGTCAACATCGTCGATATGAATACATAAAATCAATTTTCCCGCACTTTAAATCAAATCTTTTTATCTATTGAGACTTTTAATTATATGCATTGATCCATTCTGATATGCTTTTTATGTTTAAAATTATATATTAATTATAGTAAAAAATATCTTATTATAAATTAATATTATTATCGCGATACAGAGGAGTGTCACGCGTTTCGCATCGTTGACATTGACTTTCTCGGTATCGACATCGAAAGGGACATTAGAAATTCGTCGCACGTCGAACGAAGTACGGGTCTCGCGGAGAATTTCGAGGTCTCTTGCCGACTCTCGGGTTTAGAATAATCCATATTCTTTTTATGGGCGTGAACCAGATGTAGAAGAGCACGCAGTCGCGGTGTCGCCAGGTTACCGTAAAACGTGACTGGAAGAATAAGAATTTCGATTCTTCCACAATAACCGAGCCACGGCCTTCCCGGAGCTAATAAATTCATCGTCTTTTTCATATTCACCGATCGCATTTGTTCTTTGACTTCATTCGCGATAGGAATCCGACTAGCTTGTAAGTTGAAATATTTTTCTTCTATTAAAGAATCACGAATGCAGCATAAAATTCAACATGACTCTTTCGTCGCCGTGTATGTTTCTTAAAGAAATACACAATACGGTACACGTATGAAAATACGAGAGATTGAATCGAAAAAATTTTAACATGAATGCAATGTCATTGAATTTGAGTAGCTATTACGTTCCAGTCTTGAAAATATAATTACGCGATCGCATGATAAGACAAATAGGAGTTTATTGTGGCGGCAGTATAAATAAATGGAAAATATAAAATTACATTGTCGTCCCAACGTTCATTTTATCCCCGAGGGCTCTAATGTATGACGGACGGTCGTAAAATACATGACATACGCGGCACCATAATGGCGCAAAATTGGTATTGAGGCATAAAGCAGATTACGTAAGACACGGGAGATGATAACTCGCTGTTCAATTAATTTCTAGAAAAATAATGCGATCCCGGATTGATCGTATATTAACTTTGTACATCTGCTATTTCACAGGTGATATAGAGGACTGTCTGGTAGCTCCAGTTTCTCAAGGTCAGTTCACGCCGCTGCCAGAGGCTCTGTGTTGGGCCATTCTGGAATTGACTTCCCAGAGGCAGGCGGCGACCTTGGACACCCTCAGATCAGCCCTGAGAAACGCCTTCCCGGCCATGCAGAGGCCCAGCCGAGAGCTCGTTTACGACGCGCTGGCCAAGCTCATGCAAGAACGAAAGATCTATCACACGTCTCAGGGCTACTTCGTCGTAACACCCGAGACCAAGAGGCTTAGACGCGACTCCGGTAGCTCTAGGCGGTGTTCCAGGGACGTGAACGGGTCCAGAGGTCAGGGTAGCATGCTGATGAGCAACGATGAGGCGATGGCACTCGTACACGGCGAGATGCTTACTTTGCGAGACGGCGATGTTACGCATCAGGCCGTACAGACAAACTTGGCGGACGTTATTTGCGGAGGTAAGACTACTCTCACGTTGATTATTTTCTGAGCCTGACGTCATCTCGAATCGTTCGTTTCTCTCAAGAGACGAAGTTTATAATCTGCTAACGGCTCGTGTATAATTTGCATCGAAATGCGATGACTCTTTTCAAAAAAATTCTTTTAAAACAATCTTTTTTGCTGTTTATTTTAATTAAAATATGAAACCGCGCGAAGCTAGATAAATGTTGCTAAAAGAAACAGCTATTAATCATAAGGCTTGTAGGTATATGTTATACATGTGCCCCCTATAAGTTGTCGTATACGGAGTTAATGTCGTGAAAATATCAGCTGTACAACTCGCATATGAAAGAGAGTGTCGAGTGTCGACGCGATTAAACGTGCTTTCGTCTTCATTTAGTAGTAGTTCTTTGCGTCTTATTAGAGTGTCGCGTTGTCTCCCGCGCGGTGCGCGCGACTTATCCGCGAGGGAAAGTTTCCCGTTGAATAACCGTCTCACGATATCAATCGTTAATTGTAAATTTATAACGCGTTGCTGATCCAATTTAACATTTTAATAACATTTCAACGATTCACATAAACATACGATTAGAGACTAAAATTATGTTTTAGAAAAGTATTAAATTTAGTTCAACGATAAGATGGAGAGAAATTCTTGTTACAGAAATTATTTCTTATAATGTAGTAACAATTTCTTATAATATATTATAACAAGAATTTATAAATATTTCGCAGGCGCCAACATAAAATGTACAAAAGTGTATTCGTCTACATTTATAATATCTTGCGCAATTTTCGCGATGATGCGCGCAAAAAGTGGACAAATAAATCGGTGCGGTCGAGACCGAAGTCGAAGAGATCGCTTTCGCCGTGTTTCACGGCAAGGATGCACAGGAAGTCGGAGCTCTCGTAAACTCGCCGACGAGGAATTCGCTCGCACGGCAGACCGGTCGGTCCAGGCAAACTCGTTCGGCACGTGTTCGGCAAACGTTCCGTTTGTGTCCAGGAGGAGAGCAGTCCACTAGCTGCTCGCTCTCCGAGGCCTTTTTCTCGTCGCGACTCGACGGACGGGTCGGGAGAGCGTTTATGTTGTTGTCGTCCTTGGTAGCCACGCAAGCCCCGCCGCCGGAAGATCCGCCGTCAATTCCTCTCGCGACCGCGTACGAAAAATCAGCCTGCTATCTTAATTTCCCTTTTTTTTTTTTCTTTTTGCCACGTTCACGGAAAGATCGCACGGCAGAATCGTTCGTCGTTTCGCATATCATCCACGTTCTTATTCTCGATCTCCCTTTTCAACAACTTCTGTATCTAAGAAACGTTGAGATCTCGAGCTGATCCGTGATTACGTAACTAAAAAAATCGCGATACAATTGTTATTCTATTAATCGACGACGCGAATCCGGCGAGCTGCTTGTGCTTTTTTTTTTTATTCTCAATAAAAAGCTTTTGCGCCTCGCGATATATCGCTTCACGGTCAATTATCGTATCAAAATGACGACGCATGCGGAAGTTTCTTGCGGCGATTCGTATGTTTCTTTTTTTTTTTTATATGCGTCGAGTGTGTGTGTGTACGCAGAGAATAGAGTGCCACCAGCATCGGCATGGCACACGGTTGGGATAGAGAGAGGTAGAGAAACCGACGATGCCTGGAAAGCGTTTAACGCAACCGATATATTAGCTATTGGTCACGACATTGTCTACCGTTACATACGCTGTCGACATCGCGCGGGGAGGAGGGGGAGGGGGAGGGGGAGGAAGAGAGGCAGGGGGGACCACACGTATATAATCTTCCTACTTTTCTCTTACTCGTTTCTCGGCTGATTCTCACGCTGGTAACCCACTCGTCGTCGGTCGGTACGTCGGCGTATCGCCCGTGGCTATGTACCGAGATGAAACTCTCAGGAATGAGGGTATTCCACTTTTTTTTTTTTTTTTTTTTTTTGAGAACGTAGTTGTGCAGCAGCCGCGAGCATACCTCGGGTATCATATTAACCCTTTTAGCCGAAGCGATGTGTCGTCTCGCCGTTCTGATATTTCCATCTCACGCGCGGAATTTACTCTCCCTTTGCCCGCCTGTCTAATGCTGCGTTTTTCTAACGTACTTTCACGAATAGATGTTTGTATTTTATTCAAAGATTATTAACGCCCAGAAGATGAAGACAATTAAATTTGAGAAATGTAAAAAACATTGTCAGCTTTTGTCATTCTTTTCAAATTGAACGTTATCGGTTTCTTTCCTATATATTATAATAATATTATTATATGTACATATAATGATGTGTAATATGGTAACGTTTTTTTTTTTTTGCACGTATTAGAAATAATTTTGATTATCTCCATTTCAGGAAATCCCAACGACAAGGTACTGTTCGCCAGGTGTCGGTCGATGCCCGGTCGTCTCGAGAGGCGACACTCGTTACGGCTCTGGGGCTCGGCCAGACGTTTGCACAGAAGCGGAAGTTCGCGGTCCCTGCCGCGAAGACCCGAAAGGAGCGATACGTCTTCCAGCGCGGAATACGCCAGTACGGACAGTGCGCCTCACAGTCCAACCAGTAAGTTTGATCGGGGAAGGGATTGCGTGGTGATGGGTGACCGCTTTAATTTATAAGCGAATCGGTTTAAAAATGCTTTTTTAATTGTATGTAAAACTTTTTTTTTTTTTTCTTTCAAAAACAGAATTTTGCGAGGGGGCTTTGTATATAAAAATTCGAGCAGTATGAAGTTAAATCGATTCGCAAGCTAGATATTTATTCGTTGCATTATGTCGTGGTTTTTTATTAATTTTTTTGCAACTAATAATCATCCCGATATAGTGAAATAATTACAAAGCAGGTATTATGTGAATGTGAAGTATTTCATGTACATGTATACATACATCGTATAACAACTCAATCCGAAATCAAAGCTTTTTAGTCACCCTGTAGCTGGCAAGCCCTTCCTTGATCCTCATTATCTTCTAACAAAGCGCAACAAATCCAAATCCTTTCCTCAAGGCTTTTCTGGGATTTTTTCAGAGAAGATAGGCCTGCTCTCCAGGCTCTTTCGGCGGAGCACACGGAGGAAGGGCACACCATTAATGGGCACTTTCAGTGCTCAGTATCCCCCCACCGAGTGGTTTAATCCGCGCGTTGTGCATTTGCACAGCGTTGCCACGCAGACAAGGGCCGCCAGTCCTTCGGTAAGTCGCATACAAGTATATCCCTCGACAAAAAATAGTGAAATAAAACATCTTACATAGTACTTCTCTAACACCGCAAGGCTAATTAATCGATTCCCCCCGACAGTTAATGAAAAATCTTGAGGCGATAACATATTCTAAGCTATTAATAACAACGAACTTAAAAACTTGATAATATTGCAGACAGCAAACAATCTGAATAGTTTAGTTGGAACTGAATTAGAAGCGAACAATCACTAGAATTGAATTGGAAACAAATAGTTTCCAAAAATTTTGTAATAAAATCAAATCGATTGAATGAATTTGTTTTCAGATGATGGAGGGTCTCAATCAGTCGCAGGCTAGTTTTCAAGTATGGGACGATTCGAGCTCGGTGCGATCAGCCACTCTGCCGAGGCGACATCGGCGTCAAGCGAGCGGTGATTCCTCGAGCTTATTGGCCAATTCGACGCCAAGGAGCTCTCGAAGGCATCGATCACCGTGTTCTACTCTACCGAGATCCAAGTGTTCCAGCTTGAGCAGATGCACGTCTAGAGCATCCGTTTTACCGCCTGGCACTACCAATCAGGAGGCCTATCAAGCGCGTAATCAGGCGCAGAATGATAAAAATTCAACCAACTCGTCGCCAAGCAGAAGCGGCGGCAGCTCGGGTTCGGTTAGGACAATGACTGCGAGTCCGGCTAAGACGACTACGTTGGGGAGGCCTAACACAAGGCAGTCTAACTCTAGAAGACCGAGTCACGACTTTAGCAACGGCACTAAATCGGCTAACGGCTCTCCACAACATAAAGTAAATTTAAGTTCTATTATAAATAAATTATAAATTAATTCCATTATAAATATTTATAACAATATCTTCGCGTAAATGTATATTTTCTTTAAAAAAAAAAAAAATTTATAAATGTTTCTATATCGCTTGTTTAAAAAATATGTTGAAAATTAAATTTGTATTACGTAAATTTTTTTTTTTTTTACATAGCAGTTGGATGAATTAATCTTTGCAATTTTAATTTTTATTTTCTATTATCTGTGAATAATGAAATTTTATTGTCTCAAGGTATTACAAAAAACTTCATCGGGTCACTCGTCTCACTCTAGTGGCAAGTCAGTGTCCAGCACGAAGCTGACTTGCTCGCCATTGAAAACAGCCACGCTGTCGACGAAATCGTCACCGCTCAAAGTCGTTCAGCAAAGTTCGCTAACTCCTCTGCAAGAGGCACAGAATTCAATAACTCTTCAGGTGTCCACTAATCTGAGTCCGTCGTCGCAAGAGCAACGAACGATACAGAATAGCGTGACGCTAGCTTCTAATACAACCAGCACGACGACCATTTCCGGCTCGCCTGGCACGAAGATCTACGTTCAACAAAACAACTCGCCAATGAGGTCCGTGATCACCTTCGAGGATGGCACGGTAAAGACGAAGATTGCCGAGAAGGAAGTAATCGATTGCAAGGAAAAACAGGAGAGAGAACTGGTAGCCGAAAAGGCCTACAAGACTCGGGTGGATGAGGAGAAACTCTTCAAATCAAAGTTAGATGACGAGAAGCTGAACAAATGCTCGATCAAGGTTGAGCGTCCATCGTCACTCTATGCCCCAAAGGAGCTTAAAACGAGTCTTCTTCTATCAGAATCTGATAAGGAAAATAAGCCGAAGATCGAAGAGGAGGTGCCTAACAAATTGAAATTGACGAACCGTCTGAACAATAGTCAGGTTCATTTGATCGATGGTTCTACCAACAACGTCGAAAAAAATTCTTTAGTACACGAGGCCGCTGCTTTGTCCTCTACGAAAAATACTAACGACGCAATGAACAATTCGCGCAAACTCAGTCTGTCGTTATCGAAGGACGCGCTGAGCTATCGTAACCTGCTGCGTCCAGGTTCGAAAAACAATATTGCCTCGAATCCACCGTCGCCCACGAAATCGTATGACGGTTTCGGTGGCTCTTTCAATGACGTTTACATCGAAAATTTGGAGACAGTAAAACAACAACGGGCTCCGCAAGGTTCCGAGCCTAATCTGGAAAAGACCGTGAGCCGAGGCTCGGATTTGCACTCTTATCCCAGTCTTAGTGACATGCAAGTTCAGTTCACCAGTCTGGCGGCACAGAAAATTCTCAAAGGCTGTCCGATCAACAGCGTGGATACTCTGGTGGAGGTGAACATGGCGGCCGCCGATAAGCCTAACAATTGCGACGTCACTATTCACACGGATTTTGGTCTTGTTTGAAATTTTATCCTTGTTGAGATTAATGTCACAAATGAAGACAAGAAACTGTCAATCCTTCCATCTTACTCTGGCATATTCCATCCATGAAAAACAACGTGCCTCGAGACGAATAATATCGAAGAATAAATGTCGCTAACGCGCCTTGCTTTACATCAAGATAGGGAGCTATTTTTTTTTTTAATAAAAAAGCTATACAATTTGCGTAAGAATATTATACGGTACACGCCTAACAGTTACCAGTAATCTGTCATTTATGTATATCTCTTTCCTATTTTTTATCGAGCGTTCGTGTTTTCAAACAATCGCTGTGCCAATCCAATTTGTATTATTAGAACAAATACTATCATAAGAAAAATCACATCAGGCTAAAATGTGACCAAGTTTTTAACCTTGCTTATCTTAATATTAAAATTCTCTTAAAAATGTTATCTCTAAATAAATTGTATCCATTATTGGATACATTAAATTAATGAATTTTTTAAATTAAATTCATGTGTAATTTGTAACTAAATAATGTGAAAATGTAGGAAACACGTTTTATTTTCATGCTTTATACTTAAAATGTGCTAAAACATAAAAAGATCTTCGGTTTATTGTTGAGACAAGTGGTTATCGCTCATTTCCTATTTTGTAACTTTAAAGATCGCAAACATAACGCAAGATTGATTTGGATTCTGGATACTCGAACATATATATATATTTGATTAATTTTTTCAAATTTTGAAATATGCGCGTTTGGTAGTTTTGCGTCGCTTTACTCCAGCTAAAGCGATTTGTCAAAGCAATATCTCATATACAACAATTATACGCGACCAACAACTGAAAAATTTCTTTCACAAAAAATGAAAATTTTTCTGAATTGTAAAAAAAAAAAACTGCCATTTTTTATACACGTATACATTGAAGACATATTTAATATTAATTATCTTGCAATATAGCGATAAAAAGTCACTTTCTTATAGTAAAGTACATATGTGTGCAAATGGTACAGCGAAATTTTACATATAGCGATTTTCGACGAAATAATTCCTCGAACAATAATATTGTAAGAAATAGCGGGGAAAAATGCCTTTTATTAGCCATGCATTAAGTGCAAGCAATTTATAGATTAATCGCAATGCCGTCCCCAAGAAACCCATAATGCAGCAAGGAGGAAAAAAGACGAGTGTTGTAATCCTCGCTGCTCTACACAGCGAAGATTTGATATATCACGAGTATATATATATATATACATATATATATATATATATATATATATATATATATATATATATATATATATAATATATAGTGTAGAAAAAGGGCGTTTTCTCTTGCAACGCAGCCGGTACCATTCGCAATTAGTGCAATCGTAAATCTATAAGTGCCAAAAAACTTATCGTAGTACTTAATGAATCAACCGCCTTAATTAAGAGTCACGGCGATTTCGCGGCATTCGCCGACGACGATTTCGTAAACACGCAAATAAATGGCGAGAAGAAAGAAAGTAATGCATAGCGTAAATCGTAGTGTTAAAAATGGTAGGCAATTAAATAAGAATGGGAGAAAAAAGAAAGAAAGGAAAAAGAGACATATTTGTCTGCTTTGTACATTTCATACTCCGTATTGCAAATTAACCGATCGGTTGGATTCAGAATTACCATTCACCCTATTTCAAGGATGAAGACGCCGATTTTTTATTTTCATGATTTTTCGAGTACTTCAGTTACTTATTCTTATGATTATTGTTATATATAAATACTTATATTATTGCACTTTGTCAATTATATATATTAATTACGGATTATATATATATATATATATATATATATATATATATATATATATATATATATATATATAATACACGTACAATCTCACATTCTATGTTTTGAATCAATAGATAAATTATAAATAATGTTTTATAATAATAATTCATAAATTGCAACACAAGCAACATAATTTAATATATATATATATATATATATATATATATATATATATATATATATATATATATAATGAATCTTTTGACATAAATTTTAATAAATAAATGGAAAGAATCTTTTTAAAATTGAAATAATTTCACAGAAATAGAAAATATTGAAAATATAAAATGTATAATGTGATGAAATTCTCAAAAGTAAAAATGTCATTTTTATAAAAAAATCAGCGTCTATGAATAGAGTAACGGTTTTCTTGAATCCCCGCCTCTTATTTCTTATCAAAACTAACTTGTAGAAGATCATTGTATAATCTTACGACTCATTATAACAACGAAAAAATATATATATACATATATATATATATATATGAATAATAAAGAATAAACAGTGGTATTGTTTTATCATTAATTTAGACTCACCGCCTCAAAAAAGCTTCGTTTATTTGCCATATTCAGCCAAGAAGCTTCCGGAAATTAGTTGGCTATTTTCTGTAAATTAAGAATCGGTCCTTAACAAAATATACATTATTACAGATTTTGTAAAGAATTGATTTCTTTAGTGTATAGAGGCATTATATTTCAATTACTTTTGACTTTAGATGCTAATTAATAAATGCAGGAACACTTCTCCATTATATAACGCACACGAAATTTTATAACACTACTAAAAACGAGAGAGAAGAATTCAAATTATAATTGCAATGTGCAACTGTGAAAAAAATGACGTCATCTCATGAAATGGCGCCATCTCATGAAACGGTGAATTTTCATGAAACATAGAAATTCACTATCGAGTAGCCAATGAAATCGCCCATTACAATCGACGATTGAGCAGTCTTGGAATATCCCTATATCTCTTTGCCGCTTTGTAAGTTTTTACGTTGGCGTTTCTGGAGGTCGTTAACTAATGTAACTAGCGAGGAACGCAGAAGAACGCAAAAAATGGATACAATTCAAGTTTGACAATTTTGTATATTTCAACTTTATCAAGCAAAACTATCGAGGAATACCTTTCTCACAAGAAACTGTCTTATTAACGAATTGTCAGAACAATATATATAGTTGTGATTTCTAACATTTTTAGTAAAGAAATCCTGATAAATCCGCTTCGTATACTGCTTCATGGATTTACTGCGGTCGACCGCGCGTTTTTTCTTCAGATATGAATTTTGTTGTTGGGCACATTAAAACGTAGAAAACGTCGAGATGATGCATAGAAGAGGTGGTAAGCGAATCCGGATGGATGATCCGGTGCCGCCAGAGTACGAGACACCAATGACGCCTATGACTCCGATGAATGACAATTCCGGCGGAGACGCAAATGACTCTTACAATGCTTACACACCTTATCAAGCGTCTCAGACTCCGCTACATAATCCCACGTAAATATCTAGTTTTTACTGTCATCTTTATAAAAAGGATATAAACTCATTGAATGTTAAGCGCAATTGTAATATACTATTGTATATTTGTAGTCCAGAACATTACTCTTCTGAGAGCTACAGTTCACCGGGCACATCTCAACAGCAATATCAGGAGCAGGGCAATTTTGACAATCAAACCCAATTTGAGGCTCCTATGACGCCTGCTGCTTCCAACATGAGGATTACAAGGAACACACGTGCCAGGATGCGTGGTATATACAAATATACATTTTATTTATATAAAACAAATATGGAAAATGTTATGGCAAATGATAAGAAAGATTGCATTGTTTAATTTTAAAGGAGGCATAGTGCAGCAACCCAAATACAAAGAGATTGATACGGATTATACTCCAACATCTAGCAGCAGAGGAAGAGGTGGTGGGGGACGAGGACGAGGCAAAAGGGCGCATCATTCGCATAGTCTGGAAGATGAAGCTAGTCTCTACTATGTTATTAGAAATAATCGTTCGTCACTCACTGTAAGTAAATTAATTATGAATAATATAAAATTAACAAGAGAACATTCCTGTATAGAAACATTTTATAATATAAATATTACTGGTTACAGACTATTGTTGATGATTGGATAGAAAAATATAAGGGTAACAGGGAAAATGCCCTGCTTATGCTTATGCAATTTTTCATTAATGCAAGTGGTTGCAAAGGTCGTATCACTTCTGAGATGCAACTGACTATGGAACATGTGGCGATTATTCGCAAAATGACTGAAGAATTTGATGAAGTATGTTTGCTAAATCATAATATATAATATTATAATATATTATAATAATTTACAATATTTTGATTACATAATTTTATCTTTTTTGTAGGAAAGTGGTGAATATCCATTGATAATGACTGGACAACAGTGGAAAAAGTTTCGTGCAAATTTCTGTGAATTCGTTCAAATTCTCGTCCGTCAATGTCAGTATTCTATTATCTATGATCAGTTTTTGATGGATAACGTTATTTCTTTACTAACTGGACTCTCGGATTCCCAAGTAAGAGCATTTAGGCATACTGCAACTCTTGCAGGTAAATCTCAACAAGAGACTATGTACTTACAAATTATATTTTGTGAGCAGAATGCATATTAACAGAACAATTTTATTTGTAGCCATGAAATTAATGACAGCTCTAGTAGATGTTGCCTTGACTGTATCTATAAATTTGGACAATACACAGCGTCAATACGAAGCGGAAAGACAGAAGGCCCGAGAAAAAAGAGCAGCAGATAGATTAGAATCTTTGATGGCAAAGCGAAAAGAGTTAGAAGAGAATATGGATGAAATAAAAAATATGCTGACATATATGTTCAAGTCTGTTTTCGTTCATAGATATAGGGATACTTTGCCGGAAATACGTGCGATTTGTATGGCGGAAATTGGAGTCTGGATGAAAAAGTTTCATCAAAATTTTTTAGATGATTCATATTTGAAATATATTGGTACAAAGAATTTATATATTATTATATATATATTAAATAAAGATAATATACATATTTTCATATTTGATATAATTTTTCAGGTTGGACTTTGCATGATAAAGTCGGAGAAGTTAGGCTCAAGTGCCTTCAGGCGTTGCAACCGCTATACGCTTCAGAGGAATTGAAAACGAAACTCGAGTTGTTTACAAGCAAATTTAAAGATAGAATTGTGGCGATGACATTGGACAAGGAATACGATGTAGCGGTACAGGCTGTAAAACTGGTTATCTCAATCTTAAAGCATCACAGGGAAATTCTCACTGATAAAGACTGTGAACATGTGTACGAACTTGTTTATTCATCGCATCGCGCGGTTGCGCAGGCAGCCGGAGAATTTCTGAACGAACGTTTATTCCGTCCGGAAGACGAAGCCGTGGTGGATGTTAAGACCAGACGCGGCAAGAAGCGATTGCCGAATACGCCTCTTATACGCGATCTTGTTCTATTCTTCATCGAATCCGAATTGCATGAGCATGGAGCGTATTTGGTTGACTCCTTAATCGAAACTAATCAAATGATGAAGGATTGGGAATGTATGACAGATCTCTTGCTGGAGGAGGCTGGTCCCGACGAGGAAGCGTTGGATAATCAGAAGGAAACATCCCTTATCGAATTAATGGTATGTTGCATAAAGCAAGCTGCTACAGGCGAAGCACCTGTAGGTCGCGGACCCACTCGGAAAATTTTGTCGGTGAAAGAACTTAAACAAGTTCACGATGATAAGCAAAAACTGACAGAACATTTCATTCAAACATTACCACTATTACTTGACAAGTACAGAGCAGATCCTGAGAAATTAGCAAACTTGCTGGCAATTCCACAATATTTTGATTTAGATATTTATACAAAATCTAGACAGGAGATAAACTTAGATTCTTTATTAACTAAGATCCATGTGATTGTTGAAAAAATGCATGATAACGAGGTTTTAGATACGGCGGCTAAAACTTTAGAACATATGTGTGTAGAAGGCCATGCTATTTTTACCAGGTATATATATTTTTATTACTTTTATTTAAATTAAATCTGTTTTGTTAAAAAGTTGTTATTCTGTTATTTGTTATTTTGTTAAAAAGTATCTAATTTATTTTCTTGTAGATGTGATGTCGCTCGTTCCACTTTGATCGACTCCATTGTAAATAAATATAAGGAAGCGATCGATGAATATAGAAATTTGATTGAGGGGGATGAGGAGCCAGATGAAGATGAAATATTTAATGTCGTCCAATCACTCAAAAAAGTTTCTATATTTTATTCTTGTCACAATATGAATCCATGGGGCATATGGGACTCATTATATAAAGATATAGAAGATGCAAAGGATCCTTCAAAGTATTTTTATACTTATACTTTTTTTATACTATTTTATTTTATATAAAATTTAATACATTCAAATGTATCATAATATAAATCAAATTGTCTGCACAGATGTTTACCATCAACTGCAGTTAAATATTGTATAAGTGCATGCTTCTTTGCCATTTTGTGGGGCCAAAATCATTTGATGGAAGCTGTAGATTCGGGCAGCCACGGTGAGGATGAATGTCGGCAATTGAAAGAACGATTGCACTCTTTTATGGGTTCAATGCGCCATTTCGTCAATGGCGATACGGTAATTATACTATTTTTTAGTAATTCGAAAATACAATTATCTTTTATGATAAATGATACTTACTTATTTTTAATATTAAACAGCCTTCACCACCGATTTTAAGGGAAGATGCATATAATACTATAT